>NC_084855.1:375594-983219 GCF_951802175.1 Populus nigra | reverse complement strand
GCAGGTTTGACAGAATGTAAATTCACTAAAGCTCAGCTATGAGCCAAACCCAAACTCCCGTGAATTTGGCAAGATATTGGCTCAAAAGTTATCGTGCCTGGGATTTCTTCAAATCCAAGCACCCAACATAAAAATCCAATATCATCATCTTTCTACAATTTAATCTACAATATGTCCTTTAAAAATCATCAATACATTAATTGATGTTAATGCTAGTTGTAATGGTTGATCCTATTAATATTTATATTGTATATAAAATAATATAGGATCATTTTCTATAAACACATGATACTTTTATTTATATTAATATCATATAATAAGATATTTACATCAATTTTAATATTGATATAAAGTCCCTCCACTTTAATGGAAAGAAGAAAAAAACTCATAACCAGGATGAAAAAAGTTTAAGGAATAAAGATTATAAATATTATTTGAACAACATATGCAAACTTAGACAACTTTTACTATCTCATAGTATATTATCAATATTTTATCATAAATGAATTGAGAATTGTTCATAAAATTTTAATATTTATTTACTATAACTTTTTATTATAAAACTACTGATTTAATAATCAAACAACTTTAAAACTTACTAAAAAAAAGACTATTATGTAGGAATTCAAATCTTTATTAGTGACCCGTTACACCTTTGATTATAAAAAATTAAAAATTGACATAATAGGCATTACAGTATGACCAAAGTGAGTCTCGAGGTTGTCAATTTCGTTTCAGTATATGTTTTATTTTTTTCAATTGGAATTAAATATTTTGATTTCAGAGTGTTTCGATATGTCATTTCAGGATTGTACTGTTTGTGTACATATATATATATATTAACAAACATAATTTAAATTTAAGATAAATTAAAATATATATCTAAAAAATCCAGAACGGACCAAGATTTAAAATAAGATAAAAAATTATTATTTTTTGTTTTGTTTTTTAAATTAATACAAAATATTTTGATCATTTTGAATAAAACAGAACAGAATTAATAACTTTAAGATAAACAAGACTCTAAATAAAAAATAAAAATTCTATACCTTGACAAAGGTGGGTCATGTATTTAATAGATTAATCTTCTGTTTTTTTTTTTTAATCTTTCAAAGCTACCGAGTCATAGAGGACTACAGTGATTAATTCACTGTCTCGAGAGGAACTTCAACTGATGGTACTGGCACAGCAGATGCATATATCGTAATGTTTTTTTAATCCAGGATATATATATATATATATATCAAAAAATATTTTTTAACAAAATCACGAGCAGCCAAACAATGTTGATTGTGTTGCTGTGGGCTCCTCTTGCTGTCCTTTGATAGAGCTTTGTAGTTTGTACAGTTCACTTACTACAGCATTAAACGACGTGTCAATGTTAGATTCTCATCATCCGCTTGCTTGGTCTCCGCTTTTGACATTTATGTGCATCTCTGAATGAATAATTTCTCTCGACAATTTTAAAAGAACGTTATTTGAAATAAATTCTTTTTAGATGTCGATGGTATTGATATATAATGTCCGAGCATTTTTAAAATCGGCAAGAATTTATTTTAACTCAATTATACCGAATACCTAATAAAAATGTTAAAAAAAACTTTAACAATAAAATACAAGTCATTGATTTAAATTAATAGTGATTGTTAATGAATTTCATTTTAAAATCATGAACTAACAACTTTAATTTTATTTTTAATTTTTTTTATTGATGTTTATCATCTTTGTTTGTTTTATTAGAATGAAATTTTCATGTTAATGATCTAAAAAGAAAGATAAATATATGTTTGATATTGTGGTACAAGATAATTTTTTAAAAAATATATTAAAATAATTTTTTTATTTTTAATATTAACACATGAAAGTTATTGAAAACTATCAATTTAATATTTTTTAAATATAAAGTAAATACACACTTAAAAAACACTTGAAATCAAGAGCCACGCACTCCTAAAAAGGGCCAAATAAACTATTAAAAAAATTGATCTCAATAGTTTCTTGTAAGCTATTAAAAAGAAAAAAAGATTTGATCTCGATAGTTTTTTTTTAGATTAACATGGGTGTTCGGGACAACTTGTATATACCTCGACTAATCCTACGAGCTTTAAAGTTAATGACTATATAAGTTTACAGTAACCATCATATGAGCAATTATAGGGTTCGAACATGAGATCACAGAAAAAACAATTTTTTTAATTACAAACTCTTATTAATAAATCACCACGTAGATGTTTGAACTCGGTACTTTCTTGTATCTTGAGCTGGTGCTTTACTTATTAGATCAGCTCTTATGATTTAACTAGATCAGATATAATTTGATTTACCACTTGCATCAAACCATGAATGGAAGTGCATGATGTTGGCTGGGACCATGTTATTCGCAATCCCCCCTAGATGGAAGCACTAATGTCCCACTACCGCCTATTAACAATTGCCGAGAAAGAAAAGACAGGAAGGCACGACTCGGGATAATATACTATAACCATATGATAAAAATAATAATCATAGTAGTAATAATGTGCTCGAATCGGTAACGGGTTGGTTCAATGATTAAGATCGCCCATTACGGGGTAAAATATTTTAATTAGAATCGTCTTATGGCTATAATTAGTGATTAGTTAATACCAAACCTACTTTGTGGTTCCCATCACGTGTATGACCAGATCCAGGGGTGGTGGACAACGAACGTGCCCTTGGTCAGCAAAGGAGTGTTTTTTAAATTGTTTATATTCACTTAAATACGATCAACTTGTTTTTTTAAAATATATATTTAGGGTAATTAAAAAAATGATTTCAGTTTCAATACAAAATAATCATAGAATATTCATTATTGTCAATAACAAGACACATGAATAAAAAAAACCTAATTTCATAGAGCATCTTGTCGTTTATGTTTATAAAACTCTTACCGACCCAACAAGTTAACTTATGATCAAAACAAGTTAACTTATGATCTAAACAATATAAGATTTGGATTGATTTGAGTTGAAGAAATAAGAATGAATCGATTGAAACCTCAAGTTAACTTGTGGTAAAAATCAGTAAAAATAATCATAAAAAAAAACAATATTATGAAGTAAATTATTAATTATAATTATAAAACTTGTATGGTAAATTAACTTAAAATCAAGTGTTTTGAGACTTGAACTCCGTTTGTTTGCTGGAAAGTAGTTTTTTTTTAAAAAATAAATTTTAGAAAAATGAATTATTTTATGATGTTTGATAGTGTAATGAAAAATAAGTTGAAAAACACTTTCCAGTGTTTGGTTATGTCATGGAAAATGAGCTGAAAAATAACTTATTAATGTTTTATTTTTCTCAAGTTTATTAAAATAATGAGGAACAAATCTTACAAATTAAAAAGTTGAATGAGAATGAAATTGAAAAAAAATATAATTTCATAAATTATTTCAAATAAAATAAATAATAATCAAAATAATAGAGATCAAATCTCAAAAATAAAAAAAACGAAAGATGAAGAATTTAAAATAATAATAATTAACATTTCATAAATTATTTCAAATAAAATAAGTAACAATCAAAAGAACGAGGATCAAATTTGATAGATAAAAAATTTCGATAAAAAAATAACAAGGAAAAAACAAATAACAATTATAAAAATGAGGACCAAAATTAATATAAAAATTAAATTTTAAGAGATGAAACTGAAAAATAAATATTCAAAATAAAATATATATAGTAATAAAAAGTTTGAGGACTAAATTTGACATAATCAGCAAATAATATGATTTTTCTAATTTTTTCACAACTTCTGGAAAGTGTTTTCCATCTAAATTTTTTAAGAAAACACTTTCCTGAAAACCAAACCAAATTTTTCTTTAACTGGAAAGTGTTTTCCGTTGACCAACTTTTTTAATAATAAATAAACACAGAAAAATTTAAAAAATTATTTTTTAAAAATTATTTTCTAAAAAATAAACATAGCCTTAATTGATTCGAGTTAAAAGAAATATGAGTGATATGTCTTGATTTGATCGGGCACCTGAGTTAACTAGTGGTAAAAATTGATTAAAATCTAGCTCTCAAGTTGATATTTTTTTTAAATTTTTTTTAAAGTAAAAGCAACGTTATTCTTATATTTTTTTTCCAACGTGACAGGAGCAAAGAATCTTTGCAATTGTTTTCCCTTTTTCTAACGTGCCTTCATAACAATGTTAAGATGGGCTGTTTTGTCATGTTAATTCTGGGTGTCGTGTTTATAAAATATTGCTGAGGTTTGGTTCGGAGGCAGGACGTGCTTATGGTGTTTTGTGTTTTCGGATCTCGTAGTTTATATATTTAAATCTGCTGTCTTGTCGAGCTGTTATCCAACGACACGACATTCAGAAATGGACAAGCTTCATAACATGGAACCAATGGCATGCCTACAAAACACAAACCGTTAAGTAAATTCTATAACTTATCAATATCGAGCCTGACCAATACTAAGTTTAATTTCGAATTAGTTTTTTTAATTAAAATAACATTTTTTTATATTTTTAATTATAATTTAGATTAATTTATCAAGCACGAGTTAACTTACCATTCAAATCTTATACCATATTGATTTAAAACCATATTAGAAAGCAAATACTATAAAAAATACAAAAATAAATAAATAGTATAAAAAGAAAAGTGAATGGCTTCAATTTTCTTTTCTTATATAAGCCAGCAAGAAGCAACGTGTGTGCTTGGTAATGTGAATATGATGATTTTTAAAAATATATTTTTAATAAAAAAATATAACAAATTTTTTTATTTTTACATCAATCTGTCAAATAATTAAAAAATATTTGAAAAACATTAATTTAATTATTTTTCAAAGTAAAAGACAATCTAACAAAATCATATTATTTTAATAAAAACAATTAGTTTAAGTTAATTCGATTATGTTAATAAGGTGATTTAATAACCCAAACTCCTTTCCGAGTTATTTTTTAAATCAAGTTTTGCAGCCATGAATTACAAATGGTACACATGCCACTATGCTAACTACATAAATATTGAAATCAATTTAATTATGTTATAATCAGTCCATAAGTGGCTCTGAAAAGGCATGCAATCCTTGGTATAGATCCTGAAATCCTGTCCTTTTAATTTCCAATTTCTCCTCCCTGGCTCATGTTATGATTGTTTAATTTCCAGTTTTATTACTACAAAAATACATGGAAAAAATTTAGCACTGAACACATGAGGGAAAAGGGAACCTCGTTTCTGCCCCTAGTGTATTATCTTATCTCGAGATTCGTCTACAAGAAATTAAATTTATCGTATAGTTTGTATAAATGGAAGAGGACACATTAGTGGATCAACATGATCATAAAGCTGGAAGAAATGGCAATTAGCTAGCTGTACGTGTAGTAAATTCCGAATGGATAGTGGGAGTTGCTAGATACTGACGAGGAAGCCTCTTTTTGAAGTGATGCTTTCTCTTTGCCACCGCACTTTCCTTCAAGAAAAAATCAGTCCCAGAAAGATGCTTTAGAGCTTTGTGACTTTTCAAAGCCGAGTCCTTTCCTGCCTCTTCATTTCTTGCAAGTTTTGGGAGCTTCTGCTTTCCACAGTTCCTTTGAGGAGGACGCTGCAGGTTCACTGCCTTTTTGACAAAATACTATGAGCTGATTATAAATGTCTCGAGTGAAGTTGCATAGCTTTGGAAGTTTGATGCATATTTCTAGATGGATGGGATTTGTGGGGACAAAAATCATACAAGTAATTGGTTAATGCAATGAATCATGTATTCTTGCTAGATGTTATAAGTTTAAAAATCCGAATCATGGATTTGTGGGGACAAAAATCATACAAGTGATGTGATGCACGAGCCAATCAGTATCATAATTTGCAATGTTACATAAGTATGAGTTTTTTTAAAAAAAAAATTACAAAATAACAATAAGTTATTAAAAATTCCAATAAAACTGTGTTCAGTGATATAAAATTTAATTAAAAGCGTGTTCATTTGTTGAAAAAAATGTTTTTTTATAAAATAATAAGAAATACATCAAAATTACAACTATTTTTTTTATAAAAAAATCAAAACAATAATTTATGATAGTCTAGATTTATGTAAAATATTGATTTTATTTCAGTTAAATTAAAGATATCATGAAAAAGTTATATTGTTAATTAAAAGATAAAAAATACTAGATTTATAGTAAAATTCAAGTTTATGATAGTACTAAATATTAAAATATAAAAGAATAATTTTAATATCTTTCATAGCTAAAAATTGTTTGTATATAAAAATATTTACTGCTCATATTTTCTCATTTAAAAAAAAATAGGGAGAACCTCTAATATTCTCAGTCTTCTAAATGAAATTCAACCATTGAATTATTGAGATATATAATTAGTGTATAGACAAATAGGCATTAATATTTCGAAGCACGAAAGTACTGTCTTCTCTCTTCTTCCAAGATATGGGGCCGTCTGTCGCTGCGAACTTTCCTTTGATCAGGTTTCTTCATAGTTAATTAATCACAAAAATATCACTGAACTGCAAGAAGGGTTTAACAAGAAATCAAAAGAAATACTCATCCCATGTAATAAGATCAGTCACAAGCTTTCCCTTTCATTTTTTGGCTAGATTTTTTTTTCTTATAAAACAAAATAGTCAAAATTCTAACTTTACGTTTGAATACAATGGTTTTGATAATGCTAGATGAACATTTGCCAGATTCTTGGATAATTTTACTATGGATTACAGGACCTCTCTGTTGATGGAGGACTGCCGAAGGTAACTTCCTGACGTTTAGATCCTCGAATGAGAAAGACCGGGGCCCAGGCTTCCTCGACTTATCCTGAAAGCTGACAAGACTTGAAAATGATAAATAATACAAATTTTATAGCTGACTCCAATGGAGCTACGGATCCCAGCTCTTGTAGCTGTCAATGCTTCCATCAACAAGACTTTTATACCATCATAATTTCTTATGCCAGAATGCCCCATTGACGGTACATGACAGAGGATAAGAGTTTGGTTTTGATTGGAAGTATCGACAGAAGTCAAGACGATGACCAAATTGCAGTGACTATAAAGGAGTTTTTTTTATATAAAAAAAACAGTAAAAAAAATTAAAGATCTAACATATTTATATTTGCAACATGTAAATAGTAAATAATATCTGTAACTTGTTTTGAATAAAACATAAATTTTATTCTACCCCAACCCCCCCCCCCCCCCCCCCCCCCCGGCTCATGTCACCCCTCTCTTCAATCTCAGATCCTCTCTATCCACCATCAAAAACATCCTGAGCGGCTCTAAAATAATCTTCTCTCTATAAAACACACATCTGTCTCTCTCTATTTATCTTTACTCGTGACAACCACACCTTCTCTCTCTAGCAGCGGCAGGTGTTGAATTTCCTGGCCAAAATAGCTGCCATCAATTATCCTAACCACCCATATTTCATTTTTAGATGTAAATTAAAAACTTTCACTCAATTAATTTGATATGATTTATGTTTAATTAATGTTAATTTGATTTATTGAATATTAGGATTTTGAATTGAGAATTAGGTTAACTAGATATAATTGAAGTTGATAATTAGATATAATTATGTTATTTTGTTTAATTATCAAATATTTTATTTAATTTGATTTTATGATTGCGTCGTATAAATCTTGACCATTGGTGGAGCGATCGGTCAACTTTGTGGTTTATCTTGTGGATGATATGTGGCTAGACATTTCACAGTAAATTTCACTTATGTACATGAGTTTTATCGAAATAAGTTGGATGCATAACAACTACATTACGTATATATTACAAAAGTATTTTTTGTTTCTGTCATTTTAAAGTTAATTTTCTAGATTCCATTGATTGTTTGAGAAAATTATTTTATTTATTCTAATAGGTTATATGAATGTCATATACAAAGAACTTAATACTTCTAGTTTCACCTGTATGCTTTGAGAGATGTGATATTTGGTTAGCACATGTTCCTTTGCACTATTTCGATATTGTTGAGATGCATTGTTCAGATTTGATAATGCAGTAGTTTAGATTATCTTATCATGTACTGGGGAGGAGCTACACAATATTAGTTGACAAGGTAAATGCGAGGAGAGTTGATTGATAATTTATACATCTTACCTTAATGTATGAGATGTTAGGAGAGATTGTATTTTTGATAAGCGACAATCCACGATTGATATAGATACCTGCATAACATCGTATTTGTTCGTTACGCGCCATTTCATTACACTGACTTGGTCGCGTTTCCCGATACATCCACAAACTTTGTGCACCATGCCCCCGATATCCAAGACATAATCAATTGGTATGAAATATTGTTTTACATTTATTAAATACCATAACAGCTTTATCATGGATGATGACTACTGATTGATTTTTAATGTGTGTACGAGAAGCTTAGAAAGTAACAACGACTATCCATGAAGATGTTAATGAAATGAAATGTATTGTGACAAACACACGCTCAATTTATACGTGAACTTCAATAAGCATCTTGAAGCAGCATTAGCGAAATATGAAATTGTTTATCGTGGGAGTGTTAGGGATGTTGGTCCATCCACGAGCGATCCAAGTCCATTCATGAGCTGAGATGATATTGGTCTTCCTCAAACCTACATAAATATTATAGACCCGATCTCGAGCTGGACGAGCTGAGAAGATTATCAGTTATAATTACATTTTATTATATGTTTATGGGAATTGTGAATAGATGTATAGTTAATTTAATTTTTAATAAAATGTCAATGCTATCTTAATTGTCAATGTACATTTGTTATCTGTGATTAAATATATTATATGCTAATTGTGCAAATTGTTTTTTTTTTAGCAGGGAGTTGATATTATCCTTGAATGTCTCTACTAGAGGAGTTGTAGATGACATCTGCAAAATATAAGTCACATATATTATTTTATATTACTTGTGATTTAAATGTGGCAGATTTCATTTGCAAATCTCTTAAGCATGCTAGATTCTTAATTATTTTTGAACTTATATTATTTTACAAATTAGGTTTTTTAAAATATGCAAACTTACCAAAAACACTCCTATAACCAGTCCACACGCACGGAGATAACCGAGCACCCTAATAAAAGAGACAACGTGGGCGTTCATCACAAGAAAACAAAGTGACACTAGCAGGCCTGCTATCTCATGCACACACATTCGGCCCAATACTTATCTGACAAAAACACAATCCGGTTTTTTATTTTTTATGAACCCGCGAACATACAGATAATCTTTGCATCTAAAATTTTATACCAGTACTGAATAAAATCGACTTGTATTTTGCCCCTAATTTTTATCATCCAGGCCGATAAATGCTCATACCCTGTTATTTAGCGGGTTAATCCTTTTTTTTTAAAATGATGATGTAAAAAAAAATTCAATTCAAAATAAAACTTGAATTGGACTAAATTCTGAATCAACTGATGATCGGGTTAATCTTTTTATTATCTTGATTGGATATTATAACTATATTTGGTTGAGTTACGCCACTGCATCTCCACTGTTACTGTTGCTTGTAAGTGTTTTTGTTTTTGAGATAATTTTTATTGTCATGATTTAAAAAAGTGAGTTTAAAAAAAGTATGATTAGTTGAATTTAGATACGTGTTTGGTAAAAATTATAATTGAGATTTATGTGTAGCAAAAAACATGTATAAAATATCTGATATTATGTTTGGAAGTGTGATTGTGGTTATTTTTCAAAGTGTTTTTTACTTGAAAATGCATTAAAATATATATTTTTTATTTTTTAAAAATTATTTTTCATATTATCGTATCTAAATAATATAAAAGCATAAAAAATATATTAATTTAAAGTAAATAAAAAATTTAAATTTTTTCAAAAACGTTTTTGTAACGTATATTAAACATGGTTTTATGAAATTCAGTTAAAAAACCATATAAAAACTACTTTATAAAAATTATATTTTAAATTCAATTTTTCAATAGATCTCACGTACAAAACACAATTTAATTTATTATTTAATATTTTATTATATTTATTACACAGCAAACACAAAAACAGTCGCAAAATAAACGCAACCGTAATCTTGCACAGGCACGAGTGTCGGCCACCGCACGTTATTCGTTGCGGACCATCAAGCATCTTTGCTAGCACGCGCAGAGCCGAGAGATATTTTCAAGGTTTTTAAAATTTTTCCATCATGACAAACTTGACAAGTAACATTCACGTGAAACTCGAACATGGTTTCTGTTGCTGGAGTCGAATACTGAACTGGGCTGACTCATCGGGGCCTTCTTGAGCCATAACCCACCAAGAAGGTAAGGCTTGATCAGGTTTAAGGTCCTGGTCCGGATTCAAACTTCCTTCTGCACTCCATCTCTATACCTCGTCATCTTTCTCATTTTGGACTCTAAATTTCCTCCCACCCCCTTAATTACCCTCATTAAGAGCAGTACAGAACCCAAATTATGAATACATATAAACGACAAATTCTATCATAGATTTTTTATTTAATTTTTCTTAAGATTCTGATCCGGGAAGCTTGCCTTCTTAGATTCGCGACCAATTTTGTTTTGCCAGCACTCCTTCAGTTAGCAACCTTACTCGGTGAGGCAAAAGTAAACTTGCACGCTTCGTTGCGTAATTATCCCCTTTCAGAGTCCGAAATGGAATCCTAGCTTGAATAATTGGGGCTGGTTTTTCTTGCATGAACTTGCAAGCAACGTATCACTCACCCGATCACTGTCACACTTTACTTTTATTTATCCTAAAAAAAGAAAGAATAGTGTCATAGTCCAAGGTATAACTTCCCTGTTGATGTTTTTGGTAGAAGAAAGAAACAGGAACGAAAAGTGTAATGGGCACGACTTTAACTTGTTAATTTGCTTCTTTTTTATTTTTTAATAACTCTTGCATCTTTCCCTTAAAGATCTTGGAGGAACAAAAGAATCGTATTTTATGGAAGAAATTTATTAGGCACAGATGTGATATATTCTCGTTAAATGCGAAAACATTAGATTTATTATGAAAATTATTTAGAAATCTCACTTTCATGTGAATTGCACTGTGATGTGATAGTTTTTATCCCTGTAATAAATCTGGCATGTAATAAAATTCTTGGAATTTTGTTAGACTATTGTTTTTACATGGCTCTGCAAAAAATAAAGAACTTTGGGGTGTTTACGTTGTAATTACGGGACACTTGTAGAAAAAAGAAAAAAGAAAAAAGAAATCATATTTAATCTAAAGAAATGATAAAACTTTCCCTTTTATCTTCCGGTATTAATTACAGCTAGAGTATCACACAATTTATCAGCATAAATAACTTCACTTGCTCTCACGAATATAAATATGGAAGTGCGTGTTTAACTTATTCATCCAAAGAAATCTCTGCAGCTTTATGTGTCACTTGTGGGTTCTTTCGGCAAGGAGTGGGTTACTTTCTTTTGCTCCTTCCCTTCCTAGTCCCACTTCAGCTGTTGTTGAGAAATGGAAAAGTTGTCAGGTTTAAGTCATCTCTTCATGACAATATTTCTGCATAATTTCTCAACATTTATGGTGATCCCTGCCATTACTGATGTCACAATGTCGGCCTTATGCCCTGGAAGAGATGAGTGTTCTTTGGCCATTTACCTAACCGGATTCCAACAAGCGGTATGCTCTTCTGTTTCTCATTTTCTTTTTGCCGTTTCCCATTAAACATTCTTAATGATTTCACTCATGTCTTCACCCTTTCTCTGCTAATTTAAGGTCACGATGCATGATTCTGTTCTTTGTTAATTATGAACCATTTGTTTTCCCATCAATCATTTACAGGCATAATATATCTTACTTTAAGTTTAGTCCTTGAAATTCTGGTTAAAGTGTCAAACATATATTCTTCTTGAATCCAAAATCCAGTATCATGAGGCCACAGTGTGGTGTATGCAGTTAACAAAAAGAGTTTCTCTGTCCTCTCTGCCTCTCCAATCATAGGAAGTTTCCTTTCAGTTTCAGTAGATATACAGTTTGGATGCACTTGCCACCGTATGCGGAGAATCTGCTAACCGCTAACTCATACCCCACCTTTTCACTTTTCTGTTAATTTGAGTTTGATACAGTCAACTTTAGGGTTACCCCATGTTAACTTAACATAGACTAGAATAAGCCTAACCAAGAATTCTGCTGGACTGATCCATCTCTGACTCGATATGAAATGGGCTCACTCAAAACTCACACGCCTAGAGAAATTACGGTACATGAGTACGAAGCAGGTTCTTATGAAGTTCAGGACAAGAATTTCAAGCCATAATGAATCCTTTTACACTGCCACTGGTCTTCCCGCTTCGGTTGTGGTAAAATCAAGAAAGAAGAGTTAGAAGTAACTGACTTTACAAGGTTGCTGATTTCTTTGACATGTTTTTGGAATAGTGGTAGTTTTGCTGTCATGTGCTAGCGTTTACAGCAGTGAAATGGACACCCACTACCTCCCAAACGCTCAACTACGATAGTGCGCTTTAAATGTCAGATGCCTCGAGCCTAAACACAAGACATATTTTTTCCAGGTTATATGTAGACGTTATTTACTGGTGGTGCTTTAATTGCATGTTTTAATTTTATAGGTTTTGGTATGTAGCTTTTGCTTTAGTTAGTTCCTTCTTTGTGTTTCGAGAGCCTTCGCAAGCAAGGGAAAGAGAGATGGAAAAACAAAACTTTCGGCATTAAGCCATCTCTTCTTGACTCACTTTCTTCACTCCTCAACATCCATGGTGACTCCAGCCATGACTGATGTTTTTATGTCCGCACTTTGTCCTGGAGAAGATGAATGCTCCCTGGCCATTTATCTAAGTGGACTTCAAAAAACGGTAATTTTTGTTTTCTATTTTTTCTTCTTGTTATCATCAATTATTCTTGTTTCTTTTCAGGTGTTTAACCCTCAACCAATCATCGTCCTAAGTTAAATTTCTAGTCCTCGACCGTGCTAAAATTCCTTTCCAATTCAATCTACCAAAATATAAGCTTAATTAGTGAGTTTGTGCAAGAAGAAGAAAATTTTCCCTGCTAATTAATTGTGCTTATTGTTTTTAATCAAAAGCATTTTCCATTTAATTTTAGGCCAACAATAGTGACTGCTTTTAAGGATAATCATGCAGGTATAAAACTCTCCAATTCAAACCATGAAATTGGTGGAGTCTATTATCTCTATCTAATTTCTTCCATGCATATGCTATTTTTTTTCCCGAGCCTGTTTAATTATTAGGTTCTGATTATAATTTTATTTTGTTAGAGTTTTTGTTTTGAATGTTTTTTTTAAAGTGTATCTTATTTGAAAAAAAATATATTTTAATAATTTTAATATGTTAATATAACAATATTTTAATATATTTTTAATCTAAAAATATTTTTTTTTTAAAAAAACACAATGTTACGTGCAAAGCAAAGGTTTCAGTCTTCTATGACATGAATTAAATCAACCTCGTGAAACGAAACTTCCCATGGGTGTCGGCGTGTCGCCAAGCCTTTTAGCTCTTTCAATTTAAGATTCTTGTCAAAATAAAATAAAATAAAATATATCCAAGTGTCTTCTCATAAAAAAGCATCACCTTTGAGGACCCACGATCACATTTTGCCTACTATATTGTGTTACGAGTGTCGTGTTTTGTAGTTCATTGGAAGTACCACACAGCTTATTGGTTACTTTTTATAAAATTCAAACCTGAAACTTAATCTTAACCACTGGACCGTCTCCTGGGGAACAATGACAATAGTCGACAGTGACATGTAGGTTGTCGCAATCTCCCTTCTTTTTCTTTGGAACTCCTTTTTCTTCAAGAACTTTCGCTTGCCTGCCCTCTTACGCTCATATCCTTTCTTACATAGTTATACCGTCGGTCATGTATTGTTTCGTCACTTTTGTGGCTTAATCTAAGCTATGATTTGATGTCTGTGTAAAAATAATATTTAAGATAAGATGAACTTGGCCAGAGTCAAGTTTTGGATCGGCCGGTTACTTGATTAACATGCCGGTCTTTGAGGTTTTTTATTTTTTTCCACGGAAAGAAGAAAGACTAGGAGCTTGGAATTTTAGTTTAAAAAACTCCAAAAAAAGAAACATTGTTCTGAATGGAAGTAAAGAATTGGTGGCAATTAATAAAGATGTCTTGTTTTATGCAGATTATAGGGCTTGGGACGCTGGTAACGATGCCTTTGATAGGGAACATGTCGGACAAGTATGGTCGGAAAGCTTTGCTTACTGTTCCAATGAGTCTTATAATAGTTCCCTCAGGTAAGCATGTACTGTTTCGTTGGATTCCAGGAGATTTTCTATGAATGATCGAGCGGTAATTCAATAATCTACTGTCCTCGAAGAGCAAATAATTTAGCAGGGAATTAATTTTGATTATGAAAAAAAAAGCGTTTTTGAAGAAAAAAACTATTACTGAAAAGATTTGTAAGTTTATAATTAAACTGTCATGATCGACTCATTTCAAGCTTCCTATACATAGTTTTACTTTCCTTGTTATAGGTTGGGGATTTTCAACTTTATGGTTGGTTAATTGTTATTTGATTGTCAATATATATAAGCTGCTTCAATCAAGTAAGTTCAAGAAATTACAACTTTATGGTTGGCTAGTCATTATTTGACTTGATTGTGAATACAAGCTGTTTCAATAAATGAAGATGAGAAAAAAAAAATAATGACAAGAACTTTAGAACGATTACGTTGATTTTAAGCCTAATTATTTGACTGAACCCCCTTCAATCAAAGAAAATGAGAAGCTCATGACATAATTAATCAATAAAAATATATCAAAATATTTTTATTTTTATTTATTTTTGTCATTAATATATCAAAACCATGAAAAAGCATTAAAAATATTAATTATATATATATATATATATATATATAACTAAATACACCTTTATAAAATACCAAAATATAGATTTAAAAACAAACAAAAAAATGTACTCAGTGAATCTAATTCACGCCATTATTATTGAATTAATTAGCAAGACCGATCGAAGTCAATTTTCTTTTAATCGATTTCTTTAAGAAAATGCTTGCGGGAACCGTACTTGAGTTGAAATATTATTGCAGCCATATTGGCCTACAGCAGGACCAGGAACTTCTTTTATGCGTATTATGTCGTCAGGACTCTCGTGGCCATGGTCTGTGAAGGAAGTGTCCAATGCCTTGCTCTCGCCTATGTGGTAAACACCTTCCCCCCCTTCTTTCGAAGAATATTACTGTACATTTATACTTGTACCTCTGCTGGATATACTGTATGGCTTGGTACTTTCATTCCACAGGCTGTAAAGCCCACCAGTTTTTTTAGACTGGTTAAAAGCCTAACATTGTTTCTGGATCATGCTCAAACAGGCCCAATGTTGTAAAATGAAAGTCTGCAATTATTTGCTAAGCAGCGCTGCGATTCGTCCGAGTCAGTCACACTTGTTGATATAGTTATCATACTTGGGTCTGAATTGGTCGAGGCTCGGGCTCGTGATTTTGTTAAGTGAATCCATGATTAACCTGTTTGTATTTTAAAATAATATCATTTTAAAAAAAAATTAAATTTGTTTTTATAGATTTAGACCTATCGGACCACTGGACTTTACCGGTCAATATCCATCATGATTGGAAAAAAAAAAAAAAACCAACCTGGGCTAGAGTCGACATATTAACGAATCAAGATCGAAATTAGTGTTTGTTGACCGATGTTCAGCACTGAATATTGTCAGGCCCTATTTTAAACTACAAAGAACAGGCTTGGAATCGGGTCGGTTGGTTTTGATTAAAAAGTGAACTGGGCTAAAGTAATATGAAACAACGCGGCCCATTTTTTGTCTTCGTTTCCCTTTAGATCATCTCTTTCTATCTCCAGGCAGACAATGTTCCGGAGAGTCGGCGAGCCTCGACGTTTGGGATTCTTTCAGGCATTGCA
This sequence comes from Populus nigra, assembly GCF_951802175.1. Taxonomy (NCBI): domain Eukaryota; kingdom Viridiplantae; phylum Streptophyta; class Magnoliopsida; order Malpighiales; family Salicaceae; genus Populus; species Populus nigra. The sequence goes on along the minus strand of NC_084855.1, from coordinate 967,348 downwards.
TCCTCCGCTTTCGTATGCGGAAACCTCTCCACTCGTTTCCTCTCCACCTCCTCCACCTTCCAGGTACAAAACACACACTCTCTCTCCGTCTCCGTCTCCTTTTCTTAACGTTTTTATCATTAACTTAACCTTTTCATCAGGTTTCTGCCTTAGTGGCAATCGCAGCTCTAGTGTACATGAGGTTTTTTCTTCAGGACTCCATCATCGATGAACAACTCTCTACGCCAATACTAACATATAAGGGGAACGGGAAAGGAAAAGGAAAAGCTAATGCTGCATGCTTTGCACATGAAATTCCAAGCAAAAATGTGCAGGTTTTTAAATCAGCACCTTCCTTGGAGGATATGCTCTGCTTGCTTAAGAGCAGGTTAGTGGCTCCTCCTCTATAAATCGTAAACTTTTTTCTATTGATGCTTCAACTGATGAATATGTGGGAGAAAGGGAATTTGTGCCAAGGCATTCTACTTGTAACAAGTGCTTGACTTTACTCGCTTCTGAAGTTTTTCTGGAGCTTACGTTGTCGCAAATATTTATATGTATAGTGATTATATGCAGTGTGACCCTTTCGCAAGCTGCTGTTGTTGCATTTTTCTACAGTCTTGCGGAAGTTGGCCTTCATGCTTCATTAATGGTACCTTCCTAATTACATGAATTAGGCTTACCGTGTGTTGTAAGAATGATTCAATATCATTAGGCGCACTGCCCCCATTATCATTTGGGTTTAAAAACAAATTCATCATATTTATGTATGAGACTTAATGGTAATTTTTTCTTTGCAGTACTATTTGAAGGCGCAATTTCACTTTAGCAAGGATCAATTTGCTGTTTTGATGGTGATTTCTGGGATTGCAGGGACCGTTTCACAGGTAATTGTAAACTCTATTTTGTTTCGGTTTTAATGACATTCTCTGTCACTTGTTTCCCATAGTGCTTTCCAACATAGAATTATTGGTGAACAACCTGCAGTTGGTTATTATGCCTATATTGACTCCTGCTCTCGGAGAAGCAAGGCTGCTTGCAGTGGGGCTCTTTTTTACCTGTGTACATGTAAGCACCTTGTATTCTATACAATTTGAATTGAGCCCAAAATGTTATTTGAAACCAGAATAATGTCCTCAACTAGTTGTTAGGTCTATAAGCTGTAACCTTTATGTCAGGTCGTGTCATTGAATAATTTATGGCATTGGATGCAGGTGTTTCTTTACAGCATAGCGTGGACCTTCTGGGTACTTCTTTGAAACTTAAGACATGACAACAAGCTTCTTCCTTTTGTTTTTTATGCCTTTTCTTTTACTTTGTATTAGGTTTTTCAATATTACTCATTGTTTCTGGTATATGCTTTCTCTAATTTTTGTTATGTCTTCGCATTGCTAACTTCTTCAAAGCTGATCCTTACAGGTGCCTTATGTTGCTTCCATGTTCTCTCTTTTGTTTGTGTTTTCACAACCATGTGTAAGTAATTGCTTCATTTGTTATTGTGAAGTTCGTCTTCATTTAGCTTACAGCATTCTCTAAATAATATTACAAAGATAAATTGCAGATGCGAAGCATTGTGTCCAAGCAAGTTGGATCCTGTGAGCAGGTACTATATTTACCAGTGGTTCAAGATTTTAGTCGGTAGACCGAGTCTTGACAGAAAAGAATGCATGTTAAACAACAAATGAAGTTATCCTGTAGTTTGCATTCAATATTCTTCAGTTCAAGACACACCAAATGTCTTCTTATTTGCATATGGATATGGGTCCTGTTTGTGTAGCCTGAGTGCCTTTAATGCTTATAATTCTCTTTTCCTTTTCAGGGGAAGGCTCAAGGGTGCATTTCTGGAATAAGTTCCTTCGCCAATGTCATTTCTCCCTTGGTTTTCTCTCCTTTAACAGGTGAGTGGAGTTTCATTTTTGAAATTATTTTCTGGCCTAAAGTTCAAACGAAAACTAAAAAAGTCAAAATTGTTTTCCAGCTTTATTCCTCTCTGAAAGGGCGCCGTTCCCCTTCCCTGGTTTCAGTATTATGTGCGTCGGATTTGCATCGGTAAGAGCTTTTACATTATGTTTTGTTAGTACTGAGCAATAGCCAAAGCTTAATCTGTTCTATAATGAGCTAGGAATCTAGTCAGTTTAGTGAGGTGTCCAATTTAGTTGGGAGTTATGGTACCAGACTCTGTCGAACACAAATCTATTAAGTCTACACTTAAGGCTTAGCCTGATCTGCCCATAACTCCAGTCTATCCAACCTAGCCATAGTATCTAGTTGACAGAGCCCATATGGAATTGATGAAAACTTTGTTTAAGGCTGTCAAGTTGCAAGCTGAGATTGAATATAAAAGCACAAGAACTGCCATAACTCCAGTCTGTTCAAACTTGGCCATGATACCGAGATGCAAACTGTCCATCTTATATCTATGAAACTTATGTTTGAGAGACTCAATTTGCAAGCTGAGCTTGAATTTTAAAGCATGAGAACACCATTCAATCAACTGGACCTCCAAAATGGGGCATCCCAGCTCAATTTTCACTCCCAGTTCCCCTGTATCTTAGTGTGAGGATTGTGTGCATTTTAATCTTTGCAGGACTCTGTAAGCTCTTTGTGTTGCTATTAAACGTAGTGTTGACTATTTACTGATAATTTTCATTCTCCTAAACAATTTTATGTAGATGATAGCCTTCATTCAGAGTCTCATGATGAGGACCGCTCCTCCCATTGCAAATCAAAAGGTCGTTAATTCCAACTATGTGGATGCCTAGTTATTAAAAAGGTTTCTCAAACAACAGTCATAGCTTCTCTGGTTTTAAGCTGAGCCCTAGTGTTCTATATCTTATCCTCAAAACCTCCCTGGTATATTTGTTTATGGGGAGTACTAGAAACCAAGATTGGAATTTCTAGAATCGAAAGTCTCGTCTAGCTACATTGGATCCATGCCAAATGTAAGTTCCAAACCATTTCATCTCTAGACCTGAACCTCCAAGAGTGGACAGCAAGATGCCAGAGCTTAAATTCTGGATGGCATTAGTGTCAGGTGTTGACAGTGTAGTTTGTATTATTATATAGGGTCTGTGGATCGCTTGCCCGAAAAGTAACAAACAACTTAATACATGGGAAGCAATGTATTACTTTTTTTTCATGTGCACTGCTCTCCGAGGAAGAAAGGGAGACGTGTAAACGGATTGTTCGTGTTAAGCCAAATATAAACTAGTTTGGCTCCCTGCAAGCAGATTCTTGGACCCGTGATCTCAACGTAAAAAAATTATTTTTTTCTTATTAATCTGCATGTCTTGAGAGATCAAGCAAGGTTTTTGGCATTGACACGTGACATTAAATTTAATGATTGAAATCCAGCTAACAAAATATAAAACATAAAATATACACGAAGTTGAGTGTCACAAGTTTTATTAAGTTTGACTCGAGTTTATGTTATTGAGTAATCGAGTTATTTCATTTTTATTTTTATTTGGTTTAAATTGGGTTAATTAAATTATAAATTAATTTATTATATTTTTTAAATTTAATCAAATCAATATTAAAATTAATTTAAATTAAACTCAACTCTATCACAATTTTTAAATCCAATCCAATAATCAACTTAAGGTAAATTATGGGTCATGAGACAAATGACTTGACATGGTAGGTGGCTTGAATCAGGTTAACTTGAGTTAATTTATTTTTTTATTTTATAAAAAATTGAAATTAAAAAAAAATTGATGGGTTTTGACTAATTTTTTCTTATGTTAATCGGGTCGTGACCTTTTTATTTTTGTTGATACACGACATAACCTAGATCTCCACTCTCCAGTTACAAATCAACCTACCGATTCAAATCAAATTTCAAAACAATAACTTATCGAATTTAGCCCAGTACTAGCTATTGACCAACATTCTGTCATGAGCCAAAAAATTTCTCTTACAAAAATATTCTACATGCATGTTTTTTTTTTGACATATTTTTGTATATAAAAAAATTAAATGCGAATTAAAAAGCTTATGCATGCATGTAATTAAATAAACCAAGAATTATATATATTAATAATCGAAAAAAATTATTAATGATAACTAAAAATAAAATTGAAAAAATCAAGACAGGTATAAATCAAAATATTTAATCTTATAAGACAAGATATTTACCCGATAGTCTCTACTGATTTTTTTTAAATTAAATTTTTATTCAATTAAACACTACTAACAATAGAAAAATATATTAAATTGATTGAAAATAAAAGTTAAAAAGTATTATGCAATGTAGCATATATTAGAAATGTCATCTAAAAATAAATATTTTTTATTCTAAGAAACAAAGTTCTTGTATACAAAATAAAAAAAAATACTATAGATGAATCAAGATAATCTTTTTAAAAATTAAATATGCACAACACCATAAAAAAATATTTTTTGTCCAAAACATGTTAAATAAGCAAAAAAACAAATCACATATGAGGGATATTAATTAAAATATAAATTTAAAATTTATTTTAAAAAAATATATGTTAAAAAACAATATTGATTTTAAAAAAGTAATATTAGAAAAAAAATTCCGAGTATCATGGCTTAACTCGTTAAACTTATAACTCAGACTATGAACTCAACCAGGTTCAATAAATTCTTTCCCTTAAATTTATATCCAACCTAAAAAGAATTTAAAGGAGTCGACACTATAGCCTGGTGTGCCTAGGTCACTACAATGTAAAGGCTAGGAGTGTTAGTGGGCCTCCAAGCTGAGGTCGTGGGTATACTTGTTTTTATTTTTTATTTTTTTTAAGGGGTGAATTACAGGTTTTTCATTTTTTTTCCTAGAAAAAAAGTAACTAACACGTCACTCATCAAGGCAGATGGCGTATTGTATGCTGGCTAAGATTCAAGCCACCACAGTGGAGCTTATAAAATCAGGTCATGACTCTTTTAGTAAAAAAAACCTAATTTTAAGTCTTTTCAACTTAAAAACATCTCACTAACACCTTTGTAACACCCATAAATCATTTCATCAACTCCAAATATTAAAAAAATAGTTCAAAAATTCAAAATCAAACTGGGTTAGTTTTGACTTCGTCGACTTATATATATTTTTGTGCAATATTGAGACTATAAACAACCAACGTGAAACTCTTTTCATCTCATGGAACTCATGGGAACCAAGAAAATTCATTTTGGAGGTTGGAAATGGAGTGAATGATGATTTTTTTTCTCATCACTGAAATTCGGCAACCCCTTTTTTTAACAAGGAACTGAAAAATAACACAAATGAATTATATCAAAGTTGATTTTTAAAAATATATGAGGACCTAAATTGTATTATTTCGAAGATAAATGATCTAAGTGTATTTTTCATGCAATTTCTGGCATGCCTTCTATGTTAGTTATATTTTGCATTTTGATCTTTTTTTTTTAATTTCATAATTAATTAGAAAATTAAAAGTAATTGACTTTTAATTAATAATAAAATCTTGAAAACCAAAATGAGTTACTAGAAAATAATGTTACGTGAGTGTTTCAATGGTGCCAAGCTACAGTTAATCAGGCACGCCTTTTAATATATTCTATAATATAATATAATAATAATAATAATAATAATAATGTAATAATAGCTATCTTGCATACGAGAGATAAGAAAACGCAGCAAAGTGAATGGTTTGAAGAACCCGTACGTTACAGAAATGAAAAAGGTTTCTATCCTCCTCGATCCCCCGTCATCAGAGCTGCCACGCCACGTGCCAACTCGTGCTGTTAACTCTCTGCATTTAAGGAAACTAGGAGTTGTTAATTACGCTTCAAGAAGCATCAGATTAGGTTGGCAAATTTCTTGATTTTGATTTTTCCTTTTTATTTATTGCCGGACCATCACATGGTTTTCGAAACTCACAACTGTCCAGCATCATTCTTTTTAAAATATTTTTAATTTAAAAATGTATTAAAATAATATTTTTTTAATCTTAACTGCTTCATGTATGAATTTAGATTTTTAATTAGATCAATCTGAATTAATTAATTAATTTTAAATTTGAATTAATCTAGATTTTAAAATATTTGGATGGTTTTAGTGTTGTGTTTGTGCTAAACATTAAATAAATAATCTACCTGACCGTAGAAGTTAATTAGATGTCGACAGAAGTTTATTCTAAAATGGCAAACTGAATTTGGCGTGAAAGAATTAAAAAGCGAGGAGCTTTGTTTTAAAATGTTTTAAAATGTTTAGCACAAACACAACACTAAAAATATATTAAAATAATATTTTTTTAATCTTAACTGCTTCATGTATGAATTTAGATTTTTAATTAGATCAATCTGAATTAATTAATTAATTTTAAATTTGAATTAATCTAGATTTTAAATCAACCATTTTCTACGAGGCAATCCGAGGTATATAACACTACCTGTTGGCTAAAACAAAGCTCCTCGCTTTTTAATTCTTTCACGCCAAATTCAGTTTGCCATTTTAGAATAAACTTCTGTCGACATCTAATTAACTTCTACGGTCAGGTAGATTATTTATTTAATGTTTAGCACAAACACAACACTAAAACCATCCACGTGTCACTATATTCTTCGCTGTTAATACAGCTCACACCGCCCCAGACTCTCCCCCGTTTCTTTCCGCGTTCTCCAAGCCTTCAGTTTAAGCCCTGTTTGGCTTCATCGGATAAACCGAGAAACATACCGCGATACGGTTACTATAATTACACTTTAGTATCCGACATTTCACGTTCCTCGGCAAGGTTTTTTGACTTGCTTTTAGAATGGCAGCAGCAGACAATAATCCGATGACAGCAACATCGATTCTCCATGGAGACCTCGAATTAAAAATAATCGAAGCTCGACGGTTACCAAACATGGATTTAGTATCAGAGCGTCTCCGTCGGTGTTTTAGCGCATTCGACCCATGCCGGCACCCATTCTCTAAAGAAAGAAAGAAACAGCAAAACCATCGACGCAAGATCATTACCAGCGACCCGTACGTAACAGTCTGTGTCTCGGGAGCAAAAGTCGCCCGCACGCGAGTGATTTCAAACAGTCAAAACCCGGTTTGGAACGAACATTTCAAGATTCCTTTGGCTCATCCGGCAGAAAAGATTGATTTTTACGTGAAAGATAATGACATGTTCGGTGCTGAGTTGATAGGGACCGCAAGTGTTGAAGTTGAGAAGATTTTGTCAGGTGAAACGATCAGTGCTTGGTTTCCCATTATTGGATTGTACGGAAAACCGCCAAAAACTGATTGTGCCCTTTACGTCGAGATGAGGTTTACGAAATGTGAGCAGCCTGATGACAAACTCGGGGTTGAGAATTGTTATTTTCCGGTGAGGCATGGAGGGAACGTTACCCTTTATCAGGATGCGCATGTGCCGGATTCGGGCTTGCCTAAGATTGAATTGGAGAATGGGAATGTGTTTAGGCATGGGAAATGTTGGGAGGATATTTGTCATGCTATAGTAGAAGCACATCATTTGGTATATATAGCTGGTTGGTCGATTTTTCATAAGGTGAAATTGGTGAGGGAGCCTTCGAAGCCATTGCCGAGAGGTGGGGATTTGAATTTGGGAGAGTTGCTTAAGTATAAATCACAAGAAGGTGTGCGAGTTTTGTTGTTGGTTTGGGATGATAAGACTTCTCATAATAAGTTTTTTCTTCGTACGGTATGTTTTTTTTTTGACTGTTTGAATATTTTTTTTATGGGATAAGATATGTTTTTGGATTCTTGGATTTTGTTTTTTTAATTGATGTTTATGACGAGTTCTTGACTGGAAAGGACAGAAATAATTGGTGACAGTGATACCTGAGACTGGAATTTGTACAGTACTAGAATCTTGCTAAATTTGGATTTTGATACTTCTGGCTTTCTTGAATTTGGATTTCTTTGTCTGTTCACAGTTGGTGTTTGATGGGTTAAAAAATTGAAGGATTTGTTTTCTTTGATTCTTGGATTCTGTTTTTTAATTGATTGTTTATAGGGCTACTGGTGGGAAAGAAGTTGCAGCTTGGTCTACTGTTTATACCAACTGGGTTCTTGCTAAAATTGGACAGATGATTGACTTGTTATTAATTGCTCGAAGTTCAACTGGCTTCTCTGTATATACATGGTTTATTTAGTGAATGTGGAGGATTTATTATATGTTCCTGTTTTGGTTAATTTTTACTGTAGAATTAAATTGTTGCTATTTGCTGAAAGTGATTCTATACTTGAGTTATCGTTGGTTGAATTGTGATTGGAGATTCTTAATCGTAATGTTGAAAAGGTTTTGCTTGCAGAATGGAGTGATGCAGACTCATGATGAAGAAACTCGGAAGTTTTTCAAGCATTCTTCAGTGAATTGTGTGTTGTCACCTCGTTATGCTAGCAGTAAGCTCAGCATTTTCAGGCAGCAGGCATGCTTAGTTTTCCACTTACTGTACCATCATTTTCTTCATCAGTTCTAACATGACTAATCACTAATACAGTGATTGTTTGATTATTAGAAGTGCTTGCTTATCATATGAGCAGTGGTTTGCAGTTTTTTCTGGGCCTAGACAGGGCGATACTTCTAGCCACATCTTTGATCATGCTATCTTGTCCTGTTTCTTAAAAAGTTAATAAAGGATTGAGGAATTAGAAATAGAAGGAAAATAGGTTTATTAAAGATGAAGTCTTCCCTGCTGCAGAGATCAAAAACATGTGCACACCTGTTTATTGTATTTTATCCTCAATCCAGAGTGAATTATTAACAAATCATCAAACTTAGACATGTGTGTCAAAATGTCCAAATTTGGTTTGATTATGAATGAAAGCCTGGTTCATTCTTTAGCCAGGTGATTCTTGAAAGAGATCTGTTGTCCATGTAATGTCTGTATCATTTTTAAATGAATTTGTTAGTGACTGTTATATAAACTATTAAATGGGAAAAGGTGATATCCTAACATTGTCTAATCAAGGTTATGTTTCTTCGATGCTGGTGATATCTATAAAATTCACTTGGAATGCCTCTATAAGTCTAACATCCATAGATTTCACTCTTATGTTTTCTGATTGAACAGCACCTTTGCTGACAGCTTTATTGTGATATCTATTTTCAGGTCATTGGGACCCTCTATACACACCATCAGAAATGTGTACTTGTGGATACACAGGCATTTGGAAACAACCGGAAGATAACTGCTTTTATAGGGGGTCTAGATCTTTGTGATGGCCGCTATGATACACCAGAACATCGCTTATTTCGGGATCTTGACACTGTATTTCAGGATGATTATCATAATCCAACTTTTCCAGTGAGTATTCAATTTCTGTGATGATACACTGTGATCAATCTTCATGTTCAGGATTTATATTTAGCATGCTCTTCCAGATCATTGGCGCTAGCATAGCGAACTATCCATTTACCTTGTACGTTCTTTTAATGGTAGGCAGGAACAAAGGGTCCAAGGCAACCATGGCATGATTTGCATTGCAAAATTGAAGGGCCTGCTGCATATGATGTGCTTACTAACTTTGAGCAGCGATGGAGGAAAGCCTCAAAATGGTCAGAGTTTGGACGAAGTTTCAAAAGGGCAACTCATTGGCGTGATGATGCATTAATAAAGTTAGAACGGATCTCATGGATACTTGGTCCTTCCCCATCAGTCCCTAATGATGATCCTACATTATGGGTGTCTGAGGAAGATGACCCTGAAAACTGGCATGTTCAGGTTCATTAGCATGCACTTTTCTATGCAAACCTTTTGGACTTCTTAAAGTCTTTGTAACATAAAATTTTCATTAGTGGCTCTTGTGAATTGACAGGTTTTCCGATCTATAGATTCAGGATCTTTGAAAGGATTTCCCAAAGATGTTTATCAAGCTGAAAAACAGGTTAATTTTTTTGTAGACTGGAAAATAGTGTGTGACCTTTCTGTTGATTTGGCATGACCATCACCGCATTTGAATTTTTACATTACCGTAATTGATCAATTCTATTTCATCTTTTTGTTGCAGAATCTCGTTTGTGCTAAAAATCTGGTTATTGACAAGAGCATTCAGACAGCATACATTCAGGCAATCAGATCTGCCCAACACTTCATATATATTGAGAATCAATATTTCCTTGGGTCATCATTTGCGTGGTCGGATTATAAAAATGCAGGTTATTTCACTGTCTTAAAAATATGCTTAAACAGTCACCTCATCTATACTGCTAAAATAAACCTTTTCTAACAGAGCATATGTCTTCTGTCTTAAACTCATAATCCTGGATTTAAAAACATTTCAGCTATTAATTTAGGTCTAGGTCACAGTAATACCTATTGTTTACTTGACTTTCATAACTGCCTCAGAAATTCTCATAAAAGGCACTTTTCCTTTTATTTTAACCATTTTTTTTCTTTTTGGTATGATTAGGTGCTGAAAACTTAATTCCCATGGAGTTGGCATTGAAGATTGCAAGTAAAATAAGAGCAAAGGAGAGATTTGCTGTTTATGTAGTAATACCAATGTGGCCCGAGGGCGTTCCCACTTCCGCCTCTGTTCAAGAAATCCTCTTTTGGCAGGTGATTTTACATGCAATTTTTGTCATTTCTTAAGCGTGAAGTTGAGAACACTGCAAGGATGGAGAGGAAGATTCAATTTTTTATTTTTAAAGTTTACCACATTTGCATCGCTTAAGAGTGAGACTATGTTCCAGATAAACCTTTTGTATCTTTTGTTGCATTTTTATAAAAAAATTTAATCTGCTTTCCTACCTTTATGCCACGCTTTCTGCTGGTAAAGGCAATTCTGTAAATCTCCATATTTTGCTGCTGTTAATTTCTTGAGCTATGGCAGTCATTTGTTTTCTTTGCAAGAGGGAAATTGTGTCCTACTTTATTTGCCATATGAATTTTATCCATGTGACTAATGTGTTTTTTTCTGTTACAGGGACAGACAATGCAAATGATGTATGAAGTCATAGCAAATGAGTTGAAATCCATGAATCTTGAGAATTCACACCCACAAGACTACTTAAATTTCTACTGTCTTGGTAATAGGGAAGAGGTGCCAGGTTCAAACAATTCTGGTGATCAAACGGTAACAATACTGCACGGAACTTATCTTCCACTTATCCAATGATCACATATTCTTTTCCAATAAGATAAAAACTTCTGATGACTAAAAAGGATCGATCGACTTCCATTCATTCATTGAGTGGAAAACGGGGAAGAGGCAGAGTTCCATTGATACACTAGCTAATTTCAAGCATAGCATCATATATGATCCTTTTGTCTTGATAATTTTGTGGTGACCATTTTTCAGGTTTCAATGTCTCAAAAATTTCAACGGTTTATGATTTACGTACATGCAAAGGGAATGGTAGTCGATGATGAGTACGTAATACTGGGGTCTGCCAACATTAACCAACGATCTATGGCCGGTTCAAGGGATACTGAGATTGCGATGGGTGCATATCAGCCCCATCATACATGGAGCAATAAGAAGAGGCATCCACTAGGCCAGGTTTATACCTTCATTATTGTAGTTCAAACCTGAAACAATTGCGTCCTTCAGTTTTATTGCCTCCATTCTAGGATATCCCAGAGCCCAAGCCAATTTAATTGCTATTGAACATATTCTCATTGGATATGCCTTTGTAAGGATTCTAACCTCGGTTAGCTGATCAAGCTTATTGATGTGTCTTCTTCAGGTATACGGATATCGAATGTCTCTCTGGGCAGAACACTTGGGGTTGGTTGATAACTTGTTTAAAGAGCCTGAAAGTCTGGATTGTGTCAAGAGTGTGAACAAAATCGCTGAAGATAACTGGAAGAAGTTCACGGCGGAGAATTTTACACTATTGCAAGGACACCTTCTTAAATACCCTGTGCAGGTAGATGGAAATGGCAAAGTAAGCCACTTGCCAGGACAAGAGACTTTCCCAGATGTTGGTGGTAAGGTGCTCGGAGTCCGTACAAACCTCCCTGATGCATTAACCACATAGGTTCCAGTTTTGTTTTCATTTACGAGAAACAACAACATACAGCTTATACTGATTCAATCAAGGTCTAGAGCCTTCTCAACTGTGCAGTTTACTGGTAGCTGCCAATGTACTATAATTCCAATTTGAATTTACTTAACGGAATGGTGAATAAAAAGATTAGTCTGATGAATTCTGTATCTAGATCTGGCCACAGCAAGAGCTTCGACGGTGCATTTTCCACTTATATTTTATAATTCTGCAGCTAGGGAAAAGGGGAAACTAGATCTGCAAGAATTATCTGGTAATTAATGTATAGGATTCAAACTGCACACGAATGCTCAAAGATGAAACATGATGCATCACAAAAAACTACAACGTTGATAAAAATTAAAGGGCATCATACAATCTCTGTCCATCCCAAACACTCTCTCATTACTGCTTTCCAAAAAATAAGAAGAGACACGTGAGATGATCCTTACAGATTCTTCATGTAATTAAACTTAATTAACGATCACTTTTCCCACCATGCCAGCTCCCTGGTGAGGAGAACAGTAGAAAGTGTATTCACCTTTGTCGCTCAAGGCAACTTCGAAAGTCTCTCCTTTGGCGTTGAGGAGATCCTCCTCGCTCATGGAGATTTTTGACACATCAACCCCACTTGGAACAGCGTCCTCGTCGAAGAGAACGTTATGTGGGAACCCGGCATTGTTCTTGAAGACAATCTTTTCACCAGCGGGTACAGAGAATTCGCTGGGAACAAAAGCCAATGATCCATCATCAGCTCCAAGCAAGACGTCAACGGCCATAGCATTGCTAGCAATCATTGCGCTAGCAGCGGTGGCGACAACAGCAGCACCGACTTCTTTCAATGAAGCCTTGATGCTGAGCCTTGGAAGTGGAGAGGCTGAAACCTTGGCACTGGCACTGACTTTGGCATTGGAGGCACTGGCTGCCTTAAGACCGGTGAAAGATGGGATAGAAACAGCAGCAGAGGTGACAGCGGCCATTCTTGAACTTTTTTGTCCTGGTTTTTGCTGGTCTTGTTTGTGTTGTGTGCTGAAGGCGATTAATCGGAAGGAGAAGGGAATCTAGCTGGTTTTAATGGCGATGGAGTGCAAATGTGAGGCTGAGAGGTTCTTTTTGTGTGGTTTAAATTTTGCAGTTGAATGTGTGATTAGATAATGCGTGGCAAAGTGAATGGGCAGACGAACTGGGTTATCTCTGAGGATTGCTCTCATTGGCTGGTTCGGATGTTCCTGACGTGGCATAAGTGTTTGAGCTGGACAAGAAACTGGTCCTTGATTTTTACCTTATCTTGAAATCTCAGGAATAAATTATGCTCACCACTATTTGCCCTTTTGAGAGAAAAATATTTTCTTCTTGACCAAGAGGGTGATAAGGAAGTTTAAACCCTTGGGCATTGATTTATATTGTGGGAGTATGATTTAAATGTTTTTTATTTAAAAATATATTAAAATAATTTTTTTAAAAAATTATTTTTAATATTAATAAAAAGTAATTTTATTTTAAATAAAAAAAATTAAAATTTTTAAAAACACAGTTTACACTACGTTTCCAAATATATCCTAAATCTTACATGTGTTACTAATGAGATGGAGGGTATTGTTATATTTTTTATTTTTAATATTTATATAAAAAATATTAAAAAAAATTAATTTGATATTTTTTAAGATAAAAATCAATTTAAAAAACAAGTTAAATCGTATAATCAGACAGATAATCCGTGGACAAACTAGGTCCATTCACTTTGCCATCCATTATCTAATCACACATTAACATTGCCATGCATTTCTGCTCAACAAAACGACTTCACTTCTTTAGTTTTGTTATCCTAGTTTGTTATTAAATGAAGCTAGAAATGGGATCGATCGACAATTAGCTACATGGCTGGCTTTCAAACTACAATTATCAAAGCAGGTTCGTGCTGTTCTTTCCCACAGCTGCACACCATCTGTTTCAATCATGTCCTCCAAACAAAATATATGGTAAAGATGGCATCTCTGTAGCGGATATTTTGGCTAATGACGACCCTTACGAGTTCATTTATTTTTACATTTTAAAAATATTTTTTTGAAAATAATTTATAATTTATAATTTTTATTAATTCAATTTTTTTATATTTTTAATTTTGATATGCGGGTATTAAAAATAAATTTTAAAAAATAAAAAAATATTATTTTAATATATTTTTAAATAAAAAATACTTTAAAAAAACAATTTTTTACGATTCAGACAGCCTTGAAAACCTGAAAACCACAGGAGTTTTATTTATTTATTTAAAAAGGAAGGTTTGGTGACTTGGTGATAATCATTGATATCACCAGGGCAGTGCCAGTCCAAGATCACTTCACCATAAATAACAACAAATTTAACCACAAGATGCTGTCTAATTTAGACATTTCATTATGCACACATGAAGAGGGCAGTTGAATAATTGGATTAAATGCAACTAATAAGCACTGAAAAATACTATAAATTAGAAGATGCACGTAAATGCAGTCAGGAAAGTAGTCGTACGAGAGTGATCACACTTGAAATGCAAGGCGCTGGAGCAATCGAAGGCCTGTTGGACCTTCAATTCAAATAGGCCCAAGAAATCCCTCTCATAGTTGAGAGGCAGAGCAGACTGTAACTACAAGAGTGAACCTCTTCCCTACTCCTTCAGCCCCTTTCGGGCTCGCATTTGCAATGTACTAACGATGTACTGCCCATGTAAAGATATTCTAAGCATCATTCACTAGCGGATGGTCCTACTCCTACCAAAAAACAAACTATGCATGAAAGCTGTGTCAAGACTTCTTTCTAGCCCATCAAATAAGACCGTAGATTAATTAGAGAAGCTTGCACAGCACCATTAGTCATCACTTTACCAAGATGCATAGATCAATAGACCACCCGATATTGAAACGAATATTTACTGTTAGAAATTAAAAATTTACAAGGTCTCCCAACAAAATCCCGTGGAAGGGCTCTGATATCAGGTCTATGCTTTGCTTCAACCATCCCCAATACCTGCAACTGCAGATGGCACAGTGTAGACTTTAAAGTCAAGAAACTTTGGCTTAATCAAATTATGTCCCAGGAAGGAAGCAAGCGCACTTTAATGCATCAGTTGCTAGCGCATCCTATTTGCAAGATGCTTAACAGCAAATGATTACCCGGTAGTAATTCAGCCAAACTACAAGTAACTTATTACGATTCACATATTGCCACCTGAAGGACTGCAGATCCACTGCAATCTACAGATGGTTCATCCAAAAGCACACACATACTGTCTGATTTTGCAGTCACCAACTACCAAGTTTTTTAAAAAATCAAAAGAAAATCCCAAAACACCATTTCCCACCATTTCCACCCTGGATCTAGTTTCTAAAAAAAAAGCAAAAAGGAAAGAAAACAAAGAAGACAGGTTTAAAATCTCAGTTCTAACATAAACGCATGTCAAAACTAAAAATCCATTGGAAAAAAATAAGAGATGCTAAGCACTGCAGATGGATACTGGAAAAATAAGAACATCTCAATCTGCTTGTCTTTCATTCAGCAAAACCTGACCTACCCAACTGCTTGCTCACAGAATCTCATTCTTGAATATAAACAGCTAATTCACTTGGTTTCTTGCATAATATCACCAGAAGTGTCTCCAATAACCGTTATTTGTTAAACAACACTATTCATTGGTCTGACAAATATCATTCTCCAATCGCACATGTTAGAGTTACAATATTTTCTATTTCCAATAATCGGGAAAAATGTCAGATAAGAAACAATAACTGCTATGATTAGTGACTACCAAACTAGCTTTATTGATATCCACTAATAGGTCTCCATAGAAAGTATAGCACAGGCTTAGGTACTCTGCATTCAAGCACATCAACCAAATAGAGCAGGGTTCCTAGATCCGCAGACTGACATCATATTTATCTTCTACCCTCTTAGGCTCTAATGATGAATTTCTCCTCAAGATATATGAATATCAACCACAATACCATATTGTGCCCACCAAAAGGGCCATTGAAAAGATTTTCATTTCTCTAACGGTAATTTGTAATATATATGAGGACAAAATGATTAAGAGCAATGCAAACAGGAGACCACGCATCCTCAAAACTTAGACTAGAATGCTTGTCAACTCACAAATTTCAAGAGATCAAAGCAGACCTATCACAACTTATGCATACTATCAAAATTCTAATCTCACAAGGTTACTGTTCAACAATACCAACGCTTGATCTTCCAAATTCCATCGACAACATTGTACGCAATTCCAGATAAAGTTTTTTCATTATAAATATTCACTCCTACATTATAACATTCTGTTCAGCTCAAAATGAAACCTCACTTGTTATTAATGACACTAACATTCCATCTAGAACTAATAACAACATGAAAGACCCCCATCTACAACCCCAATATACACCAGTTCCCAGTATAATAAACAGAATGTACATCATACGATCAATAATTTTCACCTCTTTAGATCGGAAACACATCGCTACCACCATCATCTCGATCATCATCCACATCAAACAACTTGAATCCACCATCCCATTTAGCGTCTCGATAATTAAAGCCCGGGTTCACATAGCACTTCATGTCATGAAACAAGTTCAAATTATCCACTAGCTTATGAAACACATTGCAACCGCAACACTGCAAGAGAAATAAATAAATAAAATTTAACAACAAACCCTAACACTCCAAATCAAATAAATAACCAAATTGACCCGATAATTACCTGAACGAAGACAGTGCCATCAGTGTAAGCATGGGGATTGAGAGCGCGAGTAGTTCTTTGACCACAAACATTACAAGTGAATGCCACGCGCATTCGCCTACGTGGAGATTTCGTGAAGAGAGACCACGGGAGAGTCGAGACTTTCTCCGTATTGAATCCGTCCTCGGACACAGCTGTCACTGAAGGTCCTTCCATGCCTGACCCTGTAGTCCATCCTCTCACCGATGCCGCACTCAATACCAATCCCATCGCCGCATCCTAATTCCCGAAATTGCCCCGATATAATCATCAATTTACCAATTTGTCACAGTTAAAAAAAAAAATTGAAAGAAAAATTAATTTTTTTACCTTGGAGAAAGAGGGGTTGTTGAAGAGAGGGACGATGCTGGAATCGTGAGAGCTGGATGGGAGATCCGAATCTTTCTTATCCTCTGAAATTATAAAAATAAAATAAAAACGAATTGTAAAGGAGAGAAATGATAGAGAGAGTGTGGAGGGGACTTACTTTTCGAAGAAACGTGGAATCGGAGGAGTATGGGAGGAGCATTCAGTTCCTTTCGTTTTGGAGAAAAGGAGGAGAGAGAGGAGGAGATTGCGGCGGAGGAAATTAGAGCTTCCATGGCGGAGAGACGCGAATGTCTTTGCAATGGCAGCGCCAGCAATGCTCGTGTGGAGTTGGGTTTTAGTGTCGGCCGATGCATAGTTTATGGGCTTCATCTCGAACCTATTATTAGCCCAAACTAACACATGTGGGCTTTTTTCAATCTCTAGCCCAAGGTACGGAAATAAAGAGATATTATACTATTGACGTGTTTGCTATTTTTTTTTAATGGTGCTTAACCAAATAGTATTTGACTATTTATAGGGTCCAATATTTCAACGTTTATTACTAAAAAACCATAGCTTGTACAAGAAATTGTATCCTTTTTGTGTTTGTAAACTATTTTCACGGAAATAAAGAAATTGTTGTACAGCTTGAAAGAAGAAATCCAATATTAGTTATCAAAATGTAGAATTTGGCTGAAAATATGTGGAATCTTTGAGAATATATGAACTAAGAAACTTGAACTAAATTAATTCAATTGGTTAATATTTACTCAAAAAAAATATAATAAAGAGCATTCTCGGATTATTTTGAACATTAATCAAATCTTAAGAACATTTTCTTATTACCACAATGTATTCAATAATTTTAATAATTTTTTTAGATGTCGTACGTACCAAAGATTTGAATCTTAAGAATTTATAAAAATATATCATCCAATTAATTTATTATAGTTAAATAGGTAGTTACTTCTCTGTTCTACTAAATTCTAATCGAATATTTAACTTGACTTAGATTTAAGAAGGAGTTATATATATATATATATATATATATATATATATATATATATATATATATATATTAAGAGATGGATATTTGCATGCAGAATATAAAGAGGTTTTCTCGACTTCAAATACTTGAGATTGAAATAATCAAATAAATAAAAGTATAAAAACTGGTATTCCATGCATGAATACAAAATCCATTATTGGTAAAAAACAAGAAATATTATTGCATTTTTTTAGTTTAAGAATTTCTTGCTTTATTACAAAAGGGAGAGATAAAAGCAACCTCAGAACTCCCACCACCAGCAAACGGCTAGCTCAGATTCGAGTAGGAAAGGTAAGTCAAAATAGCAGCTGTGTTAAACCCATTGAAACTTGACCCAGCAGCCGCTGTATAAGCACCCATATTAGGGAACACAAGCCAGTCATCAACCTGCAATTCCGGCAACTGATGACCCGTCAAAACCGTGTCAAGAGCATCACACGTCGGTCCGAAAACCGTCGAACTGTAGCTCCTTTCTCCTTTGCACGTGGGATTCGCACTGTTAGAATTGCAAGCTAGAGGTGTGCATGTGATAGTTGCGTGATCATTTAAAATACAGTTCAGGGAGCCGGAAATACCGTCATTAATCCAATACTCTCTTAACTCTCCTCTAACACGTTTTCCTATAACGTTGGTGGCTAATGTGAAAGGCGACTCGGCAAAAAAACGGCCCGGCTCAGAAATGATGGTTAGGCCCGGTTCATTTGGGAAATAAGCTTGCAGGGCGGGTTTAATCGTTGTAGCTGCTTCGTCAAATAGGGATCCAGCGGTGAAGCCGCCGCCGATGTTCAGTATCGTCATTCTAGGCATGCCAAGACGAACTGCGGCTTCAAATACAGATTTAGTCGAAGCTATGGCTCCTTCGTATGCTTGAGAATATGTGGCTCCGCTTCCTATATGGAACGAAACACCAACAACATTGAGCCTAGCCGTTTGAGCGGCTTCGAGAAGAGGCGTGACTTCTTCAGGAAGCGCGCCATATTTGGAACCCAATGGACACCTTGCTATACTATCATCAAGGGCTTTAATCCGAATGAGCAATGCACATTTCGGATGCCATTTTTGAATTTTGTCGAGCTCTTCTTTCGAATCAAATGTAGTTAAATTGACACCCACGCTGGCTGCGTATTTGATGTGTGACCCTGGCTTGCATGGATTCGCATAAATGATTCGGTCCGGAGAGACTCCCAGAGATAAAACCAATTCTATCTCGGCCTGGCTAGCACAGTCAAAGTTTGAGCCAAGAGCCGCCAATGAACCGAGGAGAGCTGGTTCAGGATTGCACTTGACGGCATAAAAGGGACATACCATGGGAAGGGTACGTGTCCACTTGTCAAAGAGGGCAGACACCACTCCTAAATCTAGTACGTAAAAGGGCTCTTTGGTTTCTTTTTCCTTAGAAATTACTGACCGCATAAAATCAGTCAGGCCGGTTTTTGGTAACGTCGTGACCCTCTTGCCCGTGACACCTGGTGCACCCAATAAAACACCTTGGAGGTTCCTGGTGATCGACCCCATGTCTAAAATTTAAGGGCTTGAAGAAAGGAAAATTACCAAGGAAGAAGAGGATTTGAGAGTATTGGAAGGGATATTTGGAGGGTATTTATAGTGATAATTGAAAGAAACAGAAGTCAAGACACTTAGTGTTTGCACCACTATTTGGTGCAAAAAAAAGAAGGAAAAAAAGGGTGAATTATAGAGTTACCTTTAGAGCTAAAAAGAATCAACAACATTTTTCCTTCTGAAGTGAATTACCTAGCTAGTTTGGTATAAGCCTGTTAAAGGGTTTAGTGTGTGAAGACAAGCTGTTGATTAATTTATGGATGATAAACGTGGGTGGTCGTTTGATGAAGAGTTTGAGGTTGATTAGAACTCTTGTGGGGCAGCTATAACATGGGATGTTCAAAATGATTCTTGTCGTGAAATTTGCGTGCAAGCGGTGAAGGGACGAGTCTGCGTGTAAAATGCGTGATTCTCTATACTTTGTATTGAAGGACAACAACAGATGTTGAAGGACAGCAGCAGATTCCTACTCCTCCTGTAGATCAGATTGCAGAGTTTAACCTCAACACAAATTGCACAACTTGCAGAGTTTCAGTTTAAGTCCAACACAAGTTGCAGAGCTTCCTTCTTACTGCAATGTTACGATTGTTCTGCATATAATTGATAGTATAGTAGTTAATAGACATAGACTTTGATATGACCATAACTTCCTCTACTGTAACAGAAATCAAGTGTGTATATATATACCTCTGCTGTTGTAACAGAATTGATATGAAATAATATTCTTCTTTTTCTTTGTTTCTTCACTTTGACACTCAAAACTTTTGGCAGTTGGGTTTGGATACAAGAGATACCAAGGGTGGATTTGAATTTCTATAGCTGCTTTGATCTGACGATTATGACCATTGGAACAGCGTAAAGGAGACTAATTTTCTTGAATCGATTCATCCCTTACATCATTCGAAGCTTTTTTCTAGGTACCTTGTTACCCTTTTGTTTTGAACATGGCATGTGGTTGAAGTTCTAGTAAAGCACTCCTTCTGTGACCAGTGACCACACCAACCTAGCTTAGATTTCTTTTCACTAAAGTCTTCATTGGACTATCTCAGTTTGTCAAATTTCACGAATACCTCTGTTTTATAACAAGAAACAATGTACATGCCCCATGATTTGCACGCAAAACTCCCTTTCTAAGTCCACTGGAAATGAATTAGCCAAATTGAAGTTGAGTGAGTAATTTTTTTAAGGTGAAGGTTATGCTTTGGATCACGTGTTTCTTTTGGTTTAGTTCAGTGAAGGGCAAGTGAAGAAAAGAGAATGTCATATTGTGTTAGGATTGATGCCATTAATGTACAACAATCATTAATGGACGATACCGTCCATTAACAAATGCAGCAGCTCATGTGCAAACTACTAAATGTCAAAATGTGGCAGCCACCATGGTTGATAAAGGAGCAAGAGGAGTTACCATTGAAGCCTATAAATAGAAGCATCACTTGGATAAACACGAGAGAAAGTGCAGAGAAAGATATCAGAAGTATAGGCGAGAGTGAGCTGCCAAGGGCAACAAGCAGTGACTGTCATTGCATCACTGCAAAGAGAGGAAATAATGAGGTTGAGGGTTGCAAAGAGTGGATGATTTCTCCTTCTCTATTGTTGTAAATCTTGTTCTCTTTCTATATAATCAAATGGCTTCTTCTATGGATGTAGATGATTTGCCGAACCACATTAAATATTATGTTAGTGTGCTTGGCCTCCAATTAACTATCATAACATCATCGGTCGGAATTCCCTACATATTGAGATTTCACGGTGTTGATGACTGATGAGTATAATATCATTCTGAAAAAGGATACCTATTTATTGAATAAATTTCTATATCCAAATATAAGCAAATAGTGCTAATATATTGTTGCGGTAACTGCTGCTTTTTATGGTCCATTTTGATACCTAGTTCAGGCCACTGCTGCTTCTGGACTTCCTAGTTAGGAGAGACCGACAGAATGAAGATGGACCAAACTAACTGTATCCTGATCTCTATGGGATGTCCTGTCCATATTCGTTAGCACTATTGCTTTGCATTGAGATGCTACTGGTACTGTCTCTCTCGGGATTCGTGTTTACCAGTAAAAGAAAAGAAACTGCACAGTTTCACTACTAATTATTTAACACCACTCTAAAATCCACACCCTTTGATCGTCTTGCAATTTTAACTAGATATGCTTCAAATTCAGAAAGAAGATGCAAAATCATCAGAATTTCTCAAATGAGATCAAGTTCAGGGACTGATTGTTACCCAAACAGGTGGTGGCAAAATGAACAAGGACTGGTTGTCTTTTAGGCCTCTCTCATAAAAGAAAACATATGGACCGCACGGCTGTTTAATCTGATACGAGGGCAATCCTGGACGCTGGATATTTTTATTATGGAAGTCTCCCATAAAACTTCACAGCAGTTCCTGAGACAATCATTGGTAAAATAGATAAAGTTCCCTTTGCGTGAAATCTAAAGCAGATATTGAATGTGAGCAATCCCAACCCAACAACAAGATTTTATCCTATAAGCTATCTACCTCTGACCATTTTGGACCCCCCTGCATCTAGCTTTTAAGCTATGAATTTACAGGTTTGGTATCGATAAGAACATTATATTTCCTGAACCGACTGACTAATAATAAATTTTCATTTAAGCTTGCCATGGATCATTGCTTGTATCCCTATTGTGGTACTGGGACAGGAGGCGGATCTGCAACATGGATCAATGTTAGAGGGTTATCTGTTTTACAGGTTGAAATTCTTCCCATTTTATCAACTATGTAGAAATTTCCTGAAAGAAACATAATATCGATGGTTGGGGTTGTCTTTTTGGTAAGGAAGTAATAGCCATGGAAGCTGACAAAGAAGATCGTGAGGCTTCTAAGGTAAAGCTGGGTGTAATGTTTTGTATTAAAAGATAGGAAATGGCAACAAAGCCCTTGGTGGCTTAAAGTGTGGGTATAAATGAATGAGGGGTAGTGTGGTAATTAGATAAATAAAATAAATATAAATAGAATAAAAAAAGAGGGATCTGAAAATTTGAGAGAGAATCGGCAGGAGAGAGAAGGGAGAAAGAAGAAGAAGAGAAAAGAGGGAAATTAGAAGGGAAATAGAAAGGAGTTGAAGAAATAAGTTTAAAGGTAAGATTTAAGTTGTTAAATGTATAAATGTATGTTAATTGAACTTTAATTTCAGTTTTGATGAATGTTAGGGTTTTGAAAATTTGTGTTTTGGGTTTAATTGATGAATTAAATTGAATGTTATAATGTTGATTGTTGCGGGTAATGAATTGTTAAGTTGAATTTGAGAGATTGTAGATAAAAATGATGATTTTAAGTTATGATTTTGTTTGAATGATGAATTTGTGTTAGAAATCAGGGGATAACAATAGGTAATCTATGAAAATTTTGGGTTTGAGGTTGAAGATGATGAAAATTCAATTTGGTCCCTCAATTTTGGAAAATTACAGTTTAGTCCCCAAACTTTAAAAAATTACAGATTGGTCCCTGGAGCATATTCCAAGATTGTGAACATAATAAGATATGAATTATGGGCATAATTACTGTATAGTTATGAAATTTTAACACTTTCAATTTGGTCCTCCAATTTGACAAAAATTACCATTTGACCCTAAAAATTTGGAAAAAATTCCAGAATGGTTCCCGGAGTATAATGAGATGATCTGGACATAAATGAGGATTAATTATGGTCATAATTTCAGTATATTAATGAATTTATGATATGTTTAGTTTGGTCCTCCAATTAGATGAAAATTACAATTTGGCCCTAAAAATATGATAAATTACAGATTGGTCCCTAGCTGTAATATTAGCTTTTTCAGATTGGTTTGATGAATAATTGAGGGTTATTTAGTGAATTATTACCAATTTTATTATTTGTTTTATTATGGATTGGATTTCGGGAAAAACCGTTTCATGTTGGGTTTTTAGAAAAAATAACTAGTTAGTTCGAAAACATATAGGGTTATGGAATATACCCTTAGATAAGTGTATTAAATAGGTTATATATTATTTTGAGTCATTCTTGAATATGTCTCCTTTATATTCAGATAATCCTGATATTCTACTGGCGGGATGTCAGTAGGATTTTTTTCGATGTCTGCTTTTGAATTCTGTTTGCTTTCGAGTCAGGTGAGTGGATAATTTTCCATATGCATGAGAAATATTATAAATATTTGATTTGTTAATATGAATTGGATCATGCTTCTTGATAATACATATGTTGATTATTATCCTTGTTTTGATAACGCATGATCAATTGTTAAATCTGAATTCTTGATATGAACCAGTATATATTTTGAATTGATTCTGAATTGATAGCTCCTCATTTGATTGATGTCATGAGTTAAGCCTTGAGATATGAATATGTCTGTTTAATTATGATTATAAACCTATGGTATGTCAGTCAGAATACCCATGCTAACAGGGTAGTGTTAGTCTTTATGCATATCGTATTTGAACCCTAGTTGGTCGGGGGAGTTACCAACCTGTGTGGACTGATCATCCCACAGTACGGAGCCTCATGCTCATTGCATTTTGATTTTCTGACAAGTTTTACCTTCTGATATTCTTGTTATGGCCTATTTAAGAAACCTTCCTATAAGAACCTATAACCATACTTGTATATATATTTCTCATTGTTTTATTACCTCATGTGTATATATTGAACGTTATCTACTCACTGAGTTGTTGAACTCACCATCTTATTATTTATCCTTTTCAAGCTTATAGCTTGATAGCAGGTCACTTTTATTGGACCTTCAGAACCTGCTCTTTGGTTGTATTTTGTACCTTTTCTTTATGTCTAGTTAGTGCTCCAAAACTATGAAATTTATATGAACTCTTGTATTAAGACAATTAAAATTATATTATAAAGTTAGTTTGTTGTTACTGCTGCGTTGAACTCTGATTGACTTATTTGAAGGATGAGTTTGTATGTAAGTTTGGGTTCGCATAGGTATGGAACCTTGGAGGGGAACCTTGCCTATGTGCCAGTCATGGATCCGGGAATCGGGTCGTAATACTGGGTGCCATGATTTACAAACAGCTCTTGTGCAAATGCAATCCACGTAGTTAGTTTGTTTTCAGGTTGTGATTTTTTGTAATTCCGGTTGAATGTCTGACCACCTGGACATTGTTCTTGTTTTCGCCAATGTTTTCGGCCTTGAAATTATATAGAAGTCCAGGAATTTGGTCCTAGAGAAATTTCAAATTGGTGTGTTGTTTCTATGTGAAATCTGCTTAAGTTTTGGCTACTATTCCTTCCGTTTTCTTTTCCTTGTTTTGCTACAATTCACTGCTTAGGCAACAATGATAAGTTTTGTAGCTGGACTGGTTGGAGTTATCATAGGCATCAATCAACTAGCATTCATTAGGACATAACCAAGCACACATGACTGTTTGGTTATTTAGTTAATTTGCACATTCGTTTAAGTTGTTTGAGGACCTAGATAATGGCTCGAGACTATTGTAGTATTATAAATCCCTTTCACCTAATTCAGGCCATTTTTCACAGCAAGGAGAGACTGAAGATGGACAAAATTACTTGTATCATGTAATGTACATTAATGGATGCATTTGGGTAGTTGTTTTTCAAAACAAATCAAATTTTTTTATATGGTTATTCACAATCTAACTTTTTAGGTTCATTCAATGATATAGTTAATATGATCAAATCTAATAAGAATTGGTTATGTTAACTCTAAAGAAATAAAAAAAAAAACTAAAATAATTTCATTGGAGATAAAATAACTGAACTGATAATCTACAAGTTGACTTAGTATTCTAGTGATTTAGATTTTAAATCTGACCAGATCTCTGCTAGATGCTATTCCTATGTTTTTTCACAATTAAAATGGGTTTAGATGATTAATTTTATTTTTAATTGTTATTAGTGTATAACAAATAACTGATCTGATGATTTATAAGTTGATTTAGTACTAATCTAGTGATCTAGATCTTAAATTTGACCAGATCTATGCTAGATGTTACTTCTATTTTTTTTTTACTATTAAAATGAGTTTAGATGGTTAATTCTAATTTTATTTTTATTTTTAATTGTCATCTGTATAATAAAAAAAAAAAACTAAATGCATATTTTCAATACCTATTATGTATCAAAAGAGTTTAAGATTTACATTCTAACTGCTGGTAGTCATTAGACTTACTTGATTGTCTTGTTATTCAACTACATAAAGCTTCAAGTTGAAAAAAGAAAATGCAAAATCAAATTCACAAATGACAGCCTAGTTCAGTCCTTCACGGACTGATCGTAACCCAGACAGGTGGTAGCAAAATGAACGAGGACCAATTTCGTTTTAGGCTTTCCTCGTAAAAGAAAGTGCATGGACTGCGCGGTTGCTTAATCCGTTACAAGGGTAATCCTAGACGTCGGACATTTCCACCGTGGAAGTCAAAAACGCCGAAGTCGTGACCCTCCCATGTGAAATCAGCACAGACCATAAGATTATCATCAGTAAAATAAATGCAATCACCTTTGCATTTGTTGAAATCCAGAGCTGATACAGAGTGTGAGCAATTCCAGGCTAAAAACAACATTTTATCCCCCAAACTCTCTACGTCTGACCACTTTGATTCCTCTCTCTCTAGCTTGTAAGCCACAAAACTGAAAGTTTCGTATCCATAAACAGGAACATGATATTTCCCGATCCGACCTACCAATAAAAGACTTCCATTTAAGTTTGCCAAGTACCATTGCTTGTATCCCATTTTTGGTGGTACAGGCGGTGGATCTGCAACATGGATCAATGACGGAGGATTGTCTGTTTTACAGATTGAAACTCTTCCCACTTTATCAACTACAAAAAAAATTTCCTTCATGAAACATAATATCTTTATAATTCAATGGTGGTGAGGTTTCTTTGATGATAGTCCATGCTATGTCTCCTGATGCACAAAAGGCTAAATTTTCATGCTCAGTACCATATATGGCCATGACCATGAAGTTGGAAACCAAGGAAGGATCAGCAGACTGCAGACACTCTGACTTTTCTTATAAACCTCTCTCTTGGACGTTGTTTGGACGTCCTAATGGAACTCGGATGCAGGTTCCGTGAATTTTTAAACACTACTTCAGTAGGGAAATTAGGGAAGGTGGATAGTGAAGGAAGATCGATTCTGGCTTTTGTTAATGATTTAGGAGAAATTAAAGATCGCGGGGGTTTCCTCGACCACAACCAGCCAACCATGTGAAGAACCACAGCACCGTTTTTCATAAGCTTCAGGCAATTCCAGGCGGTATGTTTTTCCGTCTGCAAAGTTGTAGAAGCCTCGGTGGTTTGGGCTGTCGTTTTGGTAAGGAAGC
Source organism: Populus nigra (assembly GCF_951802175.1). Lineage (NCBI taxonomy): Eukaryota > Viridiplantae > Streptophyta > Magnoliopsida > Malpighiales > Salicaceae > Populus > Populus nigra. Next base: position 940,456 of record NC_084855.1, on the reverse strand, counting down.
AATAGCCATGGAAGCTGACAGAGAAGGTCATGAGGTTTCTTGGGTAAAGCTGATCTCCATGATTTGCAAACAGCTCTAACACAAAGGTAATCAACATAGTTGGTTTGCTTTTAGGTTATGAGTTGTAGCAACTCGGGTGGAAGATCTGACCACCTGGACATGATTTCTGGTGAGTTTGCCAAAAGTTAGCTTTCTGAAATATTAATGGAAGTCTTAATGTCCCTAGCTTCGCATCAGGAATCTCGACTTTGGAGAAATGTTAAAATGATGTGTTGTTTACTTGTTTCTATGTGCAATCATTTTGTGTTTCGGCAATCTCCTTGTGTTTTAGTTTTTCTTCTTGGCATTTTCTTCTTGTCCATCAAATCTTTTTCTTTGATGATAAATCAAGTCTCGGCATTTGTACTAGTCCATATTTATTTTTGTTACATACGCAAGCACATGATACAAGTTTTTGCATCCAGGAATACTCCTGGAGGATTAGAACCAGATGTTTGTTTCTTGTTAATATCCCCGCACTGGTTTATATGTTTCTCAATCTAGTTTTAGAGGTTATCGATTGAGAATTCATTTGGAGATTGTCTGCGGCAATTATGAATTGCTACAATTCCACTAGATAGAAGTGCATTGCTTAGGTGCTTAGGAACAAAGGTCATTGGTTCTGCGCAGCATTTTGTTCTACACTAACAGCTCTTAATCTGTTTCTGGTGTAAAGTTCCCTTCTCGGTTATTCGATTAAAGTTTTGCTTCTGAAGTAATAATTCATAAATAAGAAGAATCTGACTATGGGGAACTGGCCAGATCAAAGTAAAGAAGCTCTCATGTGATGATAGACAATTGTTTCGAAATTGAGATGTCCAGGAACGAATACTTTCTGAGAGGGCAAAGAGATAAAAAGAAAGGAAAATTTGCATCATTTCTCCTAAGACTATATATATATTTACACCTGATTCACGGACTGATTGTAACCCAAACAGGAGGTGGTAAGATGTACAAAGACCTATCGCGATATTTCGGCAATTAGATGCAGAAGTTCTGATGGAAGTTCCGACCACATGGACTCGTTTGATGTTTCTCAGCTTTTTTGTCTAGTGAGTGCTTTATTTGGTGAAAAGTCTCAGTTATCTGCCTTAAAGTTTCTGACCTTCGGTGCTTTAAATTAAGAATTTAAAACAATTTGTATCTGCCAAAGTAGTTCTTGTCCAGATTCATTTTTAGGTTTTTGTCTTTGTCTGGCTTGCTCAGAATTTTTTATCCCAAGTTGCTTGCAGTGTATACTCCCATCTCATCATCACCTTGCCGGCAACGCTAATATACGAGACTATAGAGCTGCGTTCACACTATGCCGCACACCAAAAATGAACCAACGCGACCTTTACTTCACATCAAAACTTGAAATCTCTACATAGAGACGTTTTATATTTGTATTTAAGGGAAATCCCAGATTACAAATCTGAAAAAAATGAAGAAAACTCAATTATCAGAATAGTCAAAGGAAACTGAAGAAACTCCCAGCCCTTTATCGATTTGTTAGTGCTAGTGATCTAGACTGCTTCCCTACTTCTCTGATTTCCCTCCACCAGGTAAACAAAGTTAATATGCTGTCTATTTCACTGGCTAAATGTTGCATATACTATTTATTGGTTACATCTACATGCTGGTACAGCATTAATATGGTACCAACTCTCAAGACAGGAGAGACGAAGCAGTGAAGTGAAGATAGAGATAACATATTCTTGTGTGTTTCCAGTTTTGAAATAACAAAAATTATCCGACTTCGTTCCTCCAACCAAATGCATTTCTATCCTTTTTGTCCTCACCAGACGAAACCACATCAAAGAAATATTATAACTATCTAGTAGTAGGTGGTACAGCAGTAAGAGCTTGAGATGAAAGAATTTGCTTGAACTTGAGATCAAGGAATTTGCTTCTCCTGTGATCTTAGGTTTAAGTCTTGTAATTGTCAATATTGATGGTCACTGAAAACTTATATAGTCGTTAACTGGACCCGTGGAGTTAGTCGAAATGCGCGCAAATTAGCTCGGACACCCCACATGAATCATATATATATATATATATATAATTAAAACAGCAAAATATTATTATATCTAGACCACATATATATATTCATTTACATGTCTGCAATTTTCATGAAATGCCTGTAAGGAAAATGTACAGTATCTGTGTTGTTCCTGCAGGGGATGTGGAGCAAGGGGAAAATGGAATTGTGAAAGTAACAGTAGTAGTACAGGGCAGTAAATATATAGAAAGAGCATGCACGCTAGCTAGGAGTATGAATGGGGAATCTTTGTCTGACTGTGGAAGTGATGATAGCAGGCATCCTTTACTCTTCTTACTGAAGACCGCCCGACCTTCCATCTTCACACATTTACTCACCTCACCAAACTTTTCCCAGCAATAAAATAAAAAGAGAAAACATTGTCCTTCCTTTGCCACCGCCTCATGCAACGAAAATGTATTAGAAAAGACACTCTGTTTAAGGGATTCTACTCATTGATTTCGAACTCGACAAATCAAGAGGAGAAGAGAACTTCTCTAACTATCATGTATATCCCTTGGGACTAACCTCTGAGATCAACTTGGTGCTGCATAACCATGCTTATTTATTTCTCTACATACAAACAAAATCGTTTAACTGTCCTCCAGACTGTATTATTATATGCGGTGCCTTGCAAAGAAAAGCAAAGAAATGTTAAATGAAAAGTGATGATGGAGACGGTGATGGGAAAAGGTGCCTCTCTTCAACGAATCAACCGATCCACTTGTCTTTTGCTTCATGTGATGTAATGCAGACTTTTTATGGTTACTCAACCCGAGAGGGTTCAATTAATCAGGTGTTCTTGCTAGTGATGCCCCCATCTTGTTCATGATTACATCCTAACTTAATTTTCACGGGGACGCGTATTATTAATGAGAACGACCAAAATAATCCGTAGAAATTAATATAAAATTAATTGAACTAAATAATTTTTTGAATTTGTTGATAATTTCGGTTGCGAAATTTAAAAAATAAAGGTTTAATTTAGTTTTAACTTCAAGTTTTAGAAATAAAAAAAAACTAACTAAACCGACAAGCTAAATAAAAAATATATATTGTAAACTAAAGGCCCGTAAAATAAAAACTTTTTAAAATAAGCCAATTAAATGTTTATTAATTTAAATTGGATTATTTTATTTTAGCAAATATAAAATTGAACTCATTGTTTTCATAATTTTATTTTTTTGATTTAGTTCGATTTAAATTTTTTAAAAAAAATAGCACGGTTGCATTTTCTATCCGAACCGAAATATTTGAATTGATGACCATCCCTAATGCATTAATTTCTCTCCTACTTCAGCAGCAATAATGAAAATATGAGGCAACAAGAGTAGTAAATGACCGTCAAATACCATCCCTTCGATTTGCAACTAAAGTAGGACTAAACCGACTCGTGATGCTTAAGCCTTAAAAGAAAGAAAATTCATCCCTTTTCTTGGAAGATGAATCCAAAATCTACGAGTCGATAACCTTTGAGATAAATTTTTCATTTTTTGTGTATAAAAAATTTTACATGAAATATCCGTTCGTGTTTTAAGATAATCAAATTGATGAACGAAAGAAGAAATAATCTAGCCGTCATCTACCTATCGTATAGGAAGGAAAACAAGAGATGACTGAGGCGCGCGGGCTCTGAGATTATTGCCAAATTCCCAAAGATACACCACAGCACTGGAAATATTACTCTACACGGCCCAAACTACAGTCCTGAAGTGCTGAAAGGAAGATAGAAACTAAAAGTTTGGACTAAGAAAATCCGAAAAAACTAGCAGTGAAAGCTGTGTCACATATGCTAGTGCGGAGCCTGAAAATTCCTGAGCATTCTTGTTAATTATGTTTTCTGATCATTGTTAAGGTGAAGAAGCACAAACCTTCTGGCAGGCCTGTTTAGGCATGTAGACGAGAGATGGCTTGAAATAGAGAAAGAAATGAAAGAGCACTAAGATATTGGCACGGCTCAATCAGAGACGACCGACCACCATTATTCTTTCAAGCTTTGATGATCTTCTTGAAAAAAAATGGTGTCTTTTCTCTGAGTGAACCGGGCCAACATCGCAATGACACTTTCAAGCACGCACAGACTGTCTTCCCAGCTTCAAGAAAGAGCTGCATTCTGTATTGCAAGAGAGAGAGAGAGAGAGAGAACCAACAGACAAGGCTGAAGAGAAAGAGAATACAAGTCATGAAACAAAATGAGGATGTGCCCTATCAAATTTATGCAGGATGAGAAAGAGAGAGAAGGGCCTTTGCTGGTGTGTGCATTAAAAACCCTGGACAACCTAAACCCGCATCAAGGACCAGAGCATTGAATGGTAACCCACGAACCACCACCTCCATAATATTCCCTGCAATAAATTTCCTCTCTGTCTCTCTGTATGATACAGGGCCTTGGCCCTCTCGTATTAATAATGGCAATGGCTCCATGATTCTGTGCAAGCCTTTCTTTTGACCCTAGACGAACAAACCAGAGCAAACTGATCAGTGCTGAAACCGTTTTTAATAAGGGAATCGTCCCATAAGGCCATAACTCTCCAGTCTGAACTGCATCTTAATTGCTATTTGTGGAATCTCATCAGTTTTTGTCTCTTTATTACCCATTTTAACTGCCGGTGTTTAGCAACCATTGACCCCTTCCCATGACTTGAATTTTGAAATGAAAGCAAAAAAAAAAAAAAACAATTAAAGTTTAAAAAAATATCAAGAAGGTGACTAGGGCCAACAACAAGCCCTTTTTTCAACGAAGTGACTTGCATTATATTGGGGTTTGGGCTAGTTTATATCTCATTACAAAGGCATTTTTAAATTTTTTAAATCTAAAAAAATTAGTAACTTCAATTTATTTTATCATTGCATATATATATATATATATATATATATATATATATAATTCGAAGAAGATCTTAGGCTCTAAAAAATCTCAAAGGACAAATTGTCATAATCAACTGCACAAATGTCTTCTACAGTTATAATCAAGCAACGCATAGGGGCATTACCAAAGAAAACAATACCAAAGCGCGTATTTTAAAAGTCCTGCAAAGAAACCTCTTTTGATAGCAGCAGCTCCACAGCAACCTTAGAAACCATAATTATAAAATCCAAAACAGTTTTATTTCAATATTTAAAAAATAATTGAAAATATATCATTTTGAAAAAAAAAATTAAAACCAAGATAGGCACCGTTTGGCATTCCACAAAAAATGTATGGTGCTAAAGAGTTTTATGGATGTGTTCCATGTGAATCATAACAATTTAATTGGCACCGCGGGCTCGATTTTGTCACTGGATCTATAATGCCATTTGACTTGATTCATAGTACCTCGAATAAAAAGATTAGGCCCACCCTGCTCTAATTTTTTGTTCCCCTTTTCCCAACCTGATTTTGCCACCGAATCCGAATCTAATTTCATGTCCTCTTCGGCTCTTACTCTTCATTGGTAAGCAACCTAAAAAAAAGAAGATAAAAACTGAAATTCCTTCTTCCTGAAGTCATTATATAAGTGCATAGCTTGCTGTTGCACGGACAACCCTCTCCTCTGGTTCCTATATTGTTTTCCTCAGTTTTATCTCTGTTTTAGGACAACGAAACATCGGTTTAAAGTGTTCAATCTGTAGTTCTTTTGTTTTTCCAATGGTTTCGCTAGCACTGTCGTTGGATAAGTCAACGTGGAATGGCCAGGTAACCTTCTAAATCCCCCTTCTACTCGTTGCAAATTTTGCTGTCCTCTCTCCTTTCTTTTCCTTCTTGTTAAACCACCTTTTCTTTTCTTTCTGGAACAATTCAACTCTTCAATGTGCCGATAATAAAACCTTAACTCGACGATGAGCTACTACGGGTTGGGGGTTTTTTCTGATTGCTCGAAATTAAGAAAAGAAATTTTGGACTGCACATATTGCTTTTTTCAAGTTACAAGGGATGCACTCGACGTAACCTCCTGTATAGCTATAATTTATACACTTTTATGTATAATTTATTAGTTTATTCAACTTGGTGCAAAGCCCTTATCGGGGAGTTAACTTTATTGAGTATTAAAACAATCTTATTTTAACAAAATTAAATAAATTAATAAGTCAACATGTTTTTGTTTACCAAAATCAATCAAGTTGTTGCTCAATCCGGATTTTTTTAATGGATCAAGCTTCTTCTTTTTTTAATCCAAACCAGTTTAGAATTAATTTATGAAGGCGATCCAAGCTTTATAAGAAAAGTCTTATGTATTAATTATATTGAATACCAATGGGTTTAAAAAGAACCCTGTATTTTGGATTTATTTTCTTTATTTTCATGGATAAATATTAAGCTTTCTTTACATCTTATTTGGTTAACATTAGCTCCATGGACTATAAGTTACATCATTTTCGGTTTGGTTTGGTTTTTATAAAAAAAAAAGTAATCAAACTGAAATTTTTTTTAAAAAAAACCAAAACCAGTTCAAATTGACTGGTTTCAGTTCGGTTCGGTTTTTAGAACAAAATCGGTTCAAACCGGTTTGGCTCGGCTTTTTCGGTTTGGCTCGGGTTTTTTGGTTTGGCTCAAGATTTTTTTTGTTTAGGTTCGGTTCGGTTTTTTCAGTTTTAGGCTTATAAAACCGAAACCGAACAGAACCAACCAGTTTTTTAAAAATTTTAATCGATTTTTTTTCACGGTTTGGTTTTTTTAATTATTTTTTTCAGTTTTCTTGATTTTTTAATTTTTTTACTCACCTCTAATGGACTAGTTACCATTAATTTATATAATTACATGGATTTTTAATCTTTGACGGGTAATTGAAACCTCACACTACTGCAGTAATAATAATTGTTGTATAAGCTGGTTGAAAATATTTCTTATCATAAAATAAATAAATAATTTTTTTATGCGTATGCATACGTACCTTGTATAAACTTTTGACTGAATCAGTGGTTATAGTTTTTTTTTTTTCAATTTTAACCCCTCCTTTCCTATCAGATGCTACTTCATTGTTGCATAGGCTAATTCCCTATCTCGTTTTCTACTTTGATTCTCGCAGATGACAATCAAAGCTGGCTTTTCTCTCTTGCCAATTCTGCTGTTCTTCCTCACTTCACTACTTTCCTGTGGAGCTATCTACACTATAGAGAAATTTTATACTAGTTTTTTGCTTATGATCATGGCATATTTGTTAAATTTAATGCAGATATCTTTGTGGGAATTGGACCAAGTTCACAAGGTAATCAAATATTTAAAAAAAAGGAAAAAAAAATTGATTCTTCTACCTGTTGATTTTACAATACACAGACTAATTGATTCCAAGTCTTTGCAAAATTACTGTAAAAAAATCATTATTTGATTAAATTTAGTGTTTCTAATTGCGAAATTACATCAGCAGGATTCAGAGGACTTGTTTTCTATTGCTTCGACAGCAGATGAGCATCAGGCATGCAATCCCTTTGTTTCTTTATTGTTATTCCAAAGGCTTTTTTCAAACTGTTTAATGTCTTCCATGTTAGTAAATGGTTTCATGTTAATTCACTCTTCTTCTCCAGGTGACATTTACTCTTTCTCCTTTCGATCAGCCACATGCTGCCGTACTGTTCGCTGTCATATTGCCCTCCCTGGCAGCGTTTTACACCATAGAAGAGAACGTTATCGTGGGCTTGGGATTTGTGGCTATGGCATGTGTCTCATTCTTAGCCCTGTATGGACTGTTTTTTCCATCTCCTGTCAATTCACCAGCCTTTGATTTCTGGGCTGAATGGACAGGCCTGAAATTGTGCAAGGTAGTGATTCTTTTTTAAAAAAAATTATTTCAAGACATTAAGTGAAATTAATCATATTTATAAAGACATGAAGATGGGGGTTGACCCTTGAGTCCATTTAAACTATGATATTTTTTTAATAAAAAAATTAAACGTTTTATATTAAAAAAAAAACTCAAAACAAAGTTATTTTAATAATAAAATAGTTTAAAATTAAACCTCAACTAACGATAAACTCTAAATTAATATGTCATCAAGTTGATTCATTAATTCGAACCGGATTTCATATCTATAGTGGTTGTAAATTTTCTTGTTTTTTTTTAATTTGATATTAAGTATTATTTTTCCAATAAATAGTACTCGTGAAAATTTTGAAAATTTAATGTGCAGACATTGATACCTGCTTCGCCGGAAGACAGGGGCCAGCAATTTGAAGAGCTATATCACCGTATATTGGGTCCTGAGGATGACGAGAGAGAGAGAAGTGAGGAGAGGAGTTTGATTTCTGAAGCTGAGTATCTGGAGGAGGGAGAGGAAGGAGTTGGCGAGAACAATGTCCAAAATCAAGGGGCTGAAGTTGAAGGATTGAAAGACAAAGGACTTAAATTCGGCATTGAAATCAACGAGGACGAATGGGAATATATAAAAAACTCTTCACTTCATGCCAAAGACTCCCAAAGTGAGAGTTGAAGATTTGGTCTTTAATTCTAGCAATAAAAAAGAAAATATGATTAAAACTCGATTAAGTTTTCTTTAAAGTTTTACCTTTCCTTTTCCTTGCTTAGCTTGTAGGTCGAGGCTAGTTCTTATAGGCGTATTTCAGTAGGGTTTGTTTTTTCTTTCCCTTTAACCGAAAAGGTCATTCCTTTTAGGCACATGTGTTTATGTGTTTTTTACGGTTATTATATTATTATAAATATATAAAAGAAATGATGTTTTCATGTAAAAATAATATAATTATAAATTTTGCTAATTTCTGTTTTACTGTATCATACTGTAGTGATATCAAAATTATAATTTTCAGGTTTTCTAACTTGATATTTTTATTATTTTACACTTAACTGGTTTATCATAATTTTTTTTATTTTTTTTTGTAATATTTTTTTAGTTTTTCCTTCTTTTTTTTCTTTACACAATTTTTCTGGAAAAAATATTATTTTTTATTTTTTACACTTTGAATATTTACCACTCTATACTTTATCTATTTATATCATTCTTTTTTTTCTTATCTTTATTCTTTTGTAATTTTTTTTCTTCGCACTTTTTTAAAAAAAATTATTATACAAAAAAACTAAGGAAATAGTGTTTTACTATAACAATTACAACATTATTTCATTCTCTTGTTACGTTAAAAATTAGCTTGAGATCTTACATATTTATATCAACACATATAATTTTTATTATATTTTATTATATGTAAGTATTGACTTTTTAATTTACAATTATAATTTTTACTCGATGTCAAAAAATACATTAATAAAAAACTATTTGATATTTTTATTATTTTACACTTTACCCATTTATCACTATTTTTTCTTATCTTTTTTTAATATATTTTTTAGTTTTTCCTTCCTTTTTTCTTTACACTTTTTTTATAAAAAAAATATTATTTTTATTTTTTACATTTTGAATAATTATCACTCTATACTTTATCTATTTATATCATTCTTTTTTTTTCTTATCTTTATTCTTTTGTAAAAAAACTTTTCTTTGCACTTTATCTTTTAAAAAAATTTATACAAAAATCTAAGGAAATAGTGTTTTACTATAACAATTACAACATTATTTTATTCTTTTGTTACATTAAAAATTAGCCTGAAATCTTACATATTTGTATCAACGCGTATGATCTTTATTATATTTTATTATATGTAAGTATTGACTTTTTAATTCATAATTATATTTTTTATTCGATGTCAAAAAATACATTAATAACACTTACATATTAATTATTTTATGTTATAAAAACATTACTCAATTTACATTGAAGCGAGTTGAATTAACACGTTAACACTTTATTTTTTAATTTATTGACACATATAATTCTTGATTTATTTAATTAAATACATGTATAGACCTTTTTATTTATAATTGTATTTAAAAAATACATTTAAAAAACTTGCATATTTATTTTTAGTTTTTGTTAAAAAAAATTATCCAAACCCGCTGTAAAAGGTGGTATAAATAACTAGTTTGGATTTATTCCTTGATTTATTAAAAAAACTTCATACAATTTTTTTTTTCTTTTCAAATTGTAGTTTTATGGGCTGGTAAACTATGTTCTCACCGGTATAGGCTCTACAGTATTCTGCTTGGTGTTAATGGTTTAAATTTTATGTCGTGAATGTCATGATTTTCTTTTCATTTTTCATTTTTTTTTGGAAGAATCTATTGAATCTATTTTTAATTTTTTTTATTAACATAGATGTCATACTAGCTTGTGTGTACCTCGATTAATCTCATAGGATTTATAATTTGCAATCTTTTTAATAACTTTAAGATTTGTGATACTCAAAGTGATAATCTCTAGAAAATAAATTTTGAGTCAGAATAATTGAGATATAATCCTAGGAATTTTTTTAAAAATTTTTTAAAGCTCAATGGTATTCGTCTGTGCAGTATAAGACCTTGGGAGAAGCAAAGATGGAAAGAAAAGAGAAGGAACGCTGCGTGTCCTGGTATTGGAAAATCATAAGATATTGCAAAGCATATTTTAATTTTACAATTATTTCACGTAGCAACGTGGTTAATTTGGTGTAAAGCTAGAGTAATGGGGTTATACGGATTAACTGAGATAGTTATTTAAAAAAAAAATTAAAAAAATTAAATCAAATTTTAATTGGGTCAATTATAAGTCCTAGATAGCTTATCAAGCCACGCCGTGTTTAATAACAACAATTCATTTCATGTGAAAATACTAATCCTCTGGGTGTATGCAATTCATCCATTCATACAAAAGGAAATCCGTTACCACGACTGTTCATGAACTCTACTTGCTCCACTTTAATTCAAGTGGATGGATTATTATTCCACCGTGCTGGATAATAGTTCTTTTGTTGATCTTATCATTGCATAGCATCTCCGCGAGGGCATTCATTTGTCACGAGTCATGACCTAATGTATCTACTCTCGACTCTCAAGCTTCTTTCGGAAAAGAAAAGAGAAGAAATTTTTGTAGGGTCAGTGGTAGTTTTTGCCCACACTGTGTGTGTGTAAACTCCAAAACACTGTTAAAGAAACAGCCCAAACCGAGTCCACATCCCACGTTGGACTGTGATGGGAAAGAAGAGGTGCTCGTGAATTTACACATCGTACCATGCTCGAATCATTGATCTTTGGTCTGCCCTAGGATTCATTGAAAAGGTGGGGCGTCGGGTGTTCTTGTTATATCCAGAGAGACCAGTCACTGTCTATTTCCCGGACAGGCATGCTTACTACTGTGGATGATGAAGCATCTTTCTGGCCCATCCTTGCAACATGCGGTAATTTGCTTAATTTTTCTCTCGAAAGAAGCCCGAAACCTTGACACTAGTGGCACCACGCTATTCATATTGCCATACGGGAAGGAAAAGGTTCTTTTCAGTCCCGAGGACTAAAGATTCGAGGAATCTGTGCCTAATGTCGCTACTGGCATGACACATGCAAAACGAGTTGGAATAGGCAGCGCTATTCTAGTGGGTTGAAATTTTTATTTTTTTTTCATCCTTATAATTTTTTATTTTACATTTGGTTGCCCTCTTTATTTGTATTTATATAAATATCAATTTTTTATTTTCAAAATTATATTTATTTCATCCGTTTTTGATAAGAAATCTAGATTACTCTTAAATTTTCATAATTTCTTGCATCTCATTTTATTAGACAGGTGTCAAGATGAAAATAAGTTTGGGACATGTTATTCCACGTAACCTTATGATTTGAGAATAACAGAATCTTCTAGTCCAATAAAAACCGAGCAAAATTATTTTGAAAATAAAGGGTTGATATTAATATAAATAAAAATAAATGAGGACAAACAATTATAAAATCAAAATTAAAAAGATCAATATAAGCTTTTTATTATTATTATTAACGTGGATATTCGGATCAGCTTGTACATATCTTGACTAATCTCATGAGTTATGAAGTTAACAACTATATAAGTTTTTAGATTCTAATGATTCTGAGATTTATAAAATTTAAATTAATAATTTTTAAAAAATAAATTTATAATCTGATTAATTAAAATAGAATGATAGCCAATGTTTTATAGAAAGACAGCGAGAGCAGTTTGTCTGTGCTGTTGGCAACCAAAACGGACTGCCCGCCCTTACGCTGCTTGAGGATACCACCCCACGCCACACTGTCTAGACCAAGGTTTAAACGGCCAAGTTTTTCAGACTCGTACACGATTTTTTATATTTTTATGAAGAAATTCTTTACAAACACCTATTTCATGCAGGGTGACACCATTTTTCTCGCCAAATCTCAGCCATTGGTTACTTTTAAACAACAGATAACTACCAATAAAATGAGTGGCTTTACAAGCATCAACGTTTCCGATTTCACATCTTGAGGTGAATGTGAAGCTATAAGTATATTATTTTACCAAGTAAACATAACAGAGTACAATTTTCTCATACTCGTACTTTTGTTCTTATATTTTCTTTTTTCTTTTTTATATATTTACTTACTTAAACGTTGGAGAATTTCTTATTTCGTGAGGAACTTTTTTTTTTTTTTAATCAATGTAAACTCTTGGCCAAAAAAAATAGGATTAAATTAAGATTTTTAAAAAATTCATATTATACTTGAGGAGGGGCAAAAGGGTAAAATATTCTATAAATTAGTATAAAAAGGAGGGATTTTCCTCTCTCGAAGACAGCAGCTACAACAAAGGAGAAGGGAGGAAATTTTCAATTTTTCTCACTAAAATCTTAGAAAAACTAAGAGAAAATTAAGGGATTTATAGGGGAATTAAGGGGAAATCATACATGCACCTATAAACACTTGATTAAAAATGAAAGAGAAGCAAAAACAATTAAGGAGAGGGGCTGCACGGTCATGGTAACAAGAAAGAAAAAAAAGGGATTCAGAATTTTTTTAACTAATTAGGATTCGAAGACTTGAACCACCTTTGGTAAGGGGTTCTAAGCCTAATTTCCTAGAATTCAAATAACATTTAAGGTAAAATCATGAATTTTAACTTAGAGTTTATATAATTTTTTTGGGAAAAATACAAATTGACTGTAAATTGATCAAATTTAATTATATTAGGCCATATTAGGTGTTAAATTTAGTAGAATTGATAAAAAAAAAATAGAGTCCTTAAGAACCCAGGTGGCCAGTCAAAGAGAAAGTTAAACTCGTGATGTATAATTATATATAATCAAGTGAAATTGTTGTGAAATAATGTATATTTATATGGGGAAATAATTTTTGAAATATAATTTGAAATTTTAATTGAAATGTCATTGTATAGTCGAAGATTTTGTTAACATGAATATTTAAGTGAATTAATTTAAGATACTTGAGTAAATATTTAAGTGAGCGTGAAGGGTTTTAGAGATTTGAAATTAATGATATTGCACTATATGTGTACATTTAAAAAAAATTGTAAATGAGAATTTATCTGGAAACAAATATAAAAAAAAAAATTGATATGCTTGTTGATATATAAGAGACTTCGAGAGTTGTGCTGCAGTAGAGAGGCACCCTGAAATCTTTGATCGCAAGTAAGTATTCCATACCTTACCATTTTTTTTTGTAAGATTGTCGTTATAATATTTTGGACATATTATGTTATTTTATTTTTAATTTGTAAAACATACAATGAAAGAAAGAAATTTTATAGTGGTGAGATTGATGTCCAGTAAAAGATAGTGAAATTAATTTCAGCGATGAGATTAATACATGGTAAAGGGCAACAAAAAATAATCCTAATAAAGGGATTAAAAATTAGTTATGATGATGGAAATAAGTCTCGGCAACAGACATGAAGAATTAATCTTTTCCGGTATTGGGATTAATGTTTAGTAATAAGAAATATAAATTTTATTTTAGAATGTAGGAGTTTTACCAAGTAATGGGTAGAGAATTTAGATTGTTTAGAAGTGAAAATAACGTATACATCTATGCGAACCGTGAATTATCTAATATTGGATATAGGTTAAAAAAAAGCTTAATATGAAGAATATAGTCTAGGAAAGAGAATGTGTATTAGAAATAGTGACAAATAAGAAATACTTACATAGAAAATAAATCGTGTAAGTTAAAAGTAGATTGCGTGAATGTAATTGAATAAACCTTATGATTAATTGTGTTCAAATATGTCCATGTATTTATTCTAATTGTTTAGGTAAATTATTGTTGCGTACTTAATTTCTACTCGTATATTAATTTACAGGTACCTCTCACTCTTAAGCAGCATAATAGATATTTAGGAATCTTTGTTAATTTTGTAAGGGATTGTAATAATTATATTTTTGTAACTGAATGTCAATCTACCTTAAATTATGTAATTATAAATCCAACTTAATTGAGCTAGTGTATGCTATTATACTTATGTTTTTGTTGTGGCTTATACTAATAGTATCAGATAATTTATAATTATTGATTTTGATTTGAATCTTGAATATTATAATTATATACATGATGTGACATTAAAATGAATTATAATAATTGTGATCAGATGTGTTGTGAAATGATAAGTTCAGGATGGCTAGACAGTAATTGAGTTTGTTAGATGAATATATTAAAATATTACAGATATTTATCAATAACTTAAGATCTTTTGATAGAGAAAAGATTCTACTGAAATTTCTATAGATTCCCACAAATCTATAAAAAATTCATCTAAAAAATAAAGATTAAAGTGCATAAAAATATTAGGGTGTTACAATCAACCTTGTATTCAAGCCCATATATCTTAGCTCATGGTTACGATGTACATAAAAAAAAAAAATAATTATGTGAAGGTTGTTTTTTGGGGTATGATATAAGGTTTAGAATGAAGGGACCATTGGAATTGTTAGGGAGAATGTCACTCGTGGTCTTGAAGTTGTTGGGCGGTAGGCGTCACTCTATTTAAAGCAGGAATTAAACTGTATTTGATAATGATTTTTGAATCTTGGAATTAGTAGAATATATTCACTCTGGACCTTGTTTCTTTAGATTGTGTAAGATGCACAGCAACTTCGATGGGTTTCATTGACCTTTTGTCTTTAAATCACATTTAGAATCATTAGATATTGGATTTCCTAGGCATTATCCACGAAAAGGGATGCGATGATCCCGTCAACCAAGAAAAACAAAAATAAATATACCTCGCATGCCTATCTAGCTAGACACAAGCGTACCTGTCACTGATTTCTCTAGGTTTCTGTACGTCAAACATTTAAAGCTAATGAAAAGTGATGTCTTTTTATGGTGGCGAGGTTACCATCTTGGTCACCTGCTGGCAACCTCTCAACTGATCTTGTTCCAAAACACCCAGTAGTATGGCCTGGGACTCGGCTAATCTGTCTTGGGACGCACGAAAATAAGAGAGGGAATTGGCGTGGTGTGGTAAGATAAAAAATTAAAAATATAAATTAACCTCATGTCATGAAAGAAGAGGCCGGTGTTAGCAAGAATCCCCAAGTCTGCCGGCCTAGAAAGCATAGAAAAAGCAAAGATAAAGTCCATTGTCGCACCATCTGGTTGAAATTGCAAAGCAATTGCTCCGTCTTGCAAGGAAATTGCAAAATAAAAATATTTTTTATTTATTATGCTTTTTTTTAATTTTATATTTCACGTCTTGCTCTGTTTTTATATTTATCTCCACGTTTGGATTTTTTTTATTTTATTTTAAAAAAGCCACCACCAATACCAGTAATAGTGCGATGAGTGATGACTCAGTGAACATTTTATTTTAACTGCCAACATGCAATGAGGAATCTAATTGGCGGTGCTTCTATGTGTGCAAGTTAAGTGGAATGTCGAGGCAACAGAAGAAATTCATTGGCTAGGAGTGGGGGGGCGTGATGCCATCAAATATCAAGGTTATCCAGAGACAAAGACCCTTCCATTAATTTTCTTTTCTTTTCTTTAATTATCGACTTTTAGCCCGATGAGTGACGGCAGAGATACATAATTTCTTATTGCGATTTATTTTATTAAATACCGTGGTATTATGCAGTTGGCGATTGGCTGGTTGTTTCATTTCCCAGAAATAATTGTGGCATAATTAAAATATCATAGCGAAGACGGCGCGTGTAACCAATAAGGATGGCCTAATCATGTGGGTGGTGAAGAGAATATAATCTTTTCACCTAGACACGCGGACCAATTAGAAGACTTGTACATGTAAATATTTTACTATGATCTTTTAGAATTCGTAGCACGACCTTGTTTCATGTACCACTATCCACGAGGACAGCCTGCTGCGGATAGTTACTGGGTTCCCAAACGGATTGGTTGGTTTTTCTTGTGGACCCGTCAATATCCAAATTAATTTATTCGTAATAAATGAAAAAGAAAATCTACTTAAAAACCGGATGGATTTTGGAATTTTATTTCGAAGATTTCTTTATTTATTTAAGAAGAAAGAGGATATTTATTTATTTATTTATCTTAATATTGGTAACAAAAATGGGATTCTTTCTTTGAACCAAACCGGTGAAACAAGCAAGGCAAGAAAGCATTGTTAGAATCCACGTAGATGCGCGCTCATGGGTGCGCATTACGCCATCAGCTAAACGTCTTAATTTTTCCGTAACCTAATCATGTTTATAATACACAAAAGAAAAAATAAGAAAAGAAAAAGAAAAGGAAAAACGGAAACAGAGCGAGAGATAAATAGAAAGACAGAGAGCAC
Organism: Populus nigra; assembly: GCF_951802175.1. Classification (NCBI taxonomy): domain Eukaryota; kingdom Viridiplantae; phylum Streptophyta; class Magnoliopsida; order Malpighiales; family Salicaceae; genus Populus; species Populus nigra. The sequence continues at coordinate 923,846 of NC_084855.1, read as the reverse complement.
TGCTAGCTTCTCTTTCTTCATGCAAGCAGGTCTCGAATCTTCCTTGTCGTTTACCGCTAAAAAATTCACCGTTTCACGTGATCGATCACCACCGCCACTGATCCTCTTCAAAAAACCACTCCGCCTTTCGTTTTTCTTTGTTTTCAATGGGAGACACCGAGAGTTGCAGCAGCAGAGCAGTATATTTCGTGCCTCGAAACCAGAGGCAAAAACTCGATGTTTTCAACGATGTTCTTTGGCATCTTAAAGAATCGAATGACAAAGAAGCGACTCGTCCTGGCTTCGAAGATGAACTCTGGACTCATTTCTGTAGACTACCTACTCGGTAATCTCAATCGGAATATTCCTCTCTCTCGATTTTTATTTTATTTCTTATCGTTTTGTTCGTTGTAATTCTGATCTAATTTACTGATTTTCTATTTTTTTATTTATTATTTAGGTATGCAATGGATGTGAATGCGGAGAGAGCACAAGATGTTACTATGCACAAGAGGTTGTTGCAGATGGCACGTAATCCAGCTACTCGGCCGGCGATTGAAGTGCGGCTTGTTCAGGTATGAAAACGAAGATTCGGTTAAAGATCCCTTCATGACTTTTGGTATCTACTCTTTTAATTCTTTTGTTTGGCTTTGTGTGATACTCTTGTAGATTCTTCCGGTAGAATTATTTATTGGCAGGGTAGGTGTGTCTTATTCCATAAATACTGCGATTAAATATTATTAGCAAATTGCCCTCTCTACAGTATTATTATTTAAAATAAAATTAATGATTATCCATGTTTGCACGTTTGCTGTTGTTTCTGTTTTGGTTCAATGGTCCCTGATATCTTCGAACCGGCTTGCAACGTACCGAGACCAAGTCTAATTTCTCACGCTTATATATACAATTTAACCTCTATAAATTAATAACTTATACCATAAAAATTTATTAATTAATCGAGATAGTATTTAAGTTGACACCAAAAAAGTATTATTTAATTGAGGTTATATATATATATTCTTTATGGTGTGTGCTGTTCTAGATCTCGGATAATCTTGAGGTGTCTTGGGGAATGGAACAGTAGAATTCCTCCCTGGTCATACTCAAGAGTTGACTGAAAATGTTTCTATTTGTGAATTTAAAAAAAAATAAAATTGATATGTTTGGAACAGAGGAATACGAATCCATACTAGTAGTGCTTTAGAACAGGGTGGCAGAAGAACTTGATATTAATAGCAAGTTTGATGAAGGAGTCAAAATACAGACTATGCTGATCGGTCTATAATTGTTTTTATCTAAAAGGAAAAAAAATAATTTTCATGTTATAATTAAACGGTTAATCTATTGTCTTGAAATGGTGAATTTTCGTTAAGAATGAAATTGATAATTTTAACTTTTGCTTGAACTATTTTTCCTGGGAATTCTAGTTTATATTAGGGTCATATAAAGCTGTACTGTAATTACTGTTTTAGCCTCTTGTGTCCTTTACCCTGTTTCCTTTTATGCAACTTCTTTAAGAATGGTAGCATTATTACATTGCCGTTGCCGCTTTGATTACAATTTGCCAACCTTTCATTGCTGGCAAATGGCATCTTGTCTTATTTTTTATATGCAGGTTCCTTCTGCACATGATGGACATTCTGGTGATTCGGTAGATTCAGACTCTCCAAGGAAATGGCAGCTCCAACATTTTGATTATCTCGAGAAACAGAGGCATGGTTATGCAAATTATATTATTTGGATTTGCATTTTCTTTATGAAAATATGCAACTATTAATGTCTTGCATTTGTCTCTTTGTTTCATATTCAGCATTCATCCACCTCCGGCCTTTGGTTCATTGACTGATTTTGAACTTCATAAAAATCAGAATGACAATATCACTGCGTTTACCAGGCAAGTTTACTTGGGTCAAAATGTTCTTTCCTGGTTGTGAACTCACAATCATTCTTCTGTTTAATTTTTCTTGGGTCACTTGATGTGATTTACTATCTTGTAGCTGTTCTGTTTCCGTATTGCCTCACCCAGACTAGGCTTGCATGTAATTTTTCTGAATGTGACCTTCGAAATTCAAAACAGCTTCTGGTCTTGTGAAAAATGTTTTATATCTCAACCAAAGAAAGGAAAACATGTGGGGGGATATTCTGAATCAAATTGGATTTTTCAGGATATTCTAGATGAAATTTGAGGAGTCCTTTCTTCTTCCAATATTTCCTTAGCTTAAAAGGAAGAAAAAAGAAAAAAAAGAAAGAGATGCGCCGCTCCATCAAAATGTGTTCTTATATATGTGACACGTGAAGAAGATGGCTGGGTTTGTCGGTGCTTCCTGATGCAACTAGCCCCAACATTAGAATTAATTAACTGGTCATTTGTTTTATGTGCTGCCAACTCATGCGATCAGTAGCATAAGCATTTGATGCTAAAAGTACGAGCAGATTCAGAATTCTGCATATCAGGAGTTCTGAACTATGAGGCTGGGATCCTTTAAATTCTAGTGTTTATGAAGGCCGATAGATGGTAGACACGTTGCTTTCTCCCTTTCTTGTTCCTTAGCTGTGTTAATCCTTTGCTTTCTTTGAATGAGTAGTTTTGCTATACGCCATTTGAGGCAAATATTTTCATTAGCTTATGGAACGCATTTTAGTTATTGTGAAAATAACACTGCAATACTTCCATGATTTTGTAGGCTGATGCATGAAATTACAATTTCAACTAATGATAAGCCAAAACTCCTGAGTCAGGTAGCTGACCTCTTCTAGTTTCTGAATCATTTGTAGATGTCATCTGCAATGAGCATTAGTCTTGGTAGGCATATTGTTTTTGCTGACATTCTGCAATGAGCATTGCATACATGGAATTTATTGCATCCTTATCTAGCATCTTTTTTTTAGACATCTTCTGGACATGTGTGCAGGAACAGTCTTGACATATACGAGGCATCTGACCTCAGATTTATTTTTGAAGTAGAAAGCTGACATACAAAAACATCATGATTTGAAGGATAAAGTGTGCATGATGTAAAGGATGAAGTGTGCATTTCCATTCACTGTGTTACAATTAGAGGATCAATCTTACTGAAACATTTGTCATGTAATTACTTAATCTTGAAGGATCTTCTACAAATCATTCTTTTCTTAATAACTTTCTTCCTTCTGTTTGGGAACCCATCTATAGCTTTATTCTTTCATGTTTCTCAGTAATTCATCTTATTCATGTCCTTCCACCGCCCAGGGAGTAGACTTCAATAGCTCTTGCTCTGTGTATCCTCCTCCTACTTATTCTGCATTTTTCATTGTTGACATTTTTGTAGTATTCCTATATCTTGCATAACTTCCAGTTTATTTTCTAATCTTTTTTATGAATGGATCCTTTCTACCACCAGTCAAGAACAACTGTCCATAGTCTGCCTCTCCTCTTGAATCTTCTCTGCTAGCATTCATATGGATTTTTAGATGAAATATTTGTATGCATTTTTATTGTATTCCTAGATTGTTGCACAAGTTCTGGTTTATTTTCTGATTTTACTTTCTACCACAAGTCAAGAGATTAGTGTCTCTCCACTTTGATCTTCTCTTCTATTAATCACATGGATTCCTAGCCTCAAGATGACATGTTATACATATCGTTGTTTTTCAACAGAAGTATCTGCATATAATATTATTGTTGCGATAGCTTCAAGTAATAATTCTAAGTGCAACAGAACTATCTGCATATAATATTATTGTTGTGATTGACCTATTAAAATCAATTTTGTTTTTCTAATTTTTGAATTTTCAGTTGACTTCCTTGCTGTCTGAGATTGGGCTCAACATTCAGGAAGCTCATGCTTTTTCCACAGTAGATGGCTACTCCTTGGATGTTTTTGTTGTTAATAATTGGGAACCCGAGGTACTGCCCCCATTTTGCTCCACCTTAGGAAAAACATTAGATTTCTAGTCCTTTAAGAATGATCATGTGGTTTCCAAGATTCACTGTACAGTTTTGATGGAAATCAGCTCTTGATTTGTAATCATTCACAATTTTTTGTGGGGAGCAGCACATTAATCTATATCATTGTTTCTGTCACCTCTTAGTTACAAGATCATAAAAGAACACTATAGTGGAATCTTAAACTGTCTCTTATCTTCTGACAACACTCACGACTTACTTCCATAATTATTTACAGGACACAGAGCGGCTTAGAAGCATGCTGGTTAAGGAAATTCCCAAAATCGAGGTAGCCCTTCTAAATGTTACTTTTATACTGAATTGGATGTTAGTAATTAATTTCCAGAGCGAGCTCGTGTTCTCCTGTGTTATTTTTAGGGCTTTGTTTGCTCATTATGTTAATGTAATTAAAATGGTAAACGAGCAGCACTGATTATCATGAACTTAGTGCCACTTCAGTACTCTTTTAAATGATCTATAGTTGATAATTTGAAGTACAATGCAGAAGAATGCTGTTTATCCTGTGGCGGAGCAAGATCAAAGAAGAATCCGCCATGTCTCTAGTCACATGAACGTTCCCGCTGACTCAATTGATGTTTGGGAAATTGATGCACACCGGTTATTATTTGAGAGAAAAATTGCAACTGGATCTAGTGGAGATCTGTGAGTTCCTGTCATCGTAAGACCTGTGATCTGTTCTCATACGAGTGCTTTTTTAATAGAATGATTTAATTGAAACAGGTACAAAGGCACCTTCTGCAGTCAAGATGTGGCTATTAAAGTGCTCAGGGGTGAGCATCTAGATGATAAACTTCAGAGTGAATTTGTTCAAGAAGTCTCTATCATGAGGTCGGTTATATCTTTGGTTCTTTATCGATCCATCTGAATGCTTACAGAGACGCTCTCTGAAATTCTGAAAACATTTGCAGTTACATCTGGAACTTACAAATATACCAGTGGAATCATGTTTATATACTGGCACTATATCCAAATGTAAACTAACCAGGTTGACAATCCTGACAGTTAAGAGAATTTAATTATTGAATGAGCTGTCATGATTCCTAACAAATATTTTCTGTAAATGTTTTTTAGTAGTTTGAATCCCAAGAAAATGCAATTTCAACTCACAAATAGTGAGCAATGGGTAATGTTTTCTTATGTGCTGAAGAGGCCATATCTAATGCCATGTAATTTGTGGCACAAGTGAAGTAGCTTTTCTTAATTCTCATGTAATTTGTGTGACAAGTTAGAAATTTGTACACAAATGCATCATATGATATGTTTCTGCAGTATCGAGTACCAAAATCTCTCTTGTAATCTAGTTTTCTAGGAATTCTGGTCCATAATCTATCCTGGGAGCATGAATATTGCATTAAAGTGTTTTCAGTGTTTCATTTCTGCTTTGTGAAGTCTCTCTTAAATCGTTTGGGATCTTAAAGAAAAAATAAATGCTGCCACTGCACTTCTACATGCACAAATTTCTTCTAGGTTCCCCTTCAAACTCCTTTGCAATTTGCAGGAAAGTTCGTCACAAGAATGTTGTGCAATTCATAGGTTCATGTGCCAGACCTCCAAGCCTGTGCATCGTGACAGGTGATTTGGAATGAACTCATAGATATATGTGTGCCTTTAGCTAATTAATTATATGTTGGTTTGTAGTGTAATTTTAATACTGCACTAATGAATTACCATTTCAATGTGTGTGATGTTGTTCTGTTTGCATATAAAACCCTTCTCAGAATTTATGTCTGGTGGAAGCATGTATGACTTTCTGCGTAAACAGAAGGGAGGTTTAAATCTTCAGTCTTTACTACGAGTAGCAATTGATGTTTCCAAGGGAATGCACTGCTTGAACCAAAATCATATAATACATCGAGATTTGAAATCTGCCAATATCTTGATGGATGAAAATGGAGTAAGTGATTCACTTCTTCAGTCCGTGTTCCTGTGTTTGTTCTTGCTCTTCCGAGTTCTGGAACCGCATCAGTTTTTTTTCTATTTCAAACATTACTTTATACTTATTGTGTCAATTGACTATCATCTTGCATTCGTTTTTGATTGATGCCTCAAGATTTCCTGTTTCTCTCAGAACTAAATTGTGTTTCAAATTGAAAAGGTGCAAGAGCTGATTAAATCCTCTTAGAGGAAGAAAGGCAACCCTGGTGAATCAGCTTTTTCTATAATAGAAAACAAGTTTACAACTTTGCTTTATTGGCCCTGACTACCAGTTTTTCTTAAAATTTCTAAAATTTGGCTAGCAGGTAGTTAAAGTTGCTGATTTTGGTGTTGCTAGAGTGCAAGATCAGACTGGTGTAATGACTGCAGAAACTGGAACTTACCGCTGGATGGCTCCAGAGGTTGGTGTTGTTGCACTGAATAAGATGGTTTGATGAATCACATGATGAGTGCAGAGTTTTTTTTTATGCATTTGGTTGTTACATCATATCTCGCTAACATATGTTCCCTTGGTGTTTGATGCATATAAGGTTATTGAACACAAGCCATATGATCATAAAGCGGATGTTTTCAGTTTTGGCATTGTGCTGTGGGAGTTGCTTACTGGAAAGGTAATCTGTTTCAACAGAATTAACGAGACAATTCGTTTTCATATGTTTAGTTTCTCCAAATGTATTCTTTTTATCTTAAGTTCTACAAATTTATGATCACTCAGATTTCATGACAATAATCTAAGTTCTTGTGAATGATATCCTAGCTTCCATATGAGCAGCTGTCCCCGTTACAAGCGGCAGTTGGCGTGGTCCAGCAGGTATTCCTCCAGAACGCTTTTTCTTTCTGCTTTGAATGGGATTTTAGTTTTCCTTCAGATAGAAACCAGCCGGTCTTTGGCATTGTCTGTCAACTGCCAAACTGCTTCTCGACCAACACAACCTTGTGCCTGGTATAAGATAAACCATGGCCCACATGCTGGGCAGATCACAAACAGCTCTAAGCATGCTTTCTAATGCCTTGCATCAAAACTAAAACGGGTGGGGGTGGGGTCAAAATCTTAATTCGGTCAGCAATCCCAAAAAAGAAAAGGATTAGGGCACTTATTTCATGTCTGCAAATTCTTTTCATGATCAACCAGCGGCCATGCTGCTTGGTGGTAATATGAACTGCTGCCATAGAAGCGTTATCATGAGCTCAAATTAACAAAAGGACTTGCTAAATTACTAATAAAGAGCTGCTGTGCTACTGACATGGATTTCCAGGGTCTAAGACCATCAATTCCAAGCCATTCTCATCCTAAATTGGCAGGCCTGCTTAAGAGATGCTGGCAGCGAGACCCATTTTTGAGACCTGAATTCTCTGAAATTTTAGAGCTTCTACAGCAATTAGAGAGAACGGTATGGGAAGATTCAAAAATTTCTCCATTTCTTGTTGCTGTGCATATTTAGAAACTCATGTAGTCTTGGAACAGGTTGCTGATGGAAGAGACGACAAGCAGAAAGGAAAGTCTCCTAGAAGGGCTGTGACTGCCAATTAGACGAGAAAGACGGTGAAGCCACTGGAATTGAATACTCTACATCCATCGTAATGCTTTCGTTTGGAGACACTCTCTCTCTACATCCTGCTTTCGTTCAATCAGGTGTGGGTTGGTATGCTCCGTTGACGAATACAAATACAAATAGAAATATATATATACTTATACACGTTGGTACATATATTGTAGGCACGCATCTTACCTAACCTAGAAGTAGAACTGTTGGTCTTACAGTTGCTCACTAAGCGTAGAGCGTAACTTTAGTTTGTGTTGTCCTAGTTCTGGGGTTGTATCATAAACCAGCTCAGCGAGAGAGTAGATAATGTAGAAAAGTGTTCAGTAATCTTCTTGTTCTATAGAATTACGATCTTTTTTCTGTTAAAGACTTCGGAATTAGGAGTTGATGTTTTGCTGAAGTTGTCATTTAACAGTTGCAATGAATCTCAGAGCCAACATTGTTTAACCCGAACCAGTTATGGTAGAACTGTTTTTTCTTCCTCTCTGAAAAGACTAGAACCTGTATACACTATAAAGTAGGCCTTCTCCATGCCTTGGCTTGGGAAGGACAGGCCAAGGGTGTGTATTTAGCTATACCGTGTCTGGAGAAATAAGGACAACTCCATGCTATGACTATCCATCAAAAAGCTTCATATGCTAAAGGAAAAGTTTCATTAACTGATAATCCATTTCAGCCCCACCAAACCGAATGCGAGTCTCAGGTAAGTCAAAAGTAGCAAAAAACTTTTGAGAAGGAAATGCATTTTGAGGTTCCCTCCTTTAGCGAAGCCAAAAGTAGAGAATTTATACCATGAAACCATAGTTTAGAAACCCGAGATGACCTGATAAGTTGATTCAAAATCTGGTTGATTTTGTTAAAAACCCGGGTTAACATGCTTATCTAGAATCTCAATCTGTTGATATTTGACATAGGTGGTTTTCACAAAGAATGGAAGATATGAAAGTGCACACTGCAAGTTAACCAGAATGCTGATTCCAAAACACTTTTTTTGCCTTTGTTCTGCAAATCTGTAGCTTCCATGAGCGTCCGTGTCCACTCAATTAGTGCAAAGAGTAAAGTGATGATGCTGCACTATCAAAATTCGAATGTTTATCTATCAACTATAGTTTACATGCTTAAAAGCACTACACATCGGTAATTTATTACCCACACGAGGCCTTGAAGATTCCCCGAAGATCCTCTAATGGAACCCTTGAGAAAATCCCTGAAATCTCATGGTGCTCGGGCTTAAACAACAACCAGAGCACCTGGAAGAAGAAACCACATACTCACAAGCTCCTCCGCACCATGACAGGGATTGTTACATGGCACAGTCCTCTAGTTCGCTTGACCAGAATGAACAATTCATTGTCAACATCAACAATGCTGATGTTTGTGACTAAGAAACTACTATTGCTTCAAAATCCAGCAGTGAAATTCCAAGCAGTAAAGTTAAAGGTTCATCAAAGAAATTCAAAGTGTCGTTTGAGGGTGTACTCGACGAAGCCTTCCAGCAAAGAAGCAAGGACTTGGCAAACCAACCATCTTTCGGTGCTTTTGAACAAAATTCGTGGAGGTTAGTCGTAAACAAGATTGGTCGTTTGGTGTCTGGTTGGGGAATTAAGCTTGTTGTGATCTTCAATGAACACAATTTTCTTTTGCGGAAACGGGTTCTGTATTTTGTTTATGGGTTGAGGAGAGCAGTTCAGAATTCCCTCTGGTTGGATTTGTCTTTGCTCATTTGGCACTTTGTTTTTCATCATAAGGTTGAGGAGAGTAAGAGCAAGATCTTGCTTTATGGGACCAAGATTTTGGCGTGTTTGTTTATAGGAACAGTGATATGGCTTCTGAAAACCCTCCTTGTTAAGGCTCTTACTTCATCCTTCCATGTCAACGCATTCTTTGACCGAATCCAGGAGGCTCTGTTCAATCAATATGTAATTGAGACACTCTCTGGTCCTCCATTGTTTGAAAGACGAAGCACCAAGAGGAAGGGACAGTCGCCGAGGTTCAGCAGGTAAGAAATTCTGGGTCTACTAGTACTGCTCCTGGTGAACTAAAAGAAACACTACTTGCAACAAAGCTACAACGATGCACCACCGTCGGGAAGAAACCCAGATTTTCTAGGACAATGCCTGGTAAGAAAGATGAAGAGATTTCAATCGACAATCTGCAAAATCTAAATCAGAAGAATATATCAGCTTGGAATATGAGGAGGAGGATTAACATTGTCCGCCATGGTGCATTGTCTACTTTAGATGAGCATATACTTGATTCAGACATCAAAGATGACTCTTCCCTCTATATCAAAAGTGAGTGGCAGGAAAAAGAGACAACCAATAAAATATTTGAGAAAGTGTTGAAAATAAAAATTGAATTCTGATTTTTCTAAAGAACAGAGAAGTTGGTCTACTAGTTAGAAATCGGTCGATCAATTAGATTAAATAAATCAATCGATTAATTGAGAAACGGTTGACCGATTTAGTCGACAAAATACAATTCTTATTCATATTAGAAATTTCTTGTATTAGTTTAATTCCTTAATTATTTGGGACTTTATGCCTATAAAAAAACATGTAGAGAGAAACACTTCATAAAAATATACATTCCCCTGAATTTTCTTCTTGTTCTTGAGTTTTTTACTTTGTATTATTGTTTTTGATCTTCTATCACACTTACCTTTTTCCAACAAGTGATATCAGAGTTTAGGTTTGATTATTTTCCAAACTTCCCACTTTAGTGTCAACTATATTGACAAATGATAACTATAAAACTTAGTGTATTCGAGTAAAAGCTTGGCTAAGTCTCCAAGATGTATGGGAAATGTTTGGAAAAGGGCTTTAAGGAACTTATAGATGGAGCAACATTAACTTTAACCCAAATAGAGATCGTGTAAAAGGCACGAAAGAAGGATCAAGAAGCACTAATAATCATCCATTAATATTTAGATGATGCCACTTTTGAGATAGTAACCTATGCAACCACTGCTAAGCAAACATGAAAAGTTTTGAAAGAATCAAACTGAAAGGCTGACAATGTGAGAAAGGTATATCTATAAAAGCTACATGATGACTTTGAAAAGTTATATATGCTTGAATTGAAGAATATTTTGAAATTAAGAAAAAGCATTAAGAACAATGTACATCATATGAATAATGTACGAGAACAAGGGAATAAACAAGTTGTCTTTTAACAAATGGCTAGTAGTTAATCTTTAAATTTATTCCTTTTCCTAGCAAATTTCAATCTCTAGATATTCTTGAACATTTACTAATTTAGAATTTCTTTATGTCTTCATCTACTGTTTTAGGTTAACATATTCAGAAAGCGAAAGGCATTGACATTATCTCTCAATGAAACATAAATTGTCATTGATGAACTTCACATTATGTTAAACATGATCGTCAACATCATCACTATGATAATCTAGCTCATCATACTTGGAATTCCAATCACTCGTTTCCTAGTATTCATAAGTTCTCAACTTCTTCTGATGGTGTTTATCTTTGAAAATACCTACAAGACTGTAGTTTAAGCAATCATATTCTTATTTGTAATGCACACATTTGATATTGATGATCAATGAAAGGTTAATGGAATTTAGGTATATATAGAAATTATATTGCAATATCGTTTTTTATATAAAAATGTTAAATTAGATTTAACTTATGTTTCTTTGATTTTTATATAAGAGTTAAAGATATGAGTATATTAATAATAATGTTTTAGGAGTGATAACCAGAAGATTAAGTACCTCGATAGTGTTCTAATAAACAAGCTTATTGTTAATTTTAATCGCAGTCCAGATATGATAGAGACAATTGATTTCTGTGTCCAAATCTCCACTCCAGTAGAGAAAATTACTAGCATGAAAGACAAAATAAAAAGGTATGTAAATATGTATGAATCTTCACCTAACATTTCTCATTTCATAGTTAAATCCTAGCTCAAGTAAATCATTGTCGTAATTGATATAAGTATGTTGAAGGAAACAATAACCATTGGCATCTAAGCTCAATGATGGTTGTAATAGATGTAGAAGACATAAATAAAATGATGATTTTATTATTGGCTATGCACAAGATAAACCATCAGGAAACGGAGGAGAGATGGGCTAGGAAACCTTTTTTCCTAGAAGAAATTATTAAAGTGTTCATAGAGCTTAATATTGAATATCGCGGGTTGCTCTTAGATGTGAACATCAGAAATATTTCATCTTTTATCTCAACTAGGCTTCTTTTAAACTGGACCACCAGTGCTAATTAATCAATCATTTTATAACATAAATAAGAGTTGTGACCATATATTTAGTACTTAGAAGACAACTTTGGATTACTATGAGTTCCCAACACAAGTAGGATGTGATTCAATAAAGATTACTCCCAAGTCCAAGCATGAGAACAACATATGTAGCTTGCCTCCTTGTAAAATGTAAACTAAAAATGTAATGGATGTAGTTTATAAATCATTTTGTACTATGATTAGACTAAATAAGAGCATTTTAATGGAGGAATACTTAATCTGAATTATAAGAATGAAGTATTTCTTACTAGCGAAGCAAAAAAAAGGTAATGTTCATACCTCATCTCCTATAAATGATTTAATAGTTAAGTGTGCAAACTAGCTAGATTCCACATTCAATTAAAAAACACAAATAGATTTTTGGCACATTTTATATTGGGGATCAGATCAAATTTTTTTTAATGTAAAAAAATATCTTGCTAATGTTTTTTAGTAAAAAGAAAAAATTTAAATCATGTGAGGGTTGACGCGATATAACTCGATCAACTTGGTGAGTTCAAAAACAACTCAGACTATTGGTAAAAATACAGTTTGACTAAAAAAAATAAGACAATATCTTTAAAAAAAATATTGAGATAACAATATATTAGATAAACTTAGATCAATATGGGTTAATCTGTTAAATTCACGACTCAGGTTATGAGACCATGATAACCCATATAAAACAATTTAAAATAAATTATGAAACTCAAATCTCAATCAACCAAATGTTGAAGGATAAATCAAAAAAATATTCAATTAAAAAAAACTCAAAACAAGTTAACCTACCAATTCCACAACCTAAGTCATGAAACCAAGATAACCTTATAGAAAGTAAATCAAAACAAAGAATGAAATCTAATTTCTAATTAATCCAATATTGATGGATAAAGTTTAGAAAAAAATAAATTTAAAAAAAAACACAAAAAACAATCTTAGTCAACCTTGGTTAACCTGAGTCCTGAAACTAGGATAACCTCATAAAAAGTAAACCAATAAAACAATTCGAGTCGACCTATGTTAACCTATCAATCCCATGATCATAGTCATGAAACTGAGATAACCTACAAAACGTGTGACTCAGATCATGAGATTAAGATAATTTCATAGAAATTAAATCAAAATGAATTCTAAAGTCTAATTTCTAATAAATTCAATGTTAAATGATGAAGTTAGAAAAAAAAATTCAATTATAGAAAAGAAGAAAAAAAATCAAGTTAACCAACTAAATCTGTGACACGGGTCATGAAATTAAAATAATCACATAAAAATCAAACGGCAAGAAATTATAAAGTTTAATTTTTAATAAATTAACTAAAATTTAAAGGATGCAATTAAGAAAAAAATGAAAAAATAAAGAAAAAAAACTATTGCTAGTAGTATTTTGTGACGTGATATATGGTAAAATCATTTATCTTTTTTAATTTTTTTTAATTTTAATTAATTAATAATAATAATTTTTAATAATGACAGGCCTATAGCAAAGATGGATCAAAGAGGTGACACCCATAATCTGGGTTTTCAAGCCCATTTTCACTGCTCTTTCGGGTCTTGATCGGTTGACCCTGGTGACCAACCATCTAAAGCGAAGGATAAAGTGGCAGGCTTCCTTTTTGTGCGGTCAGAAGACACAAAACTGAAAGAAAAGGCAGCAATAACCAATCTTCATTCAGCTACCAAATCATATGGCAACTCCAGTGAAGGTGTACGGACCACCATTATCCACAGCAGTGTCTAGAGTCCTAGTTACTCTTCTTGAGAAAGATGTGCCTTTTCAGATCATTCCTGTTGACATGTCCAAAGGTGAACACAAGAAGCCTGATTACCTCAAGATTCAGGTACTCTTGTCTTGAAATACACATATTACTTCTATTTTGGTTACTCTTAATCTTGTTCTCCTTCACACACTCATCAATTGCGTAATTTTGACCATATCTGACAGCCCTTTGGCCAAGTACCGGCTTTTCAAGATGAAAGCATTTCCCTCTTTGGTAAAGATACTAACATTATCGATTTCAAACTAAAAGTATACTGATTTATTTTAGTAATCCCTCTATATTAATGCTTTTTGGGTTTTTTCCTTTCTGGGTCCCAGAATCAAGATCCATATGCAGGTATGTGTGTGAGAAATATGCAGATAGAGGAGACAAGGGGTTATACGGTACAAACCCATTAGAAAGGGCATCAATAGATCAATGGGTAGAAGCTGAGGGGCAGAGTTTTGGGCCATCAAGTGGGGCTTTGGTGTTTCAGCTTGCATTCGCACCAAGAATGAATATCCCACAAGACCACGGTGTGATAAAGCAGAACGAGGAGAAGCTGGGGAAAGTGCTTGATATTTATGAGCAGAGGCTTGGAGAGAGTCGGTTCCTGGCTGGAGATGATTTTACTTTTGCTGATCTTTCACACTTGCCTAATGGAGATTACTTGGTGAATGCTACGGACAAGGGACATCTTTTTACTTCCAGGGAAAATGTGGGGAGGTGGTGGAATGAGATTTCTGACAGGGAATCTTGGAAGAAGGTTATTGAGATGAGGAAAAGTGGTTGAAATTGGTGATATTTTATCGGTTTCAGGTTACATCGGAAGCGGCGGTGAGGGTTTAAGGCGTTTGTAACCTGTGATTACGAGGTTGCTGTGTTTTGTGTATCTTTCGTTGTATTGTCATTTCCCATGTGTCGTCTAATTTCATGTGGGCTGTGTGTCTTGGACGTGGAAACTAGGAGTTGCCATGCCTTGCCTAGTACTTGTTGATTCAATAATCTTATTCCATGTGTTTGGACTCAGTGGCTTTTGTTGTTCTTCATTTTTTGTCTCATGTTCTCAACTTTCCTTACTCGTGTGATGCACTTTCATTTTGGTGTTTTGGATTCAATAATCTTCAGAACAAAGCAATTCAAATTCGCAATAAAACATGTTGGCTCTTAGTAAATTTTATTTCTAGGAAGTTTGAGGTCAAACTTGCACCATTTTAGTTGGAATAATAAGACTAAACTTCTGGATGGTTATATGGCGATGGAGTTTGATATCGTGGTGGATGGTATTTTTCTCTTTCAAAGGACATTAATTTATTTTTTATCAGTAAAAAAATAAGGAAGAAAAATAAAATTAAAAATATCTTAAAAAAAAAAAAATTAATGACAAATAAATTAGATGTCGGTGGATTGGACACTGCTCTGCTATGCACTATTTATTGTGCCACTGTAGAAAATATTTTCTTTGAAGATGGTGATGTAAATACATTTTGTACTTTTAACTCCATTCAAGTATTTTTACATTTGAAAAAATAATAATTATTGACCCGCTGCGGAGTGCGGGCTAATATTCTTGCTATTATATTATTACATAATTGTTATTTTTTAAAAAAATATATTGAGATAACATTTGTTTATTTTTTAAAATTTATTTTTTATATTATCACATCAAAATAATACAAAAACATTTTAAAAAATATAAATTTGAATTTAAAAAAACTAATTTTTTAAAGCATTTTTGAAATGCAAAAACAAACATGTTTTAATAAGAAAAATTCAACATGGTCTCAATAAAAAAATTATCATTACTCAACTTCTATACAATATAAAAAAAGTTTCATCATTTTATTTTCTCTTTACTGTTTGAAAAAAAATTACATAAAAAAATCTACAAAGAAAAATAAATAAAATTAAAAAATATATAACGGCTCAACCAAACCCAATAATATTGGGTCGGGCTGCCCAGCTAGACCCAAGATTGACAGGTCTAGCTGAAAACTAGACCCAATAACCTTGAGACTAGCTGCAAGTCCGGCCCATAGTGTTGGGTGCTATTGGGTCGGGCAACTCAGCTCGGTTCAACAACATTTTTTTACTAATAAATAGAAAAGACAATGCCTTCTCAAGTTCAATAATGTTGCCTATAGTGTAATGAGTCTATGTTCACAATACTGTTTTTTAAAATATTTTTTTAAAAAAATATACAAAGATAATATATTTTTTATTTTTTAAATTTTATTTTTTATATCATCACAACAAAATAATACAAAAATATCAAAAAATATTAATTTGAAGTAAAGAAAAAAATAAAATAAAATTTAATTTTTAAAAAAATCATTTTGAAACGCAAAAACAAACATGCTTCAATAAAAAAATTTAACACAACCTAAAATGGAAAAAAAATTATCATCACCCTATCTTTGTACAATATAAAAAAAAGTCACATCAATTTATTTTCTCTTTACAATATGAAAAAAAAAATTAAGAGGAAAAGATAAAATTGAAAATATCTTAAAATGAAAAGATTAAAGGGAAAGAAATTAGTTGTTGGTGTATTGAGCGATACTCTACTATGTATTATTCATGATGCTACTATAGAAAATACTTTACTTGAAGACGGTGATGATGCAAATACATTGTGTGCTTTTAACCCAACTCAATCATTTTTTTATTTGAAAAAAAATGTTATTGATCCGTTGTACAGTACGAGCCAATATGCTAGCTCTTATATTATTACGCAACAATTATTTTTTAAAAATATATATTGAGATAAAAGTTTTTTATTTTTTAAAATTAATTTTTACATTATCACATCAAAATAATATAAAAATTAAAAAAAATTAACCTAAAATGAAAAAAAAATTATTATCACCAAACTTTTATACAGTATAAAAAAATCTTATCAATTTATTTCTTATTTATCATATGAAAAAAATAAAAAAAATCTAAAAAAAATATATACACAGCAATTTAACCAGACATAACAATATTGGATCCTACTGGACCTCGTAACATTGGGTTCAGAACAATGGGTCCAGTTAACTAGTGAGACCAGCAATACATTTTGAGTAATAAATAAATTACTGTTATAGTGTCATCCACATTCCAAACATTTTATATCCACTCACACATTTCAAGGACAATATTTTTCCACGTCTTTTAAAGGATAATATAATTTGTTTTTTTTTTAAAAAAAACAAAATCTAAGCTGATAGAAGATCGACCGTATCTCTTTCCACGGTCCGTATGCATTTCCATTTTTCACGTGACATCCTTTTCGCTTTGGGCCCTAAATGATTACAAATCAATTTGTTTTTATTTTATACTTCTATCATTATCTTTTTAACCAAACAGGCCCTAAATGATTACAAATTATAATAAGAGGATGGAATCAGAAAAAGTAAGAGCAAGGGGGACTGGACTAAGATTAAGAGAGTGTTTGGCTGTGTGTTTCAACCTGTGTTTCGTCAAATTTTAAATAATTTTTTTTTATTAAAATTGAGTGTGGTTTGTATTTTTTGGATTATTTTGATGAGCTGATATTAAAAATAATTTTTTAAAAATAAAAAAATATCTTTGACATATATTTTAATATAAAAAGTTATTTAAAAAAATTATTACACTGCCAAAATTGATAAAAGGACTAAATGCACCATAAATTGATTCTTAATTATTGGGCTCACCAACAGTCTTATCTCCTGCATAAAGTTTCAGAGGCTCTTCCTGCTGCGTGGCTATAAGTGAAGTGACCAGAGCACACTAAAATCTACTCCAGCAGCAAGACGTGTAATCTTTCCTGTAACTAGCAAATCTAATGGCAACTCCGGTGACTATTTACGGACCACCATTGTCCACAGCAGTGTCTAGAGTCCTAGCTACTCTGATCGAGAAAGACGTGCCCTTTCACCTCGTTCCCATTGACCTCTCCAAAGGTGAACAGAAGAAGCCTGAGTACCTCAAGATCCAGGTACAAATCAGTATCTCTATCTTGGTTATTTCCATTTTCTTTCCTCCATTCACATGCTCACCACCTCCTTTGACTCTTAACAGCCCTTTGGCCAAGTACCAGCTTTTAAAGACGAGAGCATCACCCTCTTTGGTAAACTACACCAAATTCTAAATTCTGATCATCATTCACCATTAACTTAATCCTCTTCATAATCCCTTTTTAATTGTTCTTTTTACATGTGTTTTTTGATTGTTTGTTGCAGAGTCAAGAGCAATATGCAGGTACATATGTGACAAATACGCTGACAAGGGAAACAGGAGCTTATACGGCACAGACATCTTATCAAAAGCAAATATAGATCAATGGGTAGAAACTGATGGGCAGACTTTCGGTCCACCAAGCGGGGACTTGGTTCATGACCTTCTATTTAGTAGTGTCCCCGTAGACGAAGCCCTGATAAAGAAGAACGTAGATAAGTTGGCGAAAGTGCTTGACATTTATGAGCAGAAGCTTGGCCAGACTCGGTTTTTGGCTGGAGATGAATTTTCTTTTGCTGATCTTTCACACCTGCCTAATGGGGACTACTTGGTGAATTCAACTGACAAGGGATACCTGTTTACTTCCAGGAAGAATGTAAACAGGTGGTGGACTGAGATTTCTAACAGGGAATCCTGGAAGAAGGTTCTTGAAATGAGGAAAAATGCTTGAAATTGGTGGTCGTTTTTAGCTCGGTCTGCCAGCAGTCTGCACTCCGCAGTCTCAATTGAGGGTTTTAAATAAGTTGGCGGTCTCTACCTTTCTCGGTGTGATTTGTAATTTTGTAATGCAATTATCTATGTTTCCAACCTTTTCCATGTGTTTCAGCTGATGTTGTCTGTAGCATGTGTGCCTTGGACATCGAGACGATAGGTTACCTGTTTCTTGTTGATCCAATAAAAACTACCATGTCTTGGTCTGGATGACCCATTCTTCCTTTTGGATTCTGTGCTCTTCAAGATTTGGCAAACGACGCTTCCAATGCGATGCATGATTTTAGTCGGGAATAGAAACGGAATTTTTGCATTGTAAGCTCGGAGATGAATGTGAACAGCTTAAAACTTCAATGTTCTAATGACTCGACATGCTATTCGCTGACAATTGAACAAAATAATTCAGATTTTGAAGAATGTACGGTGCTGGTCTTGCTAGTGATAGGTTCATTTAGAGCTTTCGAAAGAGGGTCGTTTAGAGATTTTTGTGTTCTTTTTTTAAAAATTATTATTATTTATTTTAAATTAATTTTTTTTGTGTTTTAAATATTTTAATATCAAAAACAAATTTTAAAAAATAAAAAATATTGTTTTAATATATTTTTAAATAAAAAATATTTTAAAAATCACATATGATATGATGTCTGGATAAGAGTTCGCTTTATTAACTAATTCAATCTATGGGACGTTTGTTTTACGTTATAAAATATATACTGCGGAAATGGCAATCTAGAAATTATGTTGGTGGTTTCGGCTCAAAGTTTTATGTAGAAATGATGATTTGGAAACTTATGCTGTAGAAATGGCAATTTGGAAATTATGCGGGTGATTCTGGCTAGATTGTTTACCATAGAAATGGTGGTTGGAGGGGCTTTCGGCTAAAACGAAATGGTCTTTCTTTAACTTTTTTGCAAATAATGTTTTTTGTTTTACACGTGGCTTATTTGCCACCACATTTTTCTTTGAGCTTATCTGAAAAAAAAAGACTAGAAATTTCTTATTAATTATCTTTTTTATTATTATTATTGTTCTTGCAGGGATGAAGGGAGAATCTCCGTTTACCTTGATTGGGTTTTTAGAGGTTAATTATCTGCTCATTGTCGAACTAATTGATGCTCCTTTTCTGCTCTCTCTAGAGGAGATCAAAGGATGACTTGGAAGAGAGAGAGAGAGGGCGCGTGAGTTAAACGAGCGGGGGGAGGGGGGTGGACGTGGTAGGTGGGAAAGTATAAATGGGAAGATCTGCAGAAGAAAAAGGAAAGAGATAATGCTATAGTTTGTCTTTAACTTGCTAATGCTCACCGCATAAGGTGCTTGATAAAAAAAAATTGAGCTTGAATTGATCTCGTTGATGCTGAGATTATACGAAAGCAGATTGAGTTTAGGATAATATAAATTATATTTTAAAATTTTATATAATAATTTATAATTTTAGATTTATTAGTTTTTAATATGATATAAAAATTTAGATGATTAAATGGTTATGAGTTTAAATTTTATTATTTTTATTTATTTAATAAAAAATAAATACAAAATAATATGATATTATAGAAGTTTCAAGCTCAATTAACTTTTAAAAAATATATTAAAAAATTATATAAATTATATATTTATATCTTACATAACAGCTTAAATTTAAAATTTAACAAATTAAACCTCGATAATAACAAATAAAATCTTGTTTAATGATACCTCTTATATTCAAACAACAACAAAAAAATATATATTTAAGTTGTGTGCGGCAAGGGATGATGTTAAGAATTAAGAGAAATATCAAAGGAACAAGATTTAAAATTGAAATGTTAAAGGTGTAAAAAATATTATGTGGTGAAGTATTAAAGATGTTTGATAATAGTTAAGAAATGATAAAAGTACAAAAGTTTATCTTAATATAAATCAAATCAATTTTTAATAAAAAAAATTATAAGAGAAATCAAATAATACATCTCAAAATGATAATTGTAAAAGAAAAATGAGTAAATTAATATTAGATTTAAAAAATAGAAACAAGGCACTTTCCCTTCAAAATCAATATTAAACTTTCCAAAGAATAACTGGGTCTAGCTGCAACACTAGACTTAAGAGATTTGAACCCTGATAAATATCAAATCCAAGAGCCTTAGGTCTAGCTACAATCCAAACCCATTAAAGTTGGGTTAGGCAGTAGGGTCCAACATTATTGGGTCATGCTTGACAGAAGAACCCAGCAACATTGGGTTATGTTGAGCAAGTGGGGCTGGTAGCAAGGTTGTTGTTGTTGGGTCCTGGTGTCAGCTTATTCCACCTTCTTAAGCTTGGGGCCGGTAATTTCAGTCAGATCCAAAACTTAGATTAGGTGTTCCTTTCCGGCCCCAAATTTCTTAGGTCTGGAAGAGGATGTCAAAACCCAAGTTAATAATAATAATAATCATAATAATAATAATTAATTTTGCTCTTCAAATCAAATCTATGTTTTTTTTACCAGTAATAAAATTTATAATATTAAATTTGTTTGGCTCAAGTTTTTAATCCCTTCAGATAAAATTTATTATTTTTCTTTGATAGTAATAATATTATTTTCCTAATTTATCAATGGTAATAATAACAACAATAATAATTTTTAATTCTAACCCTCATATCAAATTTATGGTTGTTTTTCAATATTAATGATATTTGTTTTTAATTTTTTAATTATTATATTAATAATATTACCTGTAAGAAAAAAATAATATTTATAAAAAAAATAATGTTTATAATATAAATAATAATGTTAAACTTGTTTGGCCAAAGTCTTTATATTTTTTAATCTCTTCAGATAAAATTTATGGTTTTTCTTTGATTGTAATAACTTTTTTATTTTAATTTATTAATGATAAAAATAACAATAATCAAATAGTAATAATAATATTTGCTATTTACTCTATGATAAAAAAAAAACACACGTTACAATATTAGGTCCTGCTGGGGGCAAGACCCAATACTTCTGGATGGGTCTTGCTTACTGCAGCACCCAATTTTTTTAAAAAATAATATTTAAAAAATAATACAAAAATATCAAAAGAATATTAATTTGCAGTAAATAATAAAAATTAAAATTTTAAATTTCTTGGGTCTCGTCTTTCGGCGAAACACAATCTTAATAATGAAGTAAAGGAAAAAAAATTCAAATTTTAAAATTTCTTGGGTCTAGCTTCGTAGCCAAATACAATTTTAATTTTTGAAACGCAAAATCAAACATGATTTAATTAGAAAATTCAACCCAACCTGAAACGAAATTTTTTTTATCATCACCCAACTTTTATACAATATAAAAAAATCTCATCAGTTTACTTTGGAAAATAAATTTAAATCAGAGAAGGCAACGACAAAAGAAATTTAATTGGGTATAGCTGCCGGGTTTGACTATACAACCATATCCAATATCCTTGGGTATGGTTACGCAACGAGACCCAATACCTTTGAAAGTGATTTGGGTCCAGCTGTCAAGCCAGACCTAGTAGCTCTTGGTAGAAAAGGCAACGCCCCCAACCATAATTTGTGACAAAAAACATAGCAGAGAACACCTCCCGGGATGCTACAGTATTATTCACAATGCAATCAATTTATTTTGAAAAATAAATTTAAATCATAGAAGACAACATCCAAGAAATTTAATAGGGTATGACTACTGGATCTAGCTACGCAGTCATACCCGTATAAAACAAATTACAGTCTTGGGTCCTGCTGGGGCAGGACGTAACGCTAATGGTTCCAGCAGAACTCAATGTCATTGGGTCCTGGTGAAGCAGAACTCAAAGTTATTGGGCTGTGCAGCAATGCCACAACAACTCTTTCTGACTTACAAACAGCAAAGACAACGCTCCCCACAAGCGTTACAGTGTTATCCACAATCAAATACTCTGTTGGGTCTGGCTGGGAGGCAGGACCCAAAGTTATTTATATGTTTTGAAAGTGTTTTGAGTCTGGCTTGTCAATCAGACCCAACAACGTTGGGTCCGGCTACCAAAGCCAAACCTAGCGGTTTTTGGCAGAGAAGATCATGCCTCCAACCGTAATTCTTGACTAAAAACAAAGAAAAGGAACGTCTCTAGAATGTTACAGTGTCATCCATAGTGCAAATACTATATTGTTACAGTGTCGTTCACAGAGCAGTGTGCCTTTGTCCACAGTAAAACTACAGTGTTTCTATAATATTTTTTCATATATTTTAATATATATAGTAAAGTAATCATGCAAGTCCATAATTAATTATTTCTTCATTCACAATACATATATGTATAGTAAAAATCCCAAATGTTTTGAAGTTTTGTTAATCGTAATATAATTTGTTTTTTTTTTTATAAAAAAAATCTAAGCTGATAGAAGAGCGACCATATCTGTTTTCAATTCCATGGTCCATATGCATTTCCATTTTTCACGGGACATTTTTTTTGGCTTTGGACTCTTCGTAATGCGGTGGACCCTAATAAACTGACATTTCTTCTGGATTTTTTAAAAGATTAGTGGTGAATTTGGTCCTTCAACTATCAATTTGATCTTATTTTGATCACCTTTACTCTCATTTATCCCAATTTCATCCTCTTATTCTCTGTCTTGAGCGATTACATCACTCCATCAGTGACACTTTAAATACTGCCATTCAATGCTATGAGATAATGTTTGTTTATTGTCAAAAAAAGAAAAAGAAAAGACAGACAATAAATATAAAATGAACACTCACCCTTTTATTTTTATTTTGAAAGTATAAATATTTACTCTGAAATTATTCTCAAGAAAAATTTATTTTAGATTTTTGTTATCATCTTTTTAATCAAATATGTTTATATTTTATTTATATCTATCGTTTGTGTTCTAAAATGATGCCACATGGAATCAATTTTTAAAGGATCTATTATTGATGGAAGCACTAGGCCATTAAATGATTACAAAATATAATAAGAGGATGGAATCAGGAAAAGCAAGAGCCAGGGGGACTAGACTAAGATTAAATCGATAAAAGGACTAAATGCACCATAAATTGATTCTTAATTATTGGGCTCACCAACCAGGCTCATCCACTGCATAAAGTTTCAGAGGCTCTTCCTGCTGTGTGGCTGCAAGTCAAGTGACCAGAGCACACTAAAATCTACTCCAGCAGCAAGACGTGTAATCTTTCCTGTAACTAGCAAATCTAATGGCAACTCCGGTGACTATTTACGGACCACCAGTGTCCACAGCAGTGTCTAGAGTCGTAGCTACTCTGATCGAGAAAGACGTGCCCTTTCAGCTCATTCCCATTGACCTCTACAAAGGTGAACAGAAGAAGCCTGAGTACCTCAAGATCCAGGTACTAATCAGTATCTCTATCCTGGTTATTGCCATTTTCTTCCCTCCATTCACATACCACCTCCTTTGACTCTTAACAGCCCTTTGGCCAAGTACCAGCTTTTAAAGACGAGAGCATCACCCTCTTTGGTAATCGACACCAAATTAAATTCTGATCATCATACATCATTCACTGTTTACTCAGGGATAGGGTGTTTAGAATTGTGGCAGTGATTTTATATCAATTATTTTTTATTTAAAAATATTTTTTTTTATTTTACATTATCACATGTTTAAAATGATTTTAAAATATAAAAAATTTTTCATTTAAAAAAAAATCAAAATTTAAGGAAACATCTTAATCCTCTTCATAATCCCTTGTTAATTGTTCTTTTTACATGTGTTTTTTTATTGTTTGTTGCAGAGTCAAGAGCAATATGCAGGTATATATGTGACAAATATGCTGACAAGGGAAACAAGAGCTTATACGGCACAGACATCTTATCAAAAGCAAATATAGATCAATGGGTAGAAACTGATGGGCAGACTTTCGGTCCACCAAGCTGGGTCTTGTTGCTTGACCTATTTAGTAGTGTCCCAGTAGACGAAGCCTTGGTAAAGAAGAATGTAGATAAGTTGGCGAAAGTGCTTGACATTTATGAGCAGAAGCTTGGCCAGACTCGGTTTTTGGCTGGAGATGAATTTTCTTTTGCTGATCTTTCACACCTGCCTCATGGGGACTACTTGGTGAATTCAACCGACAGGTACGGATACCTGTTTACTTCCAGGAAGAATGTAAACAGGTGGTGGACTGAGATTTCTAACAGGGAATCCTGGAAGAAGGTTCTTGAAATGAGGAAAAATGCTTGAAATTGGTGGTCCTTTTTTGCTCGGTCTGCCAGCAGTCTGCACTCCGCGGTCTCAAGTGAGGGTTTTAAATAAGTTGGCGGTCTCTACCTTTCTCGGTGTGATTTGTAATTTTGCAATGCAATTATCTATGTGTCCAACCTTTTCCATGTGTTTCAGCTGATGTTGTCTGTAGCATGTGTGCTTTAGACATCGAGACGAAAGGTTGCCTGTTTCTTGGTGATCCAATAAAAACTACCATGTCTTGGGCTTGATGACCCTTTCTTCCTTTTAGATTCATTTCATAAATATAAAAAAATATTAATTTAAAATAAAAAATAAAATTTTTTATTTTTTAAAATATTTTTAAAATACAAAAATAAACTAATTCAGATTTTGAAGAATGAACTGAAAGAGGGATATTTAGAGTTTTTTGTGTTTTTTTTAAATATATTTTTTATTTTTTATGGTTTTAATATTTTAATATTAAAAAATAAATTTTAAAAAATAAAAAATATTTCAAACCATGGACGTTTGTTTTTCATTATAAAATATATACTGTGGAAACGGCAATTTAGAAATTATGTTGGTGTTTTTGGCGAAAAGTTTTACTGTAGAAATGATGATTTGGAAACTTTTGCCGTAGAAATGGCAATTTGGAAATTATGTTGGTGATTTTAGCTAGATTATTTACCATAAAAATGGTGATTTTGAAACCATAGTTACAGCAGTGTCCATGAACTGCGGTGCGGTTAAAAGTGTTTTTTAAAGTATTTTTTATTTAAAAATATATAAAAATAATAATTTTTAATTTTTTTAAAATTATTTTTAATATTAGAACATCAAAATGATATGAAAATATCAAAAAA
Source organism: Populus nigra (assembly GCF_951802175.1). Lineage (NCBI taxonomy): Eukaryota > Viridiplantae > Streptophyta > Magnoliopsida > Malpighiales > Salicaceae > Populus > Populus nigra. The sequence continues at coordinate 898,729 of NC_084855.1, read as the reverse complement.
ATATTAATTTGAAGCAAAGAAAAAAAATAAAATAAAATTTTAATTTTTTTAAAAAATATTTTTGAAACGTAAAAACAAACAGAGTTGCGAACTCAGTTAAAAAAATATGTAAAAACTGCTGCATAAAAACTACTTTTTAAATTCAATTTTTTAGTAGGGCTCACAGTATAAAACGTAGCTTGATTTATTACTAAATACCTTGTTATGTTTATTTCACCGTAAACATAAAAGTTACGTGAAATTAAACACAATGTTAACTAGATTTTCTTTAAAAATATATTAAAAAATAATATAAATTATATTTTTATGTTAATTAGATTTCAAACTCAATAAATTATCCCTTATAGCTGTTGAAAGTGGCATTCTAGCTTATATTCTTTCTTTCCTTTTTCTTTTGTAGCTACAATCAAGTTTCTGTTGTTACACTCCAGATTATTTAAGAATGTATAATGCTCTACCTTGAAAAGCTTCTTCATACTGTTAGCCTTTATTTAAATTTGGTGCTGACTTTTTCCTTCTATTTTCACAACAAATTAGAAGAAATTCCTATCTTTCTATGTTGTCTTAGTGGTCTATCCATGGGTTTTATTGCTTAGTCGTCATAAGAGACGGTAGAGCCGACTAGAGAAATTGATGAATTCTTATGGCGCAGCGCAGCAGGATGAAGAGTTAGGAATCACGATCGAGTTCGGGTAGGAGTTTTGGTGTTGAATCCTGTAAAAACACTTGCAGGAGTTGAGACATGAAGGCAGCATAAAGAAGATGACTTGTAGCCCAAGGTTACCAGACTTTTGAAACCTAGGAAGTAAAAACTATTTTTTCTTTTAGAAATTTATTAAATTCTTATAAATATATCGGGTTAAAAGGAGGGATAATGCTTTTAAAATCATCCAAAGAAAAAAATAAAGGATAATATTTTTAAAATTATTCAGAGAGAAAACTTCACATGATATTTAAAAGTGTAGTAGAGGAAGTTTTTCAAAGTATTTTTTGCTTGAAAATATATTATAATAATTTTTTATTTTAAAAATTTATTTTTAACATCAGTACATTAAAAATATAAAATAAATAAAATTTAAAATTTAACAAATTATACCTCGATAATGACAAATAGGGTCTTGTTCAATGATACCTTTCATAGCCAAACAATAACAAAAATAATATTTAAGTTGTGTGTGGTAAGGGATGCTGTTAAGAATTAGGAGAAATATCAAAGGAACAAGATTTAAAATTGAAATGTTAAAGGTGTAAAAAATATTATGTGTTGAAGTATTAAAGATGTTTGATAATAGTTAAGAAAAAATAAAGTACAAAAGTTTATCTTAATATAAATCAAATCAACTTTTAATAAAAAAATTATAAAAAAAAATCAAATAATACGTCTCAAAATGATAATTGTAAAAGAAAAATGAGTAAATTAATATTATATTTAAAAAATGGAAAGAGAGCACTTTCCCTTCAAAATTCCTTCAGTCCTTCCCTATTTAAAGATTTCCCCTCCCTAGAAAAGAATGTCAAACACAAGCATGGTGAGTTAAGGATGACCCTTATAATTTTACCTTCCTCTACCCCAACACCAAACATATCCTTAGCCCTCTTTTTTTCCCCAACTAAATCGAGAGAATAAAGCCCATTCTAGTAATGGACCGAACAACGTCGAAAGCCCACTTTAGACGTTTGCATTCGATTCTCAGGTTCTGTCCGGCACCACATAATCCCGAACCCAAAACAAAAACAGTAACTGCGAAACGCAAGCCGAAGCCGCCACTTTTGTCCACCCTGCTTAAGCATCCAATCCGAGAAAAAGAGACGGTCATGGAATCGAGTTCCAAGGGAGAAGACGAAGTCGGAGGATACAACAGCAGCAACGTTAAAAAAGCCAAGCTGCAGTCAACTCTTGCTGCTCTCCTCGACGACCCTATACTTTCTGATGTCCCCAAGAAACCCACTTTATCTGATGTTGACACCCTTATCAGCCTTGAAATGGGTAGTGCCATGCGCATATCGGTTCAAAAACTTGACGGAACCTCCTTTGGTATTCAAAGCTAAAACCGTCTTCTTTTTGACATTTTAACAAACACTTAACGGGCGGTATGTGGAACTAAACTTTCTTTTGATTTGGTTTTGGTGAAGATGTGGCATTGATGAATTCGGCTACGGTGAAGGATTTGAAGCTTGCAATTAAGAAGAAACTGATCGAGATGGAGCAATCCAAGATGGGTCATCGTCATATTTCATGGTAAGCTACTGTTCTCCAAGAATTTATCGAGCTTATCGTTACCATAGCCTGCAATTTTACTGGTAATTGACCACTTTTAGGTTCATTTAAAAGTAACAGTGCTTTTTGAACCAGCAAGTTGCATGATGTATTGGTTTCATTACGTTTGCAGGAAGAAAGTGTGGGCTAATTTTGCTCTCTCGTATCATAATCAAAAGCTCCTCGATGACAACTCTGCACTTCAGGATTCTGGCATACGAAATAATTCTCAGGTTTCAGTTCTATTCTTGTAACTATCGAGTATGATCTTTCTTATCTGTTTATTTAGCTGTGGAATCTCGATGATGTTGCAATCTCCAAAGTTATGCACTTGATCATCCCCTGCATAGTTTTGTTTAATTATTGACTTTTGTTTCCCTATTATGGCTTCCATTGCCTTTGGCTTAGAGGTGTGTTGTGCCTGTGCAGGTGCATTTTGCGTCCTATGTCATGTCAAAGGATTCTCAAAGGCATTCTAAGCGGAGAAAGCACCGATTCTTTCATGGCCTTAACAAGCGTGTTTAAGCACTCCATTGTATTGCTTGATCTCATGATTCTGTACAGCTCCTAAGTAAACCTTCTTTATAGGTATTTTTACAGAATTTATAGAAAAATCTTCTCTTTTGAATGCTACATTCAGATTAGTTCTAGACTTCTCAATTGGCTGCAGCAGCAGGCTTCTTTTTTTTTCTTTTTTTCTTTTTTTTGGGGGGGGGGGGGATTTGCAAGATTCTTTAGCTCAGAGAGGGTAATAGCATGGGTGTGTTTTTCAATTTTTTCCCCAAAGATTATATTCAATGCAATGGTTCAGTGTCGATTCTAAGATGGAATCTACAGATAATTGGGTTTCGAACCCTAGAATTAATCAAGTCTTCAACACAAAACCTCTTGTCAAATGAAGTTGATTAGCATGCATCCACAGAGCAAATAATTCAAGAAAATACCATGAAGAGAAAGAAAGGCCAATTAAAGATTTAACTCTCGTTTTCTTTCTGTAATAGAGCATCTGCCTTATTGTGTCTGCCAAATATTGTTTCAGCTGGAAACAATTGTCTTATCTCTTGTCTATGCCTTTTCCTTGCCATAATTGTTTTCTCCTTATTTTCAGTATTGTTAGGTCAGCTAGTGTGTGCGGAGACCGAGCTAGCACATTTATTTTGCTATAGGGAGTCCATTTTCGGTCCATGCAGTGTATCCCCCAGCAACATCGGTTACATGATTAAAACCCTGCAGAAGCAATTTCAATGCTATCAAACATCAGGTTTTCCGCATCTAAGAAGTATGCTAGAAAAAAGTAGCTGTTCATCATCACTGTAGGCTACAAGACATGGGAAGAAGCTCAACATGAAGGTTTAAAGCTTGACCGTATGCGTTTCCTGTGGGTCACTCACCAAATTCATGGTATTTTAGTATCTTCTTGGACCAAAAGCATGCCTATTGTAAGTTATGGTCGACAGAAAATTATTGTCCAAAAGTTCGGTATTGGTTTGCTTTAGGTTGTTCTTGAAGATCTTTTTGAAAGCAATACAATTGTGTGACTCTACATTTTCCAGCAAAACAACGACTGACAAGGGATTGAAAGTTTGGGCACAACAAATATAATTGTGACTTTTATTATGAAAAGCAAGGGTGGCCAAGATAAGGTGAAAAAACTGATATAAAATTAAAAAAATTGATTATAATTTTTTTTTTAAAAAAAATGGTTCCGTTTTGGTTTCAAATTTGAGAAAACAAAAAAATTAAACCAAATCAAATTGAACTTTTATAAAAATAAAAGTCTAAAAAAACCCAGTTTATTACATAAAAATCTGTTAAAAAAACACGGTTAAAGACTTGTATGCTAATTTGGTTTTTTAAATAACAAACCAAACTAAATCAAAACAAACTATTTAGTTTGGACCAATCATTAGCTTCAGTTCATTAAGAAAAAAAAATTGATTCCGTCGGGTTTTTTGATCTATATAGAGGCAAGCCAGCCAATTTTCACCTCTAAGGAAAAAAAGAGGGTTAACAAACAGATACAGGACAGCAATCCTGGTGAGGATCCTGGGGACCGTGGCTGAACAACTTTGTAGCTCCGAGTGTTTAAAGCGTGAAATTTCTTCAACAATTATCACTAGAATGTGCGAGGATGAGAATAACTTACAGCTGATTGCAGATCACTTGCTGCCATAAGCGACCTTCTTCCACTCTTGCACCCCTAAGGAACAAGAAACAATCTTTAAGGCTAGAACTGATGACCTTAGATTAATATCAATGGATAAGATCTATGGTTATGGTGTTTACAACAACAATATCATCATCTTTTCCGAACTGCGATGATACTTCCTCCAAAAATTTAGAATTCTTGAACATTTCTGCACAAATAAGCAAGTTCAATAAGCATGGCAAATTCTTGCTAGAATCAAAGAAGCTGCCTATTCCCGGAATCTTTTCTTTTCTTCTCTCCTTTCTGAGAAAACTCTTCAAGAGATTTACCTGCTCCATTGTTTAACATGTAAGGAATGTTTACGGCCCCTGAAGGATGTCCAGCACGAAACTCATCATGGGTCCTACCATATCAAATGGAAAAATAAAATAAAAGTATATATATTGTAATATATATATAACCAAAATTCATTTTCTACAAAGTTAAAGTGCAGAAAATTAAATGAAATTCTTTAAAATATTAGATCATGGAGAAAAAAAATAAAACAAAAATTGAAATTAATCCAGAAAAAACTGGCAAATAAAAGAAAATTACCTGACATCCAAATACTGATGTCCAACTTGAAGAAGCTCGTGTGCAACGTGAACTGGAACTGATCTTGGCTGAACATTAAACGATTGTGTTTTTGTATTATTTTCGTTGTTGTCATCAGCAATGGATCTGCATCAGCAAAATATGCCAGTTTTAATTTACCGTTTTTACCTCGGTGAAGACAAACCTATAAATCAACATGCAAAAATAAAGAAATAAAAGTATACCCGAAGTTGGAGACCTTGTCTCTTACACCCGTACGATGATGCCCTTTGGCAAACCCTGGCCACCAAACCCTAAAACAGAACATGAATGCCATTTGTTTTCAATTAATTATAAGTATGGTAACCATTGTGTATTTACGAAGAAGGACGTGGAGGAGGAGGACGTGGAGGAGGAGGACGAGAAGAAAACCAACCTGCTGGTAATGCCTTGTTGTGAAGGACGAAAAAGAGAACGCATGGAACGAACAAGGAGAGCAGGGGAAGCGTAGGATGGCATCTTCAACCTCTATGATTTGTTTCCTTCACGCCTCCTTGATTCAACGCTTAAGTGTAACACTGAGCCCAACGCTTAAGTGTAACACTGAGCCCAAGTACGTCAAACCTAATATTTTCAGGCTCCGTTATATACTAAAAATACATGTGACTCTGAGAAGTTATAAGATACAATATCTTTGTATTCAATTATTTAATGAGCTTGAATATACATGGATTTAATAATATATCAGACTCAATATTCTTGGGTTCCGCTACATGATGAACACAAGTATATGTGAGTCTAACGAGCTACTAGACCCAACATACTTGGACTCAGTTACGCGTTAAGTCTGAATACATATGAGTTTGGAAAGCTACCATACCCAACATTATTAGACTCGGTTACACGCTGAGCTTAAGTGTATATAGGTCTGATGAGCTCCCAGACCCAACATCATTGGGCTTAGTTATGTGTTAAGCTCAAGTACATGTGAATCCAGTGAGCTGCCGAACCCAATATTCTTGAACTCAATTATGAATTGAGTCCAATTACATATGAGTCTAGTGAGCTACAAGACCTAACATCTTTAAGCTTTGCATCATGTCAAACCTAAATGGATATAGAACTAACTACCTTTCAAGGCCTTATGGGCCATAAAACTTTGTTTATTCATTCTTATATTTCTTAACATAAAATGTTAATGTCAAGGATACTCATCTCTCAACACCCCTAGGTGTATAAAAGTCTTATAAGAATCTATTACCTTTCCATCAATATTAATAATGTGTAACGGATATTTATCTCTTATTAATTATGTGTAAGAGATATTTATTTTTCATTGATACTATCAAAAAAAATAATATTTTCTAGTTCTTTCTATTCACAGAAGAACAATACTCATGAGTTATATATACCCTATAAATTCTTCAAGTGAAAAGTTTGCAATCTCTATTCTCTATTGCATACGTATATTCAAAGCATCTCTCTCTAAAATATCATTACACATTCTCTCTAAAAAATACTTACTTAAATATCTAAAAGTTCCAAATCTATCAAATAGGATATTTTGTAAGTACTAATCACCGGTCACATTGGCTTACCAAGCATCAACCACCTTGACTAAGAATAATAGATTAGAGTAATAGATTTAAAAGATTAACCGATACCGGTTTGATGAGTTACTAAACCCAACATCCTTGAGTTCAGTTAAGTGTGAAAATTAAGTACATATAGGTTTAGCGAGCCACCATATCCACTATTCTTGAGCTTAGCTACCCACTAAGTCCAAGTACATGTGGGTTTGGAAGCTGTCGGATCTAACATTTTTTTTTTTCCAATTACGCATTGAGCCCAAGTACATATGGGTCTGGCGAGCTGTCGAACCCAACATTCCTATACTCAGCATCATGCCAAGCCCAAATGAATACAGAAGTAACAACTTTTCTAAGCTCATATTAGACCACAAGACTTCGTTTGTTTATTCTTGTGATCCTTAACATAAAATGTTATGGTCAATGATACTCATCTCTCAACACCTCTTGGTGTATAATAGTTTTACAAGGACCTGTCATTTTTCTATCAACATTAATTATATGTAAAGGATATTTATCTCTTATTGATACTATTTGAAGAAAATTACTTTTCATATTTTTATCTTCATAAAAGAACAAGACTCGTAGATTATATATACCTCATGAATTCTTCAAGCAAAAGGTTCATAATTTTTATTCTCTATTAGATACATATTTTTAGAGCATCTCTCTAAAATATTATTTAATATATTTTTCTAAAAAAATATTTATTTAAGCATATAAAAGTCCTCAAATCTATAAAAAGAAAACCTTTTTATAGGATGAATGGATCAAATTATATATAAAAACCAAAAGTTTAATCAATTATCGAACATATAAAACTCACTTCAAAGGTATTTAGAGTTTTCGGAACCTGACCATGTATGTTTTTGAAAAGATAGCTACTGCTGATGTTAAAAAAAGGGGGCTGGTTTTAACGGGAGGAGCAGAGGTGAACAAAGTGATTGAGCCCTAAATATGCTTAAGCAAATGAAAGAATAGAATATGCCCAGTTGATAAAATAAAAAAATAAATATTCATCCTCAAGCAAATGAAAGAATAGAATATGCCCAGTTGATAAAATAAAAAAAAATAATATTCATCCTTAGATCTCAAAAGTAGGACTTCTTTAGGTGTTGAAACACTCGTTCAAGCACGTCAGAAAGTTTAAAATCTGTGATTGATTTATTGACTTGAATGCCACCAAACATGAACAAATGAAGATTTTAGACCATGGGAGTGGCATCTGGTGCAGTACAGTGCATGCATTATGCTATTCGACGGCATTGGAATAATTCGGTTTGTTTTTTTTAAAAAAATGTTTTTTAAAAAATTATAAAAATTTTATTTTATTTTTTATTTTAAATTAATATCTTTTTAGCGTTTTTAAATCATTTTGATGTATTAATATCAAAAATAATTTTTAAAAAATAAAAAAAATATTATTTTAATACATTTCCGAGTAAAAAACATTTTAAAAAATAACCACAATCACATGCTATTCAAGTATTAACTTTGAGTGCTTAGATTAATTTTTACATGGGAGGAAGTGATTTGAACATGCTACTTTGCAAGTAAATTAATTATGAGCTCGATCTAGAAAATGGTAATTACGAAACTTAATGTTCAAAAATAATTAAGCTATTTGATTTTTATATTTGTTTGGTATTTTAGAAAATTGAGAGTTTTTATGTATATTTTCATTGCATGTTAACCACTAAGTTTGAATTTGATAATATGGTGTATGATATTTTTTAAAAAATATATTTTTATTTAAAAATATATTTTAAAAAAATATTTATAGAATCATTAATATGATATTTTAAATGAAAGATATTTTAAAAAACTTTAGAAAACATGTTGAATTACATTACTTAAACATACTAAAAAACACTCAACTTGTCTCTCCCTGTCTCTTGAAAAATTGTGAAGGAACCGCATCGTTATATATTACTTAATTGAATAATTCTACATTGCATTCTTATATAATATCAAATCATCCAATTTATTCTTCTGAAATTTTTTTTATTTAAATTGATGAAATTGTATTTTTATTTTAAAATTGTTATCGAATTGTTCAAAGATATATAAAAAAATTGATTCAAAGATATAAAAAAAAATTGATTGATTTTCTCAAATTATTTTTAAAACAATTCAAGATTATCAAAATTTCTTAACCACTAATATTTTTAGAAACAAGAATTTCAATTCTTTTGGAAAAATTAAAACATATCTTTATATAGCTCATGGAAATTTTCAAAATCCAAAGATACAATTACGTAAATATAAACTAGAAAAATTGATAACAAAAAACATATTATAAAAATTAAATATTATATAAAAATATAATAAACACAATTTAAAATACCGGAATATATTAAAGATTTATCCATTTATATAATAACAAGCCAAGTCATTTTCTCAAAAACATATAACAAATCTAAATGGCATATATGTGTGTGTGGACAGGCATCTTTTGAGTTAATTTTCATACATTAAAAATAAATTATTTTTTAATTAAATAATAAGTAAATCATTTATGGAAATTGGGTATTAAGGAAGTCATTTATGGAAAGTAGGAAGAGAAATTATCCAAGAACAATGTATAAACAAACTATCATCACCATAGATGAAACGGGCCTAAGCTGATAAGGCCTGAGGGCCCACTATAAATATATATGGGCTAAACGTTTGGGCCCTAAAATAAACCACTCTCTTGTCCTGTCAACGAAGGACATGCCGCCTTCAGGCTTCAACGTGATCACATCAACTGGGCTCTAATGGCTATGAGAGTTTGAGATATGGCAGATGATAATGCTAATTCCTTACATGCAAAGAGCTTCAAAACTCTTGATTCTACACAAATTTATAAGCTCAATAAGGCTTCACAATTCTTTTGCTTCACAATTGTCTCCCACGTTTCACGCCTTTTCAAATGTAGACTCCCTTGTTTCAGCTCTAATCACTGCTATAAGCACTTGCAGTTCCATCTCTTATTGCAGGGCACTTCACTGTCGAGTAATCAAGTCTGTGAATTGTAATCATGGGTTCATTGGCGATCAACTGGTGTCTAGTTATGTTGAATTGGGATGTACTAAAGATGCACTTGAGTTGTTCGATGAATTGCCTGACAAGGACTTGGTCTCCTGGAATTCCTTGATTTCTGGGTTTTCTAGACGGGCGGATTTGGGAATTTGCTTGGGTTTGCTTTTCAGGATGAGATTTGAAATGGGTTTGAAACCTAATGAAGTTACGGTTATACCTGTAGTTTCAGCTTGTGCTGGTGTTGGAGAACTTGATGTGGGCAAGTGCATTCACGGGATTGCAGTGAAATCGGGCATGCTTTTAGAGGTTAAAGTTGTTAATTCTCTTATTAACTTGTATGGAAAGTGTGGATGTTTGGAGGCGGCTTGTTACTTGTTCGAAGGAATGTCAGTGCAAAGTTTAGTGTCATGGAATTCAATGGTTGCAGTTCATGTTCACATGGGATTGGCTGAGAAAGGGATTGGTTATTTTATTATGATGAGGAGAGCTGGAATTAACTCTGATCAAGCCACTGTAGTGAGCTTGCTTCTAGCGTGTGAAAATTTAGGTGTGAGGAAACTGGCAGAGGCTGTTCATGGTTATATCTTGAACGGTGGTCTTGATGGGAATTTAGCAATTGCAACTGCATTGTTGGATTTGTATGCTAAATTAGGTACTTTGAGTGATTCATGCAAGGTCTTCGGAGAGATGATTAATCCGGATGCAGTGGCTTGGACTGCCATGCTATCGAGTTATGCTATGCATGGGCGTGGGCGAGAAGCCATTGAACATTTTGAGCTAATGGTTAGAGAAGGTGTGGTGCCTGATCATATTACGTTCACTCACTTGCTGAGTGCTTGTAGCCATTCAGGACTAGTGGAGGAGGGTAAAAATTACTTTAAGATTATGTATGAAGTTTATGGAGTTGAGCTAAGAGTGGAACATTATTCATGCATGGTTGATCTTTTAGGTCGCTCTGGACATCTGAATGATGCTTATAAGCTAATCAAAAGCATGCCAATGGAGCCAAATTCTGGTGTGTGGGGAGCTCTTATTGGTGCATGCAGGGTTCGTGGTAATATTGAACTTGGGAAGGAAGTTGCCGAGCGATTGTTTTCTTTAGACCCATCAGACTCTAGAAATTATATCACGTTGTCAAATATGTATTCTGCAGCTGGTCAATGGAGGGATGCTTCAAAGGTGAGGGCTTTAATGAAGGAAAGGGTCCTGATCAGGAATCCTGGATGCAGTTATATTGAGCACGGGAACAAAATACACTGCTTTGTAATGGGTGATCAATCTCACCCTGACACAGAACAAATATATAACAAGTTGGAAGAACTCGTTAGAAAGAATCGGGAAGTTGGATTTGCGTCAAAAACAGAATATGTTCTACATGATGTGGATGAGGAAGTGAAAGAAGATTTGATCAATAAGCACAGTGAGAAGTTAGCCATTGCCTTTGGACTTTTGGTGACTAATGCTGGTATGCCATTAATTATTACAAAGAACATTAGGATATGTGGTGATTGCCATGGCTTTGCAAAGCTCATATCATTGATTGAGAAGCGTACAATCATTATTAGAGATACAAAGCGATTTCACCATTTCACAAATGGATTATGCTCTTGTGGAGATTACTGGTAAGCAAATCCTCAACCCGTGATATCGTGGTGCAAACTTCACTGTTTCACAATTGGTATTTATGGCTTGATAAGAGCAGTCTGATTTCATTGATTTTTGTTGTCAGAGTATTTGTTTCATTGTAGTTAAACGATTCATTAGCTCACCAGAAAGGCAAAACTGAATCCAACCCACTTGAATTAATGGTACTTCTTTTTACCAACAAAAAAAAAAGGAAAAAAAAAAGTTTTGTTACATGGCTAAGCCATGATAGACTTTTTTTTTTTTTTTCTCTACTAGTAGAATGGCTTGGCTCGAGTCTTGGAGAATTGAGGTCGAACACCAACAGCATTACTTTTTTTTCTTCTTCTTCTTTAAGAATGTAATTTTTTTAAGCTTCTCGATCAAGAGATTTTATATCGTTAAGTTATTATACGTTGATTTTTTTTTACTGTTTTTAATTAGCGGTAAATCCCCTTCCATGTGCTGAGAAATAAAGGATAGTATTAGGGTTTCAATGTGCCCAAGAGTCCACCTTCCTTTTATGCATCCTTGGAGACATAAAACTTACAAATATAGTCGTAAATCCCCATACGAGAGAGTTAATTTGGGATAAGATTCGGGTTCTAAATTGGAAAAATTAATTTTTAAAATTTTTTAATTTTAAGAAAAATTAAAATAATATTTTTTAATTAAAAAATTAAAAAATTATCATGGAGCTGTATTTTGATAGGATAAATAAAAAGTATTATATATATATATACACACACAACTTGGAAGAAAACTCGTTTTTATGATTTAATGTTTGTTTGATAATATGTATTAAAAACAAATTGTCTAAATTATTTTAAATAGTTTTCGATAATTTTTACATTTTCATATCATCAATCCTAAAAAATTATCATTAACAAAAGTTCACTGCTTTGGTCTTACAAGATCATCTGCGGACGCCACATGAGTGAAAGAGAGAGGGGCCATAGAAGCAGTACTGTGAATGAGTTGACTTTTTACTGTTTAAACCACCATTTATCACGGCACCATAAGATTAGTAATAACAATCGTCATCACGGTACAACAAAGATAAATTAATTAGGATGTAAATAAGGGTTATTATTTTTTTGTTTGGTTTGATTTTTATATGAAAAAATTAATCAAACTAACATTATTAATTTTAAAATTTAAGACTGAAACCAGTTTAAATTGACTGGTTTCGGTTTGATTTGGTTTGGTTTTTGTTGTTCAAAAACCAATAAAACCAAAAAAAAATCTTGTTTCTGTTATTTAAGAACTTATTCCAATTTACATGACCAAAACATAATTGAAAGGGAAACAGATCTACCTATAAATTACAAGCAAATCTCGGTTTCTGTTGTTCAGGAAAATAAATCTGTCCATAAATTACAAGCAAATCTCGATTTCTGTTAAAGTACAAGCAAATTATAACATAATAATAATAATAATAAAAACTCACAAGATGCTGGGATAAACTTTAAGTGGAGTTAGAATCTTAATCATGAAAAAGAAGATAAGATGTAGGGATGAATTTGAAAAGATGAGAGATATAAAGAAAAGGCCGCCCGGGGGGGTACGGGGAGAGACAAGAGGCAGAGAAAAAGGAGGGGTTGGTTTAGAACCTTTTAAGAGCATGGAGTAGGAGCTTAACAAGTAATAATCGTGTAACATGAAGCAAAATCAAAGAGGAGAGATGTAAAGAGCAAAGGGAGGGGGGTGCGGCTAAATGTTACTTTAGGTTTAGGGTTAAAAAAATCATATTTATACCTGTATTTTTTTAAGTGCTAGCCTGGTTGAACCGGTTCGGTTCGGTTCGGTTCAGTTCAATTAGTTTCAAACTTTGAAAACCGAAACCAAACCAAAAATTTTTTATGATTTTTTATTCAGTTAATTCAGTTTTTTTGCTCACTTCTAGATGTAAAAGATCATACCCATACATGGTACCGACCTCATGCAACTTTTAATGTGTTTTGTTTTTGGTAGTGAATGGTTTTTTTATATGCATTTTTAAAATATAATTATCTTAAAAAATATTAAATCAATTTTTTAAATATTTTTTAAATAATTTTAATGGATTGATGTTAAAAATAATTTTTTTTTAATATATTTCAAACAAACAATACTTTTAAAAAGTATCATACATTATATTATCAAATAAATACTAAGGTATCATTTATTTATGCGGCTAGCTGTATTTTTTTTAAAAATAATTTTTTATATGTTTTTTTATTTTTTTATATGTTGATATTAAAAATAAATTTTAAAAAATTAAAAAAATATATTTTGATATATTTCAAAATAAAAAAATACTTCAAAAGATAACTATTATTATAATATCAAATCCTACCTAGATGATGAGAGAGATGATTATTATGACTGCATGACAGTAAAGTGTTTGGCACTGTGATTAGAAAACGTTTTTGAATTTTATTTTTATTTTTTATATTTTAAATTAATATATTTTTATTGTTTTTAAATCTTTTTGATGTGCTAATATTAAAAAAATTTAAAAATAAAAAAATATTATTTTAATATATTTTAAATTAAAAAATATTTTAAAAAACATATGCTATCACAGTTATAAACATCCCTGGATTAGTGGATAATTTGTTTAAAATTTGATTTTGATGGCGAAACCATTACCTTCCAGACAGATTTTTGTAATATATATAAAAAAAGAATCATATAAGATCTTTCGGGTAAGGCTATATTCTAATCAAGAAAGGAAACTTCCCCACAGATAGATTCCTTAAAAAGGAGAGCAGAATCACCGTCCCTTTTCATCTCCGAGGCATGCTCAGATTTATTGTCTTCAGCTAGCTCATGGTTTTCTTGAAACGCTGTCCCGTTAGCTTACCATATCCATGAATGTCAACCATTTACACTTGAGATTTTTCCCCTTTTCCAACCACGAAAGTTTTCTCATTCAACCATTGATCTTGATTCTAAGCTTGACCTCCGATCCACAGCTTATCGACCACCCAGACATCGATCGGGTGCCAATCACAATGAGTTGAAATTTGGAATCCAGATTCCAAGTCATAGTAGGTTCCGCATGATTATTTTTCTAATGGAGAAAAACCACCACCCATCCACCAGCGTTATCCTTCTATTGCACGTACCCTTTTTTTCTCTGCCATCTATTTAATACATTATCGTTTACCACATCAATGCCTTCAACTTCAACTGCCTACGTTGCGTGATCGAGCAAGCTAATATTTATTTGTTTGAAACTTGTTGTTTTCGGCCATGTCTATCCACCTAGAGCGAGAATCTCATGGATCCCACCATTGAAGTAACTTCCAATGCTGGCTTGAGGTCCCTTCTCCATCATTTATGACCAGCACATTACGTAGTGGACCAGAGAAAGAAATCGCAACATTATTTTATATAATCTGTTTATCTCTCATATTTTAATGGATCTTGAGTGGATTATCATGTCCAAACAGGAAAAATAAAATAAAATAAAATTACCGTAGCACTTCCTGATAAAAAAAAAACTATGATGGAAAATTTTATGGTATTCAAGCTATAACTAGCATCTTATTAGCTATTTTATAAAACTTACTTTGAAGAAAAAGATAAATTTAAAAATAAGAGGCACAATTAAATTTAAAAATGATAAGAATATCACTACCTAAATATTACTGGTTACAGCTGAAGCATCATAAGATTTCTCATAACCAATTGATAATTGAAGATAAATCGACGGAACAATTAAAGATTGGTAGTCGCGTACACAACCTGTTTAGGTTTTTCATATCATTAACAAAATATCACTACATGGCACAATTATTTAACCTGACTTTATCTATAATTCAATATAAAACTCAAGTAATGGATTAGGAGGATTGATCCATAATAATCTAAAATGACATTTCTTTAATATTTAAAAATACAATATAAAAATTTATTTAAAAAAATAGTTGAGTATAGTTTTGACCAGAAATGAATCTACCAAATCAATTGAGTTTGATAAAATTAATTTTCACTGTTTAATTTAAAATTTGACCTCATCAAATGAGAGACTGCCGAATTGACTAGCCAGGTCAAATTAAATTTAATGACATTGCTAAATAGGATTCTTTTCTGTACAATTCAAATTTGAACCAACCGAAGATTTTTTGGTAACATTAGAAGCAGCCGGAGTTGGAAATTCCGGTTTCGTTGTCGTTTTTGTTGTTGGGATGATACAGTGTTTGAGCCAATCCTCACAGTGCTTCAATCATACTAAAAGCCAATTTGGATTTATTCAGCAGCTAGCGGCGTTTCTAGAGGAATCAATGCATGCAGATGGCTGTAAGTTATGGCAGCCGGTCCCTCGTGGGTCCAGATGTGCTTGGCCATGAAAGCATAGAATGGTCTTCTTTGGTACAAATGGAGGAGGTTATTGATATTCAAAACCAGATTTAACAATATTATCTGATCCAATTGCAAAATCCATGTTGTGCTTATGATATAACAAATATATCATCTGCCTCTGAGAGAGAGGGAGGGAGGGAGGGAGGGAGGGAGAGAGAGAGAGAGAGTTTACTGCATCCTCGGAGAGGTACGACTCTTGGACGCTTAATCTAATTGGTATATGAGTTTACTTTTATACTGCCATTCAAGGTTAGTATTTTTGAAGATATTATAAAATATCAATTCATTTACGATGATAAAAAAATTGGTCTAAATACAACCTGTTTAAACTTGATGATAAAAAAATTAATTTAGATGCGGTTAGTTTAAATGTCCAAGTCATGCCGTGGGGATAAAAATAATTAAACATTAAAAGATATACAGATTTCTTGGCATAATTATTAAATCCAAAAATATTTTTGGTTCAAATTTTTCTAAGAAATTAAAACAACATTATTGTGATTTGAAAAAAAATAATAAAATGATGGTCGGGCTTTAATTATGTCATCGGTTAACTAATATTATATATATATATTAATTTAATCTCTATGTTAACTAAGTTGTGTATTAAGCAGTCGGGCTACTACGAGTTTTATAATTATAATTTAGATATTCACCAAAAATACTCTTGAATTTTGACATACAAAATGGGATGCAAAAAATTCAAACCATGACAAGAGGGGAAAGGAATAACAACGTACCATAAAAGGGCTAAAGTGGCGAGTCCTATTCTTGTCTACTTCCTCTTAGAATCTTCAACTCAATACAATGTGCTGTTAAAAAAACAAAGAAATCCATCTAAATCCTGGCCCCCTTCACACATAGTTGGTTTGTCACAGTCACACTAATAAAGTTGGGATCCTTCAAGTTTATGCTTGACACATCTGTTAATCATGGTCCTAACACCCTCTTAATTAACCACACAAAACATGTCTTGGTTAACCGGACCACATGACCCATCCAAAACGCAGATGTGCCCGAAAGGGTTCCATACGTGTCAGTCATACTTGACCGAGCCAAGTCAGGCTCGGTTCAATCCCAATCCAAATATGGGAAGATGCTATAGAATATTCCCACTTTCTGTGAGTCTTCCCATAATGCCAACAATTACGGATAAGTCCCCACCTTGAATTTTTTACCCTATATAAACTTTCCTTTCCCTTTCTCTTTATCCCTACGCCTTCCCTCTCGAACCAAGAAAGAAACTTCCTCATGGCTTCGCCTTTAACTCTCACGCATTCTGAGCAAGAAAATCTCCTAGAAAAACTTGGTGCTTTCAAGATTCAAGGCCGTGATAAACATGGCCGTAAGGTTCTTCTCATCATTGGCAAACTCTTCCCTGGTAAGCAGTTCTTGTTTACTTAATAAAGATGTGTTCTTTATTTTTGTTGTTTTGATTGTTCAAGACCAAGTAGCTTTTTTCTCTTGTGGTTTTAGCTCGAGCGGTGAGCAGTGACGTGTTGAAGAAATACCTGGAGGAGAAAATATATCCAAAATTAGAAGAGAAGGCATTTTCTGTGGTGTATGTACACACAGATGTTCAAAGGAGTGAGAATTTCCCTGGGATTTCAACCCTTCGATCTATTTATGATGATATTCCAATGAACGTCAAGATTCATCTTGAATCTGTTTACTTTTTGCATCCGGGACTCCAAGCCAGACTCTTCCTTGCCACCTTTGGTCGTTTTCTCTTCAGTGGAGGGTAAGATTCATGCCCTTTTGGGGTCCCATTCGAGCCCTCTCGACCAACCTCCACTCAGTGATTAAATCTGGGATGTAATTAATTAGTGGTTGGCAGGTGTTAATTGTTGGGTTAATATTTGTTGTCTCAACTCTTAACAGGTTATACTCGAAGCTGAAATACGTGACGAGGATGGAGTTTTTGTGGGACCATGTGAGGAGGAATGAGATTGGGATACCGGAATTCGCTTATGATCACGACGAAGAGCTGGAGTACCGTCCGATGATGGATTATGGATTGGAGAGTGATCACCCTAGAGTCTACGGTGGGCCATCAATGGATAATAATCCACTTTCATTGTATTCAATGCGATGCATTGCGTAGTATAGGATGTGTTTGGCCTTTCTTTCTCTGTATAAAATAGGGGTGGAATGTCGTTTTCGTTCTGGCTTTTAGGAGGTTTCTGTAGTCTGTACACTTTGTAGATAGGGGTGCTGTGTTCTTGGCAAGATGAGCTAATGAAGTCGACTCTATGGAAAAGGATAAGGTGGTGAGTTAGTTTAGGCCCAGTAGATGCTTAGCCCATAGAGTGTCTTTGGCTTGAATTCAGAAAAACTATGATTAAAAAAGTAATTCTAACTCGGCTCGAGTTTGTAGTAATATTACCTCAATTTAATGATACGGTTGATAAAGTCGAGAGCTGTATATTTAATGATATGATTGATGTTGTCAAATTCGGCTGGATTAATATCATCGAGTGAAAAAAATGATATTTTAATAAAAATAACTTACTTGGGAAGACGTTATAATAAATAAATTGACTCGAAGATTTAATGATCCGATTGTTTTTTCCTCGGATGGGGTCCTTCTGTAGATTGTTTTTTCCTCGGATGGGTCCTTCTGTAGTCACTTCTTGGATCGATATAATGATTATAGTTTTGAAAGGGAAAGTTGAAGAAGTCCATTCTGCTTTTAACCACCGCATGACCAATCAGTGCAATACAAATTACATATATCGATAAATTTGCCTTCTTTTTTCAGTCAAATTCAACGAATATGGGCTGCACCAAGGGGTTTTTTTACAATAAATATTGTCACTTTACCAGTTGCTTTCAAGTCATTATAAATGCTCAATTCAAAAGGTCCCTTGTTTGAATTTTGGGACCAACATTATTGACATGTTATTAAGATTGCTTTGACAATACCTAGAAGCTGAATGGAAGACCATGACAATCTCATGAAAAGCAAAAAAATAAAATATTATAATATTTAATTTTTAATCTATCAAATATTAAAATATAAAATTAAAAACAAGATTCAATAAAGAATGACGAAAAAATTAAC
The DNA here is from genome assembly GCF_951802175.1 of Populus nigra. Lineage (NCBI taxonomy): Eukaryota > Viridiplantae > Streptophyta > Magnoliopsida > Malpighiales > Salicaceae > Populus > Populus nigra. The sequence continues at coordinate 880,097 of NC_084855.1, read as the reverse complement.
TCAAGTCAATTTAGATTATAAAATTGTGACAACCTCATTAAAAGAAAATTCAAACAAGTTACAATTATCAATTCTTGATTAACTCAGTGTTGAATGATGCAATTAAAAAAAAATCAATTAAAAAAATCTCGAGTCAATCAAACTATCTCGTGACTCAAGTCATGAGATTGTAATAACTTTATAGAAAGTAAATCAGAAATCAAATATGAATCATAATTCTTAATCAATCAAAATTTGAAAGATAAAATTAAAAAATCAATTTAAAAAAAAAACTTGAGTCAACCTAAGTTAAACTTTCAAACCCGTGAGACCAAGATAACTCTATAAGAAAAATGAAACATATTATAAAACTCAATTTCAATCAATCTAATATTAAATAACAAAACAAAAAAATATTCAATTAAAAAATAAAAATAAAAAACTTGAGTCAACCAAATTATTTTATAAAACTCATGATCCTGGTTGTAAGAATAAATTGACTTCATAAAAAGTAAATTGAAAGAAGCTATAAAACTTAATTCACGAAAAAATCTAATATTGAAAAATAAAAATAAAAATAAATAAAATAAAATAAATAATAATAATTCTTCAAATGAAGAATGATTTGTGAAGAGGGTAAAAGTGAATTCCCCTCCTTTTTTTAATTTATGTTAATTTTTAAGAATCATAAAAAAACAATTAATTTGTTAAAGTTATTTTTTTTTAGTATCAGATATAACGGATTTTGAGTGAAAGCAATAATTGAATATATATATATATATATATATATATATATATAGCAGTAGCAAATTAGGTGGAAAGCAGGCCGTTGCAAACACCAAGTCCATATACCAAAAAAGAATGATTCAGAACCCAACATCCCCACAAGTTGCAGAACAGGAGAAAGGAAGTCCAACACTAAAGGGCTTCCGAACTTGGGCCGAAATGCTACTACTAGCCTGTCCAGTCTCAGAGATTAATCCGCAGGCGGAAGGGATTGGCGAGCTCAGGGTTTTTGTCTTGGAGGGTGAAATCCGTATGAAATGGGGATACGTTGTTGTCACAGGAAATCTATAAATATAGGAACCCTGGCTGCGAGTCTTGCACAACAAATTCTGGGTGAGCGTTGTTTCAAGAATTCTCCTAGTTTTCTTTCAAGACTTCGTATTCCCGAGAAACAAGTGGCTACAATGGGGAATTTCTTAGCCTTACCACTGATCTCTGATGAATGTTTCTGCAACAAAAGTAATCTTGAACTACCTGCAGAAGACAGTGTTACGGTTAAGCTACTGCCACCCCAGAAGTTATTCAACAAGGCAAGTAATCATAAACTAACCGTAGCTCAAGTTGAAGTAGGCGATGGCACTGTACTGCTACCACCCCAACCATGCAAGATGGAAGATCACTATGAATCAGTTGAACCTCGCGAATTTACTGAAGCTCTACTTGAAGAAAGCGATGGCAAGGTACTGCTCCCACATCAACTGTTCGAGAAAGCAAGTAACTGTGAATCTGTTGAAGCTCACAATCACAAACAAGCTGAAGCTCAAGTTGAAGAAGGCAAAGCCACAGTACCGCTCCCAACAAAACCATGCAAGTCGGGAAAAAACCGTGAATCAGTTGAAACTCACGAATTTACTGAAGCTCAACTTGAAGAATGGATTAGCACTCTACTGCTCCCACACCAACTGTTTGAGGAAGCAAGTAACTGTGAGTCTGTTGAAGATCACAAACAAACTGAAGCTCAAGTTGAAGAACACGCGAATGCTCCATCGCTCCCACACCAGGTATTAAAGAAAGCAAATAACTGGGAATCAGTGGAAGCTCACAAACAAACCGAAAAGAAAGTTGAAGAATGCCCTCCTGCTCCACTGCTCCCGCATCAATTATTCAAGAAAGAAAATAACGATGAACTAGTCGAAGCTCCCGAGCAAACTGAAGCTCATGCTGGAAAACGCTTTCCAGGTATACTGCTTCCCCATGAATTTTTCCAGAAATCAAATATGGTCACGGATTAGAGAGCAGTCACCCTAAAGCATGCAGCAGACCCTTGTGGACGATCCAGAGTCATTGTACTTATTAGAGAGGAATCACTCGATGCTATTTTTGCAGTTAATCGAATTCTTTTTTTGTCAGTGTTCTATTGAAGTCAAACTTTTCCGGGTATGAATTAGGGGATGAAGACAACTATTTTGCTACCATAATTGAAACGATCTTAGTCTATCCAGAAAAATTAAATACCGACTCTGCTTTTTCTCCTTATTCTTTGTATATCTAATTTCTACCAATCCAATTCGTTACTTTTTTTTTCCTTTATTTATTTATTTATTATTAGAGGACAATCCATTAGCTTAGTTGAGATGAGAAATGCAGAATAAAAGATATGAAACCTAAACTCTAAACCCCCCACCCCACACCTCTTTCTCTTCTCCCAGCAGCCAAACAGATGGCAAGGGAGAAATACGAGACAGAATAAGAGGTAATAGGCCTAGGTTTGGGTTAGATATTTCTATATATTACAAAGAAGCAGAAGATTTCAGGCACTCATAGGAATAAGACTTAACTCTTCTGTACAGTAACAGAACGCAAATCAAGAAACTGCGTTTGATCCACAATGTGACCTCCAGGCATGCATACACAAAAGCACACCTTATTCCAATGAAAAGAAACTCAGCATCTTTTCCCAAGAAAAGCTACATAGCTAAAGAAACTATACGACAATCAAGGCCTCCGCTAACATGTTGAGCAACCATTCAAGCTAAAACATATAATGGTTATAAACAACAAATCACTTGTGGGCAAGAAAAGGTATGCCACGGCCCACCTTCCCACAGTCACCAGTTGCATCAAGTGAGTGAATAGATAGCTATCAATATATATAATAAAAGATCTTATTTCTTCCCACACTTAATACCTTTAGACATTCAGACGATCGTAGAAAGCTTACTGAAAAAGAAACACAACTGTAAGAACACTTGGTAGGGGACAATGAAATCGATCCAAAACTGTGCTCACCCACAACACCAAATTAGCCAAAACTCCTTGTCACTGTGCAAACACATATCAAGGGCAAAAACAAAAAATTAGATACATGTACCTTCTTCTGCCAAAGAACTTTGGTAGTAACAGGACCCTGATCCAATTTGCAAGAATTTTAGTTTGGCTGTTTTGCATTGTTAAGTTTGTAACTGTAAGGTGTCAAACTCTCTAGCAAATCCAGCTGCCAGGCACATATCATCTATCCAGCAACATACCATGATCCAAAAACTGCAGAATCGGACTGATTTCCACAAATTCTGGCACTAAATCCAGGAATCAATTGAGAAAACAAGATAATGCATATCCATCCTAGTATTTTAAGTCGACCCATTTAGCACTTGGATGCACTGTCCATTCATTGAACACCAATGAGAATGGAGATGTTTATTTTCAATCTACAATTATCACTTCTAGACACGGATGATTACTTGTCAAATTGCAATTAAAGATGTATTTCACTTGCATCTTTGCCCAAGTAGAAATGGGCTGTTAACCTAAAACATATAGTGCCATCCATACCTAGAAAGAAAACAAGAATATTTCCAGCCATGCACATTTCCCATTTGCATCAAATACACGAATAACTGTTTTAAGGTATCTACATAAAAAAGTCCATATTTGTCACAATAATACAGTAATTCCTTCTATGATCTTTGAAAACGTGTCTAGATCTGTTAAATACAGAACATGGCAGAACACTAATAGAAAGAATAGCAACATACCAATGCAAGGCAAGATCATTAATTAAGCTTGATAGAAGCCTGGAATTAACAAGCCAGGAGATGAAATCACACACTGTTACAAGTAAGGTCATGAGCATATGGAGTCATAATTTACAGCGAAAAACACCCTTCTTCTGCAAGGAACTATTCGAGCAGAGGAACTAATTACACATTTTACATTTACACAATCAAGACAAACACTTGTACTTATATCATGCATCCAGAATTAGCATGGATTGGGCGAAATCCAAAGTGGTGGAGGCCATTGCAACCGCGAATAAGAATTCCGCGGATAACAAGGCAATGGTTCAATGCTTCCATCCGATAATTTGAAAATGCCCAAATCATGTTCTCCAATATGACCATCATAATTATTTGCAGAGTAATCATCAGTGTAATATATACAGTCCCCCATACATCCTGACAAACCTGAAGCAGATAACGCCAGCGAAGAATTCTCTCCAATGAACAACATCATATCACCCAAACTTGTCACCCTCTCCCACCTTGGTCCATTCAAGTCTAGCTTAAAAACTTCAAACCTCACTGTTTTATAGATAAAAATATCAAACTCAACATCAAGATCCAAATACCTTGTAACTAATAACAACCCATCTCCCGAACTAACCAAATACTGCATATCACCACCAATTTGCCGTGGGGTTTCGATAAACGAAACCCTAGGTGAATTGCCATTAACATCACATACAACAATTTGGCCAGCCTTATTGACAGCATAAAATAATCCATTAAAATAAATAACATCTTCACTAAAAGAACGCGAATTCTCTACTATATTCCAACATTCATCTCCATTTTTACAGTAAGCCAAATCACCTGTTGAACAAAGAATCGCCATCGCCACGAAGAAATCTCCCTTCTTTTCCAAAGGGCTTGAAGACATAACAACTTTCTTTATAAACCCGTCTCTCATTTGCCTCAAGCTAGCTGTATAACGCTCTCCCTGCGGATTAACAAGCAAATACTCTCGCCCCACATTGGCGTAATCGAAGCTAACAACATTAGGAAAACTAGATATCGCAGGCAAATGAATTTTCCTTCGTGTTAAGGGATTTATGACAAGAATTGAAGGAGAATCGTCTAGGATTATGAGCCAGCCATGAGAAGAACCACAGTGTTTTTTACGATGAGAGGCTTCTGGGAGGTTAAGGGAGTGGAATTTGTAGGTGGAGAGATTGAAGAAAGCACGGTAAGAAGATTGGTTTGATTGGGATTGAGGAAGCAGGAGCCATGGGAGTTGTGGAGGAAGGTGGTTGGGTGTCTTGGGGATCGAAGATTTCCATGCGTGGCAGACTGCTTGGAAATGGAGATAATCGGAGTAGATTGTGATTTTTTTCGAGATTATTTCGATTAATTCAGGTGGGAGTTGAGTCCAGTCTACGGCCATTTTACAAGGGAGAAGCTAGATGGTTCCCAGGGACGGGGAGGGAGAGGTCAACGAACTTATAATGTGGGGTGGGTTTCTTCTTTGGTAAATTTTGGAATATTGCAATTTGGTATTGATAATTTAAAGTCTTTCAATATAATCCACATGTTTATTAATCCTCACCGAATCATACTAATAGAGAGTTGATCTAGTTCATTAATATTTTTTAAAAAAATTATAATAATTTTTTTTTTAAAATAAAATTTATAAATTTTAACTAGATTGTAAATTGACTTGTGTTAATCAAGTGAATTAACTTTAAATTGATATAATTTTTATTTTTTAAATTGATTTTCACTTGAAAATATATTTATTTTTCAAATTATTTTTTTAAAATATATTAAATTAACATTTTTAGAATTTAAAGAACTACCGGGTTAATCAGGCAAAACATGGTGTAAGCTTCTTATTTTATGATGTGAACTCGAATCTTACAAAGAAACCCCGCAAACTCAACGAGTGCCAAAAATATCCCGACCATATAGATATTGCTTGAACTACTGCTATTTAGAACCAGCAAAACTCCAGAGAAAATGGAAACCTAAAACAGCAGACCGAGTTTTTAAGCACCCTTGGTCCCTTACCATACACATTTGCTGAACAGCTAAACCCAGGAGATTATATTTTCATTGACCACTAAGTTGCTTCAGAAAGCAAACGCCAAGAATTAATCAGCAAACTTGCAAGGGAAAAAAGGATAACCTAAACCCAGCTGCAATAATTCCAGAACAAGCAAACAGTTTCTGAGTAATCAGTTTCACAGAGATGTACACGGAGCCGTGTTTTCAAATCCAGTGCTTTCCTTGCCATTGTTATTATCTTCACTGTTGTTGTTATCTACAGTGTTGCTAACACGCAGATCAGGATAGTTTCGGTGGTTGAGAGAATGTAACCACAGAGCCACTGATCCTTCCTTGTGTTCTGTCGTTGCAATGTGTGAGTATATGTGCTTCATCTTGAAGTCCTCTGCCTCTTCTTCATAATCTTTCATAGAAATTTCTTCGTGGCTGTCTTTCCATTTCTGGTTATAGGATGTGAAAAAGCACTCATCCAAGTATAACCCAACTTCAGGAGCTGTAGGCACATTGATGTTAACATCCCTGTAAATTTTGGTAAAACATGGATTAGAGAAAAACACGATTGACATTGGAATGCAACCCATTACAGGAGGAAGGGAAAAAAAACAGTAGATATTGGTCCTCACTTTTGTAGAGCAGTTTGTATCAACGACTCAGGTGCACAGTTCCTCATAATTGCCACAGCAACCCCTATCATCTTCCGTATCTGATGAAGCATGAAACTCTGACCTACAACCTCACACTTCACAAACTCGATGCCTTCAACATTAACTGTGGTCTTAGCTTCAAACGAAACAATATAGCGTCGAGCAGAGGGGTCTTCAGCCTTAGTTCTGGTTGTAAAATTATGAAAGTTATGACTCCCCACGTAATAACCCAGTATTCGATTGAACCTCTCCTTCTCCTTCTCTCCGTAACAAAAACTACTTCTCTTCTCCATTTCCTCTTTGGATTTTGTCTTCTCATCATCACCATTCTCCACGGAAACTATTATTTCGTCTTTGCTTTCAGGATTGACATTAGCATCTTCACTGTTTGATGAAATGACTGATTCAGGCATTACAGGTTTTGATCCGCTACCGTCATTTTGAAAGATCTTAGTTTCATTTACAGTTTCAGAATTCCTAATATCCTCAAGCCCATTATCCAAAAGCACACCAACCTCCTCTTTAATTTCAGATTTAACAGAAGCATCTTTATCGTTCGAAGAAATGTCTGTTAATTCAAAGCTGCGCTTGCCCACAGCGCCAGCAACCTTACGCCCTCTCTCTGAACACTCCAAACACTTAATAAGCTCACTACCAGACCCTAAACTAGCTAAAACACTCTCCCTGTCACGATGGGAACACGGATCAAGAGCAAAAACAGGAATTAAATACACATACCTCCTCCGATCACAGAACTTCTTAGCATTAAACGATCCCGTCACTCTCTTGTAGCCAAAAATCCTAAACTGAGGAGAAAGATTCGAATGTAAGCGTTCCACAAGTCCAGGCGGGTCGATGTAGAACCGGCCCGAGACTACCTGACCCACAGCGCTCACGCCCTTATCAGTGCGAGCTGAGCGGGCCCAATCATAACGCTTGGGGATGCCGCGGTCCTGTTCAGGAACAGCACCGGCGTGAAAGAGGGCTTCTTCAAGGTCCCCTTCGATGGTTTTGGCACCTGGATTTTTCTGCATACCTTGATAACCAACGCCACAGTACGCGAAGAATATTGCGATTTTGCGGCGCTTGTATCTTTGCTTTTTTGTGGTTGTGTCGCCACCAGGGGTCATGGTGGCGGCGTCTTCGTCGTCAGAGGTTGTAGTGGACATTTTGGGCTTTTTGAGGTCTGGTTCTTGCTGTGGTGGCGGTGATGCTGTGGTTTTTGAAGCTGGGGTTTCCATTTTTTTGGTTTAAAAATTGATAAAGGAATCCATTAAAGTGTTAACATTGCTTGCTTTGTATCCCCCGATAAAACCCTACGATACATTGTTTAAGAGGGCACGTTCCTGTGCGGCAGGCTCGACAGGAATGATCCTTGTTCCTTAGTTAAGGAACTGTATCTGTCGTTGATCAATAAAATCAGTAGTTCGCTCCACGTCAGCATAAGGTATGGTATTCGGACATTCTGGTCAATCCAAAAGTTTCAGTTGAGCCTTGGGAGTTTATCACCTTGTTGGTGTTGTCTATAAATAGTTATTAAATTTGGTTTAGCTTGTAGGTTAATTTAAAGTTTAATTCTTTTGGATATTAATTTAGCTAAATCCAGGCAATTTAAGAAGTTGATACAAGATTCAGTCCACCTAGTAAAATTTAAACCTGATCAAATTAACTTCAATAATTTAAAAAAAAACTAAAATAATTAATCTGGCAACTAGTTGACCTAACATGAAGTTACTCGGATCTAAATTGGATCGGTCATCCGAGTTAAAAGTTCAAACAATCTTAATAAAAAAAATGAAAAACCCATTTGAACTCGTTCAGACAACGATGGCTGGCTTTAATCTTTTGAACAAATTCATAATTTATGCATGACAAAGATAAAATCCGAACTTATTGCATAGACAGGAACAAATCCCATCCGTCGCTCCTGTAGAATTTGTTGGATTTGTTCATGGGAGTGAAAAACCTAGCATTTTTGTTCCTGGAAATGATCCAATCTCCTTCTCCTTCCGATGGTTTTATGATGATGTTCCTGCAATTGTCTGTGCTCATCAGTGTAGCATGAACTTTATAATCTCTCAAGGAGCAGTTTCCGGTCAATCAAGAGATTTTGGAAGCTATTAGCTCTCCTTCTCCTCCTCTCTCTCTTTTTATTTTTTTCTAGTTTTGTGCATGCAGGTACTCTTTATTTGCAGTTGTAAGTTGTAACATTCGTAGCCTTCAAAGACCAATTGTGTATTTGATAATATACTTCATGATGTTTTTTTAAAAGTGATTTTTCATTGAAATTATATTTAAATGATATTTTTTAAAAACTATTTTTTTATTTTTAATATTATTATATCAAAATCATAAAAAAAAAACATATAAAAATATCAATTAATATTTTTTTTAAAAAAATAATTTGAAAAACATAAACGGCAATAAATGACAAACAAAGCATTAAGGCCAAAAAAAAAACAAAAATAGCTAGGAAAAAAGGATTGATTTAAGAATTAAGATTGCCCTAGCCTCTAAACAAAACACAACTTTTAAATAAAACTAGTTTATTAATATGTGTTATGACATGAGTCAAGGTATTTTTTTTCAAATGCAAAAAAAAACTCGAGTATTGCTAACATGTCTTCTAAAAAGAAATAAATTTTAACCATAAATTTAAAATTAGCTACTTATTGAACGATATTTTTATTTAATATTGAGTTGGAAACGCATTAGATCTACCTATGTCAATCCGGGTTGACATGTAAAACTTGTGTGGGATAATTTAAAAAATAAATAAATTAAAAAGTTAAATCTCCAAGTAACTCGTATTAAAAAACAAAATTGGTAAAAAAACAAAACTCAATTAAAAAACATGTGAACTCAAGCTAACCAACTAACCTTGCGAAACAAGTCATGCATAACATCGAGTTAAATAAAACTTTTATTTCGTATATTATTTTTTATTTGATAAATTTATATGACAACAAAGTGTATGAGAATTTTTTTTATATGAGATATTTTTTTAAAAAAAAACCATGATAAGTGCATGGGACTAAAAAAAAGCAGATTATTGATAACAAATGGTCAAGTTGTGTTTTTTTTGGCTTTAAGTTAAATAAAAATAGCACTGTAACTTTCCCCACGCGTGGGGAAAGCACTATAACTTTAAGTTAAAAAAACCATTAATAATGAACGGTAAAATTATATTTTTTTAAGTTGAGGGATAAAAAAAACATCAAACTAAAAAATATATATAAAAAATTCTAAAACACGTGGGAAAGCAATGTAACTTTCCCAAGCAACCTTTACTTTTTTTCCATTCCCCACATAACATTTTTGTTTTTTCCACATAGTTATTATTATATTAAGAATAAACTACTACTGCTTAGTGTTTTACTATACAAGTCTACAGTGAAACGCTGAGCAGCCTTTTCTTTTTTTTTCTCATTTTTTTTCTGTTTTTTTTTCTTTTTCTATGCCTTTATGGGTTTTTTTTCTTTTTTCTTTGTGTATTTTTCTTTTAATGAATTTTTTATGTTTAATTTAGTTTGTTAATGTTAATTTTTTTATTTAGTTATCATATTTTCATAACACGGATCCCGGGTTTGACGGGTTAACCTGGTTTGACGAGTTAACTCGAATTTTTTTTATAATTAATAACATATACTAAAACTGTTCAGTGTTTCATTGTGCAGTCCACAGTGAAACGCTAAGCTGTTTTTTTTTCATTTTTAATTTTTTTCTGTTTTTTTTTTTTTTTTTTTTTATACCTTTATGGGTTTTTTTTTTTGCTTTTTTTTTTCTTTGTGTTTTTTTATTTTAATGATTTTTTTTGTTTAATTTAGTTTGTTAATGTTAATTTTTTTTAGTTATCAGACTTTCATGACACGGATCCCGAGTTTGACGGGTTAACCTGGTTTGATGAGTTAACCTAAAATTTTTTATACAAAAACTATTGACCCGCGGGTATAACTTTGTAAAAAGACATAATACTTTTAGATTTTAACTTTTTTTTATATTTTTTATACAAAAACTATTGACCCGCGGCATCGCACGGGTCATGTAACTAGTTATATCTATCACGGATGTCGAAAAGTGAAGATTGGTTCTGTACCAGGTCATGGTGATATGCTTGATAAAGGTTAGCTTCCCCCGCGTATTTGTTGTTGTTGTTTTTTTTTTTGCTTATTTTCCCTTTTTTTTTGTCTTACATTTTTTTCCTTCCCCCCCCCCCCAAAATTCACTTCTTCTTCTTTTTATTTTTTTTTAAATTATCTTTACCAATTTTTTTAAATATTAAACTGGTTAAAAATTTAGCTTCATAATTTTTTTAAAAAAAACATTTTTGATTGCTACAGTGTTTCCCTACATAGTTTTTGTTTTGCTGCAGTATTTCTCCATGTGTTTATTTTTTAAAAATTATATTTGTCAAATTTATTTATTCAATATTAAGTTAGTTGAGAATTTAGCTTTAGCTTTCCCCACATGTTTTTTTTTTGTTTTTTTCCCCAAAATTGTCATCTTTTTTTGTTTTGTTTTTGTTTTTTTCAGAATTGTGTTTGTCGATTTTATTTTTTTCATATTAAGCTGGTTGAAAATTTAGCTTCATAATTTTTTTCTTTAAAACATTATGCATTGCTACAGTGTTCCCCCGCATGGTTTTTTTTAATGATTTTTTTTGTTTTTTTCAGAATTATCTTCGTCGATTTTTTTATATATATATTGAGCTGATTGAGAATTTAACTTTGTAGCTCTTTAAAACACTGTGGATTGCTATAGTGTTTCCCCACATGATTTTTGCCTTGCTACAGTGTTTTCCCATATGTCTTTTTTTATCGATTTTTTTTAAAAATTATCTTTATCGAATTTATTTTTTTCATATTGAGCTAGTTAAAAATTTAACTTTGTAGTTTTTTTTCTTTAAAACACCGTTGATTGCTACAATGTTTTACACATGATTTCTTTTGTTATGATTTTTTTTAAAATTGTCTTTATCGATTTTATTGTTTTTAATATTAAACTGGTTGAAAAGTATAACTGTAGATTTCCTCATAAAACACTATAGATTGCTACAGTGTTTCCCTGCATGATTTTTTTTTTCCTTTCATTTTTTTTGTGATATTTTTTAAAATTATCTTTGTTAATTTTATTTCTTTAATATTGAGCTTGTTGGGAATTATAATTGTATATTTCCTCACAAAACACTATAGATTGCTACAGTGTTTTCCTAGATGATTTTAATATTGAGCTGGTTGAGAATTTAGCTTTAACTTTTTCCACATGTTTTTTTTTCTTATTTTTTTCTTTTTTTCCCAAAACTGTCTTCTTCTCTTTTTTTTTTTTCATCTTTTTGTGTTTTTTTTTCAAAATTATTTTTGTAGATTTTATTTTTTTAATATTGAGCTGGTTGAGAATTTAGCTTTGTAGTTTTTTTCTTTAAAACAATGTGGATTGCTACAATGTTTCGCCACATGTTTTTTTTCTTTTTGTATGATTTTTTTTCTAGAATTGTTTTTGTTGATTTTTTTAATTTTGAACTAGTTGAGAATTTAACTTCGTAGTTTTTTCTTTAAAACATTGTGGATTGCTACAGTGTTCCCCCACGTATTTTTTTTATGATTTTTTTTTAAATTATCTTTATTGATTTTATTATTTTTAATATTAAGCTGGTTGAGAATTACAACTTTAGATTTCCTCATGAAACACTATAGATTGCTACAGTGTTTCATTGCTTGGTTTTTTTCCTTTTCATTTTTTTTTATGATTTTTTTCAAAATTATCTTTGTCGATTTTATTTTTTTAATATTAAGCTGGTTGCGAATTTAGTTTTTTACTTTTTTCCTTGAAAATATTGTGAATTACAACAGTTTTTCTCCATATATTTTTTTCCACGAACCCACAACAACGCACAAGCATGCCAGAAGCCCGCGACATCGCGCGGGCATGGCATCTAGTAATAAACTGAATGCTGTGGCTTAACTCGTCAAACTTGTGATATGAATCATGGATTTAACCTTGTCCAACATTTTTTTTTATATAAATCTATATTTAACCTAAATATACTAAAAAAAACCCCAGAAAACAACCTTGCGATGTAGGCCCGTGAACAGAAGAGCCCGGGCGTGTGGGCCTTCAAGCCTAAGCCCGTGCGTCTGGGCTTGTAATTTTTTTTCTCATTTAAAGAGGTAGATGACTTATTGTTTGCCTCTATTTCTTTTAATAAAAAATAAACGATAACACATCACCTGTTATGGCACGCGACATGTTGTCTGCCATTCTAGAATTTGGACACCATTGTGGCGCCTGAAAAATTGGGGCTATGAGTTTTTTACTCAAAAACTCATTTTTATCTAAAAACACTTTTAAAACATCAACAACGAACATATTAACTTAATAAACTAAAAAAGGGTACAAATCACATAATCAATCTGAAAAAAATTTATCATTCTCACTTATATATGGTTTCTATGCAATATCAAAGCTAAAAACAATCACTATAAGACTCTTCTCATTAAATAAATCTCGTTGACACAAATTTCAACCATTTTTATAGTTTAAATAGGTAATAACAATAACTTTTTTTATATGCCAAATTCCGACGATATAATTGATTGAAAAATGAAAAAATAAATTTTGGTATCAAAATTAATTTTTTGACAACTAAAAGAACCGGCACTTGATAATGAATGGTGAAATTATATTTTTTTTAAGTTAAGGGACAAAAAAATATATCAAACAAAAAGAAGGAAAAAATATAATAAATTGGATGTTATAGCCTAACCCGTCAAACTTGTGATATGAATTATGGACTCAAACTCGTCCAACATTTTTTTATATAAATCTATATTTAACCTAAATATACTAAAATAAAAGTTTAAAAAACAACCTTGCGATATATGCCAATGAAAGGAAGAGCATGGGCATGTGAGCCTTCAAGCCTAAGCCCGTGTGTCTGGGCTTGTAATTTTTTTTTTCATTTAAAGAGATAGATGACTTATTGTTTGCTTCTATTTCTTTTGATAAAAAAATAAACGATAACACATCACTTGTTATGGCACGCAACATATTGTTTGCCATCCCAAAATTTGGACACCATTGTGTCACCTGAAAAATTAGGGCTATGAGTTTTTTACTCAAAAATTTATTTTTGTCCAAAAACACTTTTAAAACATCAACAACAAATATATCAACTTAATAAATAAAAAAAGAGTTCAAATCACAAAATCAATTCGAATAAAATTTATCATTCTCACTTATATATGGTTTTTATGCAATATCAAGGCTAAAAACAATCATTATAAGACCTTTTTCATTGAATAAATCTCGTTAACACCGATCTCAATCATTTTTATAGTTTAAATAGGTAACAACAATAACTTTTTTTATATGCCAAATTCTGACAATATAATTGATTGAAAAAAGAAAAAAATAAATTTTGATATCAAAATTAATTTTTTGACAACTAAAAGAACCGGTCACTTATGAATTAAAAAAAATAAGAGACCAAACTAATTTTTTTAGTTGAGATTTAAAATGGCCATCTATTTTCTTTGTGTTTTTCACTATAGTACTTTGCATTTCAATATCATCCTCTCTTTAAAAAAGATGTGATGACAATTAATTTGGACCCAAGATGGCTAAATTAAGTAAAGAAAAAAGTTCAACCAAATTAAAAATTTATATATAAAAAACTTATTATTCCAATTCGCAATACAGTGTCGGCACTAAAATCACCACACAACTAGTTTTTTTTTAATGGGTTAGGATGACTTTCTCTGCTTTTCTTTAGGCTTCTGCATACCCTCCCTCTTCTCCACTAAAGTCAAAGGCCATAATTTATTTTTTGTTTCACACTATTACTTTTCTCGAAAAGAAAACTAAAAATAGTTTGTGAGTAATTTTATGGTACATATTCTATTAGTTATTTACTGAGAATTATTTTCAAGAAATAGATAGATTGATAAAAATTATAGGTTAAGGTATTTTTATAATTTTTAACGTGTCATGATTTTTTTTATATATTTTTTTCAAAACAAATAATAAAAAGTAATTAATTGAATATAACTAATTACTTATTATTCATTATAATTTTTTTTTCTAGGTCATAGTTGTATAACACGAACTGATCCAGCAATTTAATTCAAAACCCAATCAATTTTAGATCCAAACTAGTTAAAGTTAAAAAAACAAAAAAATATCTACTTAAATCAAATTGACCATCAGAGAGAACTCAGTTGTCAACATCTTCACCGCGCAAACGCGCCCTCCTCATTCCCGTCACATCACCAGAGTCCCTCCCATTCCCAAAACAGCACGTGCTCTCAACACCACGGCCTTCAAATCACAACCGTCCAAGCATTTCCCCCATCAAGATGCCAAATCCCCTGATTGGCCGATCCCAACGACAAAAAAAAAAAAAAAAACAAACCGTTGAAACATAAAGGCAGACTTACTTTCTCTCGCCCATTTCAAAAAAACCGATTCCCTTTTCCTAAATTCTCCACTCCGCTCCTTTTTCCCTTTGCACTCTGTAATGTTCGAAACCATTTTAAATTCTCTTGTAATCGAATTTGCTTTTTCTCAATTGAACGACAACCAAGTGATTGATTCCAAGCGAGTGGAGTCACCCACTTGAATTCTCCTCTTACATTTTCTATTTATAGCCCCAAATGCACCCCAGCAAAATCACGCTGCGATCGCTTCCTCTAGCTCGGTAATACCTTCTCACTATTCCAATGTCTTATTTTGTCTCCGCACTTGAATTCGAACACCGAGAGGTGATTGTGACTGCAGGATTTTTACTTGGATAAAACAAAATAATACGATCCGGCGTCGAATTATTGAAGCCTAGTGGGCCGACATGGTTTACAACAGTAATGTATGTATCTTGCTTTTCACTGTTGTTATTTACTTTCCTGCTCTTAATACTGTGTTATTAAACCCGATTAGGCTGTGATGACTTGTCAACCCAGAACCTCCCGGTTAAATTTTAAATTAAGGTAGCGTTTGATATCGCTATTGAAATTGTGTTTTCTAATTATTTTTTTACAATTATTTTAATATGATAATAATAAAAATATTTTTTAAAAAATAAAATAATTTATTTTAATATATTTTTAAATAAAAATAATTTAAACCATAATCTTTTATCTTACACTCGAACACCTCTAATAATTGACGGTCAAATCAAATCTGATTAACGACAAGTACCTGGTTTGATTTTTTTTTATAAAAAATGATTTTAATTTGAAATTTTTTTAATATAAGCCGTCACTAATCACTTTGCCTGAGCTAGAAGCTTGGTTAATTTTTTTTTTTGTTTTTAACAAATGCAGGGAAACGACCAGCAGACTGATAATGGTATGCTGCTCTTATCATTCCTTTCAGTAATTGTCTCTCTAATTAGATGTTTTTGTTCATTAATTATGAACTGTGACGGGGTTAATTACTTTTGGTTAGGAGCTGTGCTGCGGAGCGGAAGAGAAATCCTTCTTCAGGTAATTTTGGGTAGAAAAATATTGAAAGAAACTGTTCATGCCAGACTTCAAATTAGGCTGCTTTAGTCGATGGGCAGGAGTGGAGTTTCTAGGTTTGATTGAAACTTTGCTAAACAGGCTTTTAACTGGGAGTCACATAAGCATGACTGGTGGAGAAAATTGGAGAAGAAAGTTGCTGATATTGCGAAATCTGGGTTTACCACAGCATGGTTGCCGCCGCCTACTAACTCCTTCGCACCCGAAGGTTAGAGGGATAAAGTTGTTATATTTGAGGCTGATTATGATTTTGTTTATGTGCCTAAGAAAGGGGTGATCTTTGTTTTTAATTTTACTCTTTGTTCTTTCAGGTTATCTTCCACAGAACCTTTATAACCTCAACTCTTCATATGGTTCCGAGCAACTCTTAAAGGCTTTACTTGAAAAGATGAAGCAGTACAATGTTAGAGCAATGGCTGACATTGTTATCAATCACCGGGTTGGAACAACGCAAGGGCACGGAGGAATGTACAATCGTTATGATGGAGTTCCATTATCGTGGGATGAACGTGCTGTTACATCTTGTACTGGTGGATTGGTAAGTTTAGTTTCATGCACGTGGACAGTGTGTGTGTGTGGAGTTTGGGGGAAGTTTATGCAGGTGATCCTTATGAATAGGAATGATAAACAGGGTAAATAGGCTTGCATCTTAATATGATCTGACCATTGATTCCTTGATACTAAGATGGGATACAGAGTCTCAGACACGGATTGCTGACCTGTTACTGCTGCTTTCCAGGGTAATCGAAGCACTGGTGACAACTTCAATGGGGTTCCAAATATTGACCATACTCAACATTTTGTTCGAAAAGACATAACTGCATGGCTGCAGTGGTTACGTAAGAATGTTGGCTTTCAGGATTTCCGTTTTGATTTTGCAAGAGGGTAAACATCTTTTTTGCACTGGCAGTGTATTTTTTTATTCTGATAGTTTTATTTTTGCATTCATCACTTACATCTCCACAATCTGCAATTTAGTTATTCTCCAAAATATGTGAAAGAATACATTGAAGGAGCGAAGCCCATATTTTCAGTTGGAGAGTACTGGGATTCTTGCAATTACAATGGCCATTTTTTGGAATACAACCAAGGTATTACTTCTAAATATATCCTGCATCCGTACTCATTGGCATACTCTCAGCCATGCCACCTAAAGATAGGAGTACTCTCTTTCCATAATGTTTTGGGGTCTGGATTAGCTAGGGTAATGTCACACCTGTAATTAATAAAGGTTTGCTTGCATAGCTTTTAGTGTCTGGATTACTCACTGTTTCCATGTCCCACTTTCCCCCTCTTCTCCTTCTTGTTTCTTTTCATACTCTCAGGTTTTGCTCGTCAATTCTTGATTTCAATTTACACTTATGTTATTTGCACTTTCCTATTATAAACATGTCTTCATTAAAAATCTTGAATAGGACTTTAAAATGCTGCTTTGTTGATCGTGATGCCTGTGGGTGCTTTTATGCTTAACATTGTTCTGTAAATTCCTCCATCAGACAGCCATAGGCAGCGGATAGTCAATTGGATTGATTTAACAGGCCAGCTCTCAGCTGCATTTGACTTCACAACAAAGGGAATTCTTCAGGTACTTCGAGGGATATCATATCACTGAACATTTTTCTTTAATTATTTCTTGACTTGATGGGACTGACTAACTAATTTATCAGGCTAATTTTTGGATGATGCTAGGACAACTGGAAATTTTTTATATTTTAGTTGTGAGCCTCTTTCGTTTGAGATAAAATAAGTCTTAATCGAATGGGTAGTGTTCAATATAATAAGGTGGCATAAGAAGCTATATTCTTCTATGGTTACATCACTTTTCTGGTAATACCAATTCCTGATTTTCAATGAAGGAAGCTGTAAAGGGGCAATTCTGGCGTCTGCGTGACCCGCAAGGAAAGCCACCAGGTGTATTGGGATGGTGGCCCTCGAGGGCTGTCACATTCATTGATAATCATGACACAGGCTCAACACAGGTATCCAATATTTTTCTATTATCATTGAAAGAATAGACAGATGGTCTCTCCTTATTTTTCGTTCTTTGCTTCTGCTGGGCAGTTCTATGGTCTTGCGGTCCCGATATATTAAGCCGAGCAACTTAAACCTAATTTATGCTAGAACTTGAGTTTCTCCACCATTGATGATTTGTTAAGGTTGTAGAAAGTACTGATTAGCATATGAGATAGGCTGCTGGGCAACCCCCCCAACACACACACTCCCACCCATCCTAATCCAATCTATTTATCACCTTCAAATGCAAGTTGATAATTGTGCAATATCAGTGATCAAGATTTTTTCTTCTTTTTTCAAATAGGAAGTAATATCTTTCTGATCATTTCATTGATGCAGGCTCATTGGCCTTTCCCTTCGGATCATATTATGGAGGTACGTCGACTTATGTTCACTATGCAAATTTGTTGAATAAGCTGAATGATTTGTGTTCCCCATGATTTAAACTGGACAGCGAAGACAACCTGTGTTAACATGGATCCATTTGTTCAGTTCTTATTTGTTGTTTGGTTTTAAAGGTTAGGGGTTTCGATGGAAAGAAAACTGGAGAATTTTGAAGTCCTTTATGGCTGGTGTCACGTTCAGTTTTCTATTAAATGAAGTTAATAGCTGATCCTTAATATTCTTGTTTAGGGCTGTCTGTGCAACAACGTTGTCTTGTTTTGAACCAAAGGTCTGAAATTCGAATTTTGGACAGTGATGTTGAAGTTATTGGATCTGACTTCTTGTTCCATGGTCTGCTGCAGGGTTATGCTTACTTACTTACACATCCAGGGATGCCGACAGTTTTCTACGATCACTTCTACGACTGGGGTAATTCTATTCATGAGCAGATTGTGAAATTGGTACGTTAAATTGTGAATTTCTGTCTGTTGAATTCTTCACCCGGGGAAGGTCTTCTCCTTTGTAACTTCCTCCAAATCCGCAGATTGACATTCGGAAGCATCAAGATATCCACAGCCGATCATCTATCAGGATTTTTGAGGCCCAGCCAAACCTTTATTCTGCAATTATTGGTGAGAAGGTGTGCATGAAGATTGGGGATGGTTCCTGGTGCCCAGCGGGCAAGGAGTGGACGCTTGCAACCTGTGGCCACCGATATGCCGTGTGGCAAAAATAATCCTCCTCTTTCCACCCCTAGTAGTTGCCCCCAGTTCTGCTATTTTCTTTACGGGGAGGATGGGTGCAGAATGTATGGCAGAGGCGAGAGGCCACTTCTACAGCCTACCAAAATAGTACAAATAGTGGATGAGTGATGCCCTTTTCGCATTGGAAATCACTGTACTAATAAAAATAAAATCCAGTGCTTTGAAGCATGTTGTCCATTGCCAATATATATATATATATAGTAGCTGCGTTCCTTTTATTTTCCTTTTTGCAGTTCACTTGTTACATCCAAAGTGCTTCTTGACACCGAAAATTAATAGTTTTAGTTTTTAGCATCACCAAATTTTTTTGTATTGGTTTTAGTTTATACTTTTGTGTTTATGAAAGATGTGAGCCTTACTGGCTACATGTTACCAACTACCAAGCCACACTCACGGCCTTAGGTCGATTGGTGTGTAAACCAGCCCACCAGATGGGCTTACTGGGCTCGAGGCTTCGAGCCTTGAAGGCTACCTGGTGTACTGGGTCCTGCGGACCTTCTCTGGAACACAAAATCAGAGAACTGTGGACATAGAGAAGAAGAAACCGATAGTTATACGAGTGTTATTGTGAGGCAGGCATGAGATTGTGCAAGACACTGATCATTGCATTGACTTGTTTATTAAGCTTTGCTTTGTGCGAAGTAAACAAAGTCTAAACACCATTAACATTTAAATAAAGCTAGCAAAAGCTTTTTGGACAAAGGTGCACTTGCACAATAATGTGTAAAGTTGTCCCACGATGATCCGCTAGGAAGAAAAGAAAGGCAAACCTCGAATCAGTCCCTAAACTACATAAGCATTCTCGATTTAGCTAGTCCGTAAACAACTTTCTGTTTCCATCGGGTCCCTAAGTTTAATCAAATTCTCAATCGACATCCTCCTTCACCTCTGTTGATGGATTTTGTAGGGAGCCAGGCCTGGTTCTTAATTTCATAAATTGGTGGGAAAATCCAATCGAGAATTCTCATATGATTTGGAAATCCAATCGAGATGAAACATTCTTGTAGACACTTAATTGAGATTAAAATCGTAATCCGTAGACGAATTTGAGGATAGACAAGAGAAGCAATATACGGTGTATGGACACAAAGCACGAGCTCGTCAAGGCATAAAGCCACAGCTGCACGCAGATAATGTCTGGTATTAATGGGGAGACTTTACATGGAGAAGACGTTGGTTAGCACTTGCTGGCTGTCTCATAGTGGAAAAAACAAAAGCAATGAATAAATGGGACATGATCTTCGCTTATTTTTATTACAAAATTTTATATGAAAAATATTTAAATTAGTGTTTAACCAAAACAATCTCAAGAATAAATGAAATCTAATCTTTTTTTTTTTTTTGTTGAAATAACATAAATTCATTTATAAACAAATTAATTTTTATATTAACGTCTATATCACTTTAACCAAGGTTTTTTGTTTTTTTTTTTTTCTTGGGTTCAAAACACAGCTGCATTAGAGAATTCACCACTTTAGACTGGTAATAATGGCTATCACTAGCATGGCTGCATGGCGCAATGCCGTGTGTACACAACCTGATGCTGGGGTATGTTTTGAGAGAGAGCAGTCACATGACAAGAGAGCTGGCAAGATGCTCTCACCTATCATAATCACACCCATCGTCATCGACCTCATCATTTGTGTTTTGAAACTCTAAAAAACACAGCTTCCCCACACATCGGCAGTGTTTGCTGGTGTAATTGTTTTCCTGGGTATTTTGTTTTTGTTATAAATATATAAAAATAATATATATTTTTTATTCTTAAAAAATTAATTCTGATTTTAGAATATTAAAATAATTTAAAAACACAAAAAAATTAATTTAAAATAAAATTCTTAAAGAAAATCACGAAACGCGATCTCCCCCCCCCCCCCCCCCCCCGGGAAGACCAGACAGTTCTCTCTTCTCTTCTCTCTCTTTCTGCCATGCGATGCACGCTGCAGTGGTGTGAAAATCTGTCATTAATTGAAAATTGTAAAGATGAAAAACAAAACCCCCATTTCGATCCTCAATCATCATCACTACTCTTCTTTAGCTCTATTCAATATTCTCCACGCATCACTCTCTCATGATACTCTCTCTGCAATCTTTTCAGTTTCCCAATAAAAGGGGTCAACCTCTCAAGCTCTAGCCGGAGTTCTAAAACCAGGATAGATTTCTGGAGCATGATGCTTTTCGGTGCACCTCAAACTTATTAAATTAATAATTTTTAGTATTTTATTATAGTTTTAATACGTTACTGTTAAAAATAAAAAGAAAAATATTTTAATGAATTTTCAATTTTTTTCTTTTTAAAAAATAACATTGTTTTATAAAAAATAATAAGAATCTGAATAGATATCATTTGAAATCTTTTAAAAAAAATCAGATCAGATCAGATCAAATAAAAAAAATAACTGAGTAATTTAATTCAAGTCAAATCATAAATAGAAGAATCACTCTACCAACCCACTAATACTAGTCATCCTATAACAATGCTCTTGCGTCAGAACTTAGAAGTAACCTTTTGGCAAGTTTTCAGCACTAAAATCCCTCGACTCGGATGGCATTATTTTTTCAGAAAGCATTCCTTTTCTTGACTTGGATACACGTACAAATCTCCTTCGCGCATACAAAAAATACCAACACAGATCAAACTTTCATGAGCTGTAAGATCTCCAGCTAGCCCAGAACAAAATCAATGCTTGCATTTGATGGTTTCGACACAAATTAACAGCATTAAAATATTGCCGATGACCTACTTGAGATAATCATAATTGCATGAGAGGCACACCGCATGCATCAAAAGTTAAGGATGGTAGAGAGTCATAATGATTGATGCATGGCCGCAGCACAAACGCGACTCCTTTACTCATGAAAATATTTAGCAGTTAAATTATACGAGCAGCAAATAGCTAGGTTGACATCGTTTTTTGGTTTTGACCAGAGGATCGAAGAGAGTTACACATGGTAAAAACTTTCTCCTGTCAACCCTTGTCTGCCACTCTTGTGGCCAGGATCTGCATCAAATTCTCATTTCGAATTAAGGTCATTGTGTTCCCCAACAAAACTCTGCATGAGGACCTAATTGCACTAATCGTGCATGATGATTCAACTCTTCCTGGTGAAGTTTTTCTCTCTAGCTTGCATTTTAATGGTAGTTTTTGTTCAAGGAAGTGCTAGTTTGTAATATGGTTAAAGCCGCTTTTCAAAATATTTTATAAATTATTTTTTATCTGAAAAATTATTAAATTGATTTTTAGGTGTTTTTCATGATTTTTACATGCTATATTAAAAAATATATATTTAACATCCAACAGAAACCTTAGCAATTAACAGTCAGAATTATGAATCTCAGATTAACAAATCGGACACATAGCTTTAGTAGAAATGAAAAGCTTGGATTAGGAGACAGAAATGGAAATGGCAAATTAATACTATGTTAAAGAATGATAGATTAGATAGTGATCCTGTTCATCAGACCAGCACCGATTGGCATGATTGGCATGATCTTTTTCATAAAGTGGAAAATCCAATGCCTTGCTGATGAACTTTTTTGAAGCTTTACTTACCTGAGAGCAGATCCACTTCAACCCCATTAATCATGAAAAAGAATGGACTTCCATGCATCGAGCTCTGCAAATATGCTAAAAGGCTCCCCCACTTCAAAGCAAAACACCTTCCACAGCCACTTCCTATTACTTCTTTACTAGGTTCGAAATTCAACCACTAGCTAGTCAATGAAAATTCTGCCCACCCACCCACCCCCCCCCAAGCCACTTCCTCTTACTAGGTTCGAAATTCAACCACTAGCTGGTCAATGAAAACTCTGGCGCCTTGGGTGGACTCGGAGGGATGTCTTCTGTATGATAATGTGATGAATGTTATTTTTTAAAAATATTTTTATATTAAAATCATTGAAAAAAACTTCAAATACATTAAATTAATTTAATGTTTTTCCAAACAAAAAAAACTATTTGAAGACACTTTAAAAAACGGCTAAATCACAAAAATAAATACACTTAAAATACATATAGTTTTACTCTACAAATCTTGAATGATCTCAAATTCAAACGTACAACTTTCTCCCAATTGCTAATGAAATAGTTAGGGATAGAATCAATGAAGCACTAATTCATTTGGAACAGAAGTTTTTCCCCATGATTTGGAAACTGTAGAAAAAGAAAAAGGATTTACTAGGTGATTTCTTTTCATCCCTTCTTTTTTGCAATAGTAACCTGGGGTATTGGACATCTCCCACCCCAAAAAAAAGTCACCCCCACAGTCGCACCGATCTTATGTGATCTCTGAAAAGGAACAAAAGTCATACAGATTAAGGATAAAAGTCGACACTCGAAGTTGCAGAGAGCAGGGAACAAAGCTCATGAACTTTTACCGAAGGTTGGACTTGGCCACTAAACTAAAGAAGGAAAAAGAAACTTCTGTTTCCCACGTCTAATTTTGGATATCATATATGCCGCGGCCGGTTTTTAACTCCTACACCATGAATTTTCATGAAATCATGCCTAATTTCTTCAATGTCTTTTAATTTTAGCATGGATAAGTTTCTTTATACTTAAAGGGGTCCAAATTTTTTTATCTAATTTTAACATTTAAAAAACAAAAAAGAACTTGGAAGTGATAATTTAGATGTCATTGAGCGAGTACAATATAACAGCTATGAATTCTAAATATATTATTCTATTTTATTTTTTAATTAAATTTAATTAATAGCACAAAATAACATGAAAATAAACTTGAAGTACAAAAAATTTTCAAGTGTTAAAAATAATACAAAAACTAATCTTAAGATGTCATTTAAGCTTAAATTTTGACAGTAACTAAACCCATAGCCCAACATATACAGAGTCATGCATTGAATGCCTTTGATCTCCTCCCCTCTTCTGATTAGCCCCATTCTGTGACCCCCTTTCTTTCAGAATCAATATTCTATCCTTGGAATAAAGCAAGTTCATGTCATTTGTTCTATCACCAACTCGGTGTACAGATTGATATGATTTATGGGTCCATTTTCTCTTATAACACTAGATGACAATTTGTTAGGTGTTTGTTGTTGACCGCCTTGTTCCCGTCAGTCAGGGAAATTTCCATTTAAATTCTTGCCAGGCTTAATCTTGGAAAGATCCCCTTTACTTCAAGGTCTATAACAGGGAATGCTTTTATCTCCAAGCTTTTGAAATGGGCTATCAAACATTGAACAAGACGAGCATTTACCAGTCGGTGACTGCTGTTTTTCCACGACTCATTAACTTGGGGAGCGTAAAAGACGACTCCGCCATGTACCATGGGTGAAAAAATTACCCGCAAGTGAAAGTGAATGCTCATGCTATGCCTGTCTCACTGTTGAGTGTTAGTGTGTGTTTAGACATGTACCCTTTATTTCTTCTTCTTCTTCTTCTTCTTCTTCTTCTTTTTATAGAAATCGTTAATTTTCAGTTTTTTCTTGAATCCCGATTTAGCCTGTGATCGATCTTATTGTTAGCTTTTTGCGTTTCAAATCATGGGAAATGTCTATTACGAGAAACTCAAGCTTCCTAGCCTAGGATCCAAACTCGAGAATTAGCTCAGTTTTCATTTGTTCCTTGAATTCCTTAACCTATGATCCATCTAATTGTCAGATTTTTTCGATTCAAACTAAAAGAAATACATTATGTGAGAAACTCAAGTCTCCAGTGATTGATCAAAAAGATAAATATGAAAAGAGATCAAATTGAGTTTTAATACATGTTTATTTTATATAGATAAACAAGAGATATATTAATAAGAATTTTATCTTATGGTAAAAAAATTTCAAAACAACTATATTTTTGAGTTTAATAATAATGCCAGAAATTTTTTTGAAACCTAAACTTTTTTTTTACTTCAAAAATTTATTTGGTCGCCCACAATATATAGCACAAACATACAAATTAGCACATGTCTAAATGAAAAACAAATATCTAGAAAATAGATTGAAAAATGACCTAAAATTTAAAATATAGAGATAAACTATAATAATTAAACGAGCAGAAATACAAGCACAAGCTGGAATAGCTCCCCCTGTATATTTTCTTTAACAACATAAATATGGTCTGATTAATTCCAAAAGAGAGTTAAGGCATCATCGTTTTGTATGAAAGTTTTTGAATGACTTAAATATGTACATACAACATCATAGGAAATTGAATCTACCGACTTCTAACCCTTTCATCGTTGGATCAAGCAGAAGATCATGGCTTGTCAACGAACATTTATGTCTTCCTTTTGAGAGTTGTTTGTCAATGGACCTCAGCTTACTTACCAACGGTCAAAATATTTAAAGCATAGCTAGCTAGGTGATTAACATTTATTCTGGGTGGCAGGGTTACTATTCTTAAATTTGGACCGTCCCAATGATTCAATCATGGCCCTGACATTAACTCAGTAGGACAACTGGTATGTAGTATCCTGTACCTCAAATAAGAGAGGTTAGATGGGAACAAAGTCAATGTCATCAGCCTGTAACTTCGACGTAGGGATCCTGCTCCATCATCTTCTGCGATGCATTTTTCAAACTTTTGAATTGTAAGAATTAATTGCTATGGTTGGGGTAGATTCGGAGCAATAAATAGTGAATAGTGGGCAGTGTGGGAGTATGTTGTCGCAATAAATTCTCACACACATGTGATGATTATCTGTGAGAGTTTGCTGATGTAAATTAAGGTTAATGGGTTGCTGGTGAAAGAAACCTTGCTTAGTATTTAACTATGATCAGAAGCCACCATTCGGCACAAAAACAGCCACAGGTTTTAGGTGCAAGGGCTGTGGGAGTGATGAGTGCGACGTATCGATCGACAGAAGGGAAGATTTTCATCTCCCTCTCCTGAGTGGCATTGCATTTATCTTTAACTCTTGTCATTTTCTATCGTTTGTAAATCTCCTTTACCTCCTTGGGGTACTGGTTGAGGTGACAGGTGAATTTATCCTGCTGTTGTTACTTGGATTCAAATTAGTGGAAGAAATTAACTGTGAGGATATACAGGAATAAGGGATATGGATTTTGGATGATGAGTTACGGATCTGACTAGATAAAAAAAAAAAAACTTGGTCTCGATGCATAAAAGTTATAAGAAAATAAATAAAAATCGAATTTTTAGTGTAATTACTCGGAAACTAGAATTGAAACGGTTGATTTTTTTTATAAAATAATCTGATTAGTGCTTGAGATATTATTATAGGATACAAGATAAGAAAATAATCATGATTTATAGAGCTCGAATGAAATAGTTCAAACCTAAAACTAGAAAAATAGCAGACAAACTTTTGAGTGAAAAAGTAGTGACTAATAATATATAAAAAATTGAAATGGTTCGATATATGGAGAAAGGACTGTAAAAGAGAAAAGTAGTGTAAGTAATGCTATAATTACAGAAGATTGACCTATGTTTACCTTTAATCGAGTTCTTAACTTGCCTTATAATAGGTCAAAAGGGTGTGTTTGAATTTTGAAGAAAATCATTTCTTGTGCAGGAGCGGAATGTTACCTAGGATTCCTCACTGATAATTAATTACATTAGTGCTGTAATAGTAGGTCCCAATCCATGGATGTGGAGGTAGGTTGGCCAATGGCTCTCTGGTCTTTACAAGAAGGTCCATCACTCTTCTTGGTGGATCACTTGTATCTTTCTTCAAGACAATAACATCCACGATACCATAGTTATTATACATTATTTGGATCAATCTCGAGCTGGATGAATTAATTTCTAAAAAAAAAATCAGAATGATGTTATTTTAATAAAAAAACAATAAATTTCTTAAAATATCAAACTATTTACGAGTCAATTCAACTTTTTTACTGTATTGTGTTAGGTTAACCTTTCTTATTCATTGTAAAATATGGTGCGAGTCAAGTCCTAGATCCAATAATGTTTAGTAACTAGACCAAATAGAAAACATTTTTGACTTCTTTTGAATTGGTTTTTGACTCAAAAAAGCATTAAATTTTGTTTGGTTTAGAAATAAATATTTCAAAATCACAAAGAAAATCATGGAGTTTTTTTTTTTCCAGTGATTGATGAGTATTATTAATGACAGATAGTCACTTAGTGGGTGGTTAAGAAAGAACAACAAAAGAGAATCATCTAGGTGGTGGTTTAGTGGTAAGAGTTTGGGATCAAGAGGTTTGCTTTCTCTGTGATCTCAGGTTCGAATTCTATGGTTGTTCATATGATGGCCACTGAAGGTTTACATGGTCGTTAGCTTCAGGGCCCGTGGAATTAGTCGAGGTACGCGCAAGCTGGTCCGGACACCCACGTTAAACTAAAAAACAAGAACAACAATGGGAGTTCAAAGTAAAATAATAGCTAGCTTCCGAGAAGGAAAGGTAGAAAATTACAACAGTTATTCATCTATCTAAACAGTTTAGCGACCATTATCTTAGTTGAACCATTTGTGAATTTCGTCTACACTTCCTAGCAGATCGTTGCCCGTGTACCCATAATTTCCTTCCCACCTCTTTAACCAAGTTAACAGTTGGTGAGGAGCTAAAGAAAAGCATGATTTCTAGTCCAAGTAATTGAGTATGTAAATACATTTTTATAAGAATACTTGTATCCCACAGGATCTTACATGAATAATTGAGTATGTAAATTAATAACCATTATTTGTACTTAGAATTTAATCATGAGAAATATAGCTCAATTGGTAGGACTTTACATCTGTTTTTTAAAAATTACTAGTTTGAGTCTCACAAATCTCAGAATTACTGAAGGTTTATATGATTATTAATTTCAAGATTTATAAAATTAGTTGATATATATACAAACTGATTTGAACACCCATGTTAATAATAAAAAAAATTAAACGCTATCTCTCGACTTCATTATGCATATAAGTCGAGTCAAGGAATTTTTCCCATTTCCACCCAGACATAATTAACACTTGATGTTTAAGAGACTAGGGTTAAGTATAGCAATTAGTCAGGCACCAAAGTCACATTACTACTCGATGATCCAACAAGAAGAACATAATCTCACACGTCATTGCAACCTAAAATTCTAATTGCTGACTCAAATCACCACATAAATCATCTTGTAAAAAAAAGCACGATGTGCAGGTGCCGTTAATTTGCATTTGCCAAGGGACTGTGCCACAGTACTGATCACTTTTGTCCCACAAGTCACTGAGATGATCGTTCTCACTTATTAGCTCATTTCGAGTTTGTTTTTATCTGCATTTCAACCTGTATGGTGTGTTTGGTATAAAAATTAATAATTTTTTTTTAATGTTTGATGATGATTTAGATTTGGTGATTTTAAAAAAATTATTTTAAAATAAAAAATACTTTAAAAAAATATATTTCATCACAATAACAAATGTTTGTTTAGTGTTTTAAAATAAAAAAAAACGATAAAAACATGTTGAGTTTAAGAGATAAAAATTAAAATATAAAATAAATAATTTTCAAGATTGTCATTTTAAAATAGAAGTTACAAGACAATACGCTCCTTTTTCCAATTTATTTATTTGTGGAGACAGTAATTAAACACTTATTTTTCATCATAGTGTATACTTGTTAATAAAATATATGTTGCTTTTTCAAAAAAAAAATTTAATTAAAAATATATTAAAATAATACCGTTTTAAATATTTTTTTATATAGTACATCAAAATTATTAAAAAAACATTAATTTAATATTTTCTTAAACTTAACCGCATTTAACAATTAAACATGTGGAATCTTAATATCTTAAGAGAAAATGCAACAATCCTGTTGCCAAGTACCATTTATATGGTTTGTCAGGCAATAAAAACCCCTCTAGGCTCTAGAAATCTAACGGCTCTTGATAATTCTCTGTGCCCTATAATAACCAGAACCCAATGGGTGGTGATCTCAACGGTTATGATGAACGATGACAAATGGACCCTAGAAACCATACTTTTCTAACATGCCTCACAAGAATGGGGCGGTAGCATCTAAGTAAAGTTGAAGTTAAAACCAGAGAGAGACCACTCTCTCAAAAACAAAGAAAAGCTGCTTTTTAAACTGAAACTGATCTTGCTAGCTCTTGTTTTGTCATTATTTGAGGTCATCCCTCGTCACCAAACCAGAGACCACCTTCCCTCCAACTTACTTTTCCTTCCTGCGATGTGTTTGGGAGTGTTTTTTTTTTAATTGTTTTTAGTTTGAGAAAATATTAAATTAGTATTTTTTTAATAATTTTAATACATTAATACTTTTTTTTTAAAAAAAATATGCACACTTATCCATTAGCCAAAGACCGAACTCCCTTCTTTCTTCAGTTTCTGGGGGGGGTGCGTGTGCTCGGCGTCAGAAACGAGGGTAAGAGGTGAGGGAACGAAAGAAAAGAACTGAAGGTAAGGAAGGAATAACTATGATGATTCTTTGATCCTTCTATATATACATATGCCTTGCAGCCCTATAATTCATAGCACAGAGAGAGTATGGAGTGAACCATCTTATCTGATTATTATTACTATAGATATTATTTGCATCTCTTGTCTTGTTGAGTGTTAAATCACCTCTTCTTCTCCCCCTACTGCCCTTTTCAATTAATTACACCCATAACCACCCACCTCTCCCTCCCTTTCTCTCTCTTATTTACTGTGCTATGCCTTCCTTTCATCTTAAATAGAACCCATCAGCTCCTCCTGCCCCCATGTGTAGTCTCCAAAGATTGTTGCTGCTCCCTATCTGTCTATCTGTCTGTCTTCTTCGTATGTGTTTGTGCCTTCCAGTGGTGAATACTAGGACTGCTAGCTAGCTTTCATGTGGGTTTAGCAAAGGGTTTCTTACAGAGTTTATTGGCATTCTGTCCACCTCCCATCTGTAGAAACTACAAGTTGTTCTACTTTCTGGAGGTGGGCATACTGCCAACTGAGCTCTGTTGGTCTCTCTTTGTAAAACCCTCGTGATTAGTCTCTCATCATCTTTTCGCTCAATCTCTTGCAAGAAAAGAGGAACAAAGGTAAAGAATCTGCATGCGCTATGATTATCTCTAGCATCTTCTTCTCTCCCTTCTATTTTTTTGGGAAGCTTCTCTTGTCTTTCTGATTATAATGATCATGCACTGGCAGCTTCTGGTCCTTACTCGGTGTCTATGTGATGACTCCAACCTTACTATCTATTTTTCACCAAGAAAACAGAAAATAGAAGAGAATCACTTCGACCTGCTTTCATCGTCGGTGCTTTGCCATGGTTCAGTTTTCTGCAGAAAACTAGAGGTGTTGAGAGACATCATTCACAAAATTCTGATTTCCATTTAGGAGATCTTAGCATATGTGACTTCTTCATGGGTTTCTGGGTTATATTTACGAGTAAATTTCATAATCTAACAGCGCATAGAGCATTTGCTTTCTTCATCTCATCATCTAGGGTTTTATTTCTCTCTTATTTTCCCTTTGAATCTAACTCACCCAGGGTTCGAGATTACTGTTCAAGATTCAAAAGTATGAAGGTTTGGCGATGCATCTTGCATGGAATTAAAATGAGGGATCAAGTGATCATACCGATTGTTCACCAGGGCTAGTTCAACTTCACGACAGGATCCATTGAAGGTCCTAATGTGGTTCAAAACCTTTTTGTAACCATCTCCTTTCAGCTTTATTATGTACATGATTAATCATGTTGAGTATCTTGTTGGAGATTTCTTTGTTCATGGCTTCATGCACGACTACCACACACTCTTTTTTCGTGTCAATGTCAGATATTCATTAATATTTAATTTGGCAGGGCATGTCTTTCATTAGGGCATACCAAATACTCCATTTCTAGGGTATACTCTCGAGCCCGTATGCTAGGGCTCATGATAGAAAAACTGACACTCTTTTTGTTGATGTAAAAGCAAAGTTCCTCCACACACTGAAGTGAGGCGTGATTGTCACCTCCAATAATTTGTGTATTTGAGATTGGCCATCAGGCGCCTGGAAATGTTTCGATGGAAAATTTTGTAGGGGGGTTACGTGACCCGGTGGCTCCACTCAAAAGTTTCACTTTCATGTGTGAAAGTCAAGCTTTTGGGCTTTTAAACTCATCCTGCTCATAGAGTTTTGTCTTGTGATTTTGATTCTTCTGCCCCTCTGGGGTCAAATGTGTTTTGAATATGGTCATGGCACGATTCTCAACAAAATGGTAAAATGAGAGCTGAGATGGTGATAATAATTATTCATTCCTTTGGGGACACCATAAAATGGTCGAGCAATGGCTGCAATGCCTTCTTTCAGTTCACAAAAACAGGAGGGGGTCAGGGATCATCTGCATTTGGCAAGCTGAAGAAGTTATCTATTACAATGCAATTCGAGATTTACTATATTTGTGAATCAAACGCTTCATTATGTACCCTATTTTATCCAAGAACAGAGGACAGATTTGATTTCAAAACAACTGTAAAGTAATTCCGTGATTGATGAGCCAACAGAGAGGGGAATTTTAAGTAGCTGTAGAAATTCATCCATGACCTCCAAATCGCGGATAAAAAAAATGAAGGTGGTGAACAAACAGGATGGAGAAGAACAGGGGTAAAATTGAAAACAAAACTGAAACTGGACAAGGTAACTAAATAATTTTACGTTGAAGGGGTAAATTGACGTATCCTAAACTTTAGGGAGGTGTTTTGTAGTTTACCAAATCCAACCATTCCCGGTTTCGTCCCTGACACCTCCCGCTTAACCGCATTCTCGGTTTCCCAATTTTGTCACGAATTGTAGCAATTAGCAAGTTAATGCAGCCTTGTCTTGGGAAATGCAAGAGACAATTCTACATGCTGCCAGCAGTCAAGAGTTCCTTGTGCCTTGTTTTAGTAATGGCAATTTTCTAGCTCAAAGCTTGAGATGGGCAAATTTGTGGTAATGTCTGAAACATCAACCAACAGATATGCCCTTGATTCCATACAAGTCATTGAGAAAAAAACTTTTAAATATTCCCAGGGTATTGGAACACCAACCCCAAGAGATAGGCAGAAGGTCGCAGGCCGATCTGCCGTTATATCTAACTCCCTAGATTACTTTCTAATTCTTTAGCCCAAGGCCCACTTAGAGCTTCAATCCATGGACTCGATTTCTTGCACGGAAACATTTCTTTAGCGTTCTGGATAACCTGAAATAGAAGGTCCTCTTTGAACCCAAACATGGGTTTCTTACAAGCTCAGATAGGCCACCCTGTTACCTTGAAAGTTTGAGGAAGCCCAAAATCCCATATGCAGTGCAGTCTAGTCCTGGATAAAAAGACACTCAAAAGTCTAGCTATTCAACCTCCAAAACCCGTAAGGAAACCAACAAATGAAACCAGAGCTCGGTTTGCATCCATAATTAGCTATGCCTATGCTGTATCTCTGAAGAAGGAAATATACATATTGTTGACAAATCACAAATCTGTGCCACTGCCTTCACTACCTACGACCAGCTTTCAGCTGCACTTTGTGGATCAAGCTATCTAAACTAGATTCATAATTAGCAGTGCAGGATTCTCATATTCTTTCCTCCACATCAAAATGTTAGTTTTTCTAGCGTCTGATCTAGCGAGTCCCTTAAATTGCTCTTCTTCAAGGAATGGTGTTTCCTTCCATTAGGAATCCTAATTACTTCACCGGAGGAGCCAGCAGTTGGCATTGAAGACGAGGAACTGTGTAGAAATGAAACATGGCTAGATGATATCGACTTTTGTTTAGATGGTCTACTACTAAACTTTCCCTGAACACAAGGAGATACTGACTCTGCGGTTGCACGTTGCTTGGTAGCATCATCCACATATAGAAGATCATCAATTCTTGCCATTATGTTGAAGGCCAAGCTTTCCATCACCCTAGAATAGCTCTCAATAATAGCATACCCTACATCCTGTAGTAGAGAAACAATTTATTTCACTCATGTTCGTACAAATAGTTGTGCGATGAAAATGGAAACGAACCATTGACAAACAGGAGCAAAAGGGCTACAATGCATTGATAATAATGTGCAGGCAATACCTTGTTATATTGGATCTTGTTTGCGTCCAAAGCCGTCTGTGGGAGGCCAGGAAAACGTAGCCTTAAGTTATGTATGAGAATTTCAGCTCGTTTTGCTAGAAGTTTCCTTTTTTGTGTTTCACCAACAAAGCCTTTCACCTTGCCGCCCCATGATGACCTCCCATCCCTTGCACGACCCAAGTACCTATTCAGGAATTTTTCACTCCAGAAATGTGAGGCAGCTTCTATCCGGTTCGCTATTTCCAAAGTGGTGTATTCTGATGACACATCCAAGTAATCTAGAAGGTAATCTGGGGAAAAGTGTTTGGCAGTTATGTAGCGATACATCATTCTTCCCAAGCAAGCTTTTCCACTCTGTAAAAACAGAAAAGGCCACGAAAACCAAAATTAACATCATTTTAGTGTTTAAAAATATGGATGTGGTTGTTTTTAAAGTATTTTTTATTTAGAAATATATTAAAATAATATATTTTTTATTTTTTAAAAATTATATGTATTAAAATATCTAAAACCATGAAAAAAAAATTTTTAAAAAAAATTAATTTTTTTTAAAATACTTTTGAAATGTAAAAATAAAAATAAAGAACATTGCACAAGCAACAGCATTCTGCCTTTTGTGGAAGCTAATCTATTTGCAATTCCAATTGATGGTTCAGAGAAGAAGATGAAGCATATGTCATTCATATAACAACAATGCCAGCTTGCAAATTAAAGAAAGATGATGCCCAGAGGATGAAAAACAAAATGAAGGAATGGCATTACCCTCTCCTCTTTAAATGATATGGGCACATCAGCAATATTTTTCACATATGGAACAGCATATAAACCAGATACAAAGCCTCAGACCAAATTGTTCAGCAGGCGGGAAAGGAAATTATTCGGCATGGATGGGGTGGCAACTAAAGATCCAGAAGTAAAACTAATACAATAACTTTGACCATGCAGTATCCGTTCACATGCACAACTGATTCATCCAGCACAAATGGAATTCAATAGAGCAGGGTTCCTATACCTTGGGCAAGTTCTCAAAATAAGAATCAGGAATTTCCATCTCAGCTAACACGCCACTGTTAATTGCCATGGCAGCCTTAAGGATCTGGCTTGTGCATTCCCTACACTGCTGCAGCCTCTTTGTCAACTCTTCCGACAAACCATTCGGTGGAACTTTAGGAAAAGGAAGCCACCATTTTCCTTCCTGTCTGATTGGTGGTCTTCTCAAAGAGGAAGGCAAGGGAAACTCCTCAATAACATCATCACCAGCAACTACAATCCCACGATCAACATAGTAAAATTCAGTTTCAGAAAACAAGTCCAGAATGCTAATCAGCATAGCATCAAGCTTCTTTAGTGCTGGAAGGTTCACGTATAAATCCGAACGTGGCTGAGCCACCATAACCTCATAAGTCCCTCCACCAGGAAATTCTTGCATTGACGGAACAAGCTCTACTATGGAATCACTTACGCATAAAAGCCATTCCATCTCTCTTTGCCACATTGCCTTTTTCTGCGGCGCTAATGGCTCTAATTTCCATAGCTCCCCAAACACAGACGCTGTCAAATATGTTATATACCTCTAATTAATTACAACAAATGTAAAAAATAAAAATAAAAAATGAAATTCTACCCTTCTTTCACTAACCAGAAAGATTCGTGATGGCATTGGAGATGGCGGCTGCGGTGCAAGTTCCCTGTCCTCCACCTGACATGTCTTCTCCAAGCAGCAGCTTCGCAAAACGCTCCCTCATCAGTTCGATTTCTGCAATAGCAAAAAAATAAAATAAAATCAAACTTCCGCTCTCTGCTGATAGTAACGGATCGGTCAAACTAAAATTAGCAAGCTGCATCCAGCAATACCGTTACGGTAAAAAAGTCTCACCAAAAAAACCGTTAAAAAATCTCAAAAATAGGTAAAAATAACAGAAAATTCTAAATGTAAGCAGGAAGGACTAATGGACTAACCGGACAAGTCACTCTCCGGTTTCTCTTCCTTCTCCTCCGGAATAGCAACGTATCTTCCACCAGAAACCGGGAGCATCACCGGAAGAGGCGCAGAATACGCGGAATTGCCGGCGAAATCAGGAGTCGAAGAAGTGAAAGAAGTGGAAGCGCCACCTTGGACATCGTAACGGCGGCATGAGAAGCTACTACTAGAAGTATCACTCTCCGATCCGCTAACATCCGCACTTGAACAGTAACTGTCGAGCTCGAACCTCTCGCTAACTTGATCTATCCAATCCTCTGATGAAACATCCCCCATTGATCAGGATCAGAGAGATTACTAGAACAGCAAATCAGGACCGTACATTTCCTCCGGTGAGATAAGATAACTGGACTAGATTGAGGAAAATAAAAGTGAGAAGAGACTGAAGAAGTGAAAAGCAAGTAAAGGTTTGAAGTCATGGCCAAGGCTTTGCTCTTTCTCTCTCTGCTTATTGCCGTTGCCTTTGCTCACAGAGTCCCCACCAAAAAGGACAGAGGCGGTTTTCTCTTTCAATTATTATGGCGCGTGGAATATAATATAATATAATATAATGAGTTAGTTACAACTTAGTCCCTGGATTTAGCATCACAACATATGTAGTCCTTATGATTTTCGAAACTATGTATTCGATTCTTATTTTGAAAATATATTTATAAATTAATCAGTTTTGTACATCGTGTGCGTTTCATTTTTTTTTAATAAATAGAAAAAATAGATAGAAATATTAGGAAGAAAAAAAAAATAATGAATTATAAAATTTACAACAAAGTTTTGTGTTATTGATTTAGAAGCAGAGTAGATGAATGGAGATTTTGGGAAAAATAATTAATGAGGTTTTTAAAAGTATTTAAGAAATATTATATATATATATTAAAAAAATATTTTATTAATTTTAATATTATAGGGATAATTACTTTATTTTGATAAACTATAAGAGCTAAATTATAATTTGATGGGTAATTGGGCCACCTTGAATTTATTTAGGCGAGGACTTTAGGTCCAGCTATTGATGATGGTATTATTTTTTCACCTACTGAAATAATTATTTTATTATTTTTGGTCTGGTATTCATTACATTAAATGTGTTAGTATTATGGTGGAAAGGGTGTGAAATGATTATGGTTTCATTCATTACGCTGTAAATGTTAGTATTGCCTGATGGTTATGGTTTTACTCTTCACATTAAATGTTAGCACGCCAAGATTTATTATTCGAACTTTTTTTTTGGGTTAGATGGCTATTTTTTATTAATTTTATTTTAAATTATATTTTATTGATATTTTAAAATTGTTTTGATAAATATATGAAAATAAATTTTAAAAAATAAAAAATATATTATTTTAATATATTTTTAATTGAAATACAATATTTATTACCATTCCAAACACCCCAGTAATGATGACAAACTAGCGAGGTTGGCAAAAAAGAAATTTATATATTTTTTTATTATATATTAATGGGTATATTGAGACCATTTTAAATATTAATTAAGATTAATTTTTTGTTTTTTTAATGATTTTAAAGATACGAATCTCGAGTAAACATGTAGGACCAGGCGGGGTTTAATATCAGTGCTCACAAGTCATTATATCAAACACGCCGACCACCAAAACCTTGAAATCCTGAGCTTTGTGATGCACAAGTAAACTGTCAAACTAATCCTCAAAGAAAAGAATTCGCATGGAACGATTTCGCCACAAGATCATCCGAGCTTTGCTGGTTCCTGGATGGGCAATCTAATGTCGGTTCATAAGCAATCCTCTGAAACAGCTTTCAATCGCACAGAGCTTTAGCAATCTGTGGCGACGAAACAGGGATGCTGGCAATGGCAATGATAAAAAAGCAAAATCGGTGGGTGCAGTCTGTCTGGGGTTTCAATAAGCCTTCTCTGGCTCATAACGTCCAAGTAAATAAATCTTAACACAGCAAAACCAACCAAAGTAAAATAAAAATAGGAAAGCCATTAGATTTGCAAGTGCATGCAGGCTTTGCCTTAGCTTGATCAGGAGACATGCCGACCTGTAAGCATAGCATGCTACTGATGGCAGCCATTAATAAATTTGATTTACAGTAATGATGTCAACAAATCCTCAATCCCAACTATGATTACAAGACATCTTCTGTGTTCTTCTATATAGCTGTAATAATGTACGGTTGTGACCAAATTTTGCAATTTGGACAAAATTATTTGCTATTTGTCCAACGGGATCGTCGAAGGTAGTTTAATGTTTTCCATCTTTCAATTTTTTTTTTTTTTTTACGATGACAATTTAAGGCGAAATTAAAATATAGCTATGTTTTTTTTAATGTATATACATACTTCAACAAGTATATATTATCATTTTATTTTATATTGAATAGTAAATAATAGTTGAATAATATGTATTCATACAAAACTCGATCAATAAAATATAAATATTAAATTTTTTTATTAGATGGATTATGATTACAATACTACACACAGAGAAACCTGATTATTGAATATCCATTTTTATCCCTACATCCTACTGATTCCAAGAAGCGCCCACCATCTTTGCCATGAAGCTATACCTATCAGCTGCTTGATCAATCTGCGGAACAAGAGCCGAAAGTCAGCAATTTGTGATAAGGAGGTGATGTAATTAGGGCCTCAAATTTAATGTAACAAGTACCAATTTTTGAGTTGGCCGTCCAGCTCCATGTCCAGCTTTACAATCAATGCGGCCGATTATTGGATTGGTCTGGGGGCTATTCTTCAAGCTCGTGCACAAAATATGTTGCATGGTCTGGGGGAACAAGATGGACACATTTTGAGAGAAGGAGCACAAACAATGTAATAACCTTTTCGGCTAACTAAATTATTGACTGAACAGAATATCCTGATGCCTTTACAAAACCGAATTAATAATGCAAGAGCCAACTCAAAGAACGATCGGTATTGAGGACTTACAGCCAATAACTTCAGTGAGTGTAACGGCACAACTCGGTCGTCATGATCAGCAGTCAGTAGCATCGTTGATGGGTACTGAGAGTGTTGTTCAGGATGTTGCTCCCATGGTCTGCGGACATTATGCAATGGCGAGTACCTGAGAAAGGAAAACATGAAGGTTAAACAACAAAAGCAGTGTCCAAATGTCATCAGATCACTACTCCAGACTAGGAACAGGGGCGTTGGCATTGGCATAAGAAGGTTCCGCTAGATTCTGATACTAAATTCAACTCACTTGATTAGCCAACCGAACTCTTCCTTCTTGTCTGAGCAGCCGAAGTCAGAAGTCCAAGCATGACCTATAGAAAAAAATTAGTAAAAACCGAGACGAAAAATGATCATTGTTAGAGCCCAAGGATGTCAGCTACCTATGGTAAACTTGTGGAATCGCAGCATGTCCATAACACCAACATGAGCCAGAGCACAACCAAAAAGATCAGGTCGCTGCCACAGACAATGTAATAGCACAATGAATACAGCTATAATAAATGGCGACGTTACAATCAGGCAAAGTGATCAACTTCCTACCTGATTTATGCAAGCACCGATAAGAAGCCCGCCGTTGCTTCCACCTTCAATACACAACTTCTTTGGTTGGGTGTAACCAGCAGTTACAAGATACTCAGAAGCACAAATGAAGTCATCAAAGCAATTCTGCTTTCTGGCAAGTGAGCCTGCTTTATGCCATTCCTCACCATATTCTCCGCCGCCACGAATGTTTGCAATGCAGAAGACAGCACCTAAATGCCTAGTCAGTACAGTACGACTGACACTAAACGATGGTGTAAGACTAATGTTAAATCCACCATAGGCATATAGCAAACATGGGTGCGATCCATCCAACTTTATATTCTTCTTGGCCACAATAAACATTGGTATCTCGGTACCATCCTTGCTAGGCACAAAAGCCTGGAATCAAAGAACCCAGTCGAGATTATTCCTAAAGAAATACTTTAAATTGATCTGGTGGTGATATCTGAACACTATTTAATGGTAGGAAAATGCAAACAGAAAACATAGTCACCTGATTCACTTGGAACTCTGTGCGATCGAATCCAGGCACAGTAATTTCACGAAATATCTTCATATCAGGAACCCCAGTGTCTAAATTGCATTGATATATTATACCAGGGGTGAGAAAGCTAGTGAACCCTATAAACACTGTACTATCCTTGCGCCGAGCAGAAATCCCTGTAACCGAACCAATGTCAATAGGTAGTTGATGGAGCAGAGATCCTGTATTCAAATCCCATATCTGTAATACATACTTCACATCTCTCAAGTAACTAACAATCATTTTATCACCATTAACAGCACATGCTGATTCGAGGACATCTTTTCTAGATTCTGGAACAACATCAATCCAACTACCTGGCTCCTTCAAATCAACCCGGACTACTTTATATTTGGGGGCATCTTTATTAGTCAAGAAAGTAAATACAGTGTCGTCATTTGCAATGTGTTGATACTGGGCATCAAAGTTATCAATAAGTTTAATAAATGGGAGCAGGCTTTTTCCTCCCTTGAAACCTTCAAGGCCATCAGAAAATGCAGACATATCACAGTAGTATACTTTGTTGACTGGATCACAATTCTCCGTAATATATAGGAGAAGATACTGCAGAACAACACATGAGTGCTTTCTTCATTCTTCTCAATCGACAAAAATAAAGCAAATAACCAAGAAAACAAGTACATATATGAACATTCACAATATACCTTTCCATCATCTGTCACACCAGCTCCAAACATGTATTTAGGGTTTTCAGAATCTCTCCAGCATAGTATATCTTCAGATTGATCCGTACCCACAAAGTGATGGTATAGCTCATGATAAAGATTCGCATTAGTCTCTGTCCCAGCGTCCAAGTTTTCTCCCTCTCTGCATGATAAACTCAATTCCATCACTCAAGAAGTAACAAGATTCAACACAATCACCAATTCAAAATCATTCAATCCATTTACTCAAAATCATTCAATAGGATAGGTGGATTCCTTCTTAAAATTCCTAGAAAGTAAATGACACGCACACTGAATACATACTTGGGAGCCGGGTATCGGCTATAGAAAAACCCCTTGCTGTCATGTGTCCAACCAATACTGGTGAACTTAACCTGCACCATCGAATAACGTTAAAAACAATCTCATAGCCACCAGCACAAACCAAAGCCAAAATATATCTTAAGATTGAAACAAAGTCTCACCCAATTTACAGTATCAGCCTCAACTATCTTATCCTCAACATGCATAACTTTAATTGTAATCCAATCACTCCCACTTGTACTAAGTCCATAGGCCAAGTACTTAGCATCCTCACTGATCGAAAGGGTATTCAACGACACTGTCCCATCCTCACTAAATCCATTAGGATCAAGCAAAACCTCTGGCTCTCCCTCTAAACAATCCTGTAACCAATCAGGACAAAAACATCAGCACCAATCTTTAAAAAACAAAAACAGTGCCATAAAAAAATGGAACTCTAGCTCGTAAAACCTGCACATAGAGGACGTCTTGAGCCTGAAGCCCAGTATTATGAAAGTAAAAATACTTGTTCCCTCGCTTAAACGGCACATAATATCGTGGGTGATCAAATAACTTAGTGATTTTTTCATGAAGTTTTTGTCTTGTATCGCATGTCTTTAATACTGA
Organism: Populus nigra; assembly: GCF_951802175.1. Taxonomy (NCBI): domain Eukaryota; kingdom Viridiplantae; phylum Streptophyta; class Magnoliopsida; order Malpighiales; family Salicaceae; genus Populus; species Populus nigra. Next base: position 839,468 of record NC_084855.1, on the reverse strand, counting down.
TTCTGTCAATGTAACTTGCTCCTGTACAAACTCTTTTACTTCCTCTGCATCAGGATCCTCAAGCCTGCCAAGCCAAAAAACACTAAACATACATTAACATTTCGAACATTCAATTCTTTTTACTCTTCTCGGGCAAGCTTTTGCACCGAGACTAAGTGAAGCTCTTGAGTCCGGCCAAACGCAGGTCTTCCCGTTGAAGTGGGTTAAATATTTAGGCAATGAGAATGGCCTTAAGTTAATTACCATCTATAAGGATCTGCGATTTTTACACCATGGTAATCATCAATTACAGAGTCGTCTCGGCGAGCGGTTGGATACTGTAATGGTAGGTTAAGAGCTGAGAGGGAACCCATTGGTCTTGTTCTTGACGAGGAGAGACTTCGGAGTTGAAGAGGTTTACTTCGAGAGGTTGGTGTCGAGGTACTTGAAGTGAAGAATGAGAGAGGGGTTCCTTTTATTAGGGAGCAGTGTGGGGGCGATGAGTGAGACTTGCGTGGCGATGGAATGAGAACATGGTTACGCCATTCTTCTTTCTTTTTCTTTTTTTTTTTAGTTTAAGTTGGTATTTAAATTAGCTTACACAAATTCTAAAATTAATAACCATAGTTTGAATTAATAATATAATTATTATATAAGTAATTATAAAATTCAAACCCAAAACTAAATTTTTTTTTTTAATCTTCAATTTTTATTACTGAATCATCAGTTCCGCATTCTTTCGTTGCCGTTTGGTTTGAAAAGGCTGGGCGCTTCGGGGATTTTGTGGAGCTCGGTCTATTCAGTCGACATTTCTGCTCTATTATGTTGCCATGTTTTTTCGAGAAAAAAAAAATCTAGGGAAAAGTTACTTTCTCCCTTTATAGACGGGACGGGACCGCTTCTTATTTTCAGGAAAAAATTAAATTAATATTGCATCTGAAAAACAATCAATTTAGGAGCATCGGTGTTAAACGGTATTAAGGCAAGACCCGGGTATCAATTAGGAGGGTTGACTCCTTTTTTTTAAAAAAAAAAAATTACTCAAACGAAATCATATAAGATTTTTTTTATGAGTTAATCGATAGTTTTTGCAGGTTATGTTTGGATTAACTAATTTTTTCTTTTCATTATTTCTTGAACTCGAACAAGTTTAAGTTTTAAATCAAATAAATTTCGGATTAATTTATTGTCTAATCCAAAAGCTTTAAAACTATGTTTAGAAGTGTTATATGATTTTATTAAGAAATCACATATTTATTTTAAAAGACTATAAAAATAAATTAAAAATTTATTCAATTGTTGATAAATTACTAAACTGATTGTCATTATTTTTAACGTGATTAGAACTATTGTCATTAACATGTTATAATACATTCATATACATGACAATTATATGTTAGTCAGGTTTAAAATCATTAAAATACTACCAATTAAATATTTATCTTGTTCCAGATAAAAAAAAACAACATCAATGAATTAATTAAGACAAATTAAGTCAAACTACTATTTTACAAAAAAAAAAAAAATGTTCATGTATTTCCTCGTAGTTTATATATTTTCTAACTCAATCGTATTAAATTAACTAACAAGAAGACTAATATAGAATATTTCGTTTTTCTCATAAGTCGGTGCTGCTTTATAATTTCATTTTATTAAAAATCAAAAGAAAAAAAAAGATTTGCTTTTTATAACAGTGTAATTTTATAATCTTTAATTTTTCATATTGTCCTCGAATTTTAGTGTGCTATACTATATTCTTGTTTGTTTTTATACGTTTTTAAAATAATTTTTTTTATTTTAAATTAATATTTTTTTAGTATTTTCAAATCATTTTAATATACTGATATTAAAAATAATTTTTTAAAAATAAAAAATATATTATTTGAAAGTATTTTTGAATAAAAAACACTTTAAAAACCAATCGTAACCACACTTTCAAATAATTCCGCAAGAACACAGAGGACTCAAACTCAACATTCTATGCACAAAACGACATTGTTGAATCCCATAATCTAAAACCTTGTAACTAATCAACTGCATGTTTGGTTACCGGATTTTATTATTTCCAATATCTCATGTGTTTGTGAACTTTGACATGAAGAAATTAAGAAGTATCATATGACGCTTTCCACCCACAAAAAGCACTTCTCCTACATTCTTTAATGTCACTTTATAATCGAGAGCAATACTATACTCCAAGGAGTACAATTGTTCGATTTGATTTAGGATTTGACTCCCAAATCATTGCGTCAATCTTATGTCCATTCAATTCTTATCTTATTTTTTTTAATGATAGACTAAAATAGCTTTATTTTAGTTTTTTTAATATTTAAAAATTACTACTGTTAAATCAATAAAGTCTTAAAGAGGTTAATTAGTGTCCATTTTTAATATTTAATATTAGCTTGAGTTATGTATATGCTACAAAAATAGAAAGTGCAGTAATGAGTTTTTTTAAAAAATAATTTTTAAAACAATGCTAAAGAGGAGCTAAGTCTCGTATCATTGGATTGACTCGTACAGCCGGTCCGGGTTCATAGACACGTTAAAAACACCCCTCCCCTCCTATTCTTTACTCTACTTTAGCAAACAACAACCGCGAAAAACAAACCTCTCCAGTACCGAAGTATTTCCTCGTCAAGACCATGGCTACGATCTCAGCACTCGACAAGCCTTTACAGTATCCAATCGTTCGCCGAGACGACACTGTAATTGACGATTACCATGGTGTAAAAATCGCAGATCCTTATCGATGGTAATTAAACTCTTGCCGAAAATTCAAATCCATTATGAGCAAAAAGCAAAGCTGAACGCATGAGAAATTAATTGGTGTATTTGGCTTGGCAGGCTTGAAGATCCTGATGCAGAGGAGGTAAAAGAGTTTGTTCAGGAGCAAGTAAAATTGACAGAATCAGTGTTAAAGGCATGCGATACGAGAGAAAAACTTCGTGAAACAATCACCAAGTTATTCGATCACCCGCGATATGATGCGCCGTCTAAGCGAGGGAACAAGTATTTTTACTTTCACAATACTGGGCTTCAGGCTCAAGACGTCCTCTATGTGCAGGTTTTACGAGCTAGAGTTCGATATTTTTTTTATGATTTTTTAATTTTTTTGGGAAATTATTGGTGCTGATGTTCTGGGGTTGGTTACAGGATAGTTTAGAGGGAGAGGCAGAGGTTTTGCTGGATCCAAATGAGCTAAGTGAGGATGGGACGGTGTCATTGAATAGCTATACGCTTTCGGTTAGCGAGGATGCTAAGTACTTGGCTTATGGGATTAGTAAGAGCGGGAGTGATTGGGTTACGATTAAAGTTATGCGCATCGAGGATAAGATAGTTGAGGCTGATACTTTAAATTGGGTGAGAATTTGTTTCATTTCTGAGATCAATTTTGATTTTGGTTGTGTTGGTTGTTGCTATGAGCTTTTTGTTTTTTTATGATATTTGATGATGCAGGTTAAGTTTACCAGTATTAAGTGGACTCATGATAGCAAAGGGTTCTTCTATGGCCGTTATCCGACTCCCAAGTATGTAATCATTTTGTATGGCCTTGACATTTCAAGTAAAATGCTGCTTGACTGTAACAAGTTGGGGGGTAAATGTCAGGAGAATGTTGCTGGTTTAGACATGAAAGTCTCAAGTTATACTCGGGGAACTCTAATTGATTAGAAAGAGTGTTCGGGTTGTATTCTAGTTATGCATTCGGTTATCTGGGTGTAATGTGAGATGCATGAAGGATGAATCCGTCAAATCGTTTTGAATTAGGAATTGTTTGAGCAATATTAGTAGATGATGTCTTACGTTATATATTGACTGAATAAAATTGAATTTATTATGCAGAGAGGGAGAAAACTTAGATGCTGGGACAGAGACTAATTCTAATCTTTATCATGAGCTATACTATCATTTCTTGGGAAAGAATCAATCCGAAGATATACTATGCTGGAGAGATCCTGAAAACCCCAAATATGTGTTTGGAGCTGATGTGACAGATGATGGAAAAGTATATTGTGAATGTTTATATATGTATTTGTTTTCTGAATAACTTTATTTTTTTCTTTTATGGCACATGAATAGAATGTGGAATGCATTTCTGTTTGAAGTTCTTTCAAGTTGACATCATTTTATATGTTATTCTGCAGTATCTTCTCTTATATATTGGTGAGGGCTGCGATCCTGTCAACAAAGTATACCACTGTGATATGTCTGCATTTTCTGATGGCCTTGAAGGTTTCAAGGGAGGAAAAAGCCTGCTCCCATTTACTAAGCTTATTGATAACTTTGATGCACGGTATCATGAGATTGCAAATGATGGCACATCGTTTACTTTTTTGACTAATAAAGATGCCCCTAAATATAAAATAGTCCGGGTAGATTTGAAGGAGCCTAGTAGCTGGATAGATGTTATCCCAGAATCTGAAAAGGATGTCCTGGAATCAGCATATGCTGTTGATGGTGATAAAATGATTGTCAGTTACTTGAGTGATGTGAAGCATGTTCTACAAATAAGGGATTTGAAAACAGGATCTCTACTGCATCAATTACCGATTGACATTGGTTCAGTTACTGGGATATCTGCACATCGAAAGGATAGTACAGTATTTATTGAGTTTACCAGTTTTCTCACCCCCCGTATAATATATCAATGCAATTTAGACACTGGTGTTCCAGATTTGAAGATATTTCGTGAAATTAGTGTGCCAGGATTTGATCGTACAGAGTTCCATGTGGATCAGGTGAGTATTTGCTGCTTACATTTTTGTAGCATTAAGTAGTGTTTTGAGTAGATCGATTCAAGTTTAAATTGCAAAATGATCTCTAGGAATGATCTTTTTTCTCTTTTACTAGTGTCCCCAGGGCGGGATATTTAATTGATGCTTTTTCTATACTGTTCTATTTAGTTGATGCTCTCTCTCTCATTTCCTTTTTCTGGTGGAACTTAAGTGATATCTTTTTCCTCAAAATTAAATTTAACATATTCATCATCTGCCCTCTCCTTGTAATGTTTGTCTTTGGTTCCTATTTGACTGGTTTCTTTGATACCAGCTTTTTGTGACTAGCAAGGATGATACCAAGATACCAACGTTTATTGTTGCCAAGAAGAATATAAAGTTGGATGGGTCGCACCCATGTTTGTTATATGGGTATGGGGGATTTAATGTTAGTATTACACCATCATTTCGTGTCAGTCGTATGGTACTGACCAGGCATTTAGGTGCTGTTTTCTGCATTGCAAACATTCGTGGTGGTGGAGAATATGGTGAGGAATGGCATAAAGCAGGCTCACTTGCCAGAAAGCAGAATTGCTTTGATGACTTCATTTCTGTTTCTGAATATCTTGTATCTGCTGGCTATACCCAACCAAAGAAGTTGTGCATCGAAGGAGGCAGCAATGGTGGGCTTCTTGTTGGGGCTTGCATAAATCAGGTGGAAAGCTGATTCATTTGTTTGATTGGGTTTTTTGTTTTCATCTTCTAATATAGTTGTATTAAGTGTGTTTATTAAATTGTGTGTGGCAGCGACCTGATCTGTTTGGTTGTGCTCTGGCTCATGTTGGTGTTATGGACATGCTGCGATTTCACAAGTTCACTATAGGTAGCTGATTTCCTATGGCACTAATAAGTAATAACCATCATTTTTATATTGATTTTTTGCTGAAATTTGTTCTTTAGGTCATGCATGGACTTCTGACTATGGCTGTTCAGACAAGAAGGAAGAGTTTGGTTGGCTAATCAAGTGAGTTGAATTTAGTATAAGAATCTAGTGACATCTTTTTATTCTAAAAGCCTTGTTAACAGTTTGGTTCAAAAGTCTGGGTCCGACACTGCAAGGTTGGATCCATAACAATTGTCTGGCATTTAAAAACCATCAATTGCAGCACAAAATAGATCTTCTTGCTTGGCCATTAATTTAAACTATATCTTAGCAAATTTGATTCCCAACTTCTTTAAAGTGCATTGCCAAGATGTTGATGATTGCCGACGTTCTTACTACCATCTCTATGAACTGCTAGCCTTTAATCTCATTCATTAAGCAACTCCGACAATAGTAATTTGAGAATATGGTTTTTGAGCTCATAAGCCTTCTTCTTTAGATGTCATGAGCTTCTTCTCGAGTTGAAATTGCATTATAGCATCTTAGAGTTTGTTGGTTGTCACTGAACATTTTTTTGGGTAAGTTATCTACTTGGCATCATCAGTATTCTTTAGTCTTGCAGTGAAAAGTCTCAGATGACATCCGGACACCATTTTGTTGACTTTAATGTTTTCCTTTCTCAGGTACTCGCCGCTGCATAATGTTCGCAGACCATGGGAACAACATCCTGAACAACCTTCACAGTACCCACCTACCATGATATTGACTGCTGATCATGATGATCGAGTTGTGCCATTACACTCTCTGAAGCTGTTGGCTGTGAGTTCTCAAATAGTAACTTTTCATTAAGTTAGGGTTGCCGTATATCTTATCAACTTGGTTGCATCTGCTTTCACTTTACTCCCCTTCTGAAAATTCGTCCAACTTTTTTCTTCAGACCATGCAATATATTTTGTGCACGAGCTTGGAGAATAGTCCTCAGACAAATCCGATAATTGGTCGCATTGAGTGTAAGGCTGGACATGGAGCTGGACGCCCAACTCAAAAAATGGTAATTATTGCATTAAATTTTGTGTCCTATAACTCCCCCTTACCAGTTATTAACATTCAGCTCTCGCTCCACAGATTGATGAAGCTGCTGATAGGTATAGCTTCATGGCAAGGATGCTGGGCGCTTCTTGGAATGAGTAAGATCAGACTTGAAAATACATTCAACAGATAGAAAATATCTGCTGGAATTGGATGACCTTGTTTCCCATTGTTTGAGTTTCTTTTCCCAAATTGAATTTGACCACAGTTGATTGTGTCTATAATCTGCAAAGCTGAAAATAGGCAATTCAAAACCTCTAAATATAGACAAGAATCTTATTGAGCCAAAAAACAGCTCATCTTCATGTCGGTGACATGAGTCCGTTTGGTATTGTTGTTGCTATTGTGGTTGTGGTTGTGGTTTTAAATAAACAGTTTTAGAAAAAGTGTTTTTTGTAAGGTTTGTTGTTAATTTTGAAGTGTTTGGTTAAAACTGCGGTTGAAATTATGATTGAAAAAAAAACAGTTTGTTGTGTTTGGTTAATATGCTTTTTGTATAAGGTTTGGTTAATATATATATTGGCAAAATATTGTTGTTTTATAATTATGATTACATTACAAAATGAATAATTCTTGTACATTAATAAAAGTTTTTCATTGTCCCATCAAACTATTTGCAATTCTATCTCATATAAAATCCATACATGAAGGCTATTGTGATCCTTGATTAGCTGAGTGAGGTAAAATATTAGGTAAAAAATCATCTAGAATGAAATTAGAATTACGATTATACTCCGAAAAAATCTCATTATCTTGCTTATTCAAACCTAAAGCACAATTCTCTTAAGAAATCAAGATCATCTCCAGATAAAACTACACATAAAAAGATAGTTTATCGAAATCTTGAAATCTGTCAACACTACCAAGAAAATTGATCAACAAAGTGTAAGGAAAACACAACAAGTTTGAATGAAAGATTAACAATAAAAAGAGCCCCATAAAGATAAATAAAAAATGAAATTGATCATAAATCAGATACAAAATTTTCAAATCAGTACTCAAAACCTAAAATGGCAACTATATAATTTCTTCAACAGACAATTTCCATTAAAAAATCAAGATTTCATAAACAAGTTCCTATTTTTTAAGCTCTTGAACCAGTCAAAACAACAACAAAACAGAAACAAAGAAACACAGTTAATTAAATAAAGAACATGACTAACTGTTATATAAACATATTCACCGCAGAATTACATATATATCTACGCACTGGAAACAGATGAAAGCAGCACATAAATTAAAATTTAGAGCAAAATGTAGAAACAATTGAAGATGGAGATAAGGTAAGCACTTACGGGTTTCTCTCTTGTGAAGGTGTTCCCAGCACTGTTGTGCTTCCTGCAAACCGAAACAATGGAGACTGCTCGGCACAAATGATTTCGGTGAAGGTGATCTGATCTTCGCTTCACAACAAAAGGGACAGCAGGGAACAATGACGAACACTGTATCTGGCGTCAATCTTCGTCCAGATCAAGGGAACAGGGGGGAAGGGAACAGAGGAGACGAGCTCGGGTTGGGAAAATGTTGTGTTAAAATCTTTCGTTTGACAAGAGAAGGGACAGAGGGGAACATGATGGAACATTGTCTCTGACGTCAATCTTCGTCAATCTTCATCAATCTCGTCCAGATCAGTAACAGAGGGGAAGGGAACAGAGCTTAAGCTCGGGCAAGGAAAGTTTTTTTACAAGAAAAAAAGTGTCCGTGAAAAGTCTCTGCTCTGCTTCTTAGAATTGATACAATGCTGCCGGAGAGCGAAGAAATATTACAACTATAACTCTAGGAAGTTGAATATTAAGGAAAATAGCATCAGCATAGCAGTGTTGAACTAAACCAAAAATGGAAGCAGTGCCAGTCTATGGCTATGACAACTAAGCCATCGAATATAAAAAAACCAACTAAGCCCTCTTTATATTGATTCTATCAGGTTTTATCTAGTTTAACTGAGTTTGATTTAATCAATGTAAATGAAATCTAATTTGGATTTGGTTCTAGATCAACAAATTACCGACCTAAAGAGGGCATGCAATTCTGGGCTATTATTCTTAAATTGCTAATCTACCTCAATCTGAAGTGTTCTACCTCCTAGTTTCATTTATCACTACGAAACTAAACAGCCCAAGACAAGATCTATTAGGATGGTATTTGGAAAGAGAATTATGCATCTCCGGGGTATGGTTTCAAGAGAAAATACTGAGAGCTTCCAGCGCGATCTGCTCAATTTTCATTCTTCAATGGGAAAAGGGAGGAGATAGCCTTTTAGCCAAATATTCGTTAAAGACTAGTTAAAGATGTTATGAATTTACCAGCAACATAGAGAATGTATGGCGAGCAATCGGTGTGCCTAACGCCAATAATTTTGTGCTTATAGCATCATCACCTTTCTATTCAATAAAACAGACAGCAACTGTGTATTCTAGCGGACAAGAGTTTCATCGTACATGGCTATGGCAAGGCTTTGAAGAAAATGTTGCTGAGGCATGACGTGAAACGTGTTATGGATCAGTTGGTGTGTTATTTTTTTTATTAGATTATTGAATTACAAACTTTTCAAAAAATATTAGAGTTTTCTTTATCTATTTTCCTACTGTTTTAGAGCTATAATCTTAGGTCCTGAGAACCCTAAATTCTATGAACGCTATACGTTGCGTCAGGTCACCATGAAGAATAGAAGGTACTGATAAATCGGCTCGCTGGAAAAAGAATGAGACGTCAATGCAAAATGAGGCTGCTAGTTCATGTCTCAAACCAGAACGAGTTGAGAGAAACTTTATTTGATATATTGTTTATCCCCACAGCAACGTATAACAACGATTGCTTAGATCAATCTCCAAAAAAGTAAACAACCCATTCAATGTGTATCGAATGATGAATTTATAGTGACGAGGTTAAACGATGGAGGTCTACAAAACCAGAAAGCACTGCCTGGTTTCCTTCTTTCACTTTTGCCTGATATATGATCCTGCAGAACCAATTCCATTAACTTGAGTGAAAAGAACACTTGTATTCCGTGCTGCATAAACAATATTGGTTATGGCAGAACACGCAGTTTTACCTCAACCCTTCAAGCCACATTTCAGTTATCACAGTTCCGCCAGGGTACGCGTGCAAGAGGAACTGGCCAAATATGTTCTTGACGATGTTTGCATCTCCTCTGCAGATGCATTTGATGATTGCCCTAACTGCAAATCCGAGTGTGCACAACCCATGCGATATTGGACGCGAGAATCCTCAACATGCAAAAAGGAACAAGATTGGATTGGTATCAAATAAAGCCTAGGATGCATGAAGACACCAGGCAGATGCGCAAACAAAAACTATGTAATTTTGGGTTTTTGAGGAATATGTTGGTTTTTTTTAAGATTTGCCGTTTGGAAGGCTGGTGGATTAGGATTTTGAAATCTCAACCAACCGATCGACAAGTTGGATTGATGGTCTCCGTCGACTGGGTGATCAATTTTGATTGATTAGTTAGACTGATAATTCTGGTTGATTGGTTAGTCAATTTTAGTCAATTGATTGATCGAGTAATGGGGGTCAATCGATTCTTTTTCCAGTTCAATCAGTTTGGGAAATATTCGAGATTAATCAGGTGGATCTATTTTAATTTTATAATTATGTTTCGGTCTCTAATATTATAGTTAAAATATTTTATGTTATTTGCTTCGAGTTGTTAGTATTTTTTGTATTCGTCATAGATTTTACTGACATTCCTCTTAATGATCTTCGATAATCTTCAATTCTACGTATATTTATCTTTTGCTTTTATTTTTTCGATTAATGAGATAATTTTTAATATGCATGTAATATAAATAATTTATGATGTTGATCATGTGATGGATACAGAGGATATTCTTGAATATCTATATATATATATATATTGATTTATTTTTGGAGCACTCATCAGTTTCTTGGATTTGTATTCACATTCTGTTGATTTAATTCTATTCGGTATATTATTCATTTGTTTATTTATGTGTGTGTGCGCTGTGTGTGTGTGTGAGAGAGAGAGAGAGATGTTTGGATGTCGTGATACTTGTCAGAAACTCCATACTCACGAAGAATAGTTAATTTATATGCATATGGTAGTTTATATACTTAGTTAGTGAGAGATATACTAACCTATGGCGGTTGATCCTTAGCCAGTTATCGAGGTCACAAACCTCATATGTTATCGGAGCCTATTGATTAATTGGTTTTTAAAAATATTTTGAAAGTTTATAAAATGCCGTAAATTTTGTAAAACATGTTTTATGATAAGTATGTTTGAAACTTAACGTACGTAAGGTGTCGTTAAAACACCGTTCCTATGTTGTCAGTCACAAATTTAGAATTCAGGTCGTGACAATTTAGGTGTAGAAGAACCCCATTAATGTATTGTCATTACTCTCAAAGCTAGAAGTTGGAATACGTATGATTATTGTTGTAAAACCTGGGCTGGTTTGGTGGATTGATTCAAGGCCTAAACCAATTCAGGTTAAAAAAAATAGAAGAAAAAAAATTGTTGACTCGGTCAAAAATCCAAGTTAATCATCTTACTTGGTTGACCTGAGCCTAACCTAGTCAAAACTCGACCCTCAACCTACAAACTTGAATTTTTTAAAAAAATTGATAAAAATAATGTTGTTTTGATTTTTTTTTTAAAAAATCAACCTTCTTGAATTATGAATCAAGTTTTATCTTGATTTTATCTCTAGATCGAGTTTTACTAATAAGATTTTGAATTGAAGCACTAAAAAAATGACAAACTTAAGAAAAGTGACCTTAATGCAAGTTAATAAAAAAAATATAATGGAAATGAAATATTAAGGAAAAGTCACAATAGAAATTATTTCAAGGTGGGGCTCATCGCAATTGTCAAATTGAGCTTTCTTTTCTAGCACCTTGGTGATCAAAGAAGTAGAAAATTTTGAATTCAAATTAAGTAGCACTGTGTATAGGAAGATTGATAATATGCCACAAAAAAAAAATTACTTAAAATTATGACACATCGACTTAACTCATGGCTTAAACTAGATTTAAAATTTAACTAGAAAACAATTGATCTTGTGTGACCTGATCGATTCGATCAAGATTTAATTTGATTTTTTAAAAAAAAAAATCAAGTTAATATTATTTTAATTTTTTAAAAAAATATTCTTAAAATGATATCATTTCAGATTGATCCAAGTCAACTTGGGTTAACCCTACTCACTCATAACCTAGATCTTAGGTTGAGTCATGGATCGTACTAAGTTTGATAACTTTACAATAAATTACAAGCCACTTTAAAAAAAAAAAAAGGCAGATACAAAAAAAATATATAAAATTCATGACTTATTAATAAAAATAAAAATATCTCTACCTAGAATTTTTTTTATCCTAATTGCATCTCTTAATTTCTTTAAAATAGATTATAAGAAATAACTAATAAGATATTATTAATTATTTGACAGACATTATAAAATTTCTCGTCATTCTCAATCAACCTGATTAATTAATGTATTTTGATCCTTAAATCCGTCTCAAGTCTCAGCTCTATTCTTTCTTCCTAGCATCACAAAAACATTAACCACACCATCTAGGGCGTTAAAAAACTCCAAATTATCAACAAATAAACTATGAACAAACTTGCGTTACTTACAGAGCATGTTCTGTTTCGTGGATTCTAATCTTCTGTTCATCACTAACCTTTTGAAGCTGTCAGGTTAGGTCAGATATATTAATTGAAAAACATGTTTATTTACAAGTTAACTCGAGAAGAACAAAGTTCACAGGAATCCATTTTTTTTTTAAAAAAAGTTTCAACTTTCAAGGGATTATTTCTGTTTTGGGGGGTAGGAATTCAGGTTTTCTTGTCGTTTACAATGCTGTCAAATGAAAATGATTGTAAATTACTTCAGCACTGTTCTATTTGAATTAATTGCGTGCACTATAAGAAAATTATCATAATAATGCTTCACAAACTTCATGTGCATTTAAAAGAAACGAAGAAAATCATCAAAGCATAAAGGGATTAGAGAAGAGATCAAACACTTATAAGTGAACTGATATACTGCATGATACAAACATTAATTACCCAAGCCAGCTTCGAGAATTAGCTGGCTTTATATGACTATAAATAATGTATAAAAACTTAATTAATATAGAAGAAAATACAATCATCAATGGAAAAGAATGTGACCTCGAGCTGAGATCATTAGGAATTCTACTCGTACAAGCTTCTCATTCAATACTTAGCCTAAGTAAAGCACCCACAAGCAAAGATGAGATGCAAGGCTCTACTTTTTATCCTCAAAAACTAGGCATACTTCCCGGCTGAATTGGTGGCTCCTTCGGTGATGCACTAGCTTACAGAGGTCGGGTGCGTCGACCACTTGCCCTACCACAAAGAAGTGCATTCTTTGGAATAGGGAATTCGTCTCTGAGTGAAGTTGAATCAGTATAAACTCGCAAGTAAAATTGTTGTCCAAGATATTGACGTGCCCAAAATTCTGTCCTCAAGTTCCACATCCCCACATTGTCGAGTGGAATATATATAGCAGTCCATGCTTTGGGATACACCTGCACTCACCATCCAAGTAAAACGTCCAATCGTTATTCTCACTTTCAATTTAAGTTTTTAAGTCCATCTCTTTGATTATAGAAGCAGAATGATCTAATCAGGGAAACGATGAGATTTCAATCTTACCTGAGTAGTGCATCTAGCAACTGCGTCGCGAAGATTGTACTGGTCCCTGCTAGCTGTTGTCCACTGTCCACCATCCATGCTGCATTACAGAATTTGAAAAGGAAATGTTTCGATTAATTAATTTCACAAGAATTTTCTCGCCTCCGCTGATCAATGCAGTCCTAGTAAAGAAAATGTGAAACATTTGCTTACCCGACAACAAAGAAACTGTATCCATCAAGATGCCAGCTCTGCAAAATGTCCTCATCGTTTTGGAATACAATTTCCACATATGCTCTATAAGGAACGGTCAAAACTGCTGTGTCCAGGTACAACCCTCCACCATAAGGTCTGTCGGTTATGCCGTTCTCCTTGAAAACTCCCTGAATTTTGAAGTAGTCTGCAATCTTCATGGGAGTGTCTGGTGCGATAAAGGACACACTATTGACTCCATATCTCTGCTTGCCATTGACTTGACCAGCTGAATTTGCCACTATGATAGTTCTGGTAGTGTTGATCATTCCATAGTGGTATGAGCCTTGTGGATTTGGCCTTGGTCCACTTGCAGTAAGATTAGTCCTGAAATGAGCACACATAATCAGAGATACAGAAGGAACAGTTTTAGACTGGGCTCAAAGAGCATATTGTTGGGAGGGATTAAAATATACCTGATAGAGCGAGCCTGGTTCAGTGACCAGTCAACTTCGATGGTTGGTCCACCAGGGAATGGGCCAGAGACTGCACCAGCAGAGTTGCTATAATGTAGAATACCAGTGGTGTTGAGAACTGTAGAGGTGAACCGTGAAGTAACCACAATATAATAGTCTTGGCCAGGTTGGTCAGCAGTAAATAGAACAGAATAAGACTGGCCAACATGAACGTCGAGAGACGAGTAGGTAGTTTGGAGAGTGTGCGTTCCTTCCACTTCGACCAGCTTCATTTTGTGGTTTTGGATCCTGAAGTTAAGGGAATTTTGCAACCCAACATTTGATATTCTCAACCTGTAAGTTTTTCCTGTAGCAGATAGGTCAAGCATTCACATTAGTATAATTGAACAATAAAACATCCATCGATTTGTAGTCACATTTCTTGCCCTTCTTGGTGTCAAGTAGTTTATGCTATAATTTTTAGGCGCACGAGACTGGTAGACAGAAGGCCTACCTTGTTCCACAGTAAGATAATAGCCATTGCGTCCACGACCATTAATGAGGATTCCATCAGGGAATGGTAGCTTCCTGCCCCCGTCCAATACAGCCTTCAAGTCCTGTGCAAACACAAACATATAAATTATTATTTCTACTTTAATGCATTAATAAGTTTATTATTCAAGGTTGAGTTAAAAAAAAAATCAAAAAATTCAAACTACACGTAGACTTATTTAATTAAATTCCACTGAACTTGACTTGTTAATCCCAAAAAAAGTTATTAAACCCAGTCCAATAAATAACTTAAAAGCTTGAATCATGGATTGACAGATCAATTCAGGCACAAAACAATATTGTTTCAATATTTTTTTTAAAAAAGAGTTAAATGAAATTGTTTAATACAAGTTTTCCTTAAATCATTTAGGTGTTTATGTTGTTAAAACACAGCTCAAACTAGGTACTGGGTTTTCAGTCCATGTTTAAGAACACGGATCCCAGCCATGAGATTTAAAGGGCTTTACTTGATTTGCAACAAACGTATGGCGGCCCATGCCGAAAGCAACTAATGTGGAAGCATATGCATGGCTAGGAAAACCTCATGCCCATGTGTCGCTGGACTTTCTAAAAAAGCAACTAAATAGTCTACAGACAGCTGGGATTCAGATTTGATTTATCGGGCATGTAGGGTTTCTAGGGACACCACAGTCAATGCCCAGCTGAAGACATTGGTGACAAAAGC
Source organism: Populus nigra (assembly GCF_951802175.1). Lineage (NCBI taxonomy): Eukaryota > Viridiplantae > Streptophyta > Magnoliopsida > Malpighiales > Salicaceae > Populus > Populus nigra. The sequence continues at coordinate 824,272 of NC_084855.1, read as the reverse complement.
AACACAGTTTTCGGTGGGCACACTTACCAATGAAGAAATCTAGTGCATGTTCTCGAGTTTTTTTTTTACTCCAGGGTGCTAAAAAGAAATTTGATAAAATAACATAAAAAACATTATTTAAAAATATAATATAGAGTCATAGAAGTCATAGTCATAAGTGCTGCACCTTTTTCAAATTGCAAAATTTAAAAAAACACGAGATTTAATAAGGACAGGTGAGAGAAAAAAAAAATAATAAAAAGATCTTACAAGAATATCAGTATTATTAAAAACTTATCAACAAATAAATCCAACAACAAAACAAAAAATTAATAACTCAGAGTGAGTCATATAAGCAGCACAAGAATAAGTGAACCGAGGCATACTTAGTTTATCATCTGTGATTTTTTTTTATATCATTAAATTCATCTCATTAAAATTTTTCTAGCAATATCGGTGATTTCATCGCTTTTGAGCCTCTTTTTATTTTCTTTTATTTTTTTCTCTCACCTCTCTTCACAACTTGCGAGGAGAAAGGAGAGAAAAAACAAAAACTAACCATGTAAACACATTGAAAAATCAATAATAACACGATACTATTAAAAAAATATCAACAAAACAAGTTAAAACACACCAAAAAAGATAAATTTATATTTTTTAAATTTTACAATTTAAAAAAATCACAAATCACAATTAAGACTTGCAAATCAAAGATTTCATTTGCAACTATTTAAATTATATTATTTTTAAAAAATATTTTTTATATTGTATTATTTTATCATATTTCTTTTCTAGGACGCTCGAAACCAAAAAAAAAAATCCATGTTCTCCGGCTCTGTTAGCTCTCAGCGAGCGAATGTGTTCCTTTCTGATATTTTTTTGACAGATAGCACGTGTTCTTGAACAGTGCACTTTTTCGATATTTTTTGTCATGAACAGTGGCCCAGCTGTCTGAACGACAGTAGGTAACAGTACATGTACAGAATATTGCACCAGCATACCCTACTTATATAGTTGCCGACACAAACGCAAAGCCAACTAGCTTCCACGAAGCTGTATCCCTCCAAATTTGAAGTGAGACAGGCAACATTCTGGAATCTAAACTGAAAACACCTTTAGCAGTATTTTAATTAATTTATGTAGTCTTAAAAAATAATTAAATAATTTTTTGACTAATATTGACCATGTACTCAAGCTTTCATCCTATCTGCTGCTTAATTTCCTTACCCTTTCTATTTCTTGAAATAAAATATCAAACTACAATGAAAAAAAAGAGAGGAAATGGACGAAAAGGATCATGTAATAAATAAATATAAAAACATGGGGATTAAATAATAATTTCAAAAATCATGAGGACTAATTATTTATATTTGCTAAATTTCCGCACTAAGTTATATTTAACTAGTTAAAAAAAAATGTGTTGCTGGGGTTAATGCTTACCGTGTGGTTGGACAAGTACCAATCTCCAATAAGAATGGTGTAGTCACCAGCAGGATCATCGAAAGGAACGGGGATTCGAGGCCGACTGAGGATTCTGATTCCTCCAAAACCACCAGCAGCCTTGTGGAATCCAAGAGATGGGAAGTAGTAGAAACTTCCTATCTGATCCTTGACCTGGAGAATATATGTAAAGTTCTTTCCCGGAGGAATCGGGCACGTGGTCCCCATGACACCATCCTCATATGAGTTTCTCCTCTGTTGAATTCCATTCCTATTTTTACAGTCACAAAACAAGCATAAGCAGTAGATCTACCATTCATAACTACAGAGCTCAAACAAAGTTACTGCATAACTGGGGTCAACACAGTGGCTCAGCATCATATAATTGAGAACATGCTTCTCCTGGTGCATGCTAATAAATGTGTTAGCTGTCTACATTATGAAGCAGGCTCTGCAGCCTATCATGGGATGGTTGTCTTAGTAAAATGTCTGAGATGTAATTAATAAGTTGATCACATTCTAAATTCACCTGCATTAATTCTGGGAAACCAATACAGATCTTTGAAATAAAGTAAAAGATTACTTTTTGCACAGGCCAGCTAGGGCATGGCAAATTACTCATTTCACGAGACGGAGAGAGAATCATTTTGATTGTTTTTTAAAATATTTTATGTTTAGAAATATATTAAAATAATATTTTTTATTTTTAAAAATTATTTTTAATATTAATACATCAAAATAATGATGTAAAAACACTTAATTTAAAGTAAAAATAAATAAATATAGTTGTGATTGTTTTTTAAAGTATTTTTTGTTTAAAAATATATTAAAATAATACTTTTATTTTTAAAAATTATTTTTAATATTAATACATCATCAAAATAATCATTTAGAAATAATTCATTTGAAGTAAAAAATTAAATAAAATTTATATTTTAAAAAAAAAACTTTTAAAATAAACCCTAATGAGACTCTGTCCTATCCTTTAACAGGGCATGGCAAAAGTTCACACTGCAAACCTAGTGGATTCTATCGTATCCTGTAACTTCTCCGGTGGATGACAGCTAAATATAAAATTGACCACTCGGTGAGTTATCTACAATCAGGTAGGTTATCAAATAACAGTAGCTGTTGGCTATTGCTCACTCGTGGAAAGGTCGCTGTCATCTAAGATAAACTAATCACAGCCTTGATTCTCGAATAATGACAGACATGTGAAGCTATAAATCACAAACTTTGGATCTTTATCAATTGATTGTATGTAGCCTTGGAGTTCAAACTCAGTTTAGAGTCATTTCTTGGCGCAAATGCGCAAATTACAGCGCTAATAGCGCGGGAAGTTCCAAAAGGGTGACTTCAATTCAATCCATAAGTTAGATCTAGAAGGCATCGTGCTATACGGATGCTCCCACCAGCAATCACTGATTCAGACAAGTTCAAAAGGACCAGAGAGAGAGAAAAGTAAAAACACTACAGAGAACAGAGAAATGGCAATGTGAATCAAAGCCATGACAATCTGACATTCTTACAATATAAAATGAAAATGGACATCCTAGAATTACAGATGTAGCTTTGTATAGCATTGCAAAGAAAGAGGGACTGACTAGGTAGATTTGGTCTTTTCAATGCAGGAAGCAACAAAAGAGCAGCAAATAATCTTTCCAGAAAGGGAAAAGGAGAGAGATCTTACCAAGAGAGGAGGAAAGGCTCATCTAAGCTGTTATAGACATTGATAATAAGGTTGTCATTAGTCACAGAGTGAATGTCAGGTCCTGGGAATTGACCATTGATGAGAATACCCTGTTACCAAATCAGTAGCAGTTAACTTTGGAACAAACTTAAGCCCATTAAAGATCAAAAGAAACGGCAATAAAATCAAGGAGTTTTGGACAAACCTGTTGACGAACACCAAGAGGGTAGATGAAACCATAAGTAACATTCCAATCGAAGAACCTGTAAGGATCTTCAGCTTTAACAATGGAAATAATAGAAACTGAGACGCACAAAAATGTGCAGAGTACTGCAGTTTTTCCCGCTAAGTTGAGCGGCATTTTGTAGCCAAATGACAAGGCGTTATTAAGACTTCTTTCGTCTGCCTGTTTTCGGAGTCGAGCTGAATATGGAAAGAAGAGTGTGAAAGAGAGGAAGACTTTAAGGAGGAGGGAGTGAGGTTAGTTTCTTGGGAAGGAGGCTGTAAATGACGAGGGATGGCGCAATATTTTAAGTGCGGTACAGAGCATGTGGTGTGAATGGCGAGCCGTAAACAAAAGAAAAGGAAATGAGAGGGAAAATTGGGGGAGAGCCAAATTGTGAAAAAAGAAAAGGAAAATCAGTGTCGGTGGTGGGGTCTGCTCATTATCATATGGTAGTAGTTTTTGAAAGATCAGGTTTCATGAGTGTGATTTGTCCCCCACATGGGTTTTGGAGGGAGGTTGGGTCGCAGTGTGGGTGGGTTTGTTTTGGCGCGACGCTCAGGAGGCTTCCATGCGAGTAGGTTTTTAACCGGATTTATTAAACCCTGGTATCAACTCAGCGAGTGATCTACTGACCTGAATCGAAATTTAAACTAAACTAAATATGAATTTAGTGTAACCAGTAAGTAAACCTGCAATAAGACTTAAAATTCAGTTTGATTTAAAAAAAAAAAAACTCAAGTCAATATCATTTTAATTTTTTTTAATCATAGAACGATAGTATTTTGAGTTAAAACATGTCAATTAGATTAATTCGTCCAAGCCTTGGATTAGGCTGGGGTTAACTCTTAGGGTTTTCTTGTTACATCCTTCAAGCATTATTTTATTTCATTTTTGAGTGAGATAAAAAGATTTATTTTTCGAATTGGTATTTCAGAATTCAAATTTGAGAAGAGAATGTTGATGCAAATACATTGTAACAGACAAGCAATTTTATATGGATTTGCGTGCTGAGAATAGCTTGACTCGAGAAACCAAAAACAAGAAAAGGGCCCTCTTTCTATGCTCACACTAATGTTTCCTCTTATCTTTGCTAGTTACCTTCGAATTAATCAACGTCAAATTTGTTGCGTTGTGTTTATTGTGCCCGTCTGATTCCATGGCTACGATGGCTTAGGAACCTGGTTTAGGAAAAAAAATACTGTTACTGGCTTTAAAAACAGATGATAGCAGTGATCTTCTGTGACGCAGTCAGTGGTAATTAACTAGTATGGTTAGCTACAGATTAGGTGCGTGGACCTGCATGATTACAACAAATAAAAAGCAACGTGAATGCAACCTGGACTTACTTGAAGATTAAAAAAGATAAACAGCACCTTTTTTCAACCTGGGGTGTAATAACATGTGCAATTATGGCTCTGACTTCTGGCAAGGAGTGGTCATATTTGAGAAGATGAAGCACATGCAAGATGGAGGTCCATGTACAGATCAATTTATTTCCTAAACCACCAAAGTCGAGAAAATATTTCTCATTCTAGTATAAAAACGGATGATCATGCATTTATTACGACCACCCAATCAATTACTTCCCCGCCTCTCCCTCCTCCCCCGACATCGCTCCCAACTCAAGTAGGGTGATCTCTCTCTCTCTACCACAAAAAAACCATTTCTCTCCCTTCCCCTGCAACAAGCCTCATATTTCTTTCTCTTTAAGCTTTCGGTATGATGGATTAGTTTTTTTTTCATATGTAATAAAATTTTTATTTTTATCTTATAAATAATAATATAATCTTTTCTAATATCTTAAGTGAATTTTTTAATACACGAGGGTTGGAGAGATGTGACCGCAATTCATGATACTACCAACGATATTGTCCACAATGCTTTCAATACTTTGTTCTTATCATGTCATTCTTCACTTAATTGTACACAATGCTTTCAATACTTTGTTCTTATCATGTCATTCTTCACTTAATAAGGTTGGAAAGACTCGGTATTTGAACAATGCAATGCAGAATAACGGATAATGCTTATTATGCTAGACGATGACATGCATGTGATTTTAATGATGCAGGCTCGGCTCATCAACGTGTTAATTTGTTATATATTTAACTATGTAATTTAATTAATTTATATTGAATTAATATTATTTATTGCAATGAATCATTTTAGCGTTAAGATGAAATTTTTTTAATTATAAATTTATCAGCTATGAAAATTAGACGAATATGCTGGCTTGAACTATAGTTGCTATTTTTATGATCATGTGAAACTGTGTTTTTGCTGAGCAGGGAGCAAAAATAATTGAGACAAGTAGGGGGTTGGGATTTTAATAGATCGTGCATGTAGACGACTGACTAGTTGTTGTGTATTTACTATATATACTACCAGTTGTTGCGCATGTAGTAGCACATGCACCTCCTATAGATCATGTATTTACTACATACGTGATCTAAAGATTACGCATGCGCTACATGCACAACCATTATTTCTGTGCCGAAGTGAAAATTACTCGAGCTCCAAACGGTTACTCGGCTGTATTTTGTGACATGGCAGACCTATTTGGTAATCTGGTCAAACACCTAATCAACCACTGTTTTGTCTAATTAGATCAGGCCTCTATTTTTTTTTTCTCTCTCTCTTTCCAGTCATGAGATGGGTCGTAGAATTGCCACATCTGTTGTTTTCCTAGCAAATGTGTGATAAAACTCCGGCGCAGATGATATGACCAGAAAATTGTCACTTGCCTTGGGATCTTTCACCTTATCTCAGGCGTGATATCTGCAGCTACAAGCCAGCAAATCCTTTTCATGAAAACCTGCGGGATCAATCTAAAATATAATGACAAATCTCACAATTGATGGCCAAATGACATCTTTACTGACTTTACGCACCAACGGCAGCATGCTGAATTGAAAATTCAACACCGTTCTATTAGCTTTCATCTTCAAGAATTAACATTTCTAGATGATTCTGCTAGGAATTCTCTTGTAAGAACAAAGCACGTTGAAGTTCAAATCTCCCGTAATAGAGGGATTGAATTTTTCTACATCAACTCTCAACGAGACTACACCTTTATTCAAGCAAGATTTGAGACGCGCAATGACTATTGAATGGTTCCCAACAGCAATTATTGGCCTCGCTCTTTTGGTTTTGAATAACAGGACCCGACATATCAACCCACGTTTTCAAGATGACACCTTTACCATTATCCTTTAACCCGACGCGAAAGGACAAGGGTGCCCACTCTCCTGGTCCTTGCTAATCTTATTTGGATTGCTTTTTCTATGCTGCTAGACAGTTAGTATGAGATTTCTGCTAGCAACAGACATTTGAATTTCAGTATTTGAAGCTAGTTTTAAGATAAATACATTCTAACATATAAATGGCAAACTGTCAAAATTTGAACGGGTGAGATTTCAAAATTTCCTCTATTCTTTCAACAAATGCAGGCAGTCAGTCAGTCAGTCAGAGTAAAAAAAAAAAAAAGGAGTACGGCTAGGGATCTTAATAATGGGTTATCTGCCTGTAAAGGAACAGTGGCATCTTTGAGCTAAATTTGTTTAATGCCTTGCATCAGACAAGAAGTAATGATCATTGCTGATCTCTAAAAATCAAAGCCATGCCAATAATCCAAACACTTATTAGCCAAATAATGTTTAGAAATTTACCAACAAACTACCAGTACATGTGCATGCACAAATATGCTCCCGGGCGTGGACCCGACCTTTAATCAAAATGAGCTGTTAAAGAAATCTATCAATTTGAATATGTAATTTGCTCATATTCCATTCCAATTATCAAACTATTCCTCAAAATTTACTCATTTTACTGTCTTGCATCAGATCTAGGAGCGTGAAAAATTTAGTTACATACCGCATTAAAATTATCACCTAAACTAAAGTAGTAGCATCTACCAAAACTAGAGACCGCAATGGGTCTCTAGATCGGATTTTTTTATATTAGTACTTATTATTTATCAAATAAAAATTTAGTTAAATATCATATTTATCATATATATATATATATATATATATATATAAAGATTAGGTTTGGGTCAATTATATAGTAGATAACCCAGTGGTAAGAACTTTAAATTATAAGATTTGCTCTTCTTGTGATCTCAAATTTGAGCCTCGTGGTTGCTAATATGATAGTCACCAGAGGCTTACATGGTCATTAACTTCAGAGCTTGTGAGATTAGTCGAGGTACGCGCAAGCTACCCAGACACCCACGTCAATAAAAAAAAATTAGGTTTGGGTCAAGTTTAACAATATCCATGCCTTGTCCATGCAACTATCCATGAAAAACCCATTCCTTTAGATTGGATCGGTATCTATCGAGTTCAAATTAAATTATCATCCTTGTAAAATAATTAAATACACCAAACGATCACATTACAAGCTGATTCATTGCAAATGCGTGCATTCAATTTGCAAAAAATGATTACAATTAATAAAAAGACTTCTAACCGATTAAGAGCGTGTTAGGAGTGTGATTGTGGTTGTTTTTTAAAATAATTTTCACTTAAAAAAACATTAAAATAATATTTTTTTATTTTTAAAAAATATTTTTGATATTAACACATTAAAATGATCTAAAAATATTAAAAAATATTAATTTAAAATAAAAAAATTAATTTTTTTCAAAAACATTTTTAAAATACGGAAAGACTGCCTCTGCCACAAATAGCAGACTCTCATTTGTTTTAGACAACATAAGTGCCAAAATACAAACCACAGGATTGCAGAAACCCTATGACCTGCTCCACACTCAATTTGAAACCAAACCACCAATTCTATTTTCCTCAAAACATAGTAATCTGAAAAATCATTTGCAGAGACAATGGAATGATGAGATATAGAACACTATCCTAAGCTTTCATTAGACAACACAAAACAGCACCTTCTCGACTTCATGAAATAAAACGTCTAACAACTCAATTCAGCAAGACCTCAAAGCTAATCTCAAACCAACTCAAAAACTGTTTCCTGGATTCATAAAACCAAGTTTTAAAAACTATTAAGCATACCATTATCCCAGGATTTACCACTCAGAAAGGCTTAAATCCAATAACTACCAGTCATCTCCCCCCCATGACAACTGACTCTCACCATAACTACTATTTGCACAAAATGCGCCAAGCATTCGAAGAATTACTGATATCCCAAGACAATTAATCACAAACAGAAGTCATATATCCAAAATATTAAATCCTGATCCGTCAACCACACCATCTACCACAGAAAGCCTAAAACCCCAAACCACAAATAGTCATAGAAATACTCAAAAACGATACCGTCAATCACTAAAACGAAACATTTAGGTTAATTTACAATTTATTAATTCAAAATCAAATAATTAAAAAAAAAAAGAGAGAGTAACTCACAGGCAAAATAGACCACGAATTTCCATTCAATGGTCCTCGCCGAAGAGAAGGCGAAGGCGAGAAGCGAAGAGACCAGAGGAATCAAGAGAGGCTTCGTGAAGGAGGCTGCGCTTTATATTCTTCATGCGATCGGTTAGGTTTTTTTGCTCTTCTTTAAGAGCTATAGTGTCTTCCTGGAGGTCGTGGATTTGGTACTTTTGGCCTAGGGATCTGATGCTCAAGAGAAAAATCCCAGTCATCGCAAAGAGCTGGATGAAGCTGTCTTTGCGTTTCATTGCATTTGCGACTAAACCTAACGATTTTCTAGGGTTTTGAGCTGCATTGCCTGCTGAGCTTGAGGAAGCCATGAGAGCTACTGCAGGAGCTGGACTGCTAGCTGGTGAAGGGCGAAAATGAATTGGAATCTCTTTCGGCGAGAAATTAGAGTTTTTTTTCTCACGGTCATAATCACGGGCCCGTCTTCACAGGTCGAGACTAAAACCCAGCCCATAAAATAAACAGCCCAATGAGAGTAGTGATTGCTTGATCCCATCTAAGCCATGCCGCAGCCCACCAGGATGGCATTTTGACTAACTGAACAAGACAAAAAATAATTAAATTTTGATTTCAATCCACTATTTGGGTGTAATTGGAAATCAGTATAAGGCCATGTTTGTTTCCCGGAATTTATTTTTTGAGAAATCACTTTCCAAACTTTCCTGTGTTTGTTTGCCACTAGGAAAGTTGGTCAACGAAAAACACTTTCCGGTCAACGGAAAACACTTTCTGGTCAACGAAAACACTTTCCAGTCAGAAAAATTTGTGTTTGTTTTCCGGAAAATGGTTTCCGGAAAACGACTTTTCAAACTTTTATGTGTTTGTTTGTCATTGGAAAAGTTGGTCAATGGAAAACACTTTCCAGTCAAAGGAAAATTTGGCTTGGTTTTCAGGAAAGTGTTTTCCTGAAAAATTTGGGCGGAAAACACTTTCCGGAAGTTGTGAAAAATTTAGAAATGTCATTATTTGCTGATTATATCAAATTTGATTCTCAAACTTTTGATTGCTATATATAATTTGTTTTGAATATTTATTTTTCAATTTCTTCTCTTAAATTTTAATTTTTATATTAATTTTGGTTATTATTTTTATAATTGCTATTTGCTTTTTCCTTATCATTTTTTTATTGAAATTTTTTGTCTATCAAATTTGATCCTCATTCTTTTGATTTTTACTTATTTTATTTAAAATAATTTATGAAATGTTAATTATTATTATTTTAATTTCTTCACCTTTTATTTTTTTTAATTTTTTAGATTTGATCTCTATTATTTTGATTATTATTTATTTTATTTGAGATAATTTATGAAATTATTTTTTTTTTCAATTTCATTCTCATTCAACTTTTTAATTTGTAAGATTTGTTCCTCATTATTTTAATGAACTTGAAAAAATAAAACATTAATAAGTTATTTTCCAGCTCATTTTCCATAACACAACCAAACACTGGAAAGTGTTTTCCAACTTATTTTTCATTACGCTACCAAACATCGGAAAATACTTTCTCGGAATTCACTTTTCCAGAAATTCACTTTCCAAAAGGAAACTACTTTCCTGCAAACAAACGGGGCCTAAATCAAGATCAGTTTCTATATTGCTTATTTATATTTAAGGAATCTTTTGAATCTTGTAAATATAAAGAGATATAAATAGGAAACCGATATTGTAATTTCAAGAAATAAAGAGTCCATAAATAAACAAATAGGCATTTGAGAGGTTTAAGATCATTTTTTTTCGTTTTTTAATTTGCGATTTAAAAGAAAATATTTCTTGAGAGGTTGACCGGAGCTTAAAATGCTTTTAAAATATAAAATAAAACCATAGCTAGGGATATTGAGTTGGACCTCTTTATCTACTTGAACCGAGCTTTCAAATTTATATTAAATCATTTATATATTTCGAGTACATTGTCTGATAAGCCTAGTGGATCACCGTCCATCTCATACGACGTACCACAGTGGTGCAATGGTGTGGTTCTGACTAGCATTTTTAACACAAGCTCCAACGGCGTTGTTGTCAATGTAATCATGATAATGTCCACAAGTATATAAATATGTTTTTTCAGAACATGCCTGTGTCTTTCCGTCAATAGCAACCAAGCGTATTGTCACTCATATTTAATCACATGCAATAATCTGTATTGTACTTGAATATATTACAAATATTATAGAACATGAAAATCCGACCGAGCAAAGAGGATCCAAAACCATAAATGACCCGAGCAACCGACCCGTGACCATCCTCATTTACGAGTGGATAAAAAAAAACTGAAACATGGCATTAGGAGGGGTACTAGGGAACAAGGAAAGATGAGTAGAATGGTCGTAGAGATTGACAATTAGAACCGGAGATTTATCAAACGATTCAAATCCAAGACTAATAAAATATATAAAAGGATTGTGGAATCCCCGCCAAAAGAACACAAACGAACAGAATTCAAGCATGGAATGCTAACTAGCAGCAATTCAAGCCGAAACTGCATCAGAGAAATACAAGGAAGAATCTCTTAGAACCAGTTCTTGAAATGGTTCAGAACTCATATGTTATGTATTAAATTATTTAAAGTAACAATCCATACACAATTAACCCAAAAAGTCTTACCTGCCAACAACCTATAATTTGGAGCACCTCAAGCCCCAAAGCTTGATTTTGTACAACATTCTACAGACTGAAAGAGTAATTTGAAGGTGACCCAGCAGAGGTGATCATATCCCGAAATTTGTTTGGATCTGTATCACATGAGAAATATCAAAACCATTTCAACACAGAATGGTTAGCACTTGTCCTCCCCATAGTCATCCTGAAGTCGCCGCTGAATATCACGCTGCAGCATCTCTATATAATTCTGCACAAGTGAAATTTTCCCTTTGAGCTTTTATGCGCAGCATGATAAGCATGAAAAATCACATGCATTAACAGGAGTAAAATACACAGGTGCCTTGACTGCCATCATCAGTATAAACAAGCAGAAAAATATTGAAAGTATAACAGCATGAAAGATAGAGAAACATAAAACTTACACTGGCTAAATCCTCATTGTTGTTCAATTCATGCTGAATATCTTCAGCATTGCTTCCATTGCCATTCAACCTTACTGCATTGCCAACAATGGCTTGAAAAACATCTTGAGGTGCAGCAAACTGTTCAATCCTCTGAGCCACTTCGTGGAGGTTGATCTATAAGACACATAAGATAAAATCCGTCAAAACAGGGGCCATTTTACCAATTCTGCGAAAAAGATTCCTTGATTAAGTTAAATGAGAGGGCTTGAACACAGCAGCACTTTGCTTGTGTACAGGATTTCATTCTATTCACATATATTTGATTTCTTTTTGTGGGTTATGCAAACCTGAATGTTATTATCATTAGGATTTTCAGCTCCAATTGATTCCCTCTCATTGGATCGCGTCTGGGGTTCAGATTCTGGGGTAGGAAACAGCTGGGGAGTAGGTGATCCATGGGCAAGAACCTGGGAAACAACAGGCATCATTTGTTGGACCATCCCTGACAGATCAAATCCGCCGCCTTGGCCACTGCCTAAACCTGAGAACATATTTCCTAGATCTTGGCCGTCAACCTGCTGAGCAATCTGACTGACAGTATTCATTATTTGGGGATTCTGAGTGAGCTGTTGCAACATATTCCTGAAGACGTTGGGAGAACCAACACCGGTTTGTTCTGAAACCCCTGCAAACAAATTATTCATAACAGGACTACGTAGGACCTGAGACATAGCACTAGCACTGTCAAACTGGCCATCAGCACTTAAATCTCTTGGTGGTCTACCCTCCATGACCTGCCCAGGAAGGGGGGCTACTGGATCTGGGGGTGTGTCATTTGCACCAGCCCTATTTGTACTAGAGCTGCGAGATGCAAGAGACTGTAAAAGCTGTTGGCCACTGATTCCAGCTTCTGGGTTCCGATTGAGATGGGTATTGGTTGTTCCACTATCACCACTACCAAGTGAGTTTGGCTGCTTGGTTCGTCTCTAGTCACATCAACAAACAGAGATCAGTTTTTTCTCTCATGAAAAAACAAAAAATAACCGTGTGGACAAGTAAAGCATGCATGACAGATGCAGTAATCAATCCACAAAGTCAAGCCTGGCAGAATGCAGCAGGCACTTGTTTCAATGTCAAAATAGGACAAGCTCACGCCTAGCGCTCACGCCTAGTACAGCATTCCACGCTGCAGACACCTTTCACTATTCACACAGTGATAGCAACAAGCAAAAATGATGCATCTTGTAGCGTCCATTACAGTAAGCATTTCAAAACTCCAACACCACAGCCTATTCCTTGATCTGTCAAGAGGTCCTCGTGTATAACTGAACACATCATAGATTCAAAAATAAATAAATAAAGAGCAGTTACCATACCTTGCGGTCCAAACTCCCCAAACCCAAACCAAGTGGAACTGCTTTAGTGCAGGAACTGGAAGAATTTTGAGAAGTATCTTGAGACTTCTGAGAAGTTTCTACATTAGGACATTCCACTGAAGAAGATGATATATTCACTGAAGATGATGGTATGTTCACTGAAGAAGACGATACGTCCACTGAAGAAGATGGTATGTCTTTCAAGCTCAAAGGATCATTGTCATGTACTTGGGCCTGTTAAGAGATGGTATTCTCTCAACAATTTAGTACTAACCAGAAAGAAGTAACAAAGAGGATCCCTGAATAATGCAGAAAGCAAACCTTCTCGTCATGGCATTCTGACATAACTCCAGGTAATGACACATTAGATTCCCCAGCTCCATTCACCACAGTGCTATTCATCTGTAAGTTTGTTGGATTATTGCCTGCTACAGATCCAGCGGAGCCTGCATAATAAAATACCAATATTATATGATCCTCAGTAATTAAAAGCAACAATATATCTATGGTTTTTTACTATTTGACCATTCAACAGTTACCTGATGCGGGCTGGTTTCCTCCTTGCCTATTGCCAGCAAGTTGTCTAAGTTGCGAGTTTATTCCGCTCATTATAGAGCTTAATGACATGGAATCAGAAGGTGGCTGTGAATTTGAAAGCCCAAGACCAGGTTGTGCAGCAACTGTAACACCTGCTGAGGGTGAAGGGACTGTTGCTGCAACAACATTTCTTGCTGGCAGCGCCTGCTCGGGGCCTGAAACACCCAAACCAGCAGCACTACCATGTTCTCCCTGTATCCCTGTACCACTTGTCCTGGTACCAATGGTTGGAATAACAGATGCTAGCGAGGTCCCTGGTAATTCAGGAGTGTCAAACAGATTTGAAAGCAGGTAAGCAGCATTGTGAATAAAGAAAGCTTGTTTTGCTTACCAGCATGTATATGAATGTTTACATGCCTTGGAGCATTTCCAACACCAACAGGACCGAATGCCATGGGATTTGATGGTGGAACCGAACTACCAAAAAGGGAATTGGTTTGAAGAGGGAAAGGCTGCAAATAATTTAAAATTAGAAAACAGTGTGCCAAGCTGGCATATAAAAATTCACAGTTGCAAGAAATTAAGCTACAATGCAGAAAATCCACTCAATGATAATAGTACACACGAGACTGTATGTAAGGAAAGCCTAAAAGGTAATTGAAAGAGCCTTTTTCATTTAATACACACCAAATTCATATGATCCAGAGAGCCACACAACAATTTTTTCTTATGCATAAATGACAATTACCAATCGGTTATACATGAGATAAAGCGATGTATCAATTTATATTCTGACACTCAAAATTCATTCATGATATTAACACCCTACCACCAAGATTTCAACAGCAAGTGAATGAGGCCCTATCTATTATTTTTAATGTCACCAATCATTAGTGAGATAAGTTAATGCCAAAGTAAGCAAACTCATAATTTCAAAAATGGTTCACAAACCTGGACCATTATGGGATTAGGCCCTGATGGTGAAATATAAACAGCAGGCCCAGCATTTACAGAAGGTTCCATCTGCAAATTGTAACAAAATAATTATACATGATATTCAATCATACTGAACTGCTGAACAGACTTACGGTTAGAACATACCGGAGGTTGTCCCATACGTAGTGTCAAGATTGTGCGACCAAGCTCCAGAAAAAGAGCACCTAAATGTTGCATTGCAAGGCCTACTTGCATTGTTTCTGTCTGAATTTGACCCCTTGTAGCAGGATCAGTAGAGGAACCATTTTGTTCCAGGCATCCTGCAATATGCTACGACATTGCAGCACATTATAAATAATGCATAATCAGATCACAAACTTATCAACTCCACATAAATTTATCTCTAGCATTAACAAATAGGACATTGATTTATCTCCAAAATCTTGATGTAAATTTACACATCAAGCCCTAAAAATGAAAAAAAATATCCATTCATCACATGAAATTCAAAATGGATTTTCCAAATTACCAAGCATAGCAATGTTCGTGATTCTCAAACTACAAACATATTGAAGCATGTCCCCGATGTTAAGAAAAATAAATGCTAAGCAGTAATGCCCCATTGATAATTAAAAATAACTAGCATCCTCATATAAAGTGTCATTAAGATACCCTTAACTACATTTAAATGTCTATTTAGACCGTATGTTTCACAAAGTAATTTATGGCAGTGAAATTCACTGAATCCAACATCATCGCATAATCATATCAAGGTAAAATGAATCACAAGCATTTAGCGAGTTCGACAAGATATGGGTAGTCAAGTCCAATTATTGAAATGCTAACATCAAATTCAAATTAATCAAGGTAAAATGAATCACAAGCATCTAGCAAGTTCGACAAGATATGGCAGTGAAATTCACTGAATCCAACATCATCGCATAATCATATCAAGGTAAAATGAATCACAAGCATTTAGCAAGTTCGACAAGATATGGGTAGTCAAGTCCAATTATTGAAATGCTAACATCAAATTCAAATTAAAATACTGGTTCAACTTCGGACATGTATAACCACAGATTCAAGAGTCCAACAATAAAATCAGATAAGGAAGGGGAAATCAAAACAAATTGTTTACAGATAATGAAGTTGTTGCGGGACCGCTGAGAAGCCGTGCTGCATGACGTAAGACAATGCTCAATGCTTCAGGCGTCGGATAGCCCCGTGCATTGGAAGGTAATTCTACCCTTGATGGGTCTTCCATGCTTGTTGTTGATGTATTTGGCTGATTACCTAGATGAAGCAAATGAGTTATTTTCAGCATCTTCAACTGAAAATACATAATAAGTGTATACTTTTGCTATCATCACCATTTTGAGCTAGCACCCGTTCCATGCGTGTAATGAACTCGGAAAGTGTGTTCAAAGAATCAGGAATTGGCTGAAACAAAAAGGACAAGTTTACAATACAGTATAGCTAAACGCGTCACAAATATGCAACTGAAGGAGATTTTAGTACCGAATGAAGTGAAGGAACAGGTATAGCTGCAGACAGAGGAACTTGCACAACTTGAGGTGCTGATTGAAATGGCTGGCCAGACCGTGTTTGATTTCCTGCAGAGCTCTGACCACCAACATTGCCACGCGATCCACCAGTTTCACTTCCCTGAGAAGCTAGACCAGTAAAATTTGGCTGTAAACAGAACACAAGTAACTAATTTAATCTCTCACATTCCTCCCTGATGTCATACATGCACTCTAAATTCTCACACTTGTAACAATATGCAAACTAATAAGGCAAAAGCTGGAAATCTAAATATAAACCAAAATTTCAGTACAGTAATTGTATCCAAAATTGATACTCCTAATAGAACCTTTCCACGGAGCAGAAAGATAAAATTGGAGATTCTACTTGGGCAATTAATGCTGGCCATGGCCTGATCAGCAATCGTAATTATAGAATTAACATATGAATAGCATAGCAGAATTAGCACCACTGAGCACAAAGAATGAAGATTTGCAGTCAAGATGTTTTAAACATTTTCTTTTTTGTGGGGTCGGTATGGTGAAAAAAGCAGGCTTAGAACCCAAGCCTACCCATCCCATCCTGGTTAGTACCAAGTTAATTATTAACGACACAAAAAAGGAATGACGGGATTCAATGCCGTCGGAGGTCAAGTTTTAATTACATAATTTATATGGATTAGAAAGGTCTTGCGATGAATGAGAGTTACGAGATTATACAAAACAATAATCAGTGTTTACCATATTTGATGACTGCATGCCACCTATGCTGCTGGTTGCTGTCTGGCCATTAACTCCAAACAAGTTTAGAACAGCCCCAATAACCTGATGTCAAGCAACAATAAATACGAGTTTCTGTTAGTACTAACACAAATACGGTCTCCACATTCTTTTGCTGCCACTAACCTCAACTGAACATCAAATAAAGATACACATTATTCCAGCAGAACTATCAATGAGAAATTAAAAGGAAAAGAAAAGAAACACACCCGAGAGACATCTGGAACAATGCCTTCCCCTTGGTCCCCATCATTAAATGTCTCAAGAACCACACTGTGAGATACATGCCCAATGCGATTTCGGGGGGCACCAGCGCTTGCATCGTTTACTGTCATTTGAAAAATTAGAAGAGAAAACTATCAATCCAAAGAACATCTTCAAATCCAGATTACTCCACAAGAAAAATAATTAAATATCAATACCCTGATTACTATTATTCCCCATTGTATCCCCAGAGCTTGTAGTAGCTGAAGGTTGTGGTTGAGTAGGCTGCCTTGCAACCACGTGCAGTGTATGCCCATTTTCCACTTCTAAAAACAGTCAAGGGATTTACCGAAAATAGTACATAACACAGCCAGTACTGACAAAGGAAAAATCCTCAGTGTCCTAGAAAGTAGAGTGGTCTGAGATGATAACTGAGTGGGATATGATAAAATCTGACTCCATACAATAATGTATCCAATGATGACCAAGTGTGGGATATCATAGTATCCAAATCATAAGAAGAATCTATGTGATAATTAACAAGGAGGTGACTAGCCTCCCATAACTCAGATTAAAAGCATGTGCCAAATTTCAGGTTTAATGACATCCAACAGCATATGAATCTATCTTCCAGCAAATCAAGCAAAAGACCTATAGAACACAATAACTCAGATAAAGTGCAAGTGACTAAATTCCCCAGCAAAAAGAGGGCCTAAAAGTTAGAATAGCAGGCGCAGCCTTTTTAATGCTTAAAAGATGGATACGATATTCGGAAAGGAGATGTTCATCCTTCAAAACCCTTCCCCTAAAAATCAGCCGTTGCTGACTCACTGGTATACTGATTTCATTTGCTATTTTCTCCTTGAATACGGAAACTGGCATCTGAAGATATTCAAAATTAGGATTGTATTAGACAGTCCAGACAAAAACATTTATGCAACAGACAACACGCACCCTTTAAATGCTCTCTTAATAAACTTTGAAATGCATGGGACCACATTGAATTATTTTTATTGACCCAAAGACATGATCTCTTGGATCCAAACATTCAAAAAGTTTTTCCACAACAGGCACACTGCATGAATTAAGGTTAAAGCTATCATTCAAAATTATTAAAAGACAGTCCAAAAAACTTCACTTCAACAACTAAATATGAATTCAAAAACATAAACAGTACAGATCAAAACAGGAAATGTCAATGGCACACAATACTTACATTTTTGTCAACCTGAAAACTATAAATCTGAGAATCTAAAGTCTTGATATTGAGCTCTATAGTTGCATCTGAACCTTCTCCAGAAACATGGCTTGTGGCAGAGCCTTCATGAGAGTACACATTTGCCATAGTACCTCAGCAGCTAACAAAACTCAAACACGATAATAGTACAAATAAGATACACTATCCAGGTAAGCAAATTTCTATGTGCCAAAGAAAAAGGTGGGTCAATTTTTCCTGATATGAGCACAATTAATGTCTCAAGGCACTTAGGGAACACACGGGTGCCAGGAGACAAAACTATTAAGAGTATGTTTGGCAATGTGGTAGCGGTTGCTTTTTAAATAACTTTTCGTGCCGAAATGCATGCCAATGATGTTTTTTCATTTTTTAAAAATTATTTTTGACATTAGCACATGAAAACGATCCAGAACATACAAACCATATTAAATTTTAGCAAAAAAAAATTTGAATTTTTTGGGAACGCGGTGCAAACCGCGTTCCCAAACGGTTTCTAAAAGAGCAAGGCAATCGGTCTTTAATATGCATCTAATAAGTTCATGATAGGATGGAAGCCCAAAATGAAAATAAATAAACAAAGTAATAGATTAATTAATGAACATTACATATACATAATCATTTGCTCATCATGAAGGATGCTGAACAGAGCACTCTACTCTAAAAACATTAACCGACTTATACTCATCTAGCATCCCTTTTTCTGCAAGCAATTATTCATTATATGAGCATTGTCAACCAGGGTTCATCTCTTCCCAGTTCATATTTACATCCTTGTGTATCAGGACTCGGGATTGCCATCAAACCTAAAAAAACCTTTTGAAATTCCCAGCTGTAGTATGAAACCGTTTCTGGCCCATGAGGGCTACCTAACTGGACAACCATTTATCCCATTTATAAGCAACCATTAAAACAAAAGTTTATAATTATTACCACACATCTCTCCTTCCCAAGCTAAAAGAAAGTGTCTGATGTAACGATGACATAAATGACAGAACAGATACTCCAACTACTGAATAATCTGCCATCCAATTCTGTAATTTCCTACTGCGCAGCTCTCCTTTATGTCTTAAATAGCAACAATACAAAAACAACCCTATTATCCTTTCCCTTTTCCTTTAAATGGAAATGTGATAAAAGATTCCGTTATTTCCAGCATTCATCTAAATAAACAAGATTTCTAACATCCTCCTAACCTTTAGAAGCATATCCAAATCAGGAGTCACGGCTCATGATGAATGACAACATCAAAATCCTAACTTTATCATTAAATACAAGCAATCAAAAACACAATTCCAAACTAACCGGAACACTTCAAATTTCCACACGCCCTCTCCTCTCCACCAAAACCACTCCCTTTCCGCAATAAATAGAAATCTAAATCAGCTCTAAACTCATAACAATCAACATAAACTCAATTTTGGCACAAACACACCACATAAGCAAGTCTAGCAACCAAAATATCAAAGATAATCAGATGCCAACATCTGCATGACCAACTCCTAGGGTTTAAAACAACAAACTTGCAAAACCAAATTTTGAAAAGAAAAAAAAACCTGAGGCATCTAAAATCATTAATACACAGCTAATTAATAATCATAATATAATTTAACAAATAAAAAAATCCTAACGTAACAAAACAACCACGTTTTCAAGTCCTCGTCGACTTTTACGGCAAAATAAACTCCGATGAACCGTAAGCAAAAACTGGCTTTGCTTAGGGTTTGTTTGGAGAAATAAGACGAACAATCCGGAAAGGAATTCTGAAGGCAGACCTTTATTTCAGTTTGCGAAGACGGAGGGATCGGAGAGAGAGGAGGGGAGGATGAAGTGGTTTTTGGGAGTGGAATTTGAATTTGATCGGAGGATAACTTCGAGGTTAAGCCACGGGATTCTAGGGCCAAAAGCGGGCACGCGGAGCCGGGTTAATGGATCAGCAACGTTCCAGAAGAATCTAGATTTATAAGGCTACCTCGTAAAAGAGGAACAAGTATGGCAACAGTGGGTTGACAGGAGTCAAAGGTCTTTCCACGACGTCGTTTGGACGATTGGCTGTTGGTGGAGAAGTCTGCCAGTTTTCATGTTATGTTCTGGTCTGGTCCAGTATAACGAGATTGGAAGTTGAAAACCATGCTCATCGGGTTACTCTACGGGCTTCCGACCAATCCAGGCCCAATATTTTCAGCCCATTAATTAGAATAACTAGACTGTCGTCCCTCACATTGCTCTTTTCGCTTCCTTTGTATAGTTAATGGATATAATAGGCCTAGCTCCTTCTGTGGTTAAATTAATTTTGATGTTTAAAAAAGAAAAGTAACACATGTTAACTTTATTAGTTTTAGTTCAGAATAATATAATAAATTAAAAATATATATATTAAACACGTTTTTTCTGTTTTTTTTATTTATTTACAATTTTAGTGATATTTTAAAAACTTTTTTCATTTATGTTGGAAAAAAATATTTTATTTTAAAAAATAAAAAGAAAAGATATTTAATTTTATATATTCATTCTATATTTTTTATTTATTTTGATATTCTTTTAATCTCAAAAATATTGTTATTTTTTTTCAATTCTTGTTACTTGTTCGTGCTATTTGTTTTTATCTTTTGTAGCTTTTTTAAAATTTTATTTTTTAAAAAAATCAAAGGAAAACCTTTTGAAATAAATAATATGTAAAATTTAGAAAATATAATCGAACATATAAAGTCAAAACCTTAAGGAAAAATTAAAATAAAAACCCATGTCAATGAAATATAATACATATTTATCATAATTAACCGTTTAATCAATAAATTATAATTTTATTGTTCACTTGGTATCCTTATATTGTTTATTGTTTTACAAGACTTAAACAATCAATATAACATTTTCTAATCAGTTTATGTAGTGAAAAATAAGTAAAAAGTTAATAAAAAATCTTTTTTATTTATTGAGATAAAAAAAAATCAGTGTGTGAATGGAAAAAAAAATCAAAGGTAAATAAACAAAAAAAAGGGGGAATTTTATTAATATTTTGTTATTATTTAACCTAGAATTGAATTTAATATGTATTCCTGCTATTTTCCTATACCTAGAAATATTGAATATGAATATAAATCTCACCCTCCTATCACTGAATTATTACCCTATTTATAACTCTTTTAAACAAGATCTTGCGCTGAAAAATATATTTTAAAAATATTTTGATCCATCATAAATCATAACAGCGAAACGTGCCAGGCCAGTAGTCGACTATCGTGCAAGCGTCAATCACATGAAGTGGATGCTGTGTTGTCCGTGATAATATTCCGATCTGGATTACAAGATCACTCTGTGGCCACTTGATCTCTATATGCTGACAGCTATTGGCTCACCATCCACGTGCATGGAGAACCAACTCCTGTGGCGATGCCTTGGCTAACGTGGGTGTTGATCAATCTAGCACGTTTATCTTAAAAACTACTAATTTGAAGCGCGATACAGGCTAGTTTTTTTATTTTAATAAAAGCAGTTAATATCGTGTTTTTTTTCAAATATAAAGTGTGTTAATTTTTCAAATATAGAAACAGTTAATAATTTTTTTTATGCAGTGTAACCTGCTATTGCATGGTAATACCAAAGAAATTCTTAATATATATACCCTGCTATTCCTTTCTTTGTTTAAAGAATATTTACAAACAACATGCAAATCGTGTTTTTATAAAATTTAAATTTTTTTATTTTTATTAAAAATTATTTTTTATATATATTTTAGATTGTTTTTATGTAAAATAACCCAAGCTTATATGACCATATGCGTTGAAAAATTTCGAAGATTTATATATTTCATTCGGCGAGACTAGCGTAAATCGTGGCGTTTGACCATATAACATTAAGAGACAAAACTTGGGTATTCTTATAATCATGAACACGAGAGTATGGTTCTATCACGCACGTCTAGATTGGTTCCCTTTTCTTCTTTTTTTTAATTTCTGTCTTATATGAAAGGTAAAATTGAATGGTATATTTCATTGTTATTAGCTTGCAAGTCTACCGCAACCAGTCGATCCAGGATATAATTTAAATGGAGTTTCAAATTAAATATATAAGAAATTACTTGATTAATCAAATTAGCATGTTAAATTAACTTATAAATTAATCAACTTGATCAAAATCTGAATTGACAAAAAATAATTCAAAGTGATATTGTTTTAATTTAAAAAAATTAAAATAATATTATTTTGGATTAAGACCCTGTTTATTTTTGTGTTTTAAAAGTGTTTTTAAAAAAATTTATTTTTATTTTATTTTTTTCTTTGCTTTAAATTAAAAAAATTTAGTTTTTAAATTATTTTAATGCGTTGATGTTAAAAATAATTTTTAAAAAATAAAATAAATATTATTTTAATATAATTCTAAATAAAAATCACTTTAAAAATCAATCACATTAAACTGCCAAGTGGGTTAAATTATGGGTTGCTACCACTTTAATATCTTTAATACATTCAATTAATCTTATCTATCTACATCTAACCACCACCCTATATATTTTTTAAGCATAGCTATGGGTGTTGTTAGACGTATGGTATAGCTGTTGCTAGTTTGACCTTTCACGTTCCGTAGGTACAAGTTCGAATTAATTTTGAACATATTAAAAGAGCATGTTGATATTGTGTATTTTTTTCAAATATTATGTTTTTTAATTAAAAATATATACATATTGCTTTTTAATCTTAATATTTTTATTTATTTTATCTTTGAGATTTTTTCTTTATCTAAGAATATCTAAGAACGTATAAATTTTATTTTTATAAATATCATGGAAATAAAAATTATTTATATAAATACAAAAGAAAAGAAATAAAGATAAATTACAACAATTTTATTATCAACTTTTTAAAAAAATAAATACTAATTAAAAAAATTCATCAAAATAAGGTGGTAACGGTTCACACTTTCTATTCTCTAAATATTCATACATTAATTCTCGGAATATTAAGAGGTATTTGAGAGTTTGGTAACGATGACTTTTCAAAATACTTTTCTCTTGAAAATACATCAAAATAAATAAAAAATTTAAAATTAATTTTAATATTAATATATCAAAACAATCTAAAAACACTAAAAAATATTAATTTAAAAAAAAATAAAAAAATTTATTTTTTTTAAAACACAAGAATAAATATTTCTAGAGGTCTCCCACGCGGGCTTGAAAGACAGACTCGCATGCCAGGCCCTTTTTATATTCTTACTTGACTAAAAAACAAACAATGCATTGTTTGAATTTTTTTTTTATTTTTATTTTTTGGGCAGGGAGAACAAGTCATCTACTGCCTAGACTCTAGAATCGCACCGCTGTTATGTGGCATTATTTTCTTACATATGGAACCGTTTTCGTCCTGCGTGCGTTTGATTTAATAATTTGTTTTTCAACCCCTTCAAGATTCCTGTTTTCGTTTCTCTTTTTTCAATCATACAGCGTAGCTGTGATTAGTACTGGTGTGCTGTTGAAGTGTCACCTTAATTGAATCCTTTTTCGTCCTGCGTGAGTGTTGATTTTGTGACTTGCTTTTTCACAGCATATTGATTATATGTTTAATTGGAAATTTAAGCTTGTTAATAATAATGAAAGTTATTAAACTTAATTCAAGACTTTATAAAATTAATTTAATTGACCTAACAAGTTAAATTACAATCAAAACTTGGTTTATTTATTTTTTTTAAAATTCCTCTAATAGTATATATTAAAAACCAAAACACCAATGATCCAATTTTATATGCAGTTGACCCAATCCTACTAGCTATTTATACGGTTCTTAGATTAGTTTCTATCTCAAATTAATACCTTATTATATATCTATTGTTTTTTGTTTTTGTTTTTTTTTTAAAGCAGACAACTATACAAGCCGGTCTTCTTAAAAGCAAATAATATTTTTAATTGTCTTAAGTTGTTAAACTCCTTGACTTTTTTTACTGAGTAGAAATTAATAAAAAATATTTATTTTCATTATTTTCTTAACACTGACCGGGTCTTAGATTATTAGTTATTGGGTTAGTTCATGTGTTATAATGTTAATATTTTTATTAAATAAGTGTTATTTTATTTTTATTTGTTTTAACTCCCTGATGCGTGACTCATCTGAGTTTAGATTGAATTTACCGAGTCAACCTCAATAAAATAATTGATTTTTATTTTTTACCAACACAGCACAGATAAGATTCGGAAGTCAACTCAAGCAACCAAACCGGTTTATCCAAATTCATAGAAAAAGACAATCCGAACGGCAAGTAAGAAACGATCTTTTGCTCGAGAAAGACTTGGAACTTGGCCAAACGAATATAAAGAAACAACCACAGCAGTACAAAATGTGCTGTCGCTACCACCACTAACCACCACTACATTTTTCACTACTTAAAAGAGCCGAAGAGATCTACAAATTGTTTGTACCAAGAGAGCAGCTAGCGCTCTTTTTTGTATCTTAGTTGCTACAATGGATGGAGAGAAATTCTCAGTCGAAGCAGGGAAACCAATTCTATGCAAAGGTAAG
Source organism: Populus nigra (assembly GCF_951802175.1). Classification (NCBI taxonomy): domain Eukaryota; kingdom Viridiplantae; phylum Streptophyta; class Magnoliopsida; order Malpighiales; family Salicaceae; genus Populus; species Populus nigra. The sequence continues at coordinate 799,413 of NC_084855.1, read as the reverse complement.
CAAAAACCCTTCTCATCTGTGCGTGTATACACACAAATCTTGCTTTTGAAAATATGTGTTCATAACATGTAGCTTGAAACTGTACAGCTGCGGTGGCTCGCAAACCAGGAGAGCCTCTCGTAATAGAGGAGATAATCGTGGCTCCTCCGAGTCATCATGAAGTTCGTGTTCGAATTATCTGCACCTCTCTCTGTCAAAGTGATGTCACTTTTTGGAAATTGAAGGTTTTCATCTTCATCTGATCAATCTCAGAATCTCTTTCTACTCATGGAAAAACAGAAAGCACAGCCACAACAATATATTACAACTTTTATTTTAACTGTGTGCTTTTTGTCTGTCACTTGTTGAAGGATCTTCCTGCTGTTTTTCCAAGAATACTTGGCCATGAGGCTATCGGGTAAGTGAAAAAACACCATCCACTTCTTTTCCTCACACTCACTGGTTCACGGTTTTCATCATTCTTCAATGGACTCCGTTTTCTTTTCCAATGGTATAGTAATTTGTAAATATTTGAATAATATTATGATTACTTGAACGGCAATTCTGATGTGGACTGCATGCTACAAATGGACACATCTCTCCCTCACCAATCACCCTCTAGCTAACGTCTAATCCTGACATGAACCGCAATTCAAACTATTCTTAATAGTTTAATCCAAGTAATTTTCAGCATCCACATGTTTCCATTTTCTTAATAGATCCAGGCCCCGAAGGCTGTAGCTTTGACAGCTACAACTAACCTTCTGTTGCCATTGACTGTGCCCTCTCATGGCCAATACAAAACCACGTATATAGAAATACAGTATTGACCGGTGATTATTTTGAAAACAGAAACTTATTTGCCGTTCATGATTTCAAAGATCGATTCAATGCATTGAAAAGGGAGTTTAATAATATTCAAATTTGTATTCTTGTCAAAGAATCAAACCGCTAATTTTTCCTTCCTAGTGAGCATTGACTGCTTCACTATAAGCTTATCCGAACCAACTCTATTGCCAGCATAGAGAAGAAGGGGATTGACTTCTTGTTTGGGATCATTTTCGTTATCTATTTTTGCTTTCGAATATGTAAAAGTTAATAATGGGATTTTAAATCCAAATAAAGTGGTTCCAAAACTTATTATAAATTAAATAAAATTATTTGTTGTTAAGCGTTGTATAAAACAGCTTTGAGCTTATAACGATAATACTATATCTTTGATGGGCTCGGATGCGATTTTTTATCTTATTTTTATAATTCATGGAGTATTGAATGCTCTGAATTTTTTTCAGATATCACTACCCTACACTACATATGAAGATGACCTTCAGATGGTTTCCAAACTTTTTTTTTTTTTGAGTCCGAGAATTTTAAACTGCGTTTGTTTCATGTAGTGATCAATCACTAGATTTTTGTGGTTTGGCAAAAAAACAGCTGCCGCAAAAAAAAAAAAAAAACACACTCTAGTTAGGTGTCAGGTTATAAGTTGCTGCTTTTGAGCATGCTTCTGATCATTGCATGTTTGGTCAACTAACACAAGTTCCAATTATTTTTATGTTAATGTAGAGTTGTGGAGAGTGTAGGGCAGGATGTAGATGAGGTCGTCGAAGGAGATGTTGTGATTCCTGTATTCTTGCCAGATTGTGGAGATTGTGCAGACTGCAAATCAAAAAAGAGTAACCTTTGTTCGAAACTTCCCTTCCAGGTCTCTCCTTGGATGCCTAGAGATAAAACCAGTAGATTCACCAACCTAAAAGGAGAGGTTCTATACCATTTCCTAAATGTATCGAGTTTTAGTGAGTATACAGTGGTGGACACTGCCCATATTGTAAAGATTGATCCTTCAATCCCACCAAGTAAAGCATGCCTACTCGGTTGTGGAGTATCAACAGGTACGGGAATCCACTGACTCGTGATATAAAATTACAATCTCCCCTGTTGCAAAACTCTGGCACATTTTGTCTAATTCATGTTTGGTCAAGTGCATTAAGACTAGTGGTGATTTAGTTGAGTTCTCTTGAAATTTTACAGATCTCCAAACTCCCTGCTATGAATTCTTGACTATCTTGCTTACACTGTTTTCAACCTTTTCCTATGCATGTATTGTTTGGAGAAACGGAGCTGGTTTTAAGTTATGCATTTGGACAAGATAGCCGAACCTATGTGTTTATCTTCACCTGGAGTTACTAATATGTTTTTGCCTCTGAATGCATCATTATTTATTATTTATTAGAGAGTAATATAAATTATATTTTAAGAACTTATCTAATAATTTAAGATATTGGATTGTGATGATTTTTTGATATGGTATCAGAATTTTGATGACCAAGAAGTAACGAGTTTGAATCTCATTATCTTTATTTATTTGATAAAAATTAAACATAAGATAATGTGGTCTCTGCAAGTTTCAAGCTCAAAAAACTTTTATTTGAGAAAATGTGTTAGAAAATAATATAAATTATATTTTGATACCTCACTTAATAACTTAAATTATTGGGTTAAAATGATTATTTAACCACGAATTGATTTTCAGGGGTTGGAGCTGCATGGAGAACTGCAAATGTTGAGGCAGGGTCAACTGTTGTCATATTTGGGGTTGGGTCAATCGGCTTAGCAGTATGATCACTGTTTTACTCATCTATCGCTTTTCTGATTTATATGCTAGGCTGCTGGGATAACGTCATGGCTATTTGGTTGTTCTCTAGGTTGCAGAGGGTGCCAGAATAAGCGGCGCTACTAGGATTATAGGGGTGGATGTGAATCAAGAAAAGTTCGAAATTGGCGAGTACTTTTTATGGGCTCATTGATGCTATTTTTTCACAAAATTTCATAGATTGAAATCCTAGGACGTGAATCACTTCTTTAAATGAGTACATATGAGCATTTGTTAGAGAATAATATAGAATTATTTTTTGATATAGTATCAAATTTAATGATAAAATAGTTATGGTTTTGCATTTGCATTTGTCGATAATCATGAGAACAAGGGTTGGCTAGGATGGATCACAAGCAGTTTATGTCATCAAATTAATGTCAGAGTGTATTGCATGATTTATGTTTGATGCTTTATTTTCATTTCCACACAGCAAAAAAATTTGGAGTCACAGACTTTGTCAATGTTGGAGAATGCGGGGATAAACCTGTGAGCCAGGTTTTCTTCTCAATCCTTTTACCTTATTGTTTATTTTCTACATTAATAATCTTGAGTTGGAAAGCAATTGGAAAGAGCTGAAGAAGTGCGTGTTCCTCTGCTAGCTGAGATGAGATTTTGTCTCAAACGGCTCTTGCTTTGTGAACGATGGTTTGTGCTTGTTGTTTAAGGGAAACACGTTAACTGCCTGTTAGCTAACCTCATGCCTTAAATGCAAGGAATAGATAGCTTTTACTAGATTCAGAGGCTATGGCATGCTTTCAACCTGATTTCTGAATACAAAAGTAACTTGTGATTTCACAGCTTCGAGATGGGATCCCTATAGCATAGAAATGCATTTTTTCTAAAATTGCTATAATATGCTTTTTTAAAGAGCACCTAGAAGTCTCCCCTTGTAGTTTTCTCCTTTCTCTGGGCAAAAATAATGGAGGGGTGAAAGGGTGTATGGAAAAATCAGGATTTAGAATTTTTGACATAAGTGCTTCGCTCTCCGACTGAGTAGTTCATTCTGAAGTGTTTTCTTCTTACCATGTTGAACAGGTGATCAATGAAATGACTGGTGGGGGAGCAGACTATTGCTTTGAATGTGTTGGTTTGGTGTCCTTGATGGAGCAAGCATATGCTTGCTGTCGAAAGGTCTCGCTTCCAAAACGCCATTTCATTTATGTCAATGTTCTAGTCTTCCTCTAGGCTTCTGAGGATTTACTCTACGCTGGAGCTTAACACAGTTGTATAGGCAGTAAAGACAGCTTGTTTATTTACATGATTGTGTATGGTGGGTAATCTTGTTATTTGCAAATCATTTTGTAATTCAGGGATGGGGAAAGACAATCATCTTAGGAGTGGAAAAACCAGAGTCACGGATCTCCCTTCCGTGTGCGGATGTCCTTCAGAGTGGGAAAACCCTCACTGGAGCCTTGTTCGGTGGTCTCAAAGCTAAATCTGATATTCCAATTCTCCTAAAGCGTTACATGGACAAGGTGAACTTTTCTTTCTTGCCTATCATGGCTTAAGTAAAACTGTCGTTATCCAACAATATAACTGGCTTGATAATGTAACCTCCTTTTTTGTTTTTGCTATTAGAGGCACAATATTGTGTGTACATGTTACAGTTTCGAGGATTTTCCTCGTCCCAAGTGGTCATATAAAGCATTTAAGTAGTTATTTTCCCCTTGGTGATTTATGCTTTGGCATGTTAATTCTAAGTGGTTTTGCAGATGCGTGCTTGCTTACAAAGTGTTTTCTCTCTTTCAGGAACTGGAGTTGGATAAGTTTGTGACCCATGAGGTCAATTTTGAAGACATTAACAAAGCCTTCGATTTATTACTTGAAGGAAAGAGTCTCCGATGTGTAATTTGGATGGACAAACAAGCAAGCTACTCCAAAGGTGTTTGTATATCATGATTCTTGAAGGCTCTCATTTAAGCGTCTGCCCTTCTATTTGCACGATGTTTGTGGGGTTTGATCTTCAAACAAATAAAGGCAGAGTCTATTAGGATATCAATAAAAGCATAGTTTGGATTCAGGGAAGCTCTTTTTTATTTTTTATAACAACGAACATTTAATACAAATCTCCTCGATTATGATACCGTAAATGCACTAGATGCTCCGGTGAAGTATTCAATGGGGGAGTGTTGTGCTTTCTTAGATGACCCAAAATGCCTTAGCCGATAAACTCCAGAGCTAGCCTCCTCTGGCACCTCCCATTCGATGGTTGCTAAGCTAGTGTAGAGACTGCTATTGTCCGATTTCCACTTGAAATACAAGCAGAAATCATCATCATCATAAACTGGAATCCATCGTTGTCCTCGGAGCATCTCTACGGCTGCAAATGTGCCTTCTGTTAATAGATCATTCCTCGCGTTAGCACTCCAAAACGTGGCGCTCGGTTTATCCCCCTTTTTGAATGAACCTCCTTTTGGTTCACTGACATCTTGTTTAATGTCACCAAACTTTTTACCCCTGGGGAGCGAGTCTGGAAATGGATCAGCTAAGAGTCTGAGTACTTTCGAGGAAAGATCTGGCGGTGACCAGTCTGCTGGTTGTAGGGCACCCCTCCCCTTAGCCATTGCCAGTGCTAAGTGGTTGAATTCTTGAATGTATGCTGATAATGTGTGAGGACCATATAGTGTTGAAGCCGCCTGCACGATTCATTATTAGCTTGCAAAATCATAATAGGCTCAGCATGTGGCTAGTAATATATATGTTTTTTTCCAAAACAACATTTCAAGTTCTAGTTTTTGACACATGCATGGATTCTGATCAAATCGGTTAAGTGAAAGCCACACATAAGATTCATGGGACTCTTGTCTTGCTACTCTTACAGCCTCATCTTTTTATCTCATAATGAGACCAAAAACGTTCAATGCCTAGACTTATTGTCTCTGGCGAACCCTCATAAATGGTTTTATATTACTCTCCAAGGCATACCTCATATCTTTGTTGCTCGTATTCTTCAAAAGTCGCAACATACTGAGAGTAAGTGTTTGTCAGGCCAGCTATTACAACGTGGGTCTCATCGTCAAACTCTCCTCCTCCATTACTTACCAATGTCTCCTTTACTGCTTCCCTCAGTCGACGACCAGCCATTGTCGTGAGCTCTGCAAATGTCAAGAGCCACGGCAGCTTGTTTTTTGGCACAAATTGTAAATCAAGTCATTTCATTACCGAGGGAAAGAAAACAAACCTCCTGGAACCGAAAGTATGATCAATTTTCCCAGCCTAAGAATTTGAATAGGAAGAATTTCTGGCTGCATAAGATTGAAGCAACAATTAATTGAAAATAAATCTCTACTAGGCAACACATGCGGACACTCTAGCCAGTCCAGTCACAGTCCTTAATGTCTTACCGTCCACGCATAAGGTTCAAACATTTCTCCCGAGGATAGTAAAACAGCCTTGGGCTTTTGGCATTCCACCTGGAATTGGCTTGGTTCTTTTAAGAGGTCCCTCACTTTTTTCCAAAGCTCGTTGATCTGTAAGCATTGGTTAAATCAGTTCTCACGCACACAGCCACCCTAACAAGGATAATAAATATTCTACTGTCTGTTTACACGTAAAATCTAAAGTAAAAGGTAAATATTAATTTTGCATAATACTCTTTCCAAAATCATTTAATGAACGAAATTCTTTCCAATAATGTATTCCGAAAAAACCATTCAAGGAAGCTTTAAATAGCCAATAAACATTTTTTTTTAAATGAGAATAAGGTCCTGACCTCTGTATCACCCTGCTGAAACCCGAACATGCCAGGCCCATCTGTGGTTCCAGCGGCAAAACCTGGACCAAGGGCTGCAGGACATGTCCTAACCTTTGTCTTTCCACTTAGCTCCACTTCTATTTCACTAAAGTTTTGGTACACATGGCGATAGTCGACCTTTCCAGTCAATTCCTTGGTGGCAGACATGAACAGATCAACAGCCTTGTTGAACTGCCTCTCTCCAATGATCTTTGTGCTCAGTATATCATCTGGGTATCTGATGAAAAAATCCATGGAGTCAAGCCTAAGCTTATTAATATTTAAGGGCTCATTTGATTTAAGTCTAGTTAGTGAAAGCTTTGGTACCCAGGTCCACGGCCTTTGCAGAGGGTGACATCTCCATGGCATGAAGAGTGGTTAAAGTCGCAAGGTTTTCCACTATCAGTACAGAATGCTCCTAGCACATTTGGGCTGATGTCTCCAACATTTGATTGACAAAATGCCCCTACAAACTGCGACCCATCACTTTTCCTCGCCTTGAAGCTTCGGCTAGTTGAATTATCGCATGGTTTTCCTCCCGTAGCCTTGATGGATCGCACTTTCTTGATCAATTTGCTTATATCTACCACACACAAAACAAGTAGATGCACATAACGGATCAACCCATGCTCACATTATTACACTAACTAAAGAATAACATGTAACCAAAGAATTCATTTCCTCATCTTCTGAATCAAGTAGTATAAATTCCTTACAGATGTGTAATCCATAATCACAAGACTCGATTCAGTCTGGTGGATTATCTTATAAGCTCATTAACTCGAGATTTAATTCAGGTTGTGCCACTAGAAAAACTTTAAATTGATCCTTAGTAAGTTCTAACAACTCGAGATTCTATTCTAGTAAACCTTGAGAAGTGAGCCTCGAACCATGGTTTCACCGGTGAGCATCGGGTCCTTCAACTAATGAGCTATCTTTGTGGGATGGTATAAAAATCAAATATTGCAGAAGATGAAAATGCTTACTTGAAGGCGTGGGCACACTACGTGATGAGTTGGCTTCGGTGGAAGTGAACCAGTCCTCAAAAAACCTAGCGGCAGCACCCTTGTTGTCTCCACTGATGAGTTTATTGTCTCTAGACATTGAGGTTCCATGAGTGGCGTACCAGCTGAATGCTCCAATGCTCTTACCACTAGCACTATCTACAAACTTCAAAAGGGTCATTTCTTTGTCAACATTGGCTGGATATCGTGCTCTCTCTTCCGCTGGGTTAAGTAGATATGCACTTGGACTCCTATTTATTCCAGCATTTTCAACGACCCCTGAAAATTAAAACAAGAGCAATGCAATTTGCCATGTGTTTTCGAACTGGGAAAGCAGTCTAGTTGCAGAATATACGCAGGCTCACTTCATAAATGGAAAAAAAAAATGCTTGATTAACTTGATTACCTGTGTTAATGAAAACTGAGCCAGGCTTCAGATTCTCGTGGGCTTGAACTACGCTTTGCTCAATTGCATTGACAAGGGCATCAAAAGATTGTTGGACAAAGCCTAGAGAAGTAACATGGTAAAGTAAATATTGCAGATACCCTCCAGGCCCAGCATGGGTATGAATGCCACTAATGGCCAAATTTTCTTTCGTGTACACAGTTCCATACCTTCAGATTAATCACCAAAATGACAGGATTATTATGATTATTTATTAATCAAATAACTTCTTTATCTTGTGTCATTTATAGAATTGCTTGCCCTTTATTTTACCTTGATCTTAGTCTCTCGAGTACTTTAACAGTCACAAGCTGTGAAGCCATGCCAGCATCAAGATTGACAAAAGCAAACCTTGCCCTCTGGTCATTCTGATCAGCCACAATAAAAGTCCTGGCTCTTAACCTGAAATGCACGCCAGCACTGTTCTGTTCCATGCTAGCATAACCCATCATGTTAACCTCGGCAGCAGGACCAGTCATGTCATAACTCCCCACCCCGATCAAGTATTCGCCATTAATGACTTCTATAATGGCAAAGGCAACAAAAAGTAAAAGAAAATGGGAGTCTCGATATGATTTCCTACTCATCATTTCTGTCTAATTACAAACTCCCATTGCCTCTATAGTTATATAAAGGAATTGGAAGCTTTGAGAGTTTCTTGGATTCTCTTGTGATGCTAAAATTTCTTAGCACTTAGTGACTTGATTCATGATCAGCTTGTTTTCTTGTTAGGGTCTTGAGTTATCACAAGGTATTTCTTCTTGGTTTAGTCCGTTCGAGGATATCGTCAAGGCATGTTTTCGTCTATTGTTTTGTGCAATGATGCTCTTCAGCGGCCAAATAAGCATCGCTTGCAGAATATCATGGACCGAAGTTAAATAATATTTAGTGGTTCTGTAGATTCCAGTATTATATTATTTGACGACTACATGGTGTTATTAAAGTTGCTCTAGCATCATAGATTAATCTGGTATCGATTTGATATTTAATTTAAATTATATAAAACCTAATTAACCTCATAAATTAATTTGTTATTGAATGACTTATCAAGATCAAGTTGATTTTTTTAAAAATAAAATAAAATAATATTATTTTAATTTTTTAAAAACAACACCATTTTTACATCATTCAAAGTCATCCAACCAATCCATGACATGATACCTGGTCCTGTAACTTTTCTACTGGTTGAGGCATGTCAATTATAAACTTTTAAACAAATGAAACTCTTTATTATTGCCAAAGATTATTATTTGATCCAGTAAATTAATTAGTCAAACAATTTAGCTCAATATCTAATCCCTGTATTTTTCACATTTTTTAACCCATCCTTCTATCAACTTGTTCGTTTTTCATAAGAATTTAATTGTTTTTCTCTAATAGAAATCCCAAAAGAATTACAAGTCTAAATTATTTTATGAATAAAAAAAAGTTACGAAAAATTGAGACCTCCAAAATGCTTTATTGGGCTTTTTAATTGCTTCGACCTATTGGACACACCGAATACTCCATGCTTGGAGCAACATGTAATCTTTCGTTGCTGGACTTTTTCCCTCAAGACTATTACCATTTTCGATTATTGCCCATGATCGTCTATCCCTGTTGTGGCATAACTTGCCGCCATCAACATTTAAGGTGTCTCAAGTGCATAGAAACCTTTTAAATCACTCCAAGTTGTGTGAAGCTTGTCCTATGTCCTCAATATATTCAATCGAAGGCGCGGTCTAGAATAAACACATCATTTTCTCACTTCAAAATCACAATTTCTCCACCTCAAACAGCTATTTTTTTCCGACCCGTAGATCCACTGTAGGGCCCTTGAAGCCAACGTTCATGGAGGTAACAGCTGATCAGAGAAATGTCACTGGCTGTTTTTCCTTTTTTCATCTGTCTATGGCCACCAGGAAGTTCTAGGATTTCTAGCTACAACTGCATTAGCTCTTTCTTCTGTCTTAGTCAAACCTAACACTCGTGTACCCCATCATCGCAAAGTAGTCGCATTACTCTTTCGTAGCATGATCGAGTGCCCGTTTATTAATTTGTTTATTTGTGCGGTGCAAACGAAACATGAATCTTGATCTCGAGAGCTATCATGGAATATTTGCCCATATCCTTAAAAGCCACTTCCCCACCATGCAACATTTCTCCGAGACTACCCCGCTAAATAACAATCAAATTTTCTAGAGGCTGGAGTTAAACTAAAGAAACAGTAGGACAATCTTGTAGAAGGAAGTGAAAACAAAATTAATTTTTCATTGATATATATAGTTTACTAAAAAAAAATCAGGATAACAAAACAAAGGAAATGATCCTGAAAACATGAAGTTTAAAACCATAATGAATATAACCAAACAAACCACACATTAAAGCAACACCATGATCATTCTATAGGAAACAAAAAATTGCTGTCCTAATATAGGAAGCAACATGCTTTTCTTTCGCCTTGGCTTCCTCATATTTGGGGGCGGTGCCCAGGAAGCTTCTCCTTGATCTTCTCCATCATTCCCTTTTTCACCATTGGCTCTCCTTTATGGGAAACTACATTTTCAGTAGAATCAAATTCAGATGGAGGCACCTCTTCAGTTTTTTTATGTCCCGGCATTTTCTCCTTGATTTTGTCAAGTAAACCCCTCTTCTCTTCTGGTTCAAGGGGTGTATTTGTGTTTGAAACTGCAGCTTCAGTATAAGCAGGTTTAGCTGGAAAAGGGAACTCTCCGGTTTTCTTATGTGTTGGCACTTTCTCCTTGAGAAAACCCCTCTTCTCTTCCGGTTCAAATGGCGTATTTGCCGCTGGACGGTGAGGGACCTCCTCAGTTTTCTTCTGTGCTGGCGCTTTCTCCTTGACTTTGTCAAGGAAACCCTTCTTTTCCTCTGGTTCAAAGGGTGTCTCTGTGTGAGAAAATGCAGATTCAGCTGGAGGAGGAGGGACCTCTTCAGTTTTATGTGCTGGCACTTTCTCCTTGACTTTGTCAAGGAAACCCTTCTTCTCCTCTGGTTCAAAGGGTGTCTCTGTATGAGAAAATGCACCTTCATTATAAGCAGATTTAGCTGGATGGGGAGGGACCTCTTCAGTTTTCTTATGTGATGGTATTCTCTCCTTGGCTTGGTCAAAGAAACTCTTTTTATGCTCTGGTTCGAGAGGTGTCTCTGTAAGGTGAGCTGCGGCTTTAGCTGGACGGGGAGAGACCTCTTCAGTTTTCTTAAATCCTGGTGTTCTCTCCTTGGCTTGGTCAAAGAAACCCTTCTTCTCCTCTGGTTCCAGGGGTGTCTCTGTGTGATGAACTGTGGCTTTAGCTGGACGGGGAGAGACCTCTTCAGTTTTCTTATATCCTGGTGTTCTCTCCTTGGCTTGGCCAAAGAAACCCGTCTTCTCCTCTGGTGCAAGGGGTGTCTCTGTGTGATGAACTGCGGCTTCAGCTGGACGGGGAGAGACCTCTTCAGTTTTCTTATATGCTGGTATTATGTCCTTGGCTTGCTCAAAGTAACTCTTCTTCTTCTCTGGTTCAAGGGGTCGTGACCCTGTGGGATGAACTGCGGCTTCAGTTGGAGAGGGAGGGGAATCTTCAGTTTTCTTATATGCTGGAATTATGTCCTTGGCTTGCTCAAAGTAACTCTTCTTCTTCTCAGGTTCAAGGGGTCGTGACCCTGTGGGATGAACTGCGGCTTCAGCTGGAGAGGGAGGGCCATCTTCAGTTTTTTTATACGCTGGTATCATGTCCTTGGCTTGCTCAAAGTAACTCTTCTTCTTCTCTGGGGTAAGGGGTGTCTCAGACGGATAAACAGCTTCAGTCGGAGGAGGGACCTCTTCAGTTTTCTTATATGCTGGTATCATGTCCTTGGCTTGCTCAAAGTAACTCTTCTTCTTCTCTGGGGTAAGGGGTGTCTCTGTGTTAGAGGGAACAGTAGTATCCTCATGTTTCTTCTCCCCGTCACCAGGCTGCAATATATTTCAACAAGAGAAAAGAACTGTCAGTTTCAAGAAAAACTCAACAACAGAGAAAATAACTAAAATAAACAATTGAGATTAATATATATCAATCGAGTTAATCAGAAACTTACATAACTGTTGTCTGATCGATGAATTTTCTCTTCATACTCAGTGGCAGGCACCTCTTCTTTTTTCTTCCCCATGAAACCAAACAACCCACGATCCGTGGTCTCAGTAGCACCACTCTCTTCACCAGCACTGGTCTTGGTCTCATACTCGTGGCTCTTATTTACCCCAGCCATGGTGATCAAATTCACAATCCGAACTTAAGCAAGAAAATATAACAACTAAAGGCAGAGCAAAATGAGGAAGCTTTTGTGTCTAGTGATTTGCGTTTGTAACTGATGTTTTTGCTTAGCAGGAGTGTTGGGCTTTTATAGCAGTGATACAGCGCAGAGCTGATGCGATTAAAGAAATAATAAAGCCAAAGGAGCTTGACCAATCAAGTTTCACTTCTGTAGCCGACGTGTGCATTTAACGAAAATAAATATCAGCAGCACGCACAAAATTATACGCGCTTTGATATTCTGCCAGGTGTTCGTCAATCAGAGGCTAGCATAGTTATCCAACCAGCGCGGGTCTGATACGACTCCGAACCCGAGTTGGGAGTTTACTGGGTGATGCTAAAAACAAGTTATTTTCTTATCAAAATTAAAAAATACTAAAATAATATTGTTTTAGATAAAGAATTTAAATTTAAACAAATTCCTTGTACTTGAATCAGCTGGTTTCTGGATCGATCCACAAATCATTTAGGTTTGACCGGATGACACACTTCGGTTTGAAATGAAATTCTTCCTAGCTTAAATTTTGCTACCAAGTCAATTTAAAACAATATAATTTTGAATAAATTAAAAAAATAAATTAAAACACACCGTTTCAGACAAAAAAATAAAAGCAAATTCATTGAAATTAATTAGATTGAGTAATGAATGACACACAATGTTATTTGAGTTCGACAGTATCTATATCCACTTTGATTTAGAATGGATGGATGTAGATAAGATGGCTCAATCTATTTTTCAAATTATTTTTAATTTTAAAACATATTAATTTAATGCTTTTAATTATTTTAAGATGCTGGAATAAAATATTAAAAGTTCAGAAAAATATTTAATATAGTTTCAATTAAAAAACTTTTTAAAAAATATGACGCATCAGATTACAATCACACTCCGAACAATGTGGCCAGCGCTCGCTGTAGAGTCGGTAGATATTTTTGTGAATGCGGTAGAAGCGTGTTGGACACGCGAGGAATGTGTAGAGTGAGTCTAAAGGAAATGAAAGGAGAGAAGTAAAGTGGAAAAGTTGAGAAAGGCGACGCTGTCAGATATTTTGTGACACGTGGAAGGAGAATGTGGAGAACTTGTCCTTAAGTGAGACGTGGCGCCAGAAGTGTCGGCCTCGACTGGATGAAATATGAATATGGAAGGGCGGTGTATGTCGGTGTGAGTTATTGGACGGGAAAAACTCCCTTAGGTTTGCTTCGTTGTGTTTTTTCTTTTCTTTTCTTTTTTCTAATTTTAAATTATCTGGTATTTGAATTGGCTACCAAATTTATTTTTAACAAAGGATAATTAACAAAAACTAAAAGATATTCCATCATCTTGTAAACACAGTTCATTATAGTAGATTTTCTTTTTTTTTTTAGTTTTTTTTGTTTTTCATGCTTCAACATTCTATTTATTAAAAATTAAATTATATAATTTATTGCTATTTGTTTTCTATATACTTATTTCAGTCTCATGATTTACGTTGCGAATTTAATGGGTTAATCTGATTGATTCAAGCTTTTTTAAATTGATATTTTTTTATTTTTATCTTTTAATACTTGATTGATTATAAACTAAATTTCATGATTTGTTTTAGTTTATTTTTTATAATGTTATGCGGGTCTTATGATTCATCTTATGATTTTTTACTCGGATTAACTCAAGTTGTTTTATTGAATTTTTTTTTATATTGAATTTCTTTTCAATTTCATTTTTTATTGGTGTGTTGATTGAGAATTAATTATATCAAGGATAACCATTTGAATGGATGTTTTGTTAGGATAAAATAATCATATTGATAGATTATTTGAAGACAATTAATTATATCACGGATTTGTTTTTGTTTGTAGCTTCGAAAGCAAGTATTTTCGTGTTTATTTGTGTGATGCATCATGTAGACCATCACGTAAACAAACAAGCTTTATATCTCAGCGAGAAGGTAACATAAAAAATGATAATTAATAATTTGTTTAAATTATCTTGTATTTATAATTTAAAACATTACACATTAAATCACGTATATTTTTTATTACTTTTAGTTGACAGAAATTACATGAAACTCATATAATTTTTTTTTCTCGTAGTTGAATTATTGAATTTCTTATAATTTCAGATTTGAATTATATAAAAATCATGTTATAGACCAAATTAGACATAAAACGCTAAATCTTTACCTAATACATTTCATTGTACTCGAAGATCTTAGCAAGCTCATAAATTTGTTTAACGGGATAGAGAAAAATAACATTATTTACATTATTTTTAGAGGATTACTTACCCATTATATCAACTTAGATTAAAGAAAATATTTTAATGAAAACTCATTGATATTATAAGAATTTAATAAAAAAACAAAAAATAATTTAAGAACTTAACTGAGATTAGTTTTATGAACTGAGGATTTTTTTCAAGGCCTGCCTTTAAAAAGGCAATAAATTAGGTGGGAAGTGGGAACTTTTGAGTTTTGACAGTGTCGTCGATGAAAAAGAGAGGGAGAGCCTCGAGATTAGCGACTGGTAGGTTTGTGGCATTGTTTTGTAAGAGATAACGTGATCAAATTTACTTTGATGTTGTAAGATGTGTTTTTATTTTTATTTTTGTGTTTTACAAATATTTTTAAAATAATTAAAATAATTTATTTTTTTTATTTTAAATTAATATTTTTTAAATATTTTTAAATTATTTTAACGTGGTAATATTAAAACTAATTTTTAAAAAATAATAAAAATATTATTTTAATATATTTTTAAATAAAAATTATTTTAAAAAACAATTATAATTGCACCTTGTTACACTCCCAAACATGCTATCAGACGTCCACCTTGTCGTTTAGGGCAGCAGATAATCATATTTTCAAGATATTGATTTATGATTTACGCACTAATCCACTTTTCTTGTTGTTGGCACAGTGCACTGTGTGAGCGGAAGCGACGGCTTCCAACCCTTCCTGCTTCTCCAACCGTAATTCGACGTTACGACAATGGAATCCGTTGGTGTTGAGGATGGCTTGTGTTTTAGGCCCTGCAATTAAGTTACGTGATATATTTAATGTAATCCATTTTATTCATAGATATGATATTTATTATGTGCTGTGATTATTATTTGATATATTTGGATTATAATTAATTAAAAGAATAAAGATAAGACAACGACCACAAAAATATATATCAATTATTGAATTAATAAGGTATTTCATTTTAAGATTATGATCCAGCTATTCACATGTACTTTTTTTTGGGTCATTCTATGTTTAACTTTTAATGTTTAGTGTTTAAAATTCATAGTTATTTGTTGTGATGTTTTTTTATTAGGTTATATATATATATATATATAAAAGAGGCCTGGCCTGGTTGGGAAAGAAGGCTCCAATTCCATCCGAACAAACTAAACGGGCCACGAGATGGTCGAAAGAGGAGCCAGCGAGCTACATACCGTCATTTGAAAATTTCACGCTAGCCCAAGAAGCTTCAAAAGCCTGGCGAGAAGGTAGAAGGAGCACACCCAGCAGACCCCGATGTCCCAGGCAACAATCAAGCATGAACAAGTAGAAAAGAAACCCTGGCTCAAATTGCCAAGTGGAAAACCCGACCACATAAAATCCTACCATGGGAAAATATTGATTAATAAATTTGAAATGGGCATAGGAATTTTGATGCAGAGATATGTCAGTGCTGATGATGAGTGTAGCTGTAAATTCCAGGGAAAAAGCGAAATTGAATAGCAAATAGCAATGATCTGCAGCTTCACATGCGGCTGCTAAATCAATAATATTCCAACTAGTGTATATGTACGTGTTGGTGCAATCAATGAGAGTTCACCAGCTCAAGATAGAAACAACATAGGCATCAATGAATGGGCCAACTGATAAGAAGGCTGTAGAAAAAAGGAAACTGCAACATAGGGACAAATACACTCTTCACAAGCATGAATGAATGGCCAACTCGGGTTTGAACAAATCTTCAAATGACAAAGTTGCTGAGTTTGTGAAGGCAGGTCATTCATATATAACAAAAGCTGACTACATATGCAACCACAGCTGACTATCAGATTTTCCATATCCAGGCAAGTTCAATAACTTCGGAAGATGGGCAGAAATTAGACCCGGGTGAACAACACAAAATAAGATTTTGCCATTCATAGATGTACAACCATGCGAGGACAATTGGATTAGATCAGGTATTAACACAACAGTGTTCATTTCCTCGAGGGATTTCATAATAAATCAAGAGCAACAAATAATCTGATTGCATGCTGAATCCAAACCCACTAATCTAGTCCTAAAATCAGGTAAGCACCCGAGCAATCATCCACATAACTGAACTCAATCAACACCAGTTGAAATAATGAGTTAGCAACTGACCTATGGGGCATAGCACATGGGAGAATTTTCAATCTCAATTCCCTACATTTAGTTTGGATCTAGCCTCTTTGATGTATGTTAGAAGAGATTCCCCAGCATTAGGCAAACCTTTCCTTCCAACTAACCTTATCTGAAAGTTATTATACAGCATTTCCATCCTCTTTCCATCGTCTTGTAGCTCACTAAGTTCAACAGCCTGCTTCCTAGAAATCAAACCATAAAGACATAGAAAACAAGAATCTGATTCTCCTCCTTGGAATTTGACCCTCAACAATGACAGAGATTCCCCATCATTTGACCTGGGATCAAACAAAATAGAGAAGCTCCCGAATTTCAGATTAGGGGTGTCATATAATTCATTAAGATCGTCAATTTCCTCAAGGCTATTATTTACTTTGTCAATCACAGATAATGGCCTTCTGTTGGCCACTCTCAATATGTTAGCAGCCTCTCTCATCCCACTAAGAAAAGCTCCATGCATTGTTGCTGGATACTGTTTGTTTGTCGCCTCTCCTGCAAAGAAAACCCTTCCATCCCCCACGCTCTCAGCAAGAATATCATAATCGTCTCCTGAAGACCCCACTGCAACATATGAATAAGATCCATACGTGAAGCAATCTTTTCCCCAGCGAGTGCAAACCGATTGAACTGGATCTGGAACAACAATCCCTTTTGGATGGAAAATACCTCGCAATATGCCAAGGACCCTTTTCACAGAATCCACTGGAGACATTGTCTCAAACTTAACCGCAGCATCCCCAGCAACAAGAGCAATTAAAAGAGCACCCCCTGAAACAGATGAGTAGCTATAAAACAGAAAAAACTCGCCTCTCATGCTTGGATCTTCTGTCAAATGACCAAATGTATCAATTTCTCCACCCCAAAAATTATAGGGAAACAATAACGCCACCTTATTTAGTAACCCATATCCTAGTCTTTGAATTGCATCTTTCTTTCTTTGTGGAAGCTCGGGGACGAATTCAATTGATCCCTTCTTAAGCACACCCAAAGGGACGGTGCAAAGCACCATATCCCCACGGAATCCCTGTCTACCCGCATAAACAATAACCCCATCAACCCCATATCTTATACTCTCCACCGTCTTCTCATAGAAAATCGGAAGGTCCTTCGCAAGCTCTCTAACAAAAGTATCATTGCCTCCTGGAATAAAACAATGATCACCCCCCATTTCATAAGGATCGTCCTGATCCCAATATGCCATAGACAAATTAGACATTAATGAAGCATTCGCATATTCCAAATTCGCAAGATGCCAATTTAATAACATTAGCTCTTGTGGATCCTCAGCCACCTTATAAACATGCCTAAATGCTTCAAGAGCGGTCCCTAAATTAACATCTACAGATTTAACTTCCTCGATCATAGCCTGTCTAAGCTTACAAACTCTATCTAATAACTTATTAAAAGAAGCCTCTATCCTAGAATCAATCTCGGAATCAACAGCCTTCCCATCCGGCAAATACAAAGGGCAAATATCTCTCACCTTATGCAATGGCAATCCCATTTGCCTCGCTAGAACTCCAAGTGGATTTCCATTTATTCCAGTGAGAACACTCCCACCAAGATCCGCCGCAGCCACCACTCCTTCCCCCTTCAAAATCATAGTCTTCACACGCCCACCCGGCCGAGCCCTCCCTTCCAAAACAACAACCTTAAAACCCATAGCCATTAACTGCCTCGCCGCAACCAACCCCGCGAGTCCTGCACCCACAACAACCACATTGGCTCTCTCCACTCCCTCATTTAATTTCAACTGCGCTTCTTTAATAGACAGCGCCACGCCAAAGTTAATGTAGCCATGTTGTAGCAGAAAATTATAAGCAGAATCAACTAAGGCTTTGTGCTCGGCCCGAATCGACTCGAGCGCATGATCACGCGTTAACCAAACAGAGACACTGGATCTCCAGCGACTAAGAATATGGTTTCTCACGACAATATAATTAGCTTGCTCCGTGCCGCCAATGGTAGACACCACGTTAGCTTCAATTTCTTCTTCAGTTAACGAATCGACAGGAAACCCGACGGAGATCGCTATTAACGCTTCGACATCGACTTCTTTTGAGAGACCGCCGCCAATTCTGTGGCGGCGGAAGGGGGGATTGCCGTTGATTTCGGTAAAGAAGCGTTTTCTACGGCGTCGTTTTTTGGGAGGTGGAGCAGGGAATGTGGAGTTAGGGTTTTGGGGTGGCTGTATGGGGTCAGAAGAGTCGTCTTGGGAGTCTGAAACTGGAGCGTCGAGTATTGTATTGGGAAGTGGAGACTGGGTTTCAGATGAAGGTGGGAGGTTGGTTTCCGGCGAGTTTTGGTGATTGTTGAGGTCGGTTTCTGGTGACGAGTCCTCGGAAACGACATCGTTTGCATTATCGGAGGGGTCCTGAGGAGGTTCAGCGGTTGTTTCCATTTAGCTCAAGGCGTAAATTAATATTACTGCATTGCTCGTTTTTATGCCCTGCCTGGAAGTTCAAATCGATTTTTTGATGGGCTGGGCTGCTAGAGAGAACAGGCCCAACGAATTTTGTTCTTGAGCCATTTGTTATGTTTTTGAGGTATGGTTTGGTTGCTCGAGATATAATAGAGATGTGAAGAATTTCATGCATTTTTATTTTAAAAATATAAAACTTTATTTTAAAAAAATTTAAGATATATATTTATTTTATATTAATAATTTTTAACTACATATTTTTTTATTTTCATTATCTATATTATTTTTAATCTCAAAACAATAACAAAAACCACATACTTATATTGAACACAAAAACATACACAATATTCAACTTTGTGGATTTCATCAATGTAAATTAAGATAAAATATTTAAAAAAAATCAAGGCACAATTACTCTTTTCTCAAGTTTTTATTGTTTAAATTAAATAATATGCAATAAATTTAATTAAATCAATTCTTATAATTTAATTCAAGACTATTTTAATTATTTTATCCATAAAACTAACTCATTGTCTTGCGATACGCTATGAGTCATAGTACAAATTCTTTTGAGCAAAAACAATATCTAGGCATTAGAAACTTGTCTTTTAAAAAAGAAATTGATTTTAGTCATGAATTGAATGATACTTTGATCTAATACTGAGATGAAAAAATATTTGATCCACCTAAGTTAACTTAGATTAACTTATAAAACTCACGAGGATAATCTTAATTTTTTTTTGAAAAAATCAATCATAAATTAACTCAATGTTGAAAGATGAAATTAGTAAAAAACAACATACAATTAAAAAATATAATGGACTTAATTCTACCAAACAGACGAGCGATGAAAGTTATGCATGTCATTGGATTTAGTAAATTTTTTATTCCAAACATATTTTTTTATTTAATTACACAGCAATAAAGCTTAAGAAATTCTTTTTGTGTAAAACAATATAATTTCTTAGAAAGTAAAAAAACCATGAAAGACAGTGGGGTTGAGATAGTAAAGGTAGATCACCAACAATAAAATATGAGATTTCATTCTCTTAGGTTCAAGTTATATATATAAAAAATAGATCATCGATAACAAATTGTGAAATTGTATTTAAAAAAAATAAGAGGAAAGAAAGCATTAAACAAAAACAAAAAAAAAAACAAATAATACCTTGAATGTCGCTGATCAACTCGTCAAACCACTGCCTAAATAATGATTTCAATTGAGTTCAAAGATTTTCCATTTTTGAAAAACCAAATAGAAAATAGAAAAAAAAAACCTAGCCATGTTGGGATGGACATTAAAAAAAAACAGTTCGAGTGTGCGGGCCTTTCTGCCCAACCAATACAACTGGGTATATCTCATTCTAATTTTTTAAAGGGGTGGAATGTTTTTTTAAAAAGGTTAACAGAAAACATCACCTGCTTTTTACAGTTTGTTGGAATATTAGGGGTTCAGTTTTTTTCAATTTAAAACTCATTCTCAACCCAGAACACCTAGAAAACATCGTAAATACATTGATAAACATATCAATGACCACCAAAAACCCAAGAAACATCTTAAAAAAACAAAATCAATCCAAAGCTAAAATGATTCTTATGGTTAGATCTACTTTCTCGGGTTAGGAGAATGAAAAAAAACCAAGCCAAACTACTCTTGTGAAATGAAACTTATTGACACATAGATTAGCCTATTGGCCCGCTCTATGTAAAAAAAAAATAATTGACCCAGCAAAAAAAATCTAGGAAATGGCAATGTGTCTTTTAAATAAATAAAAATATTGTATCCGTGAATTTAAAAGTAAATGCATATTAAATGATATTTTTATCCAACATTGAGAAGAAAACACACTAAATCAATCTAGGTCATTTCAGGTTGACATTTGAAAGTTGTAGGTATAATCTTGACAAAAAAAAGAGAACCTAAACCTTGAATTAGTTTAATATTAAAAGATAAAATTGATAAAAAAAAAAAACTCAAGTGAATTTGAGTTAACCAATCAAACTTTCAATGCAAGTCATGAATGTCATCGGATTCAATAAATTTTTTATTCCATGTATTATTTTTCTATTTAATAGATTTACATGACATTAAAGTGAATATGATATTTTATGGTGATTTTTTTTTAAAACAAAACATGATATACTCGTGAGACTGAGATAACAAAAGCAAAACGTTGATAACAAGGGGTGAAATAATTTTTTTTTTAATTTCAAGTTAATCAAGAAAATAAATCATCGATGATAAAATGTGAAATTATATATATATATTTTTAAATCAAGGTACTAAAAGTGCATTAAACAAAAAAGCAAAAAAATAAAAAATAAACTGGATGTTGTTGCTTAAGTTGTCAAATTTATGATTTGTATCATGAAACTAACCAGGTTATTTTTTTTTGTATCTAAAAAAGAGCCAAAAAAGCCCAACAATGTTAGCCTATGACCTAACGCACTGGGCTTTAAAAGGAACAACCCAGACATGTGAGCCTTTAAGCCTAGGCCTGCGCACCTAAACATGTTTTTTTTTCTTATTTGAAGGACGAACGACATGTTGTTTGCTCTTTTTTATTTCTTTCTTTGAAAATATAAAGATAAGGTGTTGTAACAACGCCTTATCTTCTAGCTCAGTTTCTGATCACCACTGTAGTGGTCAAAAAAATTGAGGCTATGGGTTTTTAACCTTCCAAACTCATTTTTTAACACATTTAAAGCAAAAAACACTAAAAAAACCAGTTATAGAACATGTAGAAACCAATTTAACAACCTAATAAACCCAAAAAATGGCTTAAATCACAAAATAAAATCAAATAAATTTTTTCTTTCTTGATTTAAATCTATTTTTAGGCAAAATCAAGGCATAAAACAACAGCTATAAAACTCTACTTACCAAATATAATTCATTTACATCAATTTCAACTATTTTGGTGATCGAAATAGAAATAAACAATGATTTTCTCTTTCTAAGCCAAGATCCAGCAAGCTTATTTTTCTCTCCTCTAACAAAAAAAGATTGAAAACAAGGAAAAATGAACTTTGATACCAAAATTAAATTCCTGAAAACTAAAGGAGCCAATCACCTATAACCTGAAAAAAATAGGAGAATAAAGTAAACTTTTCATATGAAATTTAAAGTTACCATTATTGTTGCTCATTATTTTTATTTTGGTCATTTGACTTTTAAATCAACCATTCCTCCAAAAAAAATATTCAATTGGGTGCAAACTTTGACTTAAAAGAGCTTATTTATATATAAAAAATTTATGGATCAAATTAATTTTTTTTTATAAAAATTAACTAATTTAATCAACAATGATATTGTGAGATAATGCATAGTAAAAACCTGATATATTTTAGCTTTATACATAATGTGATTGTTAATTAATTGTTTTTGTTGACTCAAATCAAAGTACTGAGGATTAAAATGTTAAATCACTCATATTTGATCATGTTAATGTTTAAAACAACTTAAAATAAAACCTAATTCTGTCATGGATTGACGAATCACCGAATTTACCCATTAATCAGACCGGTTTAATAACCATGTCTGGAAGAAAAGAAAAAACAAAACAAAGTGACAAATCTAGTTAAAGCCACACTGGTCAAGCCCATCGAGTTGAAGCCTATTTAAACACATTTGAGCCCAAACAAGAGATAAGTTTTATAGCGAGGAGGGAGGCGAGGGTCCAGGCCAACGAACCCAAGCCAGACCGAAACTCTTTCTGTTCATCGTTCGATCTGTAAAAATCACCATTGCTGTCTCCTCCTGGAGCTCAAGAAAGGAGGAATTAAAACAGCGGAAGACAGAGGCGAAGAGAGAGATGATAACGCGATCGAATTTGGCAGACCAATTAAGAGAGTATCAGATTCGATCTAGGCATGATTGGGCCTCTGTCTCCTTCTTCTCTTCCACTTCCAATTTCACTTCTCCTAGGTAACGCACCTTTACCCACTGCCTTTTTTAATTTTTCAGATTCGGTTATTTTTTTGGTAGATATTTTTCTTTATTTCCTTCAGGTTTTACATTTCTTGATTGCTGCTTTGATTGGTTCGACTGTCAGATCTCCGTTTTTAAAATGATATGATTGCAGAGAAATTATGTTTTGGGTTTGGATTCTTTTTGATGGATTGTGGATTTTGTGCAAGGGATTTTGAACATAGAAGCTGAAAATTGAAGCTTTAGAAGATTGGTTGGTTAACTGGCTCAGTATTTTGGGTTCTGGATTTGGTTTAGTAGGTTAAGGAAATGAATTTCCTCGTTTCATGCTTTTTATGGTATTCTTGAATGTGGAAACAGTTTGGATTTTTTCTCTTTTTAGTTCAATTTGAATGTTAAGGAATTTTATTACTAGATGAGCATGCTTGCTTGTGTGTGCATGAGAAAATTTGAGGTGATTAAAAAACAAGGAAACTTGTTTAGATTTCAATATCGAAATGGGTTCCTAAAAGGTTGAGCTCTGAGGTGTGAATGTAGTTGTGGTAGGTTCAAGCCTTAATTACGTCAACAAACTCACTATGGATGTTTAAGCAAAATGTGCAGAAGGTTGAACACTTGGAACTCTTGAGGAATTGATGATAACATTTTGCTAGAAGGTATTTAAAGTTTTATGGACAAGGTGTTTTTCAAGCACTGGTGCTGTATCACTTGCTGGAACAAGAAACACCTTTTACTGGTTACTGGATAGTTTCAATCACAAGCAAGCCAATTACCACATGTTAAGAGCTTGTTTAGATGTGTGAAATCCGATTGATCCTTTTGGTTGGAGTAGCATTTTACGAGTAGATCCTCTTTTATGGTAAAAAAATCATACTCTGAATGGGTGCGGAACGTATCTGTTGTGATAAAAAATATTTTTGGTGGTGTTTCATGTCGTTCCACTTTATTAGGCTTGGCAGTGGTTAATTTCCCTGGATGGTCCCATTCAAGAGGATAAGGTCTTATCTTAAGGTCATAAAAGTTACAATCATCTAAGATATCTTTTCCAATTGTGCTGCTTCCCATAGCAGAGATGCAAAAAGGTGAGAACATAAAATGCTTTCAAGATGATATCCTTGCTATTTTCTTGTAGACAACACTGATGTTAATCCACTAAGAACATGGATGTCCACAAAGGACAAGAAAAATAAACTTTGAATTAGAACATCTAGTGAGCAGAGGAATAATTTATAAAGGTTTAAATAAGTGAGAAAATACAGAATACGGTTCATTTTTTTATGAAATATGTTGTTTGTTGCTAGGGTACTTTTGACATTTGCCTGCAGTTTCATGCACATGAGATCTGGGATGACATGCTAGGCTCTAAAGTTAGATTTAGGTGTTGTTGTGCATGGAAGATAGTGGAATGCAGCCCTGTAGCTGATCATTGATACTCAATTTGATAGGATTCAGTGTTGAAGGGGACTTGGGGGATTGAAAAGGTAGT
The DNA here is from genome assembly GCF_951802175.1 of Populus nigra. Classification (NCBI taxonomy): domain Eukaryota; kingdom Viridiplantae; phylum Streptophyta; class Magnoliopsida; order Malpighiales; family Salicaceae; genus Populus; species Populus nigra. The sequence goes on along the minus strand of NC_084855.1, from coordinate 775,119 downwards.
TTATGGTGAACTTTAACATAGGATACAGTTTGGCCATGTTTGTTTGATTTAAACAGTTTCCTGCTGGAGATTTGGAAAAGGAGAAAGCAGTCTGATTCCTGATTGACTCAAAGAAACTCGTCTAGATACTAGATTAACTCAGTTGCTTCTGACTTGTGTAAGTCGGAGATAATAATTCAACTGATAATTTTTTGGAACATTTGTCTCGTAAATGTGATCCAGTTATTTTACTTTTGTATGCAGTAGTAGAGTTATTGCAGGGCTAAATGAAAGAGAGAGTGGATTTATTTTCCTGCCCAGCAGAGATTTGGATATTTCATGTTACTGGTGTCATTTCATGGAAATCTATTGTATAAAAAAATTACTTTTGACAAGTGAATGTTTCTTCTGCTTGATTATCATTTTTTTGAGAATGCCAATACATAACTCATCTAAGATGACATCGATCCTGACTTTGTTTCCCCTCTTTGTCCTGTGTGTTCTTGCAGGATGGACGTTGTGGTGTTTGTAATATGGGAACTCGTTGTCATAGCATTCTTGGTTTTCTCTGCAGTTTCTTTATATTTTAGGCATAAGCGACTTGCATTTATCTTAGTATGCATCACTATGCTATTGCTTTTATGCATGAAAATTACAAAGCAAGTTCGATTGGCTAGGAAAAAGAAGCGAAGGATGCTTCTTCCTTTATCTATGTAAACTTTACTAGTAGTGAACCTTTTCCTATACCAACACAACTTTGCTGAGTAGATTGATATAATTTCTGACTTTTGCGTTGGGCCCCTTTTTCCTTGGTTTATTGCAATCTGTAATTATATACTAAAGCAAGTTGATCAAGGAATATGATTGAGGTGATCATTAAAATACGTGCTGATTGAATTGGAGATTTCTCATCACTCGGGATGGAAGATTGAGATGTTTTCCTCCACTGCCGTGACAGTCATCGAATGTGGGTTGGGTGGATGCTGGTTTTGAAGGTATTGTTTCTTGCTACATGCTTGTAGCATGGATCGCGGCCTTAACAGACTCTAGCTAGGCTTGATTTACGAGACAAATGTTTGTAATATGTATCGGACATGATTTTTTTTTTGTTGGTATACATCACTAATGTAAAGGAATGAGTAGGCGCTGAGATTTTTGGAGACTTTTTCTTTTACATTTACACTCTGCATGCACAATCTGTGCACAAGCCTTGGCAGAGTTAATTCTTCTGGAATTTGGAGCCGAAGGACTTACTGTTGAAAATGGTTATATATTTATCAACAATATGATATGATACAGGTCAATATCAACATTCAAGGGTAAAGATTTAGAAACTACAAATTAAGTTGGTGCGTGGGGAGATTCTTCAAGCAGTGGCTGTGCTTGCCACTCCTGAAGGTATTTCATCCATCTGGGATCAGATGAACGGTTTAGTTTTAGATCTGCTCGAGATGCGGTATCGAATGATTGTTAAGACCCTGCTTACTGGGGCTTGAAGAAGTGAATTTCGATACCCATGGTCACAATAGTCCATATTGCTCCAGCTATAACTAGCATGCTAAGCACCATCCCCAAGACTCCCAGTATCCAATTCAGGCACCAGATTGCACTGTATTTTGTGGGTTTTTTAATGAGTATCCACATGAAACATGGATATGCCAAGGTAACTGGGAGTGCAACCCCTCCAATCAATCCTGCCAAACTCATCAAGAAAGGAAGTGCCACTGATATAAAAAATGCCAAGCATCCAAAGAAGATCCTGAACACTATGCGCAACCACCAGGGACATGGTTTCTTCATTTTGCTGGTGAATCTGAGCTCCAGATTGTCGAACACTGGCATTGCATATATCTGAAATGAGCTGAGGCAGTTAAGCACAACGAATAGGCTTGTTAATCCTAGTAGCAACTTAGAGGTGCTGTGTCCGTGATATTTGTGTAGAGCATTGAGCATCCCTCCGTTTGGCATCTGACCATCAGAAGTAGAGTACAACTTGGTATTAGTTCAGACAATAGGCGAAAAGTCAGTCCTCATGTTGTTGAGGCCTTAGTTTCAACCATAATTAGACCTAAATACATGCGCTTACCAAGTTACCATAGGCCCAATAGCCTCCTATTGCAAGAGGAAACAAACACATCGCTATGATCACATATGCCAACTTTACTCCTCTCCACATTGGCTTACGGGATGGTTGCTTTGCACTGGAAGGCATGGTCCCCTAAAACATTCGTGATCAGCAAACAAATCATATTATCAGATCTAGTGCAAGATGAAAAGAAAAGGCAAAAATGAATCGATGTGAGATTTCTGATCATCTTACCTGTATTTCGAGCACAAGATTGTGACCTCTGAAAGCGAAGGCGATTATCCCAAGTGCATTTAGAATGTCACAAATTCTAGCCATGTCGGATTTTGTCTCCGGAGGGTCATAGGATACACCCTCAGGCCTACCTTGAATAATGGACACTACCCATATCAGTGTACAGTAGCTAATGGCTGTGATTGCTCCAATCAGGGAAACTCCAGCTATAGAATTTAAGTTGGGGAGCTGAGCTAGAATAATTGCCAAACAAACGAACAGGAAGTACCACTCTATTGTTGTTAATGGCCTCATGCTGCATGTATCTCCACAGACAATTTGGAAAAATATTTTCATGGTTCCACCACCTATCATAATCAAGGTCACACAGGTTCCACCTGATAGATACATGACTGGGAAGAGAGCAAGAAGCTTCCCCAGCTTTTCACCTGAAAATATATACCATATATTTTAATCTTCTGAAGATCCACACGTTTCCAATGTTCTATGCTTCTATCTAGCATAGAAGTTCTTTATGATCAGAAAATTTAATCAAGCTGAATAGATTAGGCACTAGTTAATAAGGTTGAAATTTGTAATTAAGGCATATATATGTGAGATTTAATCGGCTAATAATTGGCATGAAGAAGATAAAGGCATGACGCTCACCAAAGGCAGCCATTGATAGCCGGAGATATCGGCTATAACGCATCCCGGACTCGGATTCATGTAGCTGAATCAGTAGCCATAGAGTGTATAGTTGCCACATGAACACTAGAGATAGACATAGAATTCCCCAAGTCCTGCAGACAAATTGAAAAAGAGAAAACAAACTAAAAATTTGCATTTGAAAAGGCCTAATTGCACGCTGAATCATAAGGTTTTTCTTGCTGATAAAAAGTGAAGAAAGATTTACTAGAAGGGGTTGAGATTAATTATGCTCAATTACCAGCTAAGAGTGGTGAAAGCAAGTGGAAGAAGAAGGGCTTGAACTCCAATTCCTGAGCTCAATGTGTGAAATGCCGAGTAGTATGCGTTACCATTTCTAGACTCGGTTATGGGAAGCCATGCATCCTGGGGATCAAGCTTAGTGAAGTGGCCAACTTCTTCTAAGTAACATTGCATGCTTGCAATTGCCTTCTTCATGGGGCTGGCTATAGGAGTACTCATCAGAAGCGAAGCTAAGGGACTTTTGGGTGTTTTGGGAGTTTTGGGAGCTATGTCTAGCAATGGTGACCTCGTCATTGAAGGACAGTGGAGCTGAAATGGAGGTGCAGAAATTGCAGGAATTTCTGCCCCAACACTCAAACTTTCAGGTCTCACGAATTTCATTTCCTTTTTCTCTTCCATCACAGATAGCAAAAACCAGGCTTAGTTAACCCTCACAAACAAATCCCACTTCTTCTTAAGAGTGATCAGTGATTGCTGTGTTGCATCTGCATAGGTGAACGATTGATTTATATCGTGCCAATCAGTGAGGAAATTGGGTCCCGAGATAACATACTATATACAACACAACTTTGTGGAGTGCTTTTAGGCTTTTAGGTTGACGTTGACGTGCATGCTTGGTAGGTGAGGATTCATGAAAGTTTACATGCATACAAGGGCCAATATTCAAAGTTGGAATTTTGACTGACCCCAGTGTGTGGCTGCTGTTATCTCTGATAAAGATAGCGCAACCACTTAGGTTCTAATGCTTTAGGAGCTCTTGTCTCTTTTGAAGCTAGCTGACGCTGCAGCCACAATTCAAGGTTTGCCTCGTCTCTTTAAGCGTTGATTTAAATTGCCTAGCTACTCTAGTAATGCATTATGCAGTACTGTTAAGATCGGTGTCTATGAAAATTAAAACTTATAATTTAAAAAAGTAATATTCATGCCACCACTAATTTTGTCTGTGAATATAAAATCGGATTCTCTTGATTTTCTTATCAAGTTGCAGCTCATGCACGCATAGAAATTAATCTCAAGTTATCATTAATTAATCAATGGAGAAATGGCCATGCTATAGACTTCACCCGATGAAAGATTTCATCCCATCATGATTGCTAGATAGTGTCAATATATCACTTTCAAATCAGAAGATGTAATATCAAATTTTTCATTCGAAGGAGATAAAATATCACATGACAAGCGATCGAGAGATAAAACTCAATGAAGGAAAGATAGAAGAATTACCGACAATAAATCAGATCCAAAATCACATCTTGATAAATAACAAAGAGCCTTGAGTTTTTTTTTTTGTTAAAAATAAACTTGGTCTAGCTCGGATTACAGTACTAGGATTAGCAATATATATATATATATAAAACATGAAAGCTGCCTGTGTTGCTTGATTGGGCAGAAATTAATCAAATCAAAGGAAACCTTGTGAGAATCTTAACTGATTTGTTATTCATTTCTCTTGCTAGAAACTAGAGAAGTAGAAAAATTAAAAGCAATTTCTAGATCATTAGAAGATAAAACGTAATTAAGACAGCGATATTTCATTGGTTTTGCCTGGAGAATGATAAACTCTTAATATTTCCTTTAATTTTCATGTGGTTCTAGGCAAAGATTCCCTTCGATCCATTATTAATGCAGAATTATCTTGGATACCACTATAGTAATTATCTACACGTAAGTCGTCACGGAGATGACGATTTCAAGTCATAGGCAGCTGAGCTCACCTCGGCAACATCATCTCGCACGATACATAAAGTCTCACTGGCTTTCTTTTCTTCTATAACCTTCCTTCTTCTGTTCAAAGTTTTTCTGCTGCAATAATATTTCTATATTGTCTGCTGGGATAGTTTATAAAAGAACATGCATGTTCACGTGAAGCTTCTTCCTCTTTCGCGAGGTGGCCACTCAGGAGGCCCATGCATGTTGAATCCTCTTATGTAAATTATCATATTCTCTTGTTTTAACAGGGCAGATCGTGCTGGAACAAACTGTATATTCATGATTCTTTTTAATTATCCTTCCACTTAGATATATTAAACTGATTAAAAAGATGAATTCTTAAAATATTCGAAAAAGAATCTCGATTAGCGTGCAATCTTAGTTTAAGCAATAATATTGAAAAGTATTTTCAATTCAAAATTTTAAAATTAGTACAAGAAATAATTAATTAAATCTTTTTGATAAATGTATGAAAAAGAAATTTAGTTCCGATTAACACGCAAGCTATCCTCTTCATTGCCATTCAGCCACTCATTAGCTAATTATAATTAAATGGAAAATATATATTAGAATCCTAGAGGGTGATCTTCAACCCGGCTGAAATTTGACCGTTTGTTGTGTGAGAAAGTTGGAAAGAAAATGAGAGAAAGCAGACAAGTTTCCATGGAGAACTCAACTTGAATTTGCACGTCTGCTTAATAGCATTAAGATAAAATATAACTAAGCACGGGAGGGTTCTCTATTGTAGCTAAGAGCAAACCAATGCTGGCAACTCACCAATTCTCTTAATAATCAAGGGAGATAATCCACGCAAAAGAACTTATTTTATCGATTTTCATTTAAGACAACATTTGATTATTGTTTTAGGGCTGAAAAAAACATATATAATAAAGATAAAAATATAAGTATATTGAATATATTTTTATTATAATTTTAAAATGAGTTTTTATCTCGAAGAATCAGGATTGAATCCAATCGAATAGACATTTGATGAAAAGAAAGGGATCTTTTTTTCAAAGCTACTTTTGAGAAAGGAAAGCCTGCAAGTGAGAGAGAACAGAGAAGACTCTCTTTATCATCATATCAACACCAAAAACATTAAAGAAACCTCACCTTCTAGAATCGCCTGATTGTTTGCAAGTTAGGGTAGAATTGCTCATAGAAATTAAGGAGTTGATGGGTCGTTGGCCATTTGTAAATCTCCATCACATTCATTAACCACCCGTTGAAAATAACTAGACACTAGTATAATTACCGTGTTTCAACAGTTGAGAAGCTTATATTTTTATTTTTATTTTTATTTTATTTTTTTATCTGAGAAAGAGTATGTTAATGATCTTGAAATTTAATAAAGTAAATAGATGAAAAACGACTTATTTTTTTTGTTTATGTTTTGGGATTGGAAAATCTTGGCATATTTTTACGGGAGAGGTTTTTTTTGGCCTGGAGCGGAGGTGGACTTGATTGTTCCTAGAAAATCTGGAAATGAGAGCCCAAAAAGAAAAAAGAAGAAGAAGAAGAAGAATTGATATATATGTACCTGGAGATGCCTTGCTGTTTATATAAATAATAATGAAACAATTAGAAAAAAACGTCATATCTTTTAGTATATTAAGTAATTTTTAATGGGAATACATAAAAAATCACTTTTGGTTGGTCTCCAAACCAATTTAACTTCAAGATCCCAGGATTTTAGAATTCAACTAGTGGTTGATGAGGATACGAGTGCCCTACCAATAATTTTATTCGCATGTTTATGCAGTTTTTGTGATTTTTTTTACTGAGGAAATGAGTATGCTTTTAAAAAATAACGAGCATGATTATTTTCGAGATCAAAGAAGATCAGACCTGTTTAGTACCTGTTTGTCTATATATTTGTTTGCAGTTTCAAGCCAGAAAGCATTATTTTTTATGTTTTTTTTTTTTGCTTGAATTACCGCAGTAAATAAACGAATTATCAGCCTAATTAGAGATTTACAATGATATTTAAAAGTGTTGTTATAGTTATTTTTTAAAATATATTTTATTTAAAAATATATCAAAATAATATTTTTTTATTTTTATTTTTCTTCAGTATATCAAAATGATACGATGAAAACACAAGAAAAATATTAATTTTAAATAAAATTAAAAATTAAAAATTTTTAAAAATATCTTTAAAATACAAAAACAAACAAAAGCATTATCTATCGTCAAATTAAGATGCAAGGTATCAACTCTAGAAGCAACATGTTTCACGTTACTTATATGTACATATTAAAAGTAATTAACATGTCACAAGTTACAAATTCCTTGTTAATTTTGTGCTATGTGATGCAAATTCTTTTTGGTTAGAGAAATGGGGACATTGAAGCTGAAAAGGAAGTCAATGTATTGATGACGAAGCTGTCTTACATGGGGTAAAAAAAGGTGAAGAAGATGACTAGAAGTTCTTCTTAGCGAGGCGTCTTTCTGAGTATCACAGTTTCTTTGCTACACGTGCAAACTCAAATATGGTGGCTGCCTTCCTGTTGCCTTCTGCTCTGCAAGCTGACGGATTTTGGCCTCGGGGGATTACTATTTTGGCTGTTTGATATCGACCCAAGTAAATTCCTGACAGCCTAAAATTCCTTGTCTCTTTCAGGAGCCTAAAATTCTGAGATGGAGGGCCTTTTCGAAGTTTCCAGGAGTTCTCCTGCAAGTGACTCGAGACTGCAGCAAAATTTCAGAGAAGGTGGCCATGTTCTGGTTTTAAAGTCCTTTCTAATTTTGTCTTTCATCGCTTTGTAGTTCTCGTGCAGGACCCTCCAGCAGCTTTAAATCTTAAGCCACGATATAGTTTTCTCAAAATAAAAATAAAAATCTGATGTGTTATTTTTTATTCAGATTACTGAATTACATTTTTTTTATAGAAAGAATCATAGTTTTCTTTGCCTATTTCTTTACTGTTTAAGGCTGTAATCTTAAAATTGAGAACCCTAGTATTTATACGCACTGTAATGTTGCGTCATCAAAACAAGAAAAACAGAATGGATTATAATTCTTAATAAAATAAATTATCGAGAAGTTTTATTAGAGCTATATAAACATGAACATTGTAGATGTGACCATGTACGCCTGCTCTACTTATTCTGATCTTGAATCAGCCTGAAGCATTCATAGCTTGGAGGTTGCGAGCTTGATAAGATCCTTCCGGAGAATCTTGCCAGACGGATTCTTGGGTATTGCAGCAATAAATGCAACTCTCCGAATTCTTTTGTATGGAGCCACCTGGAAATAGCAGCTTCGTGATTTGAGAACAGAAGGAGCTGATTTGTGCAAAATCATTTGATAAAAATAATCAGTTAGAAAACACAACACACCTGTCCTGCTATGAAATCCTCGACAGCTTTCTCAGATAAATTGCTCCCGGCTTTTCTTACCACATAAGCCATGGGGAACTGCCCCACATCCTTGTCAGGAAATCTGCCATAATATTACAGCACATAACACAAGGTTAGATTGAATTCCCAAGTTCATTGGTACCAAGAGATAAGAAATACTTACGGTATTACAGCAGCATCAGAAATCTCTGGATGAGCGAGTAACAAGGCCTCTAGTTCCGCCGGAGGGACCTGTCGCCGGACAAGACCATTAGAGCATGCCCATTAAGTCAAAGTTTTGAAACCAGAAGAGACCAAAGCTAAAGAAATGATAAATTGAATCTTCTATTAACCTGATATCCCTTGTATTTAATCAACTCCTTCAACCGATCAACCACAAAAATGAAGCCATCATCATCAATGTAGCAGAGATCCCCTGTTCTTAACCATCCCTCTGAATCAATTGTCGATGATGTAGCTTCAGCATTTCTAAAGTAACCTGAAAAACAGCCCCCATCAACAAGTGTCATTCAAACAAGTTACAAGGGAAACATGCAGACGTCTGAAATCTATTCAAAATCAACATAGAAATTAGCACACATCGCGATTTCATTCAGTCGTGACAGGACAATAAACATTGGAAATTGAGCTTGAAGAGCAACACGGAAAAAGCTTTGAATCATAGAATATATCACTGTCTAACAACAGGCATTTACGAAACGATGGATTTTGAAGTGGTACATCAGCTTTTAGGTCCACACAAGCTTTAAAAAGAGGGATGATTCGCCATAAGGCAACTAAGAGATAAGAAATTTAAGAAGCTGGTAGGGCTAAGGTGGAGCAGACCACAAATAACCACAACTTTCCCTGTCCTTCCGATATAAAGGGTATCAAATAATCAACATCATCAAGAACATTATCTCCAAGTGCAGAACATGAACACTTGTTTCCTTCACCACTACTTAATTTTGTTTCTTCAACACCAACGGTGCTAAGTACTAGCGAACCAACTTCTTTCTACACCATAAATACCAACTCCATAAACTATGGCTCCCTTCACCCCCAAGATGCTAGGATTTGTTCGAATTGTAAATATCCATCCCATTGGTCCACTACCCTAACTTTGTGCAAGTCCTGTAACATTCATGTCCTTGTTGATAGCTACGGCATAATCTAAAATTTAGAAAGTCTTATTAGATCATCCATAACCTTCACTTAGCAGCAAACCGACTTCAAGATACACAGTCCAGAAGTGAGAAAAAAATTTTGAGGTTCTCTCAAATGAGAAATTTTATGGTGATTAGGCTGTAACTACCGATATTGATTGAACAGATTTAACAGGAGAGAGATTTACACAAATAGGAGAGAACAAAGAGGATTGGAAATTATAAGAAATTGATTATTTTTTAATAGATAAAAATATTTTTATTATTTTTGATAGATTTGGATGTGATTCCCCCCCCCCCTTCTTGCATCTATCTTTCTCTTATAGATCAAGTATATATAGTTAACATATATTTTTTCTTGTATTAAAATGATTTTTTTAAGATTTTTTTATTTTTAAACTTAGCACATAAAAAAAAACATCTAAAAAAATAATAATTTGATTTTTTTTCAAGTAAAAAATAATTTAAAAAACAAAAACTATTAAAAATCTAGTAAGATGGAAGCATGATCCAGACCCATCCACCCTCTTCCTCTGTAACAACTTTATTATTTATTCCCTTGGAAAAATGTTTGGATCCTCCATGTAAATAACCCAGCACAGTAATTGGATTTTGGAGTTAAATCTAATCTTGTGGCCCAATAAAACTTAAAAGGGTTGTGTTCCGAAATTGAACAAAATGTTCATCTGTGTCTAAAAATGTAAGATCATTTCATTTCCAGGCAGATCAGTTCTAGTTCTGTCCCGGCAAGACATTAATGATTTAATAAACATGCAATAATAATATTGTTTTTCTTTAATTAGATGTTAAGAAGTATATTCGAAAACAGTTATGCATATATCATAACTTAAAATTAAAATTAAATAATTATTTGACCAGCGGTCAATTATAGCATTCCAGCACAACAAAAAACGACCGAAGAACCGCGAAAAGGAAAGAAAGTAACACGCAGCGTACCTTTCATGACAGAAGGAGCTCGAAGCCAAAGCTCACCGGTATGGTTCACCGGCAAAGCTTTACCACTCTCCGGGTCCACAATCTTAGCCTCCGTATTCGGCGACAAAAGCCCTGCCGTACCATACCTCCTACTCTCCTCCAACGTATCCGTCGAGGCACCAATCGCCGTCGACTCAGTCAGACCATAACCTTGCAAAATCGTGACCCCTGGATACTTATTCGAAAACCCTTCAATCACTTCCTTACTCAATGGAGCCCCACCAGATAAAACCGATTGCAACGAGCTCAAATCATACTTCGTCCTTATCTGATCAGCCCCATTAATCATCGCTACAAGAATCGGCGGCACGAGTGGTAAATAAGTGGCCCGGTATTTTTCAATTGTTGATAACATCTCTCCCATTTCGAATTTCGAGAGAACGATGATCGTTGATCCTGATGCCAGAATTCCCGTGGCAAACGCTGCTAAACCGTAGATGTGAAACATCGGGACCGTACAAACAAATGAGTGTCTTCCTTCGTTTAATCTGAACCGTTCAACAATTGTTTCTACCATCGCGATTAAGTTCTTGTGTGAGGACACCACACCTTTGCTTTCTCCAGTTGTGCCTGAAGAGTAGAGAAGCGTAGCTGTGTCGTCCTGGTTAACTCGCTCTCTAACTCGGCTCTCCCTCGGTTCCCTTTTTACCATCTCGCTTAATGTGGTCAAAATGTTGGCTTTTGTTTTTATGGAGGTTCCTGTCTCGTCGTCTATGAGGACGATGGGTAGGTTTGAGCATGACTCGGTGAGTTTGGAAACAAGTTCGGGAGTAGTGAAAGCAAGTGAAGGTTTCGAGTTGGCGATCTGTTTAGCGATTTCACGAGGAGTGTTGAGAGGGTTAGTGGTGGTAATTATGGCGCCTAACCACATGACGGAGAGGCAAACGATGGGGAAGAAAATGGAGTTTGGAGAAAGTAAGAGGATCACTTGACCTTTGCGGATTCCCATGTCGTGGAGACACGTTGCAACGGAATCTACTGCTCTCCATAGGTCTTTGAAGGAGAGGTGGCGGCCGGTTGCTGCGTCGATGAAGGCTGTTTTGCCGTGGTGAGGACGGGAGAAGATGAAGGTGGTGGTGTCTAGGAAGTCAGTTTGTGGGAGTGGGATTGGCTTGCGTTTGCTGTAGAAAACAGAGTTTAATTTGCAAAAGCCGCTTCTTGGGTGGACTGTGAGGTTGCTGCTGTTGTCTGCCATGGCTGCTAAGTTCTTCGTCTTGCTCGGAAGAAACAGGACTGGCAGTATTTATGGACATGTCGATGGACCCCATTTTTAGTCGGTTGATTATAAACTTGGTCCTTGTAGTTTAATAAAAGTTATTATCTTTATAGTATCAGAAATAGTTAAGTAAATATCCTTAGTTGATATTGATTATAATTGATTTAGTACTTTTCTTTTTAAGAAAAAAACCCTATTTCGTATTAAATTTTCCCATTTTATCCACTTATTTTTTAATAAGTAAAAAAATAAATTAGAAAAAATAGAAATTGATGAAAACAGTGAATTTTGAATTTAAGACTAGTAACCAAATTAAATTAAAAATAAAATAGAAGGGAAGAAAAATTATTGTGCCCAAGACATAAAATACTATTCAAGTAATAGTATAATCGTATAATTACTTAGATTCTCTATTAGCCATTAAATATTTGAACTAGATTTTAGGGGTAAAGTAGCATTTAACTGTGATACAATTATCTTCTGCAAATTATATATAGTTAAATTGATCATTTTATTTTTTGTTGTAAGGTGAAATTATTAATTTAACCCTATGAGAAAGAAAAACTGTAATGTCTGTTGTTCAAAAGCATTTTAGTTTTCTTTGTTTTTTTTAAATAGTGTGATTATTTTGATACCATTAAAAACAAAATCAATATAACTCTTTTATAATAGTTTTTATATCATTTTATACTGGTTTGGTTTTAATATAAACTTAGATATTACTTAAAGGCATTGCTGTAATAAACATATACTAAATATTATCAAAACAACCTACCATAGAGTGCGTGGCACGCTCCAATTTGCAAACGATTTTTGCGTTGTCCAAACAGTGCATGCGGGGTTGTTCAGCCACCAAACACCACCTTTCAAGGTGGAGCTTGGATGCTCTTGACACCTGCACCCCTGCATAGCGAGGCGAATTGTATGCCTGAAAGTCTGAAACCCTTCTGGTTTGGTGATGACAACTATTTTTTTTTTTCTTTCTCTTTCTTCCCTTCAAAAAATAGCGTTGGTCCCTTTTAAAACTAGGACCACCCCTTTAATTTATATTTTCTTTGCATCAGATATATGTTATTTATTATTATTATTTTTTAATTTTTTTTAATAAACTATAAAGTTACATTTTTTAAACTATAAACCTATTGCGTGGCTACCCTTTTTTTTTGGGTACATTGCCCTTGGATAGGAGAAATTTGTGTTATTCATAGCGTAATTATTAAATACTTATAACTCAATAATATAGAAGAAATAGATAAATAAAAAAAGAAAAATTAAATTATTTTTTTTCTATATAAAAAAAGTATTATCACTTTCTAGCGAAACCGAATAAAATTCATTTTTTTATACTGTATATATCCAGTAATTATAATATGAACACCAAAATTTCTTTCGTCGGATTGATGAATGCGCTTATGTATGAGGTGGAATATTGGACTTGATTAAGAAAATTGAAAACTGTAGACACCAAGAATTTCTTGATTAATGTATATTGAACGCGGCACAAGCATGTCGACTTTTCTGTTGAATTTGCACCGTCCATGTAATTGTATGGAAAACTTTATCGGACAGGAATTCTTCAGTAGACAATAAATAAACCTAATCTATGCGTGCGTGCGTGCGTGCATCATTGAGGAACTTATAAGTTAATCTATCTGCGTGTGTTGTTAATGATCATCATTTAGCCTTAAACGACGTGCGTGGTTTAATTTCTAGGCATCGTTCAAGAATATATTAAATTATTGCAAATATTGTGCAAACAAACTTTTATTGTGTATCTATGGAGAAGAAAAAAGTTTAGAAAAGCTAACATGAAATAAGATAAGACTAGCTATTTGGTAGCACGTAAATCTTTCTTTTAAAAAAATCCTAAGCATATGCATGTTATTTTCTAAAAAAATTTAAAGTATAAATCAAAAAGCCCATGCAAGCATTTGATAAGATAAACAGATGATTATTTACAAAAATAATAATAAAAAATATCATTAGCAATAATAAAAAGAGAAACTAAAAAAATTAAGAGATGAATATAGGTCAAGATATTTAATACGGGTCATTTACTCGATTTTATTTAATAAATTTATTTATTTAAATCAATTTGCAACAGAAATTAACACACATATAAAATTTATTGAATAAAAAAAAATCTATATAAGGTTGTTCATGTTAAAAATACTGTAAAAAAAAATAAATGGTTTTTTTTAAAAAAAGTTTAATATATATAAAATATATAAAAAATTATAGATGTATTACACTAACCTCGTAAAAAAAATTAAATGCGCTCAATATAATTAAAAATAATCTTTATTTTAAAAAGGTAACATAAGCAAGCAAAAAATCACAAAGAATGAGTATTGATCATAACATATATGTAAAAAATATTTTTTAAAAAATGCATATAGAAAATAGTATTTTTTAAAAAAAAATTATAAAGAAAAGAATAAAGTCAGGCCTAGCGCCTGGTCCACAAAGAAAGGGCTCACATCAAACCTATTTTCAATATGCTTTTGATCTAAAATACCTATAAAACACCCATGAAACCCTACTTAACCAATCCATGACCTCAAAAAATTCAAAAAACTGCCTATAAACTCATAATCAACCCGAAAAAAAAAACATTCCAAAGCTCATATGTTTTTTTTAAGTGTTTTCAAGGTAAGAAAAATATTTAATCTTAACCCCCTTTATCATATAAAATTATTTGCCATAAAAATTGGATCGTTTTTATTGTTGGAATTTGTCGTTGGCCACTACTTTCTCTTTCAAAACCAGAACCTAGTGACCTCCCCTCTCCTCCACTAAAAAAACCTAAAAAAAAAGAAAATTGAAATATGATGCCAAAATGTGATATTTAATTATTATATAGTCTAATTACATAATAACTTAAAAAAGATGAAGGGCTAAAATAAAATTTTTAAATAAATTACAGAGCTGCCGCCTATGTCATTGTATTTTTCACTTAAGATATCTTTCTTTCAACTCAACCATTACCTAAAAAAAACATATAATCGAGTTCAAAAGAGCTTAATTGTGCAAACAAAAAAAAATTCTAGAACCAATTTTTTTTAAAATATCATTATTAAAATTCACAATAAAAAAATAAAAAATAAAAAATAAAGTGGCTATAATAATAAAAAGGCTACACGTTTTATAGTTTATTACTAGATACCATGCTCATGTGATGTTGCGGGGTTATGACATGCTTATACGTTGTCGTGGGTTTTTGAAAAAAATTAAAAAATATACATGGCAAAAAACTGTTGTAATTCACAATATTTTTGAGGAAAAAGCTACAGAGCTAAATTCTTAACCAGCTTAATATTTCAAAAAATAATCATAAAAAAAACCAGGAAAAAAAACCATGCAGAAAAACACTGTAGCAATCTATAGTGTTTCATGAGAAAAGCTATAGTTGTAATTCTCAAATAGCTCAATATTAAAAATAATAAAATCGATAAAAATAATTTTGAAAAAATTATATATGGGAACACTGTAGCAATCCATAGTGTTTTAAAGAAAAAAACTATGAAACTAAATTCTCGACCAGCTCAATATGAAAAAAATAAAATCGACAGAGACAATTCTAGAAAAAAACAAAACAAAATCATAACAAAGGAAAAAAAATCATGTGGGGAAATATTATAGCAATCCACAATATTAAAAAAAAACAAAAAATCTAAATTCTCAATGAGCTTCATATTAAAAAAAATAAAATCAACAAAAAGAATTCTGAAAAAAAACAAAAAAACAAAAAAAAAAAGTGGAAAAAAAAACATGTAGAGAAAGTTAAAGCTAAATTCTCAACTAACTCAATATTAAAAAAAAATCAACAAAGATAATTTTAAAAAAAAAACATGTGGGGAACACTATAGCAAAACAAAAACTATATGGGGAAACATTGTAATAATCCATGATGTTTTAAAGAAAAAAAACTACGAAGTAAAATTCTCAACCAGCTCAATATGAAAAAAATAAAACTGATAAAGACCATCTTGAAAAAAAATAAAAAAAATCATATAGGAAAATATTGTAGTAATCCATAATGTTTTAAAGAAACAAACTACAAAATTAAATTTTAAACCAATTCAATATTAAAAAAAATCAACAAAGGTAATTTTGAAAAAAAACATAAAACAAAAAAAATAAAAAAAAGAAGAATACAGTCTTGGGAAAATAAGAAAAAAAATGCAAAACCCAAAAAAGGAGAAAAATAAATGAAAAAAATGTGGGGGAAAAAGGAAAAAAAAGAAAGAATGAAAGACAAAATAAACAATAAAAAACAAATGAAAAAAAAACACGAGGATAAATCTACAGTAGTTTCTCTCCATGTTTTAGAGTAGTAGTTAATACTTTAGATAATTTATTCCGGCCTAACATACTTCCATTTATGCCAAAATTTATTTTATTATGGAGAGTTAAACAGATTAATGCAAAAAAAAAAAAAAAACATGAGAGAATATGTTTCCGTCCAAGTGACACCTCGATGCATAAATGATAAAAATGTTTTACACGTGCTATTTTTCGTCCCTTTGCTGTTGTTTCTAACCGCGTTCTTGTCTGGCAGTCACGTGGTCAACGGTGCATTTGGTTTCCTACCACAAATTCTCCACGCCTTGGATTTATTTATTTATTTTGGTCCTCGTTTTAGTGTTTGTCTCGATATAATCCATTTTTGTACTAATATGGTGTCTTCCGACAACAATCGACAAAGACAGAGCGCTAATAATAATAATAATAATAAAAAAAACAAAGACAGTCAACGATGGCATTGTATCATTCGTTCATAGAAAAAACGAAAAGATAAAAAAAAAACTTGCAATGAATTGATATCTTCTAATTGTTAGAGAGAGAAAAAAATTCTTTTTAAATCTAAATAATCTAAAAAATACTTTTTAAATCTAAATAATCTAAATAATCAAGGGTATGATGTAGTGTTTTTTAATTAATAATCATCTCAAACTTGATCCAATACCATATTTATTATTCATTGGATATAGTAATTATTTAAATAAAAAATAATTTAATTGATTTGGTATTCATTTATTTATTAAATAAATAACTATTTAAACAAAAACTCATTAATTTAGATTGATGTGGTATTCCTGAGTTTGAATTAAAGTGCCCATGGACGATTAATATTTTGTCGAGAGGCCACAAAATTATGAGAAGAGGCCCAGAAAGTAAGGCTCGGACCAATATAATGTTATCAATACTATACAGATTCTAGCCCATTACAGCCCAATACCCACACAAGGTCAAGATCAGGTGCGGCATCGGGACACGAAGTAATCCCGAGACAAAATCGCACTTGCGATCGATCAATTGAGAGGCAGAGGAGAGTGAAAGAGATGGCAGGAGGGCATGGAGAGGGCATCGCTTACAAGGGCTTGACTATGCATAAGCCAAAGCGATGGCATACTGTAACTGGAAAGGGCTTGTGTGCTGTCATGTGGTTAGTGGTTATACTTCATTGTTTCCCCCTTTGCAGCTTCAATCACTATATTTTTTCATGTTGTTTTCCGATCTGTTTTGTGATAATTTACACTGAAATTATGGGATTCCTGTGCTCTTGATCTGGAAGGAAGTTGACTGCTGGGGTTTTGTTGTAATTTGTGATTCCAGGTTCTGGGTCTTGTACCGGGCTAAACAAGATGGTCCTGTAGTATTGGTAAGACTTTATTCTTCATTGAGCTTTAATGAATTTTTGCATTCGGCATTAATTCACTTTCATGGTGTTATGCTGTGCTCTGCAGGGCTGGCGGCATCCGTGGGAGGGCCATGATGATCATGGCCATGGACATGGGCACTAGGTAATTTCTCTCAATCCTATTGTTTGTTAAAATGTCTTTGTTTCTTGGTGTACTAGTTATCTTCCTTGTTATAGATGTGAATGTAGTGTAAGTATATCACTTGTTCTGCCGGTTTAAGGAGCAAACGGTGATGTTATTGTTCTCTTGTTATTACTTGCATGGATAAGTTTCTTTCTTTTTCTCTCTTTTTTTTTTTCCATACAAAAGATCGGATTATAAAGAAACCCTAATGTGTGTAGCATTTACAAACTGGAGGTGGTCTTTACTGATTATGATAACTTACGCTGTGGTCATACTTTATTTGATTCTTCAAAATAACGATAGATATCCCGGGTATTCTTCAAATTATCATTTTAGTTCTGTCATGAATTGGTTAGTCATTAGCGAGTATATTGAGTGAGAAATGCCACTGATTGAAATAAAATGTAGAACTGTTTTTGTTTTGGAAAGGTGTATCATGTGATATCAAAATGGAGATGGATGGGGTGGTGATTTTTCTATCATGAGTTCGAAATGATCTGTGTGCTTGCACCATACCATCATAGGAATAGTACTGTTGATTGATAATAATTAGGAGAGAAGAGAAGACTTCAATGATTAGCTCTTAGTTATGGAGTTATTGCCATTGTAAAGATTCTTTTCCTGAAATTGGTATTTTTATGAAAATCTCGCACTTCTTGTTGAGATTAAATCAGGTTACTTAAGAAAAGAGTATACTCATTCAAAGCATCTTTTAGATCCCCTGCAAAGCTTTTGAGCCAAAGACACTTTCAAAAGCCTGCAACCATTCTATAAGAAGAACTTGGCAATCCTTTTTTTTTTTTATAAAGTAGTTGGCAGCAAATAGCTGTGATTTTAATGATGAGGATTAAGATATTTTATGGCATTGGTTAGAGGAGAAAAGCATTATTATGGACCTCTTTTATTTTATGCAAATGAAAGTTGTTTACTGAACTTGAAGGCCGAAAGGTGTCCTTTCTATTTATTCATGCAAATTTCATAATGGGTAGGAAAACAGAATATGGTTGATGTACTGCTCACTTTCATCGTGCCCCATTCAAGTAGTTGGCAGCAAATAGCTGTGATTTTAATGATGAGGATTAAGATATTTTATGGCATTGGTTAGAGGAGAAAAGCATTATTATGGACCTCTTTTATTTTATGCAAATGAAAGTTGTTTACTGAACTTGAAGGCCGAAAGGTATCCTTTCTATTTATTCATGCAAATTTCATAATGGGTAGGAAAACAGAATATGGTTGATGTACTGTTCACTTTCATCGTGCCCCATTCAAGAGGTGGATGGCATCGTGGTTGATTATGCGTGAATACTTTGAAGGTGTTTACTGGTGTGGCCACTCTGTTCTCATGACTTGTAGCCCATTTATGGAAGTGGCATGCTGCAACATCTTAGGCAACAGATTGAAAAAAAAAAAATATATCAAGAGGGGATCCAAGAAGAAAAGTAAAAAGAGAGGTGGAAGAAATATTATATTTTGGTTCTCAATATCATGCATATGGTTGTCATTTAATTTTTATTTTCATTTAACCATTACCGGCTTGGCCTTGGTTCTTCATTACAAGTGAAGGTTCAGTTTAGTTTGTTGGTCATTGGGTATGCATGTCATAGCTATTTCTAGTTGGCATCTGGCATTCTGGACAAACATTTCGTTTTCATCCTCCTATGATTTTGTGTCAGCAGTTTATTTTACCATTATTAGAATGTACAAGGAAATGGGGCAACCATACTTTTATTTTGCTGATTGCAGGCATCCCATTGAAGAATGAAGATGAATGGCCAAGCATGAAAGTTTTTGTTCATGAGTTGTTGGTGATGTTGTCTGGAATAGCTCCGTTTCATTCTTCTTTTCAATAAATTGTTGGCAGAAAAAGATTCTCGTGAACATTGAACATTCTTGTTTGTGAGCATGGATTTTAGTGTGCATGTATTCGTCTCTAGACATGGGTACTTTGTTTGATTTTCATTATCAAGCTGAAGTTATACAGAAGGCTTTTCATTTGCTCTTGCTGATATCAGCTCATCTCAGCTTGTCGTCAGTAAAATCCGTAGCAGAATCATAGCAGATCATGGTAAAATCACTACTCTCTGTGCTCGCATTACCTTCCTATAATCAAGATTGTGAACTTTCTCCCATTGTTACAAATAGTGATGGTTTGGGTCACAGTGTTCATGGTTATTAAATCATGATCAATAAGCACCTCATTTCCGAACTATGCCTACCATTGGTTGTGGCCAAGAGGATTAATTAAAAACAAAAGAAAATAGCCGGGGCTCGCAATTTTATTAGATAGTAAAAGAATCCTTTACTGAAAAGCGAAAAAGAATGCAATAAATCCTGTTCACATTGGATAAGATTTATGTCTGGTTTTTCTCCACGAAGTAAGTGCTTACCCATGGCAATATTGAGTGATTTACTGCAGTTGCAATTTCTTGGTTTTAAAAATCATTTTACTGGTGGTTTATTGTTGTTAATGAAATCTATAATTTGGTTTAATCTATAGTTTAACTATCATGCATGTATGATGTAATTGTTATGTGTCCAATATCTTTTGTTTAGAAGATGTAATCAGAGAACAGAGAAGCCTTTACTGTAAGTTGTAACCATGCCATGTAAACAGCATGGTTCGACCTTTTTTTTCTCAAAAGTTTTAGCTCTACAGCAATCTCAACTGCCTCCAATCTTTTATTTGCACTATGAAGTGCAGTTTCATCAAAAAAATCATACAGTCTCTGGCCAGTTGATCGCAAAAACGTGGACCTTATAAAGGACCCTTTACTTGATCCCTGCTCCAGCCATGGAATTGAAACGAGTGATAATAAAGATTCAACAATGGTGATGGCTGTCGCACTTACTTCTCTTAGCACTTCAACAACCACCACAATGCTGTGGTCTACATGTGAGGCATCTGATGTTACAGATTTGCCTGTCATTCCCTTGAGTGATTTCAGGCATTTCAATGTCCCTCTCTTTAGCTTCTTTCTGTAGAGATTATAGGCTGCAATTTCGGTGCTAATATCTTGCTTGCAAACCCTTTTTCTACGTATTGTGAATTGTAAGTCTACAAGATGTTCTCTGACAAGCAAAAGAACATCTTTAGATGCACCACACACGTCCAACATTCTTAGAGATGCCTCTGAGACTTCGTGAAGCCATTTTTCTTGTTTCTGGCTGACAAGAACTTGTTGGATTTCTGGTGAATGGAGGAGGTCATTGGCAGAATTGTGCAAGTCTCTGAGAGCATTGAAATCAGGCAGTGCCATTCTCAACGAAGATACAAGAATTTTGTGGCACTTGTCGAGAGGATTTAGGCACAAATAGAGGGTTCAATTTTCAGGTAATTGGCATTAGTGACCAGACTAAAACATCTCCTGGTTTTTATACAAAACCTTGAAAGACAGGCTATCCTGATCAAGATCTCAGATCTTGAGGAAAAGGACAATGAAGTATCCTTTGTAGCACGAACCTAGAATTACTGGCAACAGCTTTGGGGACCAAATATGTCCCAGAGGAAGCTTCCATTTCAGATAGAGGTAGGCATTCAATATTATATTTGGTGATTTAGACTGATTTAGTCAGGTTTGCATGCACGGAAGGGAGGTGCCAGCCTATGTTCAATTCTTGAAAATTGCAAACCAGACAAACTGTCGAGCTTAATGAAGCAGAACAGGCCATTTCTACTGTACGTGCCTCTGTTTTCTATGGACATGATCCTGGATTTAGATTCATGGTTTGAGTTACTGAGCAAGGAACTTCCGAGAAATTCTTCTGAAGGTTCCTTGTCCATGCCAGCTTCTTGCTAGAAGACAAAATGTTACTTTTTTTCTATTTAATTTTTGACATTAACAAATCAAGACCATTAAAAAACATCTCAAAATTATCAATTTAATTTTTAATTTTTAACGTTATCAATTTTTTTTTAATCTTTGAAACTGACCCATGACCCAGTTAATCAATGAAAAATTTGTTCAAAATCTTGGTGATTATTTTTAATTTTTTTAAAATCAAAATATTATTATTTTTATCGTTTAAAAAATATTTAAGTTAACTTGTAACATGAACCATTATGACTTTAAATAACAAGATAATTAGTCTTTATATTTTTGAAAATAGAAGATGACGAACACAAGATAAAAATTGTAGTTGGAAGGTGGAATTCCAAAATATTGGCTTACTTTAAAGTCTTGAACATCACATTCAATTGGAGATGGCCGATGGAAATTGAGGTGAATTAAAGCATTATTTTGATCATCTAATATTTAATTAGGATGTGGGATTTTTATTTGAGAATTTCATATTCAAATCTCCAAAAAGTGATACATACACAAGAATCAGAATATGAAAAAAAGTATATTTAAGTTTTTTTCTTTTTTATGCAAAATATGGTTTTAAAATACTGAAGTTTTACTAAAGCCTAATCGATGAAAAGAGAATCAAAATGCTGAAATTAAATTGGTATTTTATTGATAGTTAATTGGTCCAACCTATCTACTTCGGCCTAGCTCTCAAGATTCAGATCATTCTTGCAGCCACACATATCCATATTTCTCTAAGAATATATGATAGCGAGGGGAAGTGAAAGGACGGAGAAGAAGAAGAACTTCTTTTCTTCAGGTTTTGTAGTTTACTCCGGATTGATGGGGTTGCGTGTTAACAAGTCACCTTTTCTTTTTCTTTTTTTTTTAATTCGAACCGGTTCATATCCCGAGTTGACTTGCCGGAATAATACATGGTTTTTTTATCTAGAAGAAAAACTACTGAATTGTCTTTCAATCGATGGATGGTATATACCCACTGATGTAGAACCCTACCATGTAAGAACATCCATGGAAGTTTTCACTTTACTGCTGCCCTTTGGAATTTTGGGAATCAAATGGGAAGGGGGGATGGGAATGTCTGCCTACATATAAGAAACATGCATGATGTCATTGTAAAGTTTTAGGTGGAAAATCCTCTCTCTCTCAAAGTCTAAGTCCACGCCAATATCTACATAATTAAAAACTTCAAAGAACTTTGAGGCGCCTACCGCCCTTGGACCTTTTGCCTCTATGCCCCCTCAGTAGTCAACCCACCTTCACTTTATGCATCCCTTTGTCTTTGATTTGTCACCTTTTGAACCACCACCATACAAGCGGCCACCACCGCACAAAAACATAATCATAGAGACACCAACCACACCTTCGATCCTTGCCGTTTTCTCCTCTTGTGATTCACTTTTGTTTAGCTTGGTTGCGACGGTTCAAAAGAGCTCAAACAAAGGTCATTTTCTCTTGAAGTGAACCTAGAGAAGTCGTACACGGAAAACCCACACACTTGCTAGGATCAACGAACCTATCATCATTCCATTTTCCTTATGCTAAGGAGAATGATATCTAAATGTGGTGAAAATGATCAGTGAGCACCTGAGACCACGCATTTTCGCCAGCTTCCTCGAGCCATCGGGTTTCATGGTGGAGCATGAGATCATGACAAGCTATGATATAATTAATGATAGGCCATGCTTGCTTTCTTAAATTGCCAAGTTCAAATCACGATCCAGGCTAAACACCATCTCTTGAAGTTAGAACTGCATATATGTCAATTGAGTCACCAGAAAATTTTATACATTCTATCCTTGTCATTTGCAATAATGTCCACAATGAAATGGGTTGTTGTTTGATATTATCCACTCAATAAAAAATTTCCTTTGTGGGGAAGGTGTTTTGCTATTTTTCATTTGCATGTCAAAGGTGAAGGCTCTCTTCGTATGAAGATTCATGGAAGAGTAATCTTCAAATTATCACATCAAAGTGTATGTATCTAATTGAGAATAATCTTCAAATTATCATATCAAAGTGTATGAACCTAAGGGTATGTTTGTCTCGTGTAAGATATTTTACAAGAAAATATTTTTTAAATATTCTTGTGTTTGTTTTCATAAAATATTTTTCAAAAAATATTTTTCTATATTTGTTTCCCATAAAATATTTTACAGGAAAAGAGGTTAACGTATAATATTTTACAATCAACTTTTAAATTTAGTTTATTTGCTAGAAACTATTTTTCGGTTATGAAGTTCTGTAAAATATTTTACGAATAGTAATTAACTTACAATATTATTTAATTATTTCAACCATCACCACCTCCTCTTGCAATACCACCATAATCACCTCACCGTTGTCATCTCACCACATCATCTTTGCCATCATTGTTATCTCACCACCACCTCCTCCTCTACCACCATTATTAAGAAAATATCTTACATAAAAATAAATTTTAAGCTAAATTTTGAAAAATATTTTACTATTTTATGAGAAAATATTTTATGTAAAACAAACAGACCACCCTAATTAAGAATAATCTATCTCTTGAAAGGGTATGTTCAATTTTTCTTTCTCTGTTTTTTTTTTCAATAGAATAATAATATATAATTTAAATATTTCTTTTCTATGATTTTCTTTGATCCATCAGAAAATCTCTATAACCTTTGATGTTGTTTGTGTGAATTATGTTCGTAATAAATTTCATTGTAGAGTTGATTTTTTAAATCTTATCTATCCAATAAACTCCATAGAGGGTTAGAGGTGAAAGATTCCTTTCATATGAAGTTTGATGAAAGAAAAATATTAGTATTTTGTTCATTATTCTAATTAAGGCCCCGTTTGTTTGTAGGAAAGTAATTTTCTTTTGGGAAGTGAATTCCTGGGAAAGTGAATTCCAGAAAAGTGAATTTCGGAAAAGTATTTTCCGATATTTGGTAGTGTAATGAAAAATAAGTTGGAAAACACTTTTCAGTGTTTGGTTATGTTATGGAAAATGAGCTGGAAAATAACTTATTAATGTTTTATTTTTTCAAGTTTATTAAAATAATGAGGAACAAATCTTACAAATTAAAAAGTTGAATGAGAATGAAATTGAAAAAAAAAATATAATTTCATAAATTATCTCAAATAAAATAAATAATAATCAAAATAATAGAGATCAAATCTAAAAAATTAAAAAAAATAAAAGGTGAAGAAATTAAAATAATAATAATTAACATTTCATAAATTATTTCAAATAAAATAAGTAAAAATCAAAAGAATAAGGATCAAATTTGATAAATAAAAAATTTCAATAAAAAAATGATAAGGAAAAAGCAAATAGCAATTATAAAAATAAGGACCAAAATTAATATAAAAATTAAATTTTAAGAGAAGAAATTGAAAAATAAATATTCAAAACAAATTATATATAGCAATCAAAAGTTTGAGGATCAAATTTGATATAATCAGCAAATAATGACATTTCTAAATTTTTCACAACTTCCGGAAAGTGTTTTCCGCCCAAATTTTTCAGGAAAACACTTTCCTGAAAACCAAGCCAAATTTTCCTTTGACTGGAAAGTGTTTTCCGTTGACCAACTTTTTCAATGGCAAACAAACACATGAAAGTTTGGAAAGTGGTTTCCCGGAAACCACTTTCCGGAAAACAAACACAGCCAAAAGAGAAAACACTTTCCTAGAAACCAAACTAAATTTTTCTTTGACTGGAAAGTGTTTTCCGTTGACCGAAAAGTGTTTCCGTTGACCAGAAAGCGTTTTCCGTTGACCAACTTTCCTAGTGGCAAACAAACACATGAAAGTTTGGAAAGTGGTTTCCCGGAAAATGAATTCCGGGAAACAAACATGGCCTAAGTAAAAAGCTAAAATATGTGGAGTTTTCACTTTACTCTTAATTACTTTTCATTCTCTTATAAATTAATGTAGATTGAGGTAGTGATTTATAAAATTTTCAATTTGATCTTTAAACTTTTCTTTACACAATTGAGTTTTTTTAAATCCAAATTAACACTCAATTGCATGTTTTTTTCCGAAAAAAAGATTGAATTGAAAGTCAAAGAACTAGAGTGAAAAACATAGGTAAAATAGGTGGTGATTTTTCAATTTGTTTGAAAAGTACATTTAAGTCCCATCTTTTTTAGCTATTCGATGACCGGTCCCTTTAATTTTAGAAAAATTAATTTCATTACAAAACTTTATTTTCATATTTTTTCAATCCTTTTTGGGTGGGAGGAGAAAGAGGGGATCGCCGAATTTCAGCCTAGAGAGATAAAAGTATCGTTGCAATGATTTCGACCATCAAAATAGTAGATTTTTGTTTCAAATGGTTTCATATGATAAAGAGAGTTTAAATTAGATGATTTTTTTACCTTGAAAGTGCTTAAAAAAACATATCTAAACTTAATAAGATTTTTAGTTTTGGATTGATTTTGAATTTTAAAGTAGTTTTTCATGTTTTTGAAGGTTATGGAATGATTTAAGAAGCTTATTAGAGAGTTTTATAAATATAGATATGGGATGAATTTATCTGAAATAATCTGAAAATAACTTGATTTTAATCTATAAAAAGCTGACAAAAGGATAACTTTACCTGTAAAAAAGAAAAAAAAATAGTAATAATTAAAATAGGTCTATATAATAATTGTTTTGCGACTTTCATTTGGCTTTTTAATAAATGATTTGTTTAAGAGTTTGGATAATAACCAGTGGAATTTAAATTAACCAGTAGATTTCTCTATGAGAACGATGTGGCTTGACTTCTTGGTTTCAAACTGTTCTTGGCATGGCACGCGAGCTTTAGAATTGATCGAGTGGTTCTCTGAACTGTGAGAGACAAAAGCTTGAAAGTTTTTTTGAACATATTTTAATTTAATTCTATCAAAATTGTTGGATTTTTCGACAAAAGCTTGAAAGTTTTTTTGAACATATTTTAATTTAATTCTATCAAAATTGTTGGATTTTTCGGTGAAATTATTGTATTTTAGAGAATAATATTACTCATATCTTAAAATTCATCACCTAACAACTTAAATATTTAAGTTAAAATTATTTTTTTGACATGGTATTATGAAGTTGAAAACTAAACAGTTATAAATTTGAATTTTATTATTTTTATGCTTTTTATAATTAAAATTAATTAATAATGGCCACAGGTGAAATAAGTTTTTTTGAGTCTCAGTCACAACTTTTTGGGTCAATTCCAAAAGAATGTTATTTTTTTTAAAATAAATTTAGTTATTTTAAATAATTTTTTTTTAAAATAAAATTAACTATACTAGGTTAATCAAGTCTTCAGTGGATTTACAAGCTAAACTTTTCAACTAATTTAAAGTAAAATTCAGCTCAAATAAGATTTTAGATTGGCATTAACAATGTCCTAAAAAATCCATTTAACTTGAAGGTAAAATTTATATTTTGAATAATTGGTTAACTCTTCTGATAATTTGATCCATTCCTCTCAGTTAAGATGACTAATGACTAATATTTGATACCTATAAAGATCATTTTTTATAAATTTAAGGACTTTTCAATACTTAAATAAATATTATTTTAGAAAAAAATCATATTTTAAAAAATAATTGAGAATAAATATGTATTAGAGAATAGAAAAAATCTTGAACCTCCTTGAAAGATTTCACGACACTTTCTTATATTTCTTGTGACTTGTT
Source organism: Populus nigra (assembly GCF_951802175.1). Lineage (NCBI taxonomy): Eukaryota > Viridiplantae > Streptophyta > Magnoliopsida > Malpighiales > Salicaceae > Populus > Populus nigra. The sequence continues at coordinate 748,167 of NC_084855.1, read as the reverse complement.
TTTTTTAAAAACTAAAATATATAAAAATAATATCTGACTCGTTAAAAAATAAAATATTCTTAATTTATTAAAGTAAAATATCCCCAGAAAAAATATCTCACTCGTGGTCCCTATACATACATGAAACCTAAAAACACACACACACACACACAAAAGCTTTATTTTTTAAATTATTTTAGAAAAGCGCACGCACACACAAAAGCTTTATTTTTTAAATTATTTTAGAAAAGAAAATACTGTTAAAAAAAAAGAAAATACTGTAAAAACAAAACATACTAATTAATCCTTAAAATGTCTTATCAAATCCAACTAGCAGACCAGATCCAATTTATTAATTATGAGATTAATATTAGTCAAACAAGGAGGGGACCCAGTAAAATCTCTCATGTGTGTGATGGGTTGCTATTGCGTCTGTGAGTGTAATTTGATGTTGAAAGTTCTGAAGCCATCACTAGTTACTAAGATATTACGCAAGGCAAATCGTTTTTTAAAATATTTTTTTATTAAAAAATATTTTTTATTTATTTTTAATATCATCATACTAAAACAATAAAAAATATTAATTTAATTTTTTTAAAAAATATAATTTTAAAATTTTAAAAAATACAGCCTAACCACATTTCTAAATAATAACTAATTCATACTTTTGAGATAGGGTTTAAAATTTGAAATTGAGAAAAATGTAAATGGAGGGTGAATTGAACCAATTGGGTTAGAATGTTAATTAGATTAACCTGTGACAAGTGTTAAATTATGAAGAAAAACATGTTGTCGGCGTACATGGTTGGCCAAGAAATTAAAAACAAATTATCATGTATTAAAATTGTTTTTGCTTAAGAAAATAATGAGAGAGAAAATACAAAATCTTGCGTGGAAAATAAATTTTAAATGGTTGTGATTATGTTATATAAAAGAAGTAAAACTTGTATGCTGTGGTGAATTAGAATAATTAAGTAAAAAGTCAAATTCATTATGAATAATGAATTAAGGATTGGATGGTAAATGATGGTATGTTTCAAATGGTACAGGAGATGCAACGTGTCCTTGTTGATAACGATATTGACATTTCGAATGGTACCTGTATGGTTTGATTTGATGAGGCTTGGTTTTCAAGTCTGATTTGGGTGGTTTATAATTGGAGGAGGGCTGGTTCTTGAAGTTGCGTGAGTATTAATGGCAGGAAGCACTAAGGATTGTGCATAGGAGTGCAGCCTCAGAAGATAGGCTTCAAGACTAAGGAACAAATCATGTAACTCTTGAATGGGAGCAACAATGTCGTGAAATTCAGATCCCAAGCCATGGAGGAAATATATTGTGATGTCATCTTGAGATAAGGTGCATCAATGAGTGCAAACTGATCATCAACAATTGTTTTATCAGAGTGTAGCTAGGTACTCTATGATGCTGCGACTTCCATGTTGCATAATGGTGAGTTCCTCTTTGAGTCACATGACACGAGCCCTGGATCTACTAGCATGGAAGTTTTGTTAGTTTTGTTCAGGCTTGATGCGATGTTTTGGAAGTTGCGATTAGGGGAATTTATGCCGGAGAAACTAAGTTATAGCCGAGAAGCGGCGACTCAAATTGAGCATGCCACATGAAGGGAAGTTTCTTGGCGCGAAATGTGCAGTGATTTGTTGGGAAGCATTGATATAGGGCTATTGAAGCACTGTCAGAGAAGGTAGTGGCAATGGCGGAAGCAACAAGATTATAGTGAACACTCGTTGGAGTTTAAGAGGCTTTAGTCTGGTACCATATAGAGAATTTAATCACGATTCTAGTTTTACGGAAGCTGCTATCCCTGCAGGAAGCCAGCAAGGAAAGCTGCTATCACTAGCAATCAAGATGTAACGTCAACACTTTATTATTTTGAAATTTATTTTCTTAAAAAATCAAATTAATTTTTTATTAAATTATGAGTTTACCCACCAAATCACTCGAGTTTAACTTTTATAATATGATTGGGGTTATATCTCAAGCTAACAAGCCTAGCCGGGTTTTAATAACATTGGGATGTATAGTGCTGTAATTTTGAATAATTTCTCTAGGTCTTGTCAATGCTATGGACTACGTGATTGCTGAGCTGGCAATAGAGTGCACGTGGGCTGAAATTAGTGGGCTGAAGAATCTAACGGGACCGGTGTATGGCGGAGGCGTTTTTGGCAAATATTTTTTTCGTTATGTACACGTGGCATAACAGGATTCCGAGGCTGCCCGAAATTATCCTGCTCTCTTTTCTCCTTGGATACTTCTATATATGGACCTGATCCATCTCTCTCACTTGGCATAGTTGTGTCCTCTCTTTTTTTGGTGAAAAATCTCTCGTAAAGAATAAATACAAGAGAGCTGAGAGATGGAGGACGGTAAAGTAGCGGTTAAATCATCGAAATTTAAAAGGGTTTGTGTGTTTTGTGGTAGCAGTACTGGCAAAAGAGATTGCTACCGTGATGCTGCTCTTGAACTTGGCCAAGAATTGGTATAGCCACTAAAAAACCTTAGCTTCTAAATCCAAAAATGTTGAATTTCTTTTGAATTTTGATTCTATGTGAAGGTCTCAAGGAGTCTGGATCTTGTTTATGGTGGAGGAAGTGTTGGGCTAATGGGATTAGTTTCTCAGGAGGTTCATCGAGGTGGAGGACATGTCATAGGGTATGCGTGTACATGAATTATAGCTATGGAGCAAGCTTTCTGGGCCACATAATTTCATTTTCTTGTTCAAGAGCTAATTTTTAGTGCTATTTCTTTTGTTGCTTTCTCTCTTACAGAGTCATACCTAAAACTCTGATGAGCAAAGAGGTATGTACGCAAATTAGGATTCTTCATAGAATTATTTATTTTATTTTGCTGGGCCATCTCAGCTTTGTTTTGTTATGCGCAGCTGACAGGAGAAACAGTCGGGGAGGTCAGGCCAGTAGCAGACATGCATCAAAGAAAAGCTGAGATGGCCCGCCATTCTGACTGTTTTATTGCCTTACCAGGTACCTCTTCTCTTTCTTTCTTTCTCCTCCTCCTCCTCCTCCTCCTCCCTCTCTCAAATGATGTAGTGTCCGATGGTATGCCTTGATATTTTATTGATTAAACCAGGTGGGTATGGAACCTTGGAGGAGTTATTGGAAGTCATCACATGGGCCCAACTTGGCATCCACGACAAGCCCGTAAAGCTACTTTGTGTTTTAAAGTTTCGTTTGGGAACGTGAGCGTGGCTGTGATGCCACCCGCGTTCACTACTGAAATAAAAAAGCTTAAGGAAACGCGAGCACTACTGCGGTTGCATCCGTGTTCTTAAATAAAAAGCATCAAAATAATGCTTTTTTTCATTTAGGAATGCAGATGCAACCGCACCCGCGTTCCAAAATGGGCACAAAGTTTGGTATACTCTAAGGTCAATTCTTACCATAGTTCTTGATATAACAGGTGGGTTTGCTTAATGTGGATGGCTACTACAATTATCTGCTGACTTTCATAGACAAGGCAGTGGATGATGGGTTCATCATGCCCTCTCAGCGCAGTATTATTGTCTCTGCCCCAAATGCTAAAGAGCTTGTTCAGAAACTTGAGGTAGGTTCTTGTAATCACATTGTTCTGGTACTTCATTACCTTTTTTTTTGTTTGAATTAGTATTTTCCTTTCCTTTCTTTTTAATTCTTGTTTTTTCTCATTTTTTCAGGAATATGTGCCTGTGCATGATGGGGTTGTAGCCAAGGCTAAGTGGGAGGCAGAACAGATGGAGCTTAATGCATCTTTGCAAACTGAAATTGCTCGTTAATTATCAGAAACCATTTGATACGGTTCCTCTTTTTTTCTTGTAGGATTTTATTAAAATTATCTAGGGTTTTCTCCTCTTCAATTTGTATTTATTGGTCTAGAAAGGAAGAGGATAATCTCCATGGAGAAAAAAAAAAAAGGAAAAGGAAATTTGGTAGGTGGTTGTTAGCTTTATCATGTATTGAAAGAAAATGGCAAATGCTGTATTCTTTCAGCAAATGCTATATTCTTTCAGAAAATTGCAAAGAAAAAAAAAAAAAAACCTTTTATTCTCTCTTGCATGCCTGCGCTGCTATGCTCTACCTGTACTTTATGTCTGCCTGTCTCCCTCGACACATTCAAAACATATGCCTAGTTAGGGTTCCTTCTTCCATGACTTAGGTAAAACGCATTTTATGTTCGGTAACTATCACGACCCGAATCTTGAGTATGTGACCAGCAACATTAGAAGTGGTAACATCTCACCTGTGTTAAACATTAAAATATACATATTATAAAATAAATATATATAAAATTTATGTAGAATTTCATAATTTTTTAAATATTCCTCAGAATCAATAAAATAATTTGTAATTCAAAATACTTATTACATTAAATAAATCAATCTTTGAAATAAAAATCTAAACTTTAATGAAAACAACATAATAATAGAGTGTCTAAAACATTGAATAACAAAAAATAAAAAAAACCTCGTGGAAGCAAGTAAGGTATACCAACAAACAAAGTAGCAAGAACTCTCAATCAAATGTCAACCTACTAACGAAAAATAGAAACCTAAAATAATATTAATATGGAGGGGTGAGTTCAACCAACTTATTAAGGAAATAACATTTAATATACATTTTAGTTATTTATAGCATATGAAAATGGAATACATGTCAGAGATCAGACAAAATTATTAAGTCAGTTAACAGACAAAACCCTAAAGTTATTATAACAGACGAGGTTTGCAGCTTTGATTACTATGGTAGGATTTGTCGCCACAGGTTAGTTCCTTTCTTACCAGCTAGGTATACATATTACTATGTGCACATAGACTAATTATGCTCTGTTAGTATAAATTTATTGATAAATCTAATATCAAAACATGATATATATTCACATAATTATAAAAGCAAATGAATGTCATATCAAGTAGAATTTAATTCAACAGAATACGAGTGCAAAATCAAGTATGGATGAGTATTTAAGAAATAAAGCAACATATATAAATATTCAAGAATTTATTAATTGTAATCATCATATAATCAACATGCATATAATATTTATATTACATGCATATTAAAGACTATCTTATTTACCTAGAAAATGAAAGAAAAAAAATTGATATAGAATGAAAGACTATTGAAGATCGTTAGGAGGAACACTAACAGAACTTATAATGGATACAGATAAATACTAAAAAAAAAACCTAAAGCAAAATAATATAAAAGATTTAAACTTTAAACTTGGAGACCAAAACATAATTATAATACCAAACAGATTCACTCAATCGATTCTAAACATATCTCATATTGATCGAACCTAAGAGACCCGATTAACCTTACTATTGAGGGTCAAATGGTCGACCAAAATGACCAAGTGGTCGAACACTATCACAAGTCAACCGGTCGGGTGATTTAGACTGATTGTCGATTAGCAGCATCAAACCAACCAATTGGCCGATTTAGACTAATCGGTCGATCGGTTGATCGGGGTTTCTAGAATCCCGATCCGCCAGTCTTCAAATCTGCAGATCCCATAATTAAACAATTTGTTCTTCAAAAACCCATAATTCCATTCACCTAATCAATTCGTTGTATGCCAACTAACATCCTAATACTTCAATTAACTCCCTTAAATCATTTGATCATTAAATCAACATAAAAGCCCTAAACACTTCTATAATCCTTCCATAATCAATTTTCTAATAGAAAATAACAAAAGAGGGGATATTTTCTTATTTTTTAAACCTTCTTTCAACAAAGACTTAAGTTTAGAATTAATTTCTTTGGTATTTTATAAGACAGTTACAAGGAAAAGAGAGAGAAATAATTCTCTGGCAATCTTTTTTTTAAATACCTAGGCTAGTTGAGTTGTGTTTGGATTAATCTTGAGCTAGGGTTCAACGGGCCAAAACACGAGTCTTATAAATTGGATAAACAAAAATTCTTTTATTACCTTTGTGGAATTAAAAAGGGAAAATGCCTTGATATTATTGTAGTAAATCCAATCTATCTTTATGGGTTGATTCGGAAAATTTTATGTCCTAAAACTTGAATCAAGTTCAACATTAAACCAACCAAAAAATTGACCTGGTCTTTTAAATCTATTCTATTTATCTTAATTTGATTTGAATTAATTTTTTCACTATTAAAAAAATTAAAATAATATCTTTTTCAAATCTTTTATTAAAAAAATTTATCCCGAGTCCTCTTCAAATCACATAATAGGTCGGATCTGACCACTATTATTGCAATGATGATAGTGCGGCATGCGCAATTTGTGCTGATTAAAGCTTGCTTCACATATGAATGTTGTTCATGAGGGCGGATATTGGTGGACGCATCAAAACCTATGATGAACGACTAGCTAGTGCTTGTACAGAGGGAGTAAGGAATACAAGGATACCAATAGTAGCTAGCGATTAATTATAGCATGTACAGCTTTCAAGTTCTGATTGAGTAATTGCTTGATGCCTGATGATAGATTATAGCTAATTGCTCGGTGAATCTCATTTCGCAGCAGAATGGATAGTTGATTGCCTGTTTTGAAGCCTTTGATATAGTCATTTGTTTCAAGAAATGTCAATTACCTCTTTTGCTGGGAAGAAACATTTCTTGAGATGGGTTCCACTTCCGTTGTTATCCAGATCGGTGCCCTATCCATGGTCTATTGATCATGCAAGCTGCCACGGTAGCTTCTTTATCCTCCAGTGACTCCGATTTTCCACGTGATATTTTAGCAATTATTTGCTCATGCATGACTTCATCTGCGAAGCAAAACCATGTTGATGTTACCATAAAAAAACATTACTTGTGTCGTAGAGATCAAAGCAAGAACATGAGGCGATCATCAATTTTGTTTGAGCCGTGTCCCAACCGTTGACTCGATGAATTCGAGAATTAAAATCTGATTTAGATTGATTTTTTAGTGGAATTGAATAAAACATTAACTCAGTAAAATTACTGGGGTTTTTAATTACTTTGTTAAAACTCGGTAATCTAATAAGTAAAAATGTTTTAATGAAAATAATTAACTAGAATTAACCTAATAACATGCAAATTGTTGTAATAATCTGGTAATCCAAATCCTTTTCCATATGGAATCAAGTCCAACAAGTATTTTTCACCGACTCCTGTATCCATCTAAATATCTCTTTCAATAAAGGTGATCGAGAAGACAGTCCGGCGGGCGGTCCACAACCTTACAATAACTAGGCTCACACGTCCGTCCATCACCAGTCTACACCATGAATCAGCTAGCTAGGAGTGCACTTGGTAAGGATGCCAGCTAGAAATCGGTGTCCTTGTAGCCTAATAAGTCTAAGTTACTTCGAGAATACAAGACACACTTTATATCTCTGATACGTGGAGTAACCAAGATTGTTCAATTATATGGCCCAGAAGAAGGAATATATATTGAAGATCAATCTCTGTTATAAGCCCTTTTCTTTTCAAGAACAGATCAATAAAGTGTTGACAGATAATTCTTTGGTCTTTCGTGGACAAATATTGTCCTCTGATCAAATTTAATTTAGGAAAACTAGCTCATATATGAAGCAACAGCAGCTTTGACCTTCTTCTTCTTCTTGTTTTTTTTTTCTTTAATAAAAACGAGACTCATTTTATCACAAAATCATAATAATTTTATGATGCCAAGACGAAGCTTCATATGCTTACACACATCGAGCTTCTTGACGTGAGAAATCACTTGAATAAAATGAGAGTACATTTCTTGATTATAGGCAACATTTGTTTCCGCGACTGGAACTCGTTTTTTTTTTTTAAATAAATTTTTTATTTTTTTATATTGTTTTAATATATTAATATTGAAAATAAATTACAATGAAAAGTATTTAATAGTAATCTCTTCAAGTGGAGGTTGGAAAAGTATTTGATTAGATGGTTCTGTTCCGTTTCTGTAATGGTCCCTCTCCATCATTTTCACCTTCCAAATGGGCCTGTTGGGTCAATGAAAGAAATATACCATGAGACAACTAATCCTCCACCCTACCCAACACTACTCTCCTTCATACGTGTAGTGTAGAGTTCTCCCTCTCCGAGTCGATTGGGAACATAATTCACCATATTTATTAAACCCTACATAGGTTATGGAAGTCGTTTTTAAGATTTAAAAAATTAAAAAATGCATTGTTTTGCTTTTTAAAAATCAAACATGATTTTGATCAAATCAGTCAATTTATATTCATTTTAATTTAAAACCTGATAAGTCAATGACTTTCTGTGGTATTTTTGCTTGAAAAATGGACCACACATATTTGACAAGTTGGTCATAGCATGTCCCTACACCATCCTTGGATTTTCAGTTGGTTGGTGCTCCTTACTGTTAATAGCTTTATTGAACGCGTGACTTAATAATGGTTCCTATAACATGCCCCAAGGACCAATTTTAATGCTAGGAGTACTGACCATAGGGTGGACCATGGTCCCCTCACCCTTTTTACTAGAATTGTATGGTGTACGATAATGTCTTGTGACCCTGGCTTGGCCTATGTTGATCCATGTAGGCTCGATGACAAAGGCTCAATAGTTACACCGACCATGACTCCTCGAACCAAAAGGGTACAGTCTGCTTGGTGCTCTTTCACCAAAAAGCTTCGTTGTTGGGCTAATTAACAAATCAATTGCTCATTTATTTGGGCCTCGATTATTTCGGATCCAAGCACCCATTAAAAAAATAAATCTAGAATCATTATCTTCAAACACCCTAATAATGAAAAAAAAATTTCTCTAAAAATTATTCATACATCAATAAATATTAGTGTTAAGTATAAAGATTAATGTCATCGACATTACATTAATATCATATACATAATGACATAAAGCCGCCTTGTATATTATTTTATTAACATTAATTACATAAAAAAAAACAATTGTATGGTCTCTCTCTCCACTTGAATATACAGTCCCTTGAATAAAAATAATAAAATTTAAAATATAAATATTATAAATATTATCTAAACAATTCAGGTAAAAGATTCACAATCTCTACTTTTTACAACATATTCTTAGTATTTATAATGCATGAACTATAAATAAATATTCTTATTCTAAAAATTTAATATTAATTTATTATAATTTCTCACTAAAAAATTATTAACTTAATCATTAGAAAATCTTTAAATTCCATTAAAAAGTATTATTTTGCAGGAATTCGTATCTTTATTACTAACCCTTTACACCATGAGCTATGAAGAATAGAAAATTAATATGATCGTATGATCATTCATTGGCCGAACAGTCAAAAACATTCATTATCCAAACAATGAAAAACTCAAGTTACTGGTATGGTATACTGGATTGGATTCTGGAGCATCAACTATAAAATTATGAAGACTGGAATATTAGAGAAGAGGGTGTGACAAGCAATTTGGATATTGAACGCTGTGGTATATTCATATTGATTTTAATATACACCTGTCTATTTTTTGTATATTTACACTTATGGCAAAATTGTTTTGAAGGATTGTGAAGGCAAAACTGTCTCATCTTGAGAAGAGCATCGACTAGTGGCTGAGAGTGTTGAGAATTGAGACTCTGGTTTTCACTAGCTTCCTGTAAACTCCCTCCAACTCCTCCTCTGCTTCCTGAAAGCTGGACTCTAATGCCTGTAGCAATTGTCAACATTTTTGTCAACCTTTCTCCAACCACCATGACTTTTGTCATTGTAGTAGTTGGTTCTGCACATGGGTTGCTGCCAATGCTTCTCCATTCACCTATAAAGAGAGTGCAAGAGAGTGCAGTGTGTGTGTGAAGTGCAGAGAGAAGAAGACAGTGCAACTTTGAGAGAGAGTGCAAGTGTAGATTTGAGAGAAACACCGAGTGAAGAGTGAAACACTGGGTTTTGTGGGATTGTACTGGGTTGAGTTGAGTGTTTGTATCATTCCTCCATTAATATACAATCTGCTGCCTCCGTGGACGTACCCGGTTTTGGGGAACCACGTAAATTTGCTTGTTTTGTGTTATTTTTGTGTTTGCTTTCGATCCAGTATGCACAACAAATTGGTATCAGAGCATTAGGGAAGCTTAAACACTGAAAAAACACGTTTTTCAGCTCTCTGTTCAAAGTTGCAGAATTTTCAAAGTTCTCGGATCTTGCTTTTGACCAGCTGCGGAGATTCCTCTCGTCGACACGAGTCCGGCGATATAAAGATCGTCGAAATCGGAGTTGAAACGAGCCCTGTAGAGCTCGCCGAAGTTTCGCCGGAAAACTACCGGAAAAACCAGTCAGTGCCGGAATTCTCGCCTGAGAAGACAGCCACGTCATCCGACACGTAGGCGCTGAGTCAGCATCCACGTCATCAACAGAGGGTCCACATCGCCACGTCATCAGCCACGTCATCCAACAGTGACAGAATATTCTCTTGACAGAATAAGAATATTCCGTTAACAGTAAGAGAATATTCCTGTGACAGAATATTCTTTATCAAAGACAGAATATTCCTTTCCTGAGTCAACTCGGTCAGATTGGTTTTTTTGGCCAACTCAGTGATTTTTTGACCCGTTTTTGGCCGAGTCAAGTTGGTGCCTAACATTTTCAACCATTCCGGACGCAACCGTGGTGTCCGTTTTGTTAAACAGCATACCGAAGTTACTGTTTTGGCACTTTTGAGCATAAAAGTGTGTGTTTTAACAAGTTCAGGATTCCATTTGTAATCCAAAGACGTCCTAATGGCTGATATTCCAGAAGAAAAATCAGTGGGGAATGCTAGTATACCTCCACAATACATCCCGGTATCGAATACCAAATTTGAGGTGGAGAAGTTTGATGGGAAAGGTAATTTTGGCATGTGGAAATGTGAAGTCATTGATATGCTTGTCCAAATGAATTTGGATTTCACTCTAGAAGATAAACCGGAGGATCTGGATGATAAAAGCTGGGAAAGGATAAATCGGCTGGCTTGCAGCTCCATCCGACTTTGTCTTGTAAAGGATCAGAAGTACGCCTTTTCAGAACAAAACTCTGCAAAGGAATTATGGCAAGCACTGGAGGACAAGTTTATGAAGAAGAGTATAGAGAATCGTCTCTACTTGAAGAAAAGGATCTTCCGTTTTCAGCATAAGAAAGGTACTTCTATGAATGAGCATCTGAATGATTTCAATAAAATGATAGCTGATTTGAAGAATTTAGATGTGGAAATTGATGATGAAGATAAAGCTCTACTGTTATTAAATTCACTGCCTGACACATATGAACATCTTGTCACCACTTTACTGTATGGTAAAGAAAAGATTAAATTCATTGATGTGTCCAATGCTTTGGTGAACAATGAGTATCGGAAGAAGGACCAGATTGTTCACAAGGAGTCAACGTCAGAAGCATTGACAGTTAGAGGCAGAACAAACCCCAGAAGATTTCGAGGGCGAGGGAGATCTCGCTCAAAATCTAGAGGAGAATCATCAAACAGACGATATCTTGCAAAAGATGAGTGTGCCTTTTGTCACAAAAAAGGGCACTGGAAGAAAGATTGTCCAATCAAGGGCAACAAGGAAAAAGATGAACCAACTGTGAACATTGCACGAGATGAGGATGAACGAGACTCTGCATTCATGGTCTCATCACCAGAAAACCATTCTGGTGAATGGATTCTTGATTCTGCATGTTCCTATCACATGTGCCCTAACAAGCACTTATTCTCCAGACTCGAGGAGTTCGATGGAGGAGTTGTGTTGATGGGTAATGATGATGTTAGTGAGATCAAAGGGATTGGGACTATCCATCTGAAGATGCATAATGGGGTAGTCAAGACACTAATAGATGTACGGTATGTACCTGGTTTGAAGAAAAATCTCTTCTCACTTGGAGTCCTAGAATCCAGTGGTTATAAGATTATCATGCATGGTGGAGTTCTGAGAGCAATCCGTGGTGCATTAGTTGTCTTAAGAGGCACGAGGAAAGGAAACTTATATTTCCTGGATGGATCTACAGTTACTGGTACAGCAGCTGTCTCCAAAAGCATAGAAGATGATGAAGCAGATAATTCCAGACTTTGGCACATGCGTTTAGGGCATGCTGGTGAAAAGGCTTTGCAAGGATTAGTCAAGCAAGGTCTATTAAAAGGCGCCAAGACTGGGAAGCATGGGTTCTGCGAGCATTGTGTTCTTGGAAAACAGACAAGGGTCAAGTTTGGCACTGCGGTACACAACACAAAAGGGATCCTAGATTATGTTCACACAGACGTATGGGGACCTTCAAAGAATGAATCTATTGGAGGTAATCGTTGGTTTGTTACTTTTATTGATGATTTCTCAAGACGAGTATGGGTGTACATGATGAAACACAAGGATGAGGTCCTTGATATCTTTCTAAAATGGAAGAAAATGGTGGAGACTCAAACTGGAAGGAGAGTTAAGACTCTTCGATCAGATAATGGTGGTGAGTACACTTCAGATCCTTTCTTTGAAGTTTGTCAGGATGAAGGGATCAAACGACATTTTACTGTTCGCAAAACACCACAGCAGAATGGAGTAGCAGAACGCATGAACCGCACATTGGTGGAGAAAGTCCGATGTATGCTATCACATTCAGGACTAAGCAAAGTGTTCTGGGGCGAGGCATTAAACTATGCTCGTCATATTGTTAACCGGTTACCTTCAGCAGCATTAAATGGAAGAACCCCCTTGGAGGTATGGTCAGGCTCTCCTGCAAATGATTATGACTCTATGCGTATATTTGGTTGCTCAGCATATTATCATGTTACTGAGTCCAAGCTAGATCCTAGAGCCAAGAAAGCTATATTTTTGGGCTTTAGTGGAGGAGTGAAAGGTTACAGACTCTGGTGTTCTGAATCAAAGAGTGATTTTGAGTAGAGATGTCACTTTTGATGAGTCTGGCATGTTACAGCAAGAGAAATCACAGGAGAAGGAAAAACAGTCTGGTGATGCACAACAGGTGGAGTTGGAGACTTCAGTCATCCCTATAAAGACTGTTCAGACAATCCCTACTGAAGGAGATTCAGATGAAAGTTCAGATGAAGAGGATGCAACAACTCCAGCAACCACACAACAAGAATCCATTGCAACGAGTAAACCAAAAAGGGTTATCAAGAAACCTGCTCGGTATTGTAACATGGTGGCTTATGCACTTCCAGTGATTGATGATGGAATCCCCTACACCTACAAAGAAGCAGTACAGAGTGTAGAAAGTGCAAAATGGAAAGAGGCAATGGATGAAGAGATGAAATCTCTCCACAAGAATCAGACTTGGGATTTGGTACAACTCCCTAAAGGAAAGAAGACAATTGGTTGCAAGTGGGTATATGCTAAGAAGGAAGGTAATCCTGGAAAAGACAACATTCGATTCAAAGCAAGATTGGTAGCAAAAGGCTATGCTCAGAAGGAGGGGATAGATTATAATGAGGTATTCTCTCCAGTTGTTAAGCATTCATCAATCCGTATTCTGTTAGCCTTGGTTGCACAATTTGATTTGGAGTTAGCCCAACTTGATGTGAAAACTGCCTTCCTACATGGAGATTTGGAAGAGGAAATTTACATGTCTCAGCCAGATGGTTTCAAAGTCACTGGGAAAGAGAATTGGGCTTGTAAACTGAAGAAGTCATTGTATGGATTGAAACAATCTCCTCGCCAGTGGTATAAGCGATTTGATAAGTTCATGGCAGAACATGAATACACACGGAGTCAGTTTGATCACTGTGTATATTTTCGCAAACTTCTTGATGGTTCTTTCATCTATTTGCTCTTATATGTGGATGATATGTTGATCGCATCGAAGAGCAAGGTGGAGATTGATAGACTGAAAGCTCAACTGAGAACTGAGTTTGAAATGAAGGACCTTGGAGAAGCTAAGAAGATTCTTGGCATGGAGATTCAGAGAGACAGAAGAAAAGGCACAGTCTGTTTGACACAGACCCAATACTTGAAGAAAATTCTACAGAGATTTGGGGTAGATGGTAAGACCAAGCTTGTAAGCACACCTTTAGCTCCTCATTTTAAGCTAAGTGCTTCAATGTCTCCACACACAGAGGAAGAGCGCAAACAGATGGCTCAAATTCCTTATGCAAATGCAGTTGGTGCATTAATGTATGCAATGGTTTGTACGAGACCAGATATTTCACATGCTGTCAGTATGGTGAGCAGGTATATGCATGATCCTGGAAAGGGTCACTGGCAGGCAGTTAAGTGGATTCTACGGTACATTCATGGCACAACTGATATTGGTTTGAAGTTTGAGAGGGATGATAGACTCGGACAAAATTTAGTTGGTTATGTCGACTCAGACTATGCTGGTGACTTAGACAAGCGTCGTTCCACAACAGGCTATGTGTTTACACTTGCTAAAGGGCCTGTAAGTTGGAGGTCAACGTTACAATCAACAGTAGCTTTGTCAACAACTGAGGCAGAGTACATGGCAGTAACGGAAGCTTTCAAGGAAGCTATTTGGTTACATGGGTTGATTGAAGATTTGGGAATTGTTCAAGAGCACGTGGATGTCCATTGTGATAGTCAAAGTGCTATTTGTCTTGCAAAGAATCAGGTTCATCATTCCCGCACCAAGCACATCGATGTTCGATTTCATTTTGTTCGAGAAATTGTGGATGAAGGGGATATTCTGCTACAGAAGATTGGTACCGCAGATAATCCAGCTGACATGCTCACAAAATGTGTCTCAGGGATCAAGTTCCAACATTGTTTGGACTTGGTCAACATCTCTCGGTGTTGAGCACCTTCAGGGTGCAGCGCCATATGGCGCGTTAGAGGCAGCATTGATTGATCACGAGGATTGCATGGAAAAATCTTGCCAAGGTGGAGATTTGTAGCAATTGTCAACATTTTTGTCAACCTTTCTCCAACCACCATGACTTTTGTCATTGTAGTAGTTGGTTCTGCACATGGGTTGCTGCCAATGCTTCTCCATTCACCTATAAAGAGAGTGCAAGAGAGTGCAGTGTGTGTGTGAAGTGCAGAGAGAAGAAGACAGTGCAACTTTGAGAGAGAGTGCAAGTGTAGATTTGAGAGAAACACCGAGTGAAGAGTGAAACACTGGGTTTTGTGGGATTGTACTGGGTTGAGTTGAGTGTTTGTATCATTCCTCCATTAATATACAATCTGCTGCCTCCGTGGACGTACCCGGTTTTGGGGAACCACGTAAATTTGCTTGTTTTGTGTTATTTTTGTGTTTGCTTTCGATCCAGGATGCACAACAATGCCTCGAGTCCTTTCAATACATTTTGCACTTGTACAGGATTGATGTCTTTGCTTGACTTCAGGACAAGCAATTCAGCATCTATCTTTTCCAATTCTGTGGCTTCGCCTTCGCATGATACACTCTTGGATTGAAATAATTTTGAAACGACAGACCAGCCATGGGAGCTTGATCTTGCCTTTGGCTGAGAAGCCAAGGACAAGAGAGATTGGAAAATTTCAAGGCTTATTTCCTTAACGTCTCTTAGCATGCCGACAGCATCTACTGCTGAAGGGTTTTTCTTTTCCACGCTCTTCAAATTTCTAAAGCATTTGCGGATTGTTTTATTAATTTGTTTCCTAGAAACCATATAGGCTTCAACTTCAGTTGCCAAGCCAGATTCTCCACCTTTTCTTCTTCTGAGGGATGATTCAAGTTGCTGCAAGCATTCCTTCATTGATGAAAAAGCATCTCTGGTGGTGCTGCACACATCCAACAAGAGAAAAGATCCATTCAACACCTCTTCTGCCCCTTCTTTGTGTTGTTCATTGGAGAGGATTTGTTGGGATAGAGGCAGTTGAAGAAAATCATCAACACACTCGTACAAAACTTTGAGGCCACTCAATTTGTGGTAAGCAGAAGTGGAAGTTGTTTGTGATGATCTCAACCTCTCCAATTGATCTTCAACACTTCCATTCAGAGGATGGGATCTGGAGGGCAAGCTGATCGAGCGAACATGACTAGTAGCCATCTTAATCCTTTATCAGAAGAAAGCTAGTCGCTAATGCTGATACAATTGATCCTGGGAGTTGTTGTTCAAGAAACCTCTTCTGGGCCTATTATATATAGAATAGGAAATAACAATAGGAATGCATGCATCCCGACTTGCTTTCGCTGTCATGTGGCAAGTTTCCTGACAATACCAACTTTCTCTCATCATTGTTGTAGTTCAGGAAGCATAATGCTAATAATATAATCTCAACTGATTATAGTTTTTCAAACAATATTATCATGCCTCCTTGTAACCCACACAGAAATATGGTCATCACACCATATGAATAATTTAGCAGGAATCTCATCATGTGAAATGCTCAGATCTCAATCTCGCAATAATGTTTTGGGAGCTGTTCATAACGATGATATTAAAATGCTATGGTAATCAAATTATTGATAACATAATACAAGTCTGACAAAGTTGTTTCCTGCTTCCTTGACATGCTGCTCTACAACAGGGTTTCAGCTTCAATAATTAACCTGTGCAAACTTGATTAAAGAAGAACACGTAGAGCAAATAGGTGGATCTTGCTTGACCACTTGCCAACCATTTTGTAGTTATCACATAAGTGCATCGTAACAAATACATTTCATGGTTTATTGAGCTATATCACAAGCACCACTGTGTCAATTATTCAGATGCAAATAGTAGGCTGTCAAGATTCCAGTTGCTCCTCAGAAGTATATCAACATGAGCTATTTCCGAGCCTCATGTATGGAAGCTCGAGCAGAATAAATATGTGTGTGTAGACATGGGTGCAATCCACTTGTGTGCATATATATTTTATTTGATTGATATCCTCGTCAAGGGTGTCATGGCAATGAAGCAGGAAACAGTTTTGTCAGAGATTTGAATAAATGATTTTTTTTGCATATCATTGACAGCAATGAGGATAGAGAGGATAATTTATTAGGATTACCTTATTGGCAGTACATAACTTGAACTATAGCGATGAGGATAGAGAGCTGGCTGCTGTTGTAAAATGCAACACATGACAGCAAAGCAAGCCTGGAAGGAGTGGACTTTGAATCTCTACTCTGAGTTCTGTATATAACGGGTGCAACGGGAGCAAGTGGGGTTGGCTGGAACAACTCTGAAGTTCGAACTTATATCCCATCGGTGGAGGCTTTCTTCTGCTAATTAAAGTGGAAGATGGATGTCTTTATTGGAACCTCTAAAGCTACTTATCATGCTCGCTCCATCAGCTTGCCTTCAGAATCCCATCCCTAGCTCAGAGTGTGAAGTTGCAGTTGGAAAGATTGAGATCATCACAAGAAATACCCTCATCAACTTGCCCAAAATTGAGTGGCCTCAAAATTTTGTCCCAGTGTGTCGATGATTTGCTTCGATTGCCACTCACTCATCAAGCTCTCTCAAATGAACAGTTTCAAGAGTTGGCAGATGAGGTATTGGATTGATCTCTCAAGTTGTTAGATGCTTGTGGAGCAACAAAGTATATTTTTTCACAGATGAAACAATGGTTAAAGGAGCTTGAATCATCTATTCTGAGAAAAAAGAGGAGAATCTGGTTTGGCAAGTCACGTTGAAGCATATATGATCTCTAGAAAATAACTGAAGCTACAGATCTCGAAGTCATATAGAAACTTGAAGACAATGGAGAAGAAGGGCATATCAGCAACCTTGGACAAAGACACCACCTTGGTAGCTCTGACAAAAGAAGCTGAAGAAATGAGTGTTGCTGTGTTCGCATCCCTCTTATCTTCTATTTCTTTGACAACAAAATCAAAGGGGAGTGGCAGCTGGTCTATTGTTTCAGAACTAATGAAGTCCAAACGTGTAGTTGATGCCAAGACATTACTCCTGCACAAGTCCAAAATGTATCGAAAAGTTTGGAGGCATTACATTGGAGTATTCAAGAAGCAGAAGAGGAGTTGGAATGTGTCTACAGACTACTAGTGAAAACCAGAGTTTCTCTGCTGAACATTCTCAATCACTAGTACACAAGTAACTTCCTCGTAGTGGGCAATGTTTTCTTCTATCAGCTGTCCATTTGTACAATTTCTCTCATACAAATTCGCTAGCTGTATCTATAATACTCAGTGTAATTGGATTGGTTTATCTCAAATAAAGCCTTCCCTCTCGTTCATACTCTAGCTATCTCTGACACGTGAACACTTCACTATTATTATTTTTAAACAATAGATAAAGAGATAGAAAACTGTTTTTGCATGACAGGGATGTGCGCCTCTTCTGTCTGTCTCAGTTTCATGGATTTTTCAGGGCTGGTATGGCTTTTCTATAAATTGTTGGAAATCCTGGTGGTCCTCTCATCATTTAAAAAGAAAAGGGCAGAATCTTTATTTTGCACCTGTAAATGGCTGAAATTCTTTCCACTTAGACCAATCAACCCATCATCCATCTTCTCCATTTCGTTCGCATCAGCTTGCCCGTCACATGGAACACGCCTGGATTTCAATAATTTGGGAACCATAGACCATCCAATAGCTCTTGCCTTCAGTCAACAAATGAAAGACTAAAAAACTATTAAATCAGCATGCTAGCTGATGGTGTTATCCGACTCGGGTCATTAAGCCTGCTCAACCTTCTTTCGTAACATTTCCGGATCTGTTTCCGTTGACAATGATCATGCTTTGGAAGAAAAACAAAAGGACATTTTTCCTGATTTGAGGGAATGGGAATAACTATAAAACCTCTGCCTTCTCTTTTCTTTTCCATCCAACTTTTTTTATGTGCTTTGTAAGTAAAAGAGATGTGTTTGTATTCAGGAAGTAATGACCACTGCGAGATGAGATAAGAACTGAAAACAGGTTTCAGATAAATTCTGAAGGACAAACGTATAAATTCTCAAAGAAAGATATTGAAATAGAGATGGAGCATGTGATTAAGATCATTGTTATTGTATTGCTGTATTCATATTGATTTTGATAGACTTGTACATGCTGTATATTTACAACTCTGGCAAAATTGCTTTACAAAATTGTACTGAAGGATGGTGAAAGCAAAGCTGTCCATCTTGAGAAGTGCATCAACTAGTGGTTGAGAGTGTTGAGAATGGAGACTCTGGCTTTCACCAACTTTCTGTAAACGCCCTCCAACTCCTCCTCTGCTTCCTGAATGCTGGACTCTAATGCCTCGAGTCCTTTCAATACATTTTGCGCTTGTACATGATTGATGTCTTTGCTTGACTTCAGGACAAGCAATTCAGCATCTATCTTTTCCAATTCATTGGCTTCGTCTTCGCTTGATACACGTTTGGATTGAAATAATTTTGAAACGAAAGACCAGCCATGGGAGCTTGATCTTGCCTTTGGCTGAGAAACCAAGGACAAGAGAGATTGGAAAATTTCAAGGCTTATTTCTTTAACGTCTCTTAGCATGCCGACTGTATCGATTGCTGAAGGGTTTTTCTTTTCCACGCTCTTCAAGTTTCTGAAGCATTTGCGGATTGTTTTATTAATTTGTTTCCTAGAAAACATATGAGCTTCAACTTCAGTTGCCAAACCAGATTCCCCACCTTTTCTTCTTCTGAGGGATGATTCAAGTAGCTGCAAGCATTCCTTCATTGACGAAAAAACATCTCTGGTTGTGCCGCATACATCCAACAAGAGCAGTGATCCATTCAACAGCTCTTCTGCCCTTTCTTTGTGTTGTTCGTTGGAGAGGGTTTGTTGGGTTAGTGGCAACTGAAGAAAATCATCGACACACTCATACAAGACTTTGAGGCCACTCAATTTGTGGAAAACTGAAGTGGAAGTTGTTTGTGATGATCTCAACCTTTCCAATTGATTTTCAACACTAACATTTAGAGGATGAGATCTGGAGGGTAAGCTGATAGAGCGAACATGACAAGTAGCCATCTTATTCTTTAGCAGAAAAAACTTAGATGCTGATGCTGATGTTGATACAATTGATCTTCGGAGTTGTTGTTCAAGAAACCTCCTCTGGGCCTCTTATATATAGAATAGGAAACAACAATAGGGAATGCAATGAATCCAGACCTGCATTTGCTGTCACGTGGCAAGTTTTCTGACCATGCCGACTTTCTCTCATCTTGGTTGTAGTTCAAGAAGCATAATGCCAATAAAATAAGCTCAACTGAACATAAATTTACAAACAATAGTAGACAGAATATGATCATCACACCATATGCATAATTTGGCTGGAATCTCATCACGTGAAATGTTCTGATCTTAATCTCACAATGAAGTTCTTGGAGCTAATTGATTACTTAAAACAAGTCTCTGACAAAGTTGCTTCCTGCTTCGTTGACATGCTGCTCTACAATGGGGTATCAACTTCAATAGTTAATCTGTACAAACTAGATTAAATATGAACACGTATGGCAAATAGGTGGATCCTGCTTAATCAGACACAAACCAGCTAGGATGATCACTTGTGTGCATTCATTAACAAATACATTCCATGTTCGATTGATCTATATCGTCGTACACGCACCACCAGGTCAAATTTAGATGCAAGCAATATGCTGTCAAGATTCCAGTTGCTCCTCACCCAGTATATCAATGAGAGCTATTTGATACTTCCGAGCCTCGAAATCCATTTTCATATTGAAATTCAAGAATAATAAATATATGTGTTGGGAAAATATGGGTGCAGTCCACTTGTGTGCATATATATTTTATTTGATTGATATGCTTATGCAGGGTGTCCTGGTAATGAAGCAAGGAAACAATTTTGTCAGAGACCTTAATAGCTGATCTATATTCATTTCATTATCATTAAAAAATAGTGTTCGTAGCAATGGTTTCTTTATCTTTGCCTCTTTAATAGCACTTCACTAAGATATGATCTGTAAATTTCAGAATATTCAAATGTATCCTGCTGTGATGATAATTTTTCTGTCTGCATAGGGGTGTGTGCTTTAATATCAAGAGTATTTTACAGGCAGAAAGCCGGGCCTGTCGGGAAAATGCAACACATGACAGCAAATTCGGGTCTGGAACGATGGACTTGGAATTGATACTTTTGTTGCACATATAATGGATGCTAGAGGAGTTCGTTTAACTACTTTGAATTTCATCCTGCGTGCATCGCATCAGTGGAGGCCTTTTCTTCTGCTAAAGGAGAAGATGGATGCGTTATGAAAAAACAGCTCGATGGAGAATATATGAGGTGCTGCAACAAGACCAGAGAAAGAAGCTAAATCCGATGAAGCTGGCAGCAGGAAAATATCCGAAAGGCAACAACTGAGAGGAGAAGTACGCAGCTGGAAGGCAATTGAACAAACTTTGCAAGAGCAAGCAGATGCTGACTTTGAATATCAGCCTGTTAAGAGAAATGAAACAGCCTGTCAATCAGAAGCAACAAGTAATCTGCAAAAAACACCTAGAGCTTGGAGTAGGAACCAAAAATTGCAGATGTAACCGGTAGCGAAGCAGACAATAGCATCTAATCAGTAGTGCTGCATAGAAGTAGCAAGTAAAGTAACAGAAATATACAGAATAGCCTGCAGGTGCAAACATTGAAGGATCAATCATGTTTTGAAATACCATGAGAAATACAGGTAGCTATGCATTCTGAACCTTCAGAATCCAGTAATTGTGACACAACCAATCCATTGGAAAAACGTGGAGAAGTGTTTTCTTTCTGGCGTGATTGTTATAATTTCCATGGTCTACCAGTGCATTTATGTAACCATCCGATCAAAAATTCCAATACGATTGAATAACAAGATAAGAAAGTGGATTAGTTGCCCTGCACGAATGTTTCCCAGAAGATGACAGGGCCGTATACAGGGAAACTTGGCTTGTGTGAAAATAACCATACCCACGTCGGCTAAAACTAAAAGAGAAAAAGGGCTGAGGCTATAAATAAGAAGCATAGAGAAACTGCAGAACATGCTTACCTGGACGGGGTCAATGGGCGATCAAGAAGGTCCATGGCCTAGGTCAGTGACGTCTATTGCACTTGGAATGGCTGCTGAGCATTTCTTTCTCACTAGTTCTTTCCACTGGTCTTGCATTTCTTCCTCACTAGTTCTTTCCCATGATAATTACTGTACATTCATGATTTCTTCGATGAACAGATTGGAGTATGGGCGTTTGCCTAATAAAATTATTAGCCTGTGGTGATCACAAACCGAGCTATTCTTTAGCCTTTACTAAAGAATACCGTGTGCCATCCACAGATAGCGGCATACGCCGTTTTTTGAAGGGTTCTCTTTCCTTGAGAGAGAGCGCCTGCCCAATAGTAGTCTAAGTGTCTTAAAGTCATAATTTCATTTAGTTAATAACTAACGTTTTTGATAATTGTAGTTGCTGAAGTAGTATTTCAACTCTTAATTAGATGATGCATGGTTGTCCTGGCTAACATCAGTCTCTGTGTCTGTGTGTGTGTGTGTAGCAGAAGAATGATAACAAGAGGAATTCCATCCTCCTCTTGAGCTTGTAATTGTTTATCTAGCGGTGAGTTGGCAGTTCTGCCAATGTTGTGTCCCGGTCGGATCTTGAGAAGAGAACTCCCATAAAAGAAATACTGAAAGAATATATAAAGACTTGCACGAGCACTTTGCCACCATGGCTCTCAGACAGTAGTTGACCATCACAATATTAATTTGATTTGAATCTTATTGTGCAGATTGCGCAGATCTTCATGTCAGGATGATTTGTGTTATATAGGGTCATAGTAAAATATATGCTGGCCGTGCGTGTGATCTTGATGAATAATAATATCCAACCATCTGCCGATGAGAATTCATCGCGGCATTGATTTAACTACATGCCACCAAAAAATCTAAACTCTGATGAATTCATCTTTGAAGACAAGCTGAAATTTGTAAAGGGAAGTTGAAATAAAAAATCCCAGAACACAAATGACCAAAAATATTAAAAGAAAATGGAGATATACTACCGATTATAAAATATTACAGAAAATAAAAAAACATCTTGCCTATAAAACCATTTATTGTTGGTATTCTACATACTAGTCTATCAATCAAGGCAGGAAGTCCTTCAAGAATTCAACCTCTCAACGCTCGTCAAACCTGAAAATAAAACATCAAGAACAGTAAGCAAGTTACATAGTTTAAAGAATCTGAAAGAGAGAAAGGAATATTGGGAAAGCTTTACGTACGAGCAGTTCATTGTTTCAGAAATCGGGAAAAGAATATCTGTGTGGCACTTCTTTGGTAGCTTTTTGATTCGTGAAGGTTTTAAGTGAAAATCTTGAGGAACCATGAAGGCTTCAATGCAAAAGCAGACCACCTTTGGTCCCTTTTTGGTTTTCTTAGCAATTTCATTGAGCTTTCTGATGCTGTGACAGCATTTTTTCGGCAGGTGATGGCTTAAACCTCCCAAATACTCAGCACAGTCAGGGAAGTAACCCCATATCGGCGAGCATATTGCGTCATAAGGGTCGTCGTCGGATGCCATTATATTGATGAATCTAGAAACCATGAGGGCAAGCACTAGACTCCTAACAAAGGCAGCCATTGCTGTGTTTTTTTTTTTTTTTTCAAGAGTTAGAATTGAGTCATTGATGGTTGTGAGATAGGGTTACATATATATTATAAGCATCTTATCTATTTTTGGAAGATTTTGTTGACTTGACTGCCATTATTCTCCATGATTTTCTGACGATTAATGTTTCATCACTCCATAAAACAAACTTTTGCATAAATTCTAATCTTGATAAATTAAATTGGGTAAGATTTCCATATTTTGATCCTTTTTAAATTCTTGAAAATTATTTTGAAAATTTATGTTAAGAAAATAAAAATCAACGTATTTAAATTTTATGATACATTCAAGAATATGAATCGATCGAGTCAATCAATGAATAAGGTGATCAAGTAACTCAATCACAAGTTATTGAGAGAATATATAAAAAAATCCAAATTATTTTCTTCAATATTATCTTAATCGTTTATTTCTATAATAATTCGTCTAGTATTTTTATAAAATCTTTTAAATGAGATGAATGTACAACTTTCCATTATTAGAAGTCCATGCTTGCCTGGGCTTGGCATTTAAATAATGCTAGAACAATATCAAGGTAATTATTAAATAATTATAGAAAAAACATATTTATTATAAAATTTAAATAATTAAAAATGACATGCTTAAAGAGAATTTAAAATTTCAAAAAGAACAAATAAAAATGATACAAATTCTAATGCTTCACATATTATAAAATTAATTATATTATTATTTCTTTAAACTAAAACTGTGATATCAAATTTGTCATGATTTAATTTTTAAATTAATAACTGATATATAGACAAAATCTCTCTTTATGTTTTCATACCTATAGAAACTTAAATTTAGATACAAATTTTTACCATTTAAATAAACTAGAGCTTTACATATCTTCTGATTCCATAATTAAAGTCCATACTATAAATCAACATCTTAATACAGGAATTAATGTAAATACCGTAATTGTGGAGCCTTAACTAAACATAACAGAACAACATTAATTACAATTAAAAAGCAGGTTTTGAAGCCCAACAAAAATGATTTGCTAGCAAAACTACCCATCTGAAAATGATAAATAACGAGAGGGTGGGTTCAATAACTCAATTAGTAGATAGCGTTCAATGTACACATACGAGATAATAAGACAAAGAGAAACATATACAAATTTGACTTTAGACTTTTACAAGAAAGTTTCACAAACAAGCTATAACAAGAAATATCATAAGGTAAGTCTCGTCAAAAAATCAAAATGCAATAAACATGTTGTTTTAGACTTTGGTATGATCAGTCCGTATGAATTGTTGACTCCCTCAAGCCAATTAGAGTCTAGATACGATGTGCACAA
This sequence comes from Populus nigra, assembly GCF_951802175.1. Lineage (NCBI taxonomy): Eukaryota > Viridiplantae > Streptophyta > Magnoliopsida > Malpighiales > Salicaceae > Populus > Populus nigra. Next base: position 723,500 of record NC_084855.1, on the reverse strand, counting down.
AGACTAACAATGCCTTGTTAACATGGGTTGGCATACCAAGGGGTCATATCATGATCAAGCAAATAGAATTATATTTCGAGACTTAACTCATGACATCAATTAAATGAGGAATTATCAAATCAGATTACACATATCTCATATTTAGAATTCATATTCAATAAATAATCATGTTTAATCATAATAAAGGATAATAATCAATATATATATATATATATCTCAACAAGCGTTATCTATTTCATACTAATAATTCAAATATTTATACTATTTATCATGCATATATGATATTATTCACTCACCTGATTTCAAAGCATAACAAACACAGAAGTAGGTAAAAAAATAAATCTTATTGATGTCCAACAAGTGAAATATCATGAATATTTTAGTACAAAAAAGACATACTAAAAAAAACTCAAAAGAAACATAAGTTTAATTTACTACACTTAACTTAGAGTCTAACTTATAACCTTGTACGTTTAGGAACCAAAGTGGTCTTTTTATAAAAAAAACCCAAATCAAACGATTTCATGAAATCTAATTCAAAAAAAAATCAAAAGACTTATAATAATTCACCAATAAACCTCTATTATTCATCAAAACCAATATGAAAAAATAGAATTACAATTAGGGACTAATCTGGTTTTTCCTCAGAATTTTAGGGGTCAAATTGTAATTTTACCAAATTGAAGGACTGGACAAAAAATATTATAAATCCATAACTATACTGAAAATTTACCCATAATCATCCTCAATTCTTTCTAGAATCTAGGATTTTTCTCCAGGGATCAATTTGCAACTTTTTTTCAAAGTTGGGGCCTAAACTATGATTTTCATAAATGAGAAATCAAACTGAAATTTTATCATCCTCAATCTCGAGACACTTTTGTCTAGTATTTCAAACAAGGGTTTTTCATAATTTCTGACACCTAATACATCAATTAAACTAATTAATCTCAAAATCATAATTCCTAACAAAATCATCTAAAAACCAACCAATTAAATAATTACATATAACAATTAATCCATAACATTCCAATCAACTCATCACTTCAAAACCCTAAATCTTAACATTTTTGTAATCTTAATTAATACTAACAATTATACACATCAAAGCATAAATTTTATTTTTTAAACTTATTTTCTCTAACTCTATCTTCTTCTTCTTTCTCACTCTCAGTTTTTTCTCTTCAAATTAGATTCTTCTCTTTTTTCTTTTTGTTTTTCTCTTCTTATTTATATTTACCAATTGTTAAGCAAATTACCAAAATGTCCTTCAATCATTTATACATAAGACTTACTCCTCCAAGTATTGTTGTCATTTCCTATTAAACCTTTCTTTCTTCATTTCAAAATATTACAAGGTTAGAATGAACTGGTGTATGGTATATTGATCTTAATACCCTTATCAAGTACAGTATGTCTACAACCATGCAAAAGAATTTTACAAAATTGTTGCAAGGAATGAAAGCAAAGCTACCCCATCTGGAGATGAACATCAGCTAGTGGCTGAGAATGTTGAGAATGGAAACTCTGGTTTTCAGCAATTCCCTGTAAACAGCCTCCAGCTCCTCCTCTGCTTCGTGAATGCTTGACTCTAATAGCTCTAGTTCTTTCAATATATTTTTCACTTGTATAGGATTGATGTCTTTGCCTGACTTCAGGACAAGCAACTCGGCATCTATCTTTTCCAATTCGGTGGCTTTGCCTTCGCATGATGCACGCTTGGATTGAAATAAATTTGAAACGACAGACCAGCCATGGGAGCTTGATGTTGTCTTTGGCTGAGAAACCAAAGACAAGAGAGATTGGAAAATTTCCATGGTTATTTCTTTAACGTCTCTTAGCATGCCGACTGCATCGACTGCTGAAGTGTTATGCTTCTCCATGCTCTTCAAATTTCTGAAGCATTTGCGGGTTGTTTTATTTAATTGTTTCCTAGACACCACGTAAGCTTCAATTTCACTTGCGATGCCAGATTCCCCACCTTTTCTCCTCCTGAGGGATGATTCTAATCTCTTAAAGCATTCTTTCATTGATGAGAAAACATCTTTAGTGTTGCTGCACACATCCAACAACAGCAGAGATCCATTCAACACCTCTTCTGCCCTTTCCTTCTGTTGTTCATTGGAGAGTGTTTGTTGCGTTAGTGGTAACTGAAGAAAATCATCTACGCACTCATACAAAACTCTGAGGCCCCTCGCTTTTTGGTAAACTGAAGTGGAAGGTGTTTGTGATGATCTCAACCTGTCCAATTGATCTTCAACGCTTACACTTAGAGGATGAGAACTTGAGGGCCAGCTGATAGAACGAACATGACAAGTAACCATCTTATCTTGCTGGAAAGAAGTCCTGTTACTGATGCTGATACTAATGATCTTGGAAAATGATGTTCAAGACTCCTCTTCTGGGCCTATTATACAGAGACAAGATGCATGCATCCAGACTTGCAATTGCTGTCACATGGCAGGTCGTCTTCTGACAATGCCGACTTTATCTCATCAATAATGTTGTAGTTCAGGAAGCATAATCCTAATTATAATATACCTCCAAATGATCCAAACAATATTATCATGCCTCCTTGTAACCAACACAGAAATATGATCGTCACACCATATGCATAATTTAGCTGGAATATTAAATCTCAAATCTCATAATGTAGTCTTTGGAACTATTCATAATGCAGATATAAAAATTTGATGGTAATTATCAAATGATTGATTACATAGAATGAAAGATCAACAAGAAGGACGGGTAAAAATTGTTATACTTTAACTATATAGTAGGTGGTTTAATGGTAAGAATTTGAGATTAAAGAATTTGTTTTCCTTGTGGTCTCAGGTTCGAGTCTTATAGTTGTTAATATGATAGTCACTGAAGGCTTACATGGTCGTTAACTTCAGGGCCCGTGAGATTAATTAAAGTACGCGCAAGCTAACCCGAACACTCATGTTAATAAAAAAAAAATAACTATACTTGGCCTGACCCATGTCTCAAAACTACAAGATATAAAAGAATGAATATTCGTTGTATTAATTAAAGATTCAAGATAAGAATAGAAAGGTTTGAGTTATTTGGTTATATATTTTATATTTAAGATATTATATATCTTATGTGACTATCAAAAAATATATATAAAATAAGATATTTGTATCCGCTCAATCCTTTTAGGAAGAGATTGAGCCAAGTTTAATTTAATCGGAAAATGAAAATTTTGGACATGCTGCTCTACAACAGGGAATCAACATGAATAATTAAAGTAGGTGGTGGTCCAGTAATAAAAGTTTGGGATCAAGAGATTTGCTCCCTCTGTAATCTCAGGTTCGAGTCTTGTGGTTACTCATATGATGGTTACTGGAGGCTTACATGATCGTTAACTTCAGGGCCCGTGGGATTAGTCGAGGTACGCACAAACTGACCCGAACACTTAAGTTAAACTAAAAAAAAAGATAGAAAAAAAAGATGAAAGGTAAAGCAAACAGATGGATCTTGCTCCATCACACGCCAACCAGCTTGTAATTATCACTTATATTCAATCATTAACAAAATAAATCTCATGTTGATTGACCTAGCTATATCACACGTGCATCACCGTGTCATTGCTGTCAAGATTCCAGTTGCTCATCGCCAACTACATCAATGAAAGCTATTTCCGAGCCTCATGATCCCTTTTGATGCTCGAGCCGAATGAATATATTTGTATGGAAGACATTGCAGCAATCTAATCCACTTTTGTGCACCAATATTTTAGTTGATTGATGTGCTTATATGCAGGGTGTCATGGCAATGAACCAGCAAACATTTTGTCAGGTATCTGATTTTTTTCCCATTTCATTAACATTACGAGATGATATTATTAGTAATGGTTCTTCAGCTTTGCCTCTTGAATTGACACTTGCATTATGAGATGATGTAATGATAATTTTTCTGTCTGGGATTCATCAGCACGTATGCTGATATTTTTGGATTATCTTATTGGCGGTAATCATCTTGAACTGTAGCAATGGTGACAGAAACCTGGTCGCTGTCGGAGAAAGCAACACATGGCAGCAAATGAAAGGCTGGAAGGGAATTTGACTGGCTAATTCTTGCTTTATATATAATAGAAGCTCTAGGAGTTGGTTTGAACAACTTCGAAGTTTGAACTGTATTACATCACCCATTATTCACATCAGTGTAGGCTTTCTTCTGCTAAAGGGGAAGATCAAAGATGGATGTTTTGATTGGAACCTCTAAGGCTTCTTGCCATGTTCGCTCCATCAGTTTGCCTTCAGAATCCCATCCCCTAACTCAGAGTGTTAAGGTGCGGTTGGGAAGGTTGAGGTCCTCACAAGAAACATCCTCATTGAATTGCCAAGGATTAAGTGGCCTCCTCAGGAGTTTATACGAAAGCGTGGACGATTTTATTCAATTGCCACTCACCTACCAAGCTATCTCAAATGTACAACATCAAGGATCAGTGGATGAGGTGTTGGATAGATCTCTCAGGTTGCTAGAGGTGTGTGGCGCAACGAAAGATATCTTTTCACAGATGAAAGAATGCTTAAAGGATCTGGAGTCATCCATCCGGAGAAAAAGAGGATAATCTAGCTTGGCAGGAGATATCGAAGCATATATGATCTCTAGAAAAAAATTGAAGAAAATGATCTCTAAATCCAAGTCCTTTAGAAGTTTGAAGACAAAGGAGAAAGACATATCAGTAGCCCAAGACAAAGACACAACCTTAGTGACCCTAACAAGAGAAGTCGAAGAGATCAGTGTTGCTGTGTTTGCATCCCTCTTGTCTTCTATTTCTCTGACACCAAAATCAAAGGGAAATGGCTGGTCAGTTGTTTCAAAACTACTCAAGTCCAGAAGTACAGTTGATGCCAAAGAAGTTGGAATGATAAATGCCGAGGTTCTTGCCTGGAGATCAAGCAAAGACATTAGTCTTGTACAAGTCCAAAACTTATTGAAACATTTGGAGGCCTCACAGTCAAGCATTCAAGAAGTAGAAGAGGAGCTGGAGTTTGCCTACAGGCTATTACTGAAAACTAGAGTCTCTCTCCTTAACATTCTCACCCACTAGTTTAATCCTCGGCAGTTTTTGCTTCTATCAACTGCCCATTTATACAGATTTATTTGTATCATACAGTTTTGGTACATAGAAAAATAATCAACATACATAAATTTAGAAGCAACATCTTTCTCCTTCTCTTCAGCACATTAATTTCGAAATAATCTTGAAATTCTTACAGTACACTAGCACGGCCTCAGTCTCAGCAAAAATAATCTTGAAATTCTTACCGTACATTAATCTCCAAATAATCTTGAAATTACAATAGACTAGTACAGCCTAGCTGAATTCAGAGCATATAGTTATTAAATTTGGTTTTACAATGATTCAAACAAATATCCTATCAGACAAATTAGATTCTAAATTAAATTAAAAAAATATTAATCCGATAAAATTTAGTTCAGTCGAGCAATTTGTTTTAATGCCACCGTCAAATCCAATAAAATCAACTCTGAAAAATATTTTCTTAAAGAGAATAAATAATTTACCCAATAATTTATAATTCATATTTTTTTTAGGTTGGTCCCCGAGGGGCCGTAACACTGGGATTCATAAGGCTGTTTGGTAATGTGGCTGCGGGTGAGGTTCACCCGCAGCCACACATATCAGTGTTTGATAGAGAAAAAAAAAGTAATTTTGCTTAGTAGGACTCACCAACTTTACAGTCGTGCCGCAAGTTTTGGAGAAGCAACATTTTGCTGCTTCTCATGGGGATTTCTAATGAACAGTGGAGCCATGCTCCACTGTCGCACTATTCACGTAAACAATTTTTTTTCTTTTTGAAAAACAAATGCAATTAGTTGATTTCACTCGCACTGTTCACGTGAACGTGAACAACAATTTTTTTAAAAAAAAAATTAGTTTAAGGTGAATTAAATTTACTCGTACTGTAATCTCAATTTTATTCCTGATAATATTTTACCTAATTTTGTAATTCTTGTCTAATGAATTTTATACATAATGGAATTGTAGATAGTTTAATAGAACAATAAAAAAAATTTATATAAAGTATGATTTATTTCATGATGTAATAGTAATAGTTAAATCTATAATATTTAAATTAAAAATCATAAATATTAATATATATTTTTTAAAATTATTTTATAACTTTAATTTCAAAAGTATTTTTAACCAAATATATTAAACTATTTTTTGTTCAACCTCAATTTCAACCATAATTTTTACCAAACATATATTTTTCCAACCCAATCTTAACTAAAAGTATTTTTTATAAAATAATTTTTTAAATTATAATTATAATAGTTACCACAATACCAAACACATGAAATGAGGGAAACTATGAAATACAGGGAATGAGTAAAAAACAATCAATGGTTAGTTTCATGGGCCTAAAAAGAGAATACTCGTGTCGTTATTGGACCGAAAAATGTCAAATTGACTTTAGGCCACGATGTGAAACACTAGCCAAACGGGCTAATATTATTTCTTCTGTGTACCGAAATGGGCTTGAAACCATGGGCCTAAAAGTTGCAACTTCGGAAACACTACCCCATTGAAAATGAGAACCACCGATGGCTGACAGGCCGAGGCTTTGTTAATATTTCTAAAAAAAAAAAAAAACAATTATTCTCTTAGTTAGTCAATAATTCGCTTTTACTCTCAAAGTTCGAAATTTTTCAATATTAGCTCTGAATTTTTTTTTTTAAAGTTTCTTTTGTTCCTTTATGCTAAAAAAAAATAGGTCATTTTTTCATATTTTTTATTTTATTTATATATGATTATGTCTCATTTCCCCTCCATACCTCTCATAATATATCATGAAAACATAACAAAAATCTTGTATTAAAAAAATCAAAACCAAATTTGAAAAATAAGAGATGTGTCATTTGATATAATTGTCAAACATGATTGAAGTACTAATCTTAAAAAGATATTGTGAGTCATTGAATCACCAAGTCAATCAATTTTGTTAAAATGATATTATTATTATTATTTTGAATTTAATTGAGTCAGTTGAGTTGATAAAAACATGATTAAACCAACAGAGTCTCGCCGAGTAAATATTTTATCTGATTTAATTAAAAACTTGATTTGATTTTTTTTAATTAACACTCAATTTAGATTTTTCAAGTTTAAAAATTATTTTATTTAATGATTAAGGGTAATGATGGATCTTTTCGAAACCAAAAAAAGGGTAATATTGAAACATTCAAACTGAAGGGGGGCAACAATGAAATATACCCTAAATTGCCGATTGGCTGCATATAAGTTGTAGGAAACTTGAAACAAGTGGATATTGTATTGTACACGTAAATACTTCTCAAACAACACCCCAAATTTATGGCTCCTTTTTAATCCACTTGGATTCCAAATCAAAATTGAACAAAAATTAATTTTCTCTAAGAGATAAATATAAAGCAAAGACACACCACAGAGTGTCAAAGACTCAGGCAGAACATCCCAGAAAACCAGAGCATGGCATCATCAACTACAAACCCTTTACTCACTTCAAACTTCTTTGGTTCCCGAAGCTTGCCTTGTCCTAAAACAACCAGACCCTCCTTATCCTTCCTTCTGCCCAAAAAATTTCAGAAAATTGTGAATGAAAAGAATTATGAGTCTTTAAAATCCCTTCAGTCACAAGCAACCATAGCTACTGCCTTAATCTTCTCTTCTTTAACCCCTCAGGCGCTAGCAATTGACAACCCTACACCACCACCTACTCCTCCTCCTGTTATTGAAGCCCAGCCCACCAGACCATCCTCTCCTGTCGCTCAAAATCTTCTCTTAACAGCTCCGAAACCCCAGTCTCAGTCAACTTCTGACCTTCCTGAAGGTAGTCAATGGCGGTACAGCGAGTTTCTGAATGCGGTCAAGAAAGGGAAAGTGGAAAGAGTTCGTTTCAGCAAAGATGGTTCTGCCCTACAACTCACCGCCGTAGATGGTCGTCGTGCCGCCGTTATTGTCCCTAATGACCCTGATCTGATCGACATTTTAGCGATGAACGGCGTTGATATTTCGGTTGCCGAGGGGGATTCTGGTAATGGGCTCTTTAATTTTATTGGAAATCTTTTGTTCCCTTTTCTTGCTTTTGCTGGTTTGTTTCTCTTGTTTCGACGGGCGCAAGGTGGGCCAGGTGGACCCGGTGGGTTGGGTGGACCAATGGATTTTGGCCGGTCGAAGTCGAAGTTTCAAGAAGTGCCGGAAACCGGTGTGACGTTTGCTGATGTGGCCGGAGCTGATCAGGCTAAATTGGAGTTACAAGAGGTGGTTGATTTCTTGAAAAATCCTGATAAGTACACAGCCTTAGGAGCTAAAATTCCTAAAGGGTGTTTATTAGTTGGGCCGCCAGGGACTGGGAAGACATTGTTGGCCAGAGCTGTGGCAGGAGAGGCGGGGGTGCCGTTCTTTTCGTGCGCAGCCTCGGAGTTTGTTGAGTTGTTTGTTGGAGTGGGGGCGTCGAGAGTGAGAGATTTGTTTGAGAAAGCAAAGTCAAAAGCGCCCTGCATTGTCTTTATTGATGAAATTGATGCGGTTGGGAGGCAGAGAGGGGCTGGACTTGGAGGGGGGAATGATGAGAGAGAGCAGACCATTAATCAGTTGTTGACTGAAATGGATGGATTTTCGGGTAATTCAGGTGTTATTGTGTTGGCTGCTACAAATAGACCCGATGTTCTTGATTCGGCTTTGTTGCGACCGGGAAGGTTTGATAGACAGGTTACAGTCGATAGGCCTGATGTCGCTGGTAGAGTCAAGATTCTTCAGGTAAGTTCAACAATGTCAACCAAGTTGTTCTATTCCTCGTAAAGATGTATTGAGGACACAGATTAGGAAAAGGAAACAAACAATTGAAGCAGAATGTGTTTGCGTGCATGTGTGTGTGTCCTGTCGTGTCTATTAAGAGGCAGTAGTTTAGGGCAGCTAAACTCTGAATGTTAATATTGGTGTTATAAGATAAATTCTCTGCAAAATGATGGTTTTCTGGTCTAGTTATTAATTGGTCCGACACTGCATACTAAATAAATTTTCTATAATTTGATATGTTTGTTTCTAGAGAAAAATGGACTGTTCTGAATTGGTGTGATTATGGATACTAGATTGATTTGTCTGATAATGCATCCTAGAATCAGGTTGTTTTGTAAGCCTGTCCCATTGTCTACAAATTCTGTTCTTGCTTGACCTTAGAATAGTGAACAATTATACTTTTATGAATTATAGGTGCATTCTAGAGGGAAGGCACTTGCAAAGGATGTGGATTTTGAAAAGATTGCACGGAGGACCCCAGGATTTACTGGAGCTGATTTGCAGAACCTGATGAATGAAGCAGCCATTCTTGCAGCTCGGCGTGACCTTAAGGAAATAAGCAAAGATGAGATTTCTGATGCTCTGGAGAGGATCATTGCAGGACCAGAAAAGAAAAATGCTGTTGTCTCGGATGAAAAGAAAAAATTAGTTGCCTATCACGGTAAAATGCGTGATAACCTTTTGGCCTTTCCTCTGGTCTCTTGTTATATCCCAGGATTCAATTTTGTGAGGCTAATTATGTGTGTTACTCTCCATTTGCAGAGGCTGGGCATGCTTTGGTTGGTGCACTTATGCCTGAATATGATCCAGTAGCCAAGATATCCATCATTCCTCGTGGCCAAGCTGGTGGTCTAACATTTTTTGCTCCAAGTGAGGAAAGGCTCGAGTCTGGATTGTACAGTAGAAGCTACCTGGAGAATCAAATGGCTGTTGCACTTGGTGGAAGGTTAGTTCTACTCGTATTGATTGGCCTAGTTCCAGGGGAAAAATTGTAGCAAGGCATATGAGTACTTTCCTGCTCTTCAAGTTGCTATTCTAGAGTGAGCAAGCATCATCAAATTTCCCTTTAGTTTGGACCTTAGTTGAACTGCGAGCTTTATTTTCTGAGTTAAAAGAAATTTTATGCAAATAAGGGAATTGCCTGTGTTTTACCGAACCTGCGATTTTTACTTCTGTAGGGTTGCCGAGGAAGTGATTTTTGGTCAGGAAAATGTGACTACTGGAGCATCCAATGATTTCATGCAAGTTTCACGTGTGGCAAGGCAGATGGTTGAGAGATTTGGGTTCAGCAAAAAGATTGGTCAGGTTGCCATTGGTGGACCTGGTGGAAATCCTTTCTTGGGTCAACAGGTAGGGTTTGTGCTTGAAGTTTTATTGCCTTCTCCCGTCCACTAGCTTTCTCGTATTCACCATTTCCTACTCTTCTACAACAAGAACATTGGATTAAGACCCCTCTTGTGTTCCAATCACAGATGTCATCCCAGAAAGACTACTCCATGGCGACTGCTGATGTGGTGGATGCAGAGGTAAGAGAGTTGGTGGAGACAGCTTATACAAGAGCCAAGCAAATCATCACAACTCACATTGACATCCTCCACAAGCTTGCTCAACTCCTCATAGAAAAAGAAAGTGTTGATGGAGAAGAGTTCATGAGTCTCTTCATTGATGGAAAAGCTGAACTATATGTTTCCTGATTGCAATTTTAAGTATCTAAACCATGTTGTATTATAAGTTAAACATACACGCATACACAAAAATCAATTATTCTTTATTTATGAATCTTGTAATATGAAGGCCAAGAATTTGTATAGGCAAGATTCTGCTACTAGTTTTTAAAATCATTGCTTTTCTCATTAGGATGTGATGTGAAAAAACCGTTTGTTTTTGTATTTAAAAAATTTTATATTTTTCTTTGCTTTAATTATTTTTTTTAAGATAGTATTTCTATATTGATGTTAAAAATAAATTATAAAAAATAAAAAATATTATTTTAATACATTTATAAATAAAAAATATTTTTAAAAACAACTATAATAATAATTATTATTATTATTATATTAATTATATTGCCTAAAGTGTGCCAATGTCCTTGGAACCTACCATTTATATCCTCAGAGCGTTCTCTGTTTCTAGCCAAACATCCTGCCAGTTTTTACCCCAAGATTCTGTTCTTTCTTGGGAAACTTTCAGGCTGCATTTCCTTTCAGATTCTGTTCGTGAAACTTTTTTGTTCTTGATTTCTGCTGCATTCTCTTCTTAGAAAGCTTAATATTAACAGCCATCAATGACCTCCAAAAGAATACATATGATTAATCGAACCTCGGGGCTCTGTGTCCTCATTGCACAATTAGTTCATGTTATATGTTTCCCTTCATATACAAAAACAATAACGTTGGATGTTTCTCTTTATATACGAAACAACAAAATCAATTATTTCATTTAATTTCTGAAAAAATAGTGCAATGGCCAGTGCAGTAGTATTCTTCTCCACCCCACCCCGAACCCCGCCACGCTATGGTACATTTGGGCAAAAACAACATTTCAAATTCCCTCTCCACATCAAACCCACATTTTTTATACAAGAACTGCAATGATTGATCTGATTACAAAAGAATAATACAGAGTCGTGTTCTTGAGATCATCTTCCACCACTACCACCACGTTGCTTTTTTTCTTCCAATGCAGCAGCCTCGTTCAACATGTCAGCTGCATCCTTGTGCATGTCAAGCTTGGCAAGGGCAACGGCTTGCATGTAAAATGCTGTAGACCAATCAGGGTAGACACATTGTGCTTGCATCGCATCTCGGAGAGCAGCATCTGGTTGATCAGATAGGAGATGGCAAAGACTACGCCGGGCATAAACAGTTGGAGATACCATTGTTCCCACATCTATAAACTGCACGAACAAGCATTTTATAACTGAGCAGTGAGCACCTACAGAATCCACTTACACTTTTGTCTTTCAAAGATGAAGAGGTAGGGAGGCATGGACAACCAAGTCTACATGAATACCGACTTGCGTATTCAAACTAATTCAAGTATATTTCATAGTTTGTAGTTGATTAAGAACAGGAACTATGTTGTTGCCAGCAAATTAACAAGGCATCCCCAGGACCTTGTTAAGAGAAATATAGTATGAGTCCAGTCGACAGGGATAATCTCAAATCCTAATGGATGAAGCACAACAATTTACAATTAACAGTAAACTTCATGGTTGAGACATCAGAATTCCGAAACCAAAGATATAAATCAATTCACCCAGGCTTTACCATCCTAGGCGAAACCATCACAACCTAAACATAGTAAGAATATTGAGCCAAAGTATCCAAGTAACTAGTAGCGTCAAAGTCTCAGCAACATAAAGCCTATTACATCCTGAATATTACTACTTCTATACAGGAAAAGCCATTATCTCATCCACAGATAAAAGAGAAAACACACCTGAGAATAACATTCTACAGCAGTTTTAAAATCTTTGTCACGAAATGCTACATCTCCACGCTTTCTAGCCTCCAACATATCTCTCATTTGTTGTGTCCACTCTTGGAAAGATAACTGAGAATACCCATTTAAAATGGAAGATTTCAGCAGAGAATTAGAAATGGATATCTTGAAAAGTACTTTTTGTAAAATAGATATCACAGAAATAATATTTGTACAATTCAATTACCTCGTTGGTTCCTTCATCATCTTTGTAGTGTGTCATTACCAATATTTGATGGATAGCTGTGAGATCCATCCGTGTACAAGCATCACCCATTGGAGAGAGCGGGTGCTGTGGGGTAGGTGGTGCTGTTTCTTCATGCTTAGAAATTCCCAGCATCACATAGGATGGAACCTGGAAGCGAAGATTTAAGATCCCAAAACTGTACCAGTCTTACATGAATACAACCATCTACATTTTGAAGCTACTCAAAGCTGCTTTAAATGCATTGTCTAGGAAGAACAACTTCTAAATAGCAACAAAAAACCAACCCCCTCCTTGAGATACAGAGAGAGAGATAGAGGCAAATCTGTTGAGGAAGATAATAATTAAGGCAAAAATACTTTATTAATGGCAAGATATCAAGTAATACAAAGGGCTCTATTGTGGCAAGCAATCTAGTCATTCCAGATTTTAACTAGCCCCTGTATTCTGATCCCAAGTATTATCAAATTACACTAAAACAAGATAATTGTATGAAACAGAAGGAATGATGCAAAGTGGGCAGCTTACATCAGGTTTGTTTTGCAGAGGTGCAAGCGTTGTAACAAGATCCTTGGTATTTGGTCGCTCCCTTGGTTCATATTGCAAGCATTGTGAGGCAAGATCAAAAACCACAGTCGCCTCTTCAGTTGAAAAGTTTCCCTCCAAATGAGAATCCATTAAAAGAAGAATGTTCTTCCCTCGAATCATATCAAGAGCCTGCAAGGAGCACATGAGTCAAACGTCCAACAAAAAATCTAACATTTAGTAACTACAGCTTAGTCTACCATTCAGGCTACTGCTTTAAATATATTTGATAGTATAAATAATACATATTTCTGCCATGCAGGCTACTGCTTTACAGATGCTCGAAAATATATATAATACATATTTTCAAATAGAAAAACTAACATGAAGTACTTTTATAAGTAAAAAAAAAATACAACTCCATTTGCTGTCAATTTCCCATTTCCCTATTAAGCATTAGCATAGCATTAACTGTCATTTTATCTATTCAACCATTTAAGTTATAGCATAGCAATGACAATGTGTCATCATGATCAGAGATCTTGGGCATAATATTAGCAAGAACAGGTTCAAAGCTCAAACAATGGAGTATCAACATGGACTAGATATACACTCCCAGTCAGCCATCTTCCATAAAATAATATCGACTTGTACATCCTCATGCAACTCAATCTCACACTGCTTGTTTTCATAGGGGAGAGAGAAGCTTGTGTAATTAAGAGAAAAGAGCAGTTGAGCATTGAGAACATAAATGTATTCTTAATTTCAAGATTGTGACAATGGACAGCAAGTAATCAAATCCAAGGCTCCAGCTAGAATTCAGTCAAAATTATCCAAACACATTGAGCAATGATTTTGACTCCAGCTTCTACTTAACTAATCATGTACAAAACTTGAGAGTAAGCACTATCAAAATGGCATCCCATTAAGAATCGCCATATAGGACTCCACTGCCCACCAAAAAAAAAAGATCATTTTGTTGAACCACTAAATGGAAACTGTGCATTCTGATGTTCAGCACAGAATGACAGTATGAATTACTTACATGACTAGGAGGGATGTGCTTCCCGCTAAGAAGATCCAAAAGGACAGTCCCAAAGCTGAAGATGACACTTTCTGGAGTGACCCTTCCTAGATATAAGATTTAGTTACTTTTATGAAGCAATGATCAGATAGTAGTCACTAATACAAGCAAAAATGAATTGCAATGCAGCAAAAATGAGGGCTGTTATGCAATACAAAGAAATTGAGCAAGGCACTTCTTTGGAAATGAAAATGCAAGATTGCTAATGGTATGCACCAGGCATAAATCATTATATTAGTTTGTAAATTTCGAAGTTTTGTTCATACCAGATTTGGTTACATTGTGTTATACAGGGCTACTGCCAACCACTTAAGTTTTCACATTTGAAAAATGAAATTTTCGTCGACATAAAGTGCAATGCCTTAAGTACATGAACTCGTAGAACATTTTATTGAATTCGAAAGGCTACTCAAAAAATAGAACAAAAGATTTGAGGCACCAGTCCTACATGCATGGAGGATTGATTAATGAGAATAGGCGCATTGTCTGAGTATGTCCTTATCTCAATAAATACTGATGTTGGGCAATCCTTGGGCATTATATTTACATTTCAATTAGAAAAAAAAATTCCACTACCTTTATGAGGTTATCAGTTCAATTTCACACAGAAAAACAGAGATAAAATTAGCTGCTCAAAATGTATATTCTCTTATTTTCTCTTTCGGAGGGTTGTACAAATATGATTAAGTTGGACCAAGTATTTTTATCGCTCTCTTGTAAATTGTCTTCCAATAACGGTCCTCAAAATATTCTGTGTTTGAAGCAGCTCCTCTGTATCTTATTTAAGAACAAACTAAATTCAATTGTGAAAAGACCCAGCTCTCTTCTTTTTCTCCTCTATGGTACATGAATTCTCTTTGATTTTTCACCTCTTTTTTTCTGAGAAACACTACAGATTCTATAAAATTCATAATAAGATTATCCTCGTGATACTTGGAGCTTTTTTTTTTTTCAAGGTGTAGCTACTAGGATACTTTCAACCAAAATATTGTCATCATGCATTTTAAACCATTGTTTTCAAGGGATTTCCAACAGCAGAGAAGACACAAATGACATGTCGTAGCACAGAGGTGAATGAACTGACTACTGAAAAGTCACAGCAAACAGGCATCAACAACAGTCAAAGTAGATTTATAACAAAGCAAAAGCATTTACCATTTTGTAGGTACTCAGGAGGTGTATAAGCAAGATTTGTACTGTAACTCTTTCCATCACTGCTATTTTTCATCAATCCAAAACATGAAAGCCGGGGATCTCCATTCTGCCAAAACCATCCACTAGAAATTTATGCAAATGGAAATATCTTAAAACAATCAGAGATGTTAAACTAATCAAATAAAATGGAAATCATAGATAAAAAAATTTATGCAAATGTTAGATAGACAGGCTAGATTATGATAGATCATCAAGCTTACCAAAAAAGATAAACTTACTATACCTCGTCAAAAAGCACCCTGTAAGCATTCAAGTCATGATACAGAGGACGACCTTCAGAACTACAATAATCTAAAGCTTCAGAAATATATAGTGCAACTCTCAAACGCATTGCCCACTCAATAGTTTGGTTTTCCCCTGTCAAGAAAGCACGGTGAAATTGTATTAATGGACGGAAAATATGTTAATATTCTGGTAGAAAAATTTGCTGATGACTATTTAATAATCGTTCAATTCAACATACAAGATACCAATATTTCTGCAAGCTGAATAGAAAGAGACATTGTTACAGGCTGATATTAAATTTTGCAACCCTCCCAGCTCATACCTTCAAGTCACAGAGTAAAAACCAATTCCATCTTTCCTCTTCTACTCGTTTTTAAACAAATTCCTTTTACACGTCACAATCGATTTGAGGTATCCATACAGAAATCATCTAAATGATCAGAATGTCATTAGCCCCATCATTGCCTTGAACACGAACAATTTCTTAATATACCCGTACCGGTGATAAGAATGCTACATGGTCATCGGTAACACAAACAAAAAGCTCAAGCACTTAGCAACACCAAGAATGAAATCCCATTATTATGACAACAAATTGCAGCTTAATCTAAAAGTATTCAAGTTTCTTACCACATTATCCTACTCACTTCATTGTAAAAATATAGGAATAGATAATACATAAAATTCTAAATAACATTAAAATTTCAAACAAATTCAATAAACATCAATAAAAAAAAACTAAAGCTTAATCAAATTCAACATAGAAAAAAAAATGCATATAAATACATAATGCAAGAAGGTGCATACAGTGGAATAAGTGTTTTGCAAGGGTATCATTTGGCAGATACTCAGCCACCAACAGCCTCTCGTCTCCGACGCAACAAAAACCAATCAAATTCGCTAACCTTTTGTGCCTCAATTTCCCAACACCCAACGCTTCATCCTTCAAAAAAACAAAAGAAAAGGAAAAACCCATCAACAAAATCAAAACCCCAAAACGAATTTAGAAGTAAAAACAAGAAAATATAATTTATTTACGTACAGCGAACTGTTTGGGATCAGGCCAGGCAAGTTTGGTAAATTTCTTGACAGCGATCCAACTTCTATTATTATTGTTATCATGATTCTGTAACCGTCCTTTGTAAACAACATTTGGCGCTTTTTCACCGCTTTCAGACACGATAAAATCGGGACTAAAGTTGTTCGTCGCAGCTTTCAGGTCAGCCAATGAGAACTCCGTGAAAGACAGCACCCCACCACCACCTCCAAGACCACCGCTTGTTTCCGTTCCGTTTGTTGGCCGTGAAGCATGATTAATTCGTACATGCTGTGGTTGTTGCTGTTGATTTTGCTGTTGCTGTTGATTGTTTTTACTGTCATCGGAGATTGGTGCTTTGAACAAAGAAGATTGGCAACAACCCATAATATCTCACCCCGAGTTGACTCAGCACCATAAAGAAAAAAAAGAAAAAGAATGGGAGCACTGGCTGGCTGGCTATCCACTCGTGTGAGTGAGTAAGAAAGAGGGATCTACTGAGTGAAGAAGAAGAAGGAGAAGAAGAGCAGATGCAGCAGCAGCAGCAGCTTTCGTTTCATTTTCGTTGCTTTTTTTTCCAAAATATATATAAAAAAAAATATATTATTGGGTTTCTGTACTGACAAAACTTCTGTCTCTGTCCCTCTCTGTCTTGCTTTCTACTACTGAGTTGTCCTTTTACGTGACGCAGGGGTACTTTTGTCATTATAACAAAACGAAAAAACAATACGTTTGTAATTTATCGCGATATTTTTATTTTTTTCTTATTACTATAAATATAAAACCCTTACGTTGTATGTTTCTATGTTTATACTTGAGTTAAGATGGCTTGGAGTTGTCAATATTTATAATTACCCATGCCTAAATATAATTATTAATAAATAGTAAATGAAACTATCTATTTTACTTAAATGAATCCTCGAGCAATACCCATTTACTATTTTCATTTTTATAACAATAATATAGAATAATTTTGATAAATTAATAATTTTAATTAAATGATATTTTTATTTGATCCCATTTAAAATTTAAAGTTTAAATAATATCTTGATCAAATAACATCTTGATTAATTATATAATATTTGTTAATTGCTCAATTAACATAATTGCTAGCATGATTTACATGCTAATTAATATATTGATATTTTTCAGATTAGGTTAGGTATCGATGAAAAATTATTTAAAGACCCGGCGATAAACGTGTACTAAAATGAACTCAAAATTCGAAGAAAAGCCATGAATTTAAAATCAGAGGGCTGGAAAAAGGAAAAATAAATAAGTTATACAATATTTTTCTCGACTATTAAAGTATCAATGGCTTGAACAAGATACATATTTCTGCTGCTCTATAATTAATAAATTAGTTTCATGATATCTATCACATACTGCAACGATTTTAAATATTTTAGATATTATGGTGTATAATGTTTTTTTAAAGTGTTTTTTAATTATAAATACATTAAAATATTTTTTTATTTTTTACAATAACACATTATAAATATTAAAAAACACTTACAAAATATCAATTTAATATTTTCTTGATAAAAAAAGATTTTAAAGAACACAAGTTAACGTACTGTCAAATGGTTACTAAATATGTAATTGGTATTTTGGTATATGTATTTTTTAAAAATGTTATTTTATTTGAAAATGTGTTAAAATAGTTTTTTTATATATATATTTTTATTTTTTATATCAACATATCAAAATTATCAGAAAATATTAGAATATCAATTTGATATTTTTTCAAACCATATATAATTTTAAAACATATTTAAACATAATTTATATGCAATATCAAGCAGACATTGAACAACTAATCGAATTTTTATTTTTTTTACAATAATTCTCGTTATAGAATTTGATTAGAAACTCATTTGATATTATGGTAATAGTTACTTTTTAAAGTGTTTTTTACTTAAAAGTATATCGAAATAATATTTTTTATTATTTTTAAAATTTATTTTTACACCAAAATATTAAAAAATCTAAAAACACAAAAAAAAAATTTGAAACAAATAAAGAATAAAATAAAATTGAAATTTTTTCAAAAATATTATTAAATCACAGAAATAAATGGATTATAGATAACTCATAAATGCGAAGAATTTGAAGCACAAGATAAGGAAACCATGAAAAAAAAATTGTATATATTTGTTTCTTTTTTATTTTTCCTCTTTCCCAAAAAAAAAAAAGCAAATTGATGAGTGCATCTTCAAAATTAGAAGTAATAATTTAGATAATATATGATTATTGTTTTAATATAGAAGAGATTGAAATAATATTTATTTTTTATATTTTAAAAGCATGAAGAATCACTCTAAAATTATTTTTATATTTTTATCTGCATTTATTTGATGAAATGTATTTTTATTTTTATTATTTCAGATAGTGTTTGGGAGTGTAGAAACTTTTGTTTTTAGATACTTTTTAAAAATATATTTTATTTTTTAAATATTAAATTATTTTTTAATATTTAAAATTATTTCAACGTGAGATAATGTTTAAAATAATTATTTTAATATAATTTAAAATAAAAAATGCTTTTAAAAAATAATTTCTACCACCGTATTAAACTCATTTTTTCTTTTCTATTATAGAACTGTAATCTAGCGCTATCTTATAAGCAAAAAAATATAAATCGTGTTATTAGTGTGAAAGATGGATGGAAAAAACAATGATTGGCTCTAGAAGAAAACTCCGCGTGAAACATAACACGCGTTTCGAGTTTCGGCGAGAGAATGCGGTTGTGTAGTTTCGTGAGATATGGTTTTCACTCTTTTATTCGTCGAGGCCTGGATTCACACCTGGACGTTTACTTTGGTCGAAAATGGAATCTTGCTCGCCCGCAAGCCTCAGGCGAGCTTGCATTCTAGCGTCGCATCATTCATACTTGTCGATGATGATTGCTAAAGACAACAAACTGTTTTAGCATGCTTAATTTAATTGTTGCGTATCTTTTAAAATAAAATATTATCAGCATGAAAAGACCATCTCATCTGGTTTAATATTTAGTCATAGTTGTTTTTGCCTTTAAAACTACATAAGAGTATATTTTAAAAGTGTATTTAATTTAAAAATAATACTATTTTGTTTATATTTTTTAATAATTTTAATGTGCTAATATAAAAATATAAAAAAAAATTGATGTATTATCAAGCAATAAATATCCTCTTAAAAAACATTTTATAACATAATACCAAATATATTGCGATGCAACTAACTTTTCATTAAAATTTAAAATTATTTTGATATATTAAAAAAATTAAAAAATAACATTTATTATACTTCCAAACACCCCTGGAATGCAACATGTATCTACACAATAAAAAAATATTTTTAATGTTTTTAATAAAGTTAGTATTGAATCATAAAAAAATTGTTAATCCAAGTTAAACAAAGTTTTTAAAAAAAGAATATTAATTTTTTAAAGAAATTGATATTTCACTAACTCGATAGCGTCTGGGTTCCTAAGTTGACAAATTAATAAGATAACCTATCAAATCAAGTTTGGTATTACAAGGATGCTAGAATTACTCAAGTATCATTATAATAGTTTGCTTGATAAAAGACTTCTCTTCATGGGTTCACTGTCAGGTTTGCTAGTATTTTTTGGATTTTTCACTGAACAATATGATATGGATTCTTCCAAAGGAAAATAAAAATAGCAACGAGAAACGTAATTATTATTATATTTTTTGGCGCAAAGGAGAAAGAAAGAAAAAACCAGACATGAACAGAAACAGAGTCAATAGCATCCCTTAAAAGAAGACGACACAAACCAGGAGGAGAAGATCCAACGCGGCTTGACGAGAAAAGCGATGCACGAAGGGAACTATAACTGTAAGGGCCTTTAGTAATATCATAATCTGCTACCTTTCTTCCTTTGAATCATAGTAATCTTAGCTCGACACTGCTTGATTTTTTGGTAACACGTTGAACAGCAAAACAACGTTGGCATGCCAACCATTAATGTTCAGCAGGCGGTACAAAGATGGAAGATGCGGCGGAACTTTGCGGTGCCATCAGCAGCCATCAATAAAAGTCAAAATAAGCAGATAACATGCCTTTTCTAACACATGGTATGGTTGGGAGTGTGAGTATTTCTTGCATTTGGAATATTGGCCAATCAGCATATCCATCTCCAATTCCTCGGAAAGGGACCGGCTGGTCCAAGGCCACTGAACCTTGTAAGGTGTCCAGATCTTATTTCAGCTCGAATTAGCTGGTCCTAAAAAATCAATCAATGTCCATTCTTGTCGACTTTCTATGTTCCGAACCCCAAACCGATTAACTTCAGCATGTGTACACTTCCTGTGGTTTCCATAAGCGGCAGAGTCGCTGTCCAGTGCTTGACAAATTTATAAACTTCAATTATGGGTTAAAAGAACTAAATTTCGTTCCATGAAGTTTGTTGATAAAATTACTTATAAATTAATTACACTTGTCTGTCTGTTTAGATTTGGTTTCTGTCCCGATGCAAGACTAATTCTGTCATGCAACCCCCAAGAGATCAAGCCACCACCGAAGCAATTTTTTCGCAAAACCAGGACGATACAGAGGAAGCACCAGCTTTACGACTACTCGAAGAAGAGATTTCGTCTAATTATCAGTTAATGTATTATACATTATATTTTATACATGGTATATTGTTATATCTTCCTGTTTTTTTTTTTTAACTTTTCCCTTTTTTCTTTTTTTTTTCCTTTTTTTTCAAATTTTTTTTTCAACTTTCCTATTTTTTCATTTATTTTTTTTCCAAAATTATTTTTGTTGATTTTACCTTATAAATATTGATCTGGTTAAAATTTTTACTTTGTAATTTTTTTCTTTAAAATACTGTGAATTGCTGCATATTTTTCCACATAGTTTTTCTATTTTATTTCTTTATTTTTTAAAATTATATTTGTCGATTTTTTTTAATATTGAGCTGATTGAAAATTTGGTTTTGTAATTTTTTTCTTTAAAACATTGTTGATTGCTATAGTGTTTCTCTGCATGATTTTTTTTCTCCAAAATTATCTTTTTTTATTTTATTTTTTAATATTGAGCTGGTTAAAAATTACAGTTACAATATATTAGAAAAGCACTGTAGCTTTTTTTGAAAATTACTGTTGATTGCTACAATGTTTTTCCCCACATAGTTTTTTTCTGTTTTTATAATGTTTTTTCCTAAAATTATCTTTGTCAATTTTATTTTTTAAATGTTAAGTTGGTTAAAAATTGCAATTACAAGTAAATACAAGTTTTTCCTTACAAAACATTATGGATTGATACAATTTTTCCTCACATGGTTTTCTTCCAGTTTCTTTTGTGTTTTCTTTTTTTGTGATATTTTTTTTCAAAATTATTTTTGTCGATTTTATTTTTTTTAATATTGAGTTGGTTATAATTTAATTTTATAATAAAGCTTAATTATATAGGGGAAACATTGTAGCTTTGCTCATAAAACATTGTGGATTGCTATAGTGTCTCTCCGCATGGTTTTTTGTTATAACTTTTTTCAAATTTTATTTTTTAATTTTATTTTTTTAATATTGAGTTGTTTGTAAATTATAATTACAAGTCATTATAAATAAGGTTAAATCATGTAGGGAAGTACTGTAGCTTTCATCACAAAACACTGTGAATTCTTACAGTGTTTCCAACATGATTTTTTTTTTGTGTTTGTTTTGTTATTTTTTTTTCTAAAATTGTCTCTGTCGATTTTTTTTATATTAAGCTGATTAAGAATTTAGCTTTGTAATTTTTTTTTCTTTAAAACACTGTGAATTGTTGCAGTGTTTTCCCATGTGATTTTTTTATGATTTTTTCCAAAATTATCTTTGTCAATTTTTTTTTTGAATATTGAGTTGGTTAAGAATTATAATTACAGTAAAACTAAATCATATGAGGAAAGCGT
Organism: Populus nigra; assembly: GCF_951802175.1. Lineage (NCBI taxonomy): Eukaryota > Viridiplantae > Streptophyta > Magnoliopsida > Malpighiales > Salicaceae > Populus > Populus nigra. The sequence goes on along the minus strand of NC_084855.1, from coordinate 701,010 downwards.
TGTAGTTTTTCTCACAAAACACTGTGGATTGCTATAATATTTCTCTAAACGGTTTTTTATTTTATTTTATTGGGAAAAGCGCTATAGTTTTCCTCACAAAACATTGTCAATTGCTACAACGTTTTTTCTCATGGGTTTTTTTCCTTCCAAAATTATCTTTGTTGGTTTTTTTTAATATTAAGTTGGTAGAGAATTTAGCTTTCTATTTTTTTTTCTTTTTATTAACTGAAAAGTTAAATCATGTGGCGAAAGCACTGTATTTTTCCTCACAAAACACGGTAAATTGCTACAAATCATTTTGTTCAGTCTCTAAGTTTTTGATCACCAACACAACTTTTTTTTTCATCATGAAATATTTGCTCCATCATACTTTTAATTTCTATTACTTATCTAGCGCTGGTTCATAATTATAACGCTATTAAGTGCATTTATTTTCTAAACCCGCGGCAGCACACGAACATGTCATCTCGTTAACATTGAAAAAAGGGATCCTGTCGCTTATCTTGTATAAAGCTAAAATATGTGCTGTTTTTACTGATCACAAAAACACACCCTCTCATATTTTACTATAGATTATAATAGTGTAATTTTTAAAAAATTTCAATTTAATTTTTAAACTTTTTCTTTTCACAATTAAGCATTTTTAAGACTATATTAGAGCCTAATTACATGTTTTAATATAAAGAGGTTGAATTAAAAGAAAGAAGACTAAAGTAAAAAAATCAGGTAACATAGATGACATATTAAAAATCTCGATTAAAAATTCATTTGAGTCCCCATCTTTTTTAGCTATTAGGTGACCAACTCTTTGAATTTTACAAAATTTAATTTTGATACCAAACTTTATTTTACTTATTTTTCAATCCTTTTTTGGTTGAACGAGAGAGAGAAAGTGTATGTTGGTGAGGAATCCGACCACTAAAATAATTATTTTTTATGTAAAATGGTTTCATATGACGATGAGAGTTAAGATTATATTTTTTTTTACCTTGAAAACACCAAAAAAAGACATATCTAGTGCTTGAAAAGTTTTTTTTAATTTTCGAGTGGATTTCAGGTTTTAGGGTGTTTTTTTATGTTTTTTGTTATCATGGATTGGTTTAACGAGGTTTCTAGAGCGTTTCCTAAATGTTTAAAACCAAAAATTGGCTGAAATGAGTTTTGGGTAAAAAAATAAAGGACCTTATTTTTTAGCCACCATAGTTCCAAGGATCAACAAAAGATATGTCATTTGCTGATGCAAGCGACAAGTTAATTTTATTTTTTTATGGTGTCCGCCCCATTAAACTTAAAAAAGAATATAAAGCAGCAGGGACATTGTTTGATTGGATCAAGCGCTAGACCTGGCCTGATTTTTTTATTTTGATTTTTTTAAAAAAAATAATGTATTAGTTGATTTTTTTTCAAATAAATTTTGAGTTTATGTTTTAATTAGTTTGTGATGATTTTTTTAATGATATTGGTTATGTTTAGTTTTTAAAAAGGTATGTAATAAGTATAATTCATCTATAATTTTTTCTTAATTTTATATAGATTATTTTTTTTAATATTGATTTTTTTATAAGATTTTTTATATATGCAGCTTTGCATTTTTTTTTATTCAATTAATTTTATACATATGTCGGTTTCTATTACAAATTTTACGTGTTTTTCTATTATAAATTTATTTTGATAGAGAAAATTCATTAAACACAATAAGGTAAATTACTTGTGTTACGATGTTAAATATTTTTATCTTCATTTATCACTTATTTTTTACAACATCTCAATATTAGGTTTGATGTTTTATTTTTGCGCTCGTATATGTTGATAAACCAAACACTTTTAAAATTGTGATTGGAGTAAAATATAGTTTTCAATCATAGTTATTAAACTCGATTCAGGGGTTGACCCTATCAAGGGGCCAAGTCCCAGATCACATGGGTTGATGCGAGTCAACCTGAAAAATTAAAAAATAATATTTGAGACTTTAATATCCCACATGAAAAAAGTTAATAAACATTCCATATGAAAATATTATATATATATATTTTATATTGAAAAAATAAGAAACATTTTATAAACAATAAAAAAAATATACAAGATTAAATATTCATAAATTAATTTTATATTTTTAATTTTTTTAAAAAAAATATATAAAAAAAGTTGAATCTGTTCTAGGTTGACACAAAAATGAAAACCCTGGTCTAAGTCAACCTATCAGACAGAATTCATAACTATGGTTTCAACAACACGGTACTGCACTGTAAAACGGAACCTAAAAGTTTACCGGCTGGAACTGAAGTTGCTGGGCAAAAGATAGGTTGATCAAAGACGCAAATCCATGCTGTCGAATTAATTAATAAATAAATTACAAAAGACAAACTCGAATTTAAATCAGGAAAGCACTTGCTCTCTGGATAGCTCGGACAAAGAAAAGGTTTTGTTAACCTCAAAACAAATTTACAACAAGATTCCTCTGTACTGCTAAAAGAACAACTAGTATAACCTAACGAGGAAGCCGAGAATGATCCTGACAGGTTAAGCTTCAAAATGATACTGTTGAAACTGCAAAGTGTCAAACACAGCAGGGCATATATGTCCCAAAAAACACAACAAAAACAATCAAGGATACCTCAGTGGATGTAAAAAAAACCTGACAATATTACACTTGCATCCGATCAAAACTGCAATCATGCCTCAATGGAGGCTGAGCTGAACCACAACATGTCACATTTGTAGCTCAAAAACCGCAGCTCGGATGCCCTACTTGTTATTGCACATAGTATCACAACTATCCACTGTTGAGGAGGTGGAATGAGCATAGGATGGAAAGAATGAATCCATAGACCAGCCTCGTCGAATCCAGGAAGGGAATAAATTCAAAGATATATGTAATGCCTGATTATTGGTGAATAATTAAGGAGCTGCTGGATTCTCTTGACCGAGTCTACTATGTTCAATGTGCACATGAAGCTCCTCATAACCGTGCATGGTATCGGCAGAGAACTGCTCTATGGCTACAAAAATTTGTCTCAGACCAAACTGAAGACTACTATTATCGGTCATTTCGCTTCGATGTACAGCTCTACCGGCTTGAAACGTCTTCCCTCGAGCTTGAATCACCTTTTGCAACCTTTGCCCCTCCCTCTCCAAGATCTTCATTTTCTTCACCATGTCCTTGTCTGTAGTCAGTCTTTGCTGTAGGTAAACATGATGTCGTTCCAGGAACTGATTTACACTATCGAATAATCCATTCATTGCATAAATTACCTCCATCTCTGAGACCCTGTCAATGGCAAGTGACCACTGGTTACAGAACGCAAACACCGGAGGTGCTCCTGTCCTACCAGGGGAGAATGGTGGCACATCATCTAGAGTTTCTTCAAGTTCAGATGGAAGACACCTCAGAAGCCAACCATTCAATGCCCTGACGTAGCCTCTTTGTGCATTGATCCAATTGGAAAAGCTTAGATTCCAGTTTTGTAGCTCAATCTTGAGCTGTATTGCTGCTTCAAGACAGGCATCACTAAACTTCACATTGGAAGCAACGGCATCCAAACTCCTGGTTTCGACAACTGCCTGGGACTGACATCTGTGGCATTCTAACATAACTTTCCACATATCCAGTAACCTGTGATTAAATGGATCGATGTTAACCGGCACAAAAAAAAAAAAAAAAAAATAGACAGCAAACAAGCAACAAGACTAAGTTACAATGCTACATCTTAAAAGCTGTTGCAGATCAGCAGTCCCTAGTAAGGAAGCAACATTGTAACTACAAGACAACTGCAAAACAAGTGAAATCCAGAACTCAGTTGTGTTAACTACAAATTAACTTGTGCAAGATTAAACAACAACATACTTTTCAATCAAGTCACTGATCAGTGGCCACAACTCTTCATCCCTCAATTTACTGATAGTAATTGATATCTTGTCAATAACTTGAATTGCAACTGTGATCTTCGTAGACAGCATCCGGAGTAAAGGTTGAGTGGAGTTAACTTTATTGGCATCAGCGCCTTTCTCACCCAAGATGTTCATCTGCCCACAGTTCTTCGCAAGAATGAGACGCAATTTTTCCTCAGCCTACAATATAATGAACAATTTCTTTATTTTTCGTGTGGATTAGGAAGCATTCCAAAACGAAAGCAAAAGGAAAAGAACAAAGCAACATGACAGGACCGTTCTTCTTGGAAAAGAGTAAAGCATACCTTGACTTCATGATAGAGTTTCTTCTCCCACAAGCACAGCTTTCTAAGAGTAGAAGACAGATTCACAGAAATTATCCCCAAATCCTCATCAAAGTCCCCATGAACAGAACCATTCTTCTCTGAAAAAGACGGAGTAACAGTGTGCAACATCTTGGAAGAAACTCCTTTACAAAGGAAAAAAAATCAAATTATTCTTGACAATATTCAGCAACAGACTAATTATTAAACAAGAGATGAAGCCATGTTTAAAAGAAAAGTAATGTTAATACCTTGATAAACAGAATTTTTGTAATAATATCTGAATTTCCCTGCATCAAATATTTTCAAGACTTCATTTCCTGACTCTGCAGCTTTGTCAAACAAAACCTCTGCTCCTTTCATAACCTCCAAGACACTTTGGATTTTAGCCTGATGGCCTAAATCTTTACTCTCTTTACTTTCCTCTTTCACATATTCAACTTTCTTTTCTTCTGCCACTTTAGCCTCCTTCTTCTGCTTCACATTGTTACCTTTCTCTGCTTCCCTCCTATCTTCTTCTCCATTTTTACCACATTTACCTTCTAAACGAATTCCATTCACAAATTCCTTATCCTTGGTCGGTAACTCATATCTTTCATATGTTTCAAAGAAATTCAAGAAATCCCAGGCTGAACTACTTGGAGCCGGAGGTGGAGGAGTTTTCCAAGCTGGGTAATCGTACTCATTATCGTCAAGATGATCATAAGAAAACGGATTAAACTGACTTTTATGGACTCTATGAAGCGAATCAAGATCTTTGTTGTCTTTAAATTCTTCATCTTCTGAATCAGAACGGAAATCAATGTGAGAAGTCTCCGAGTTTGTAGAACTTGAGGGACAGAAAATATCAGGCGAAGAGGGTTTACTGAGTTTGGTAACAGCCGCGGAATCGCCATTAGATTGAGAGTCAGACTGGTTATTGATGAGGGCTTCATCAAAGAAGCGGTGAAGTGCAGGGCCGAGGGACTTGAGGGAGTGCATGTAAGCAACATGAGCATCGGCGAGGGCATAGCTTTGGTAGAGAGCTTCTTCAAGGAACTTACATCGGTCATGGCATAGAGACACTGCAGGGAGCTGGTCAATCCTTGAAATGGAGCAACCCATGAAGAGAAGAGTAGAACCAGACAGGAAGAAAGATGACTGGACTGGTCTGAACTCTGAGAGGGGGGGAGTGAATGTTTGAGGAACGTTATACGAGGTTTAAATATTGGTTAGGGGGTGTGCATTTAAAGCTGCATAAATCAGGGGAGAGGGAGAGAGAGAGAGGAAGAAAGTGAAGTAGTAGTGTACTGGATTAGCTTTAAAGGAGTGGTAGAGGAGAGGGGCTGGCGGGATTGGCGTAACGTCTCTTTGGTATTTTTGAGTTCTTGCCATTGACATTTGTGCCCAAGAGTATTCTTTCTGTTGTTTATGTTTCCAAGCATCGATATAAAACAAGGAGGCCAATTCAGTAATCCCGTTGATTCGATTTTACTTCGAGTTGATCTTTTATTACAAGAATTTGTTTCAGTTTTTTTTTTAAATTAATCATATTTTAAATTAATAAAAAACAATGACATAACAAGAGTAAAAAAAAAAAAAACCGATCGTAATTTTTGATATTAATAGTAGTAAATTGGTACAAGTTATTTGAAATTTAAAATACACATGCTCGATTGATTGAAATGACAATAGAGGAGCTTTTTTTTGACAAATCTATTTGAAGACAAATAATGGAGTCTTAATTATTTACTTATATCAACCATGTGTGTCCCGTATTAAAAAATATTTCAAGAATTTCATTTTAACCCTTCCTTTTTTAACATTTCAAATTTATCACCCTTATTTTTTTAACATTTCAAATTTATCATCTTTCTTCTTAGACATTTACCTCCCAAATTTCTTGAAAATTTATCTCCCTGGTCCTCTGTTATCAACTCTACCTTTATTCTTGAAATCTGATTGAGAGCATGGCAAATATTATATTTTAAAATTTCTTTTATTAAAAATATATTAAAATAATATTTTTTTTAACTTTTTTTTTTTTATTTATACATTAAAAAGATTTAAAAAATAAAAAAAATTATGGTAAATGATATTTCGGTCGCATTGTCAAACATCCCTTCCTATATTCATAAAACTTTCATAAATAAAAGTATAGGATCTATTGTAAGAATTATTTTATATAAGAAACAGAAAAGCTCTGTTTATTTCCATGAAAGAAAAAATGAGAATTGCATCTGCTTAGAAAGTGGGCTGTCGCCGTCGGTTATACAACCAAAGAGCAATCAGGATCGTCTGGTGATGACCCGACATTACATGTAGATCGATGATCGCTTCTTTAAGAAAGAAGGTAAAAAGGGGTTGGTCCCATGAGACTGCAGGGGTCAATGGAGGACCAATCTTCGTTCCGTACACCATGGCTACTACACCATACACATGATGGAGGGATTTTATACGTTTCACCCTTTCCATGGCTTGAGCTTTTAAACCTAATCATGGAGGATTTGAAAAGGCCAAGGACGATCCTGTTTTCAAATCAGCCCATAATTGCGATCATCATTCATTTATTTTTGGTAATAATTGTGATCATAATTTAGTGATGTTGAGGAAATTACATGGACAAGGATGTTTCAACTCTTCAGTTGATTGAAACCAGCGCGGATTGGTTTCCTTTTATATTCTTTCTTGCTGTGGCAAAAAGAAAATAAATAGATCTACAGTTTATTGGAGTCTGGCTCGGTGGAGGGAATATATATATTCTCACTAAACTGGAAATAATTATATTCAAATTAATTCTATTTTATTTCTTATAAAACCATCTTATGCTAGATCTAAGATTGATCGGGTGTAGAATTGTCTCATCAGATCCATTCGGGTTTTACAACGGGTGATAGAAAGTACAAGCACAACGTTTAAAAGTGAAGGGAATGGGAATAATGAAGGAAGGGGTAGAGTGTTATGTGATCTCCTTTTCAAGCATTTTAGATTCAGGAAAACAGGTGAAAACAAAAGAGTCACGTTCACGACGGGGATTTTGAATCTAATTGCATCTTATCTTAAAAGGGAGGTTAGAGTGGAGTTCCAACTCGAGTAGGCTTGTCTGTATTGTCTCTCCTTTTTCTTTCTTCTCCCTATGACGAGCTAGGAGGCATGGAACCATGTTCCTCGTTTCCAGCCTTGTATCCTGTCCTCATTCGGAGGAAAGCCTATACCCTTTTGCTTTCGATAATGCCTGCTAAAACAAACATGGAGGTTCTGATCGGCAAATAGAACTCCTGCCACCACATGATTCTCGGTGTCGCCAAGGAAAAAAGGGCAGGGTCCCCTCCCCAGCCCACGCACCTATTTATTAAATTCAGCACAGCCTAGGGTTTACATAATAAATTCTTGATTTGCAGGAATCTTAGTTTAAGCTTTAGATGGTTAATTTAGAATTTAGTTGACTCGATTACATCAAGATTAAACATGACTGTATCAAATCAATAATTTTTTTAAGATAGATCGAAGTAATGTTATTTTAATAAATAAAATAATGAAGGGGACCTAATAACCCAATGACATGAGCCCTTACCAAATCAGACGAGTACGTTAACTATGCCTACACGTTATGTTACACTGAATGAAACAAATAGACTAAAACCTAACTGGAAACAGCTATACCAAACCCATGATTTGGACGAGGATTGGATTAGATTGGTTAAGGTAACGGGTTTTTCTTTTCTTTTCTTTTCTTTCTAGATGCAATTACAGATATTCTGCCGTCAATTTTGCGAAGATTAATTCTTTATTTAGAATAGATTATTATTATAATTGTTGTTCATGTAGAAGATTCCAATTCATTTTTCAGAACTACCTATCGGAATATTGCGGCAACGGAAGAGTGGAACGTGAGAAGTAAATGACAGATGGTGATCAATTTTCTCTCTCGGAGACATAACCGAAGCTTATCAAGAATCACAAGCAGTGGCCCCTGCTTGATGGGCAATTTCCCTTTTAAAGACGAGACAGGTCGTGCCCTACAACTATTCTCGACCTGGACCAAAAAACAAGAATACGTTCTCTGATTTAACAAAGTTTTTTTTTTTTTTCAAAAAAAAAAGGTGACGAGCTTGTAGCCTGAACAAGACAATTGTGAGAAGAAAGCTTCATGATAATCTTGTAACGGTCTAATATGAAATGGGTCCAGTTGCTTGCTATATTACACGGGGTAATTCACACTGTTAAAACAAATAAAACACACACATACACAGAAGCTAGATCTGTAGCACAAGCTCGTCTCCTCCTAGACTCTTGTTTCGGAAGAGAATTTCTGCAGATGATTAATGGACCATTTGAGAACCAGACAGAGGCACTTGGGGAAGCCACCTTGAAATCCTTACAACATAAATTATACTAGGAAATGGCTGTGCTGTTGAGTGAAGTTTATGATGGTGATTAAAAAAGGTATAAAGAGGATAATTCACAAATTTCAGTATTAATTCTTGGTGATTAATCTTTGAGAGCTCCAGTGTTTTTACGAATCCAGGATTTTTTTAATCCATATTTATTTATTTATTTATTACCATAAATAGTATCACGGGCCTCATGTACGGACCTTCTCCAGCCCAATTACTGTTGTTTTTTCTATATTAATTTGCGCTGGAATTTGGTTAAGGATTTCGTGTTGGGCCTACTCTTGAGACATTAGCATTATCAGGCAGTAGGCCCATATGTTAGTATCTAGTAAGCTGCACTGTCGGAGAGAAGGCCCATCAGACTTCATTAAGGGAACACGTGTGTGATATATTAATTAGATGCCTCATTGAAAATAAAATTAAGTACTTTTTTTTTCAATACATTATAATTATTTTACTTCTCAGATGCTGTGATATATTATTATATTTAATATAGCAATTGAAATGGATGGATTTAAGAAAGCATATAAAGTTAATGTACCGATGGTGTAATCATCCCTAAGGAAAAAGAAATCTAGCTAGCACGAGCCCAAAACAGGAGAGGAAGTGGAGCCCAACAACAAGACGTCATGATCCACTAATGAAGCTCAAGCATGCATTATAGAGACCTTCTCGTTCATTTTTCTACCCTCCACAAGGCATAAAAGCAGCACAACAAACATCAAGGGACCACGTCCATGTCTCTTTTTGTTCTCTTCTATTAGCTGGGATGTCGAAACAATTCAAGCCCTGAGCTAAATTCAGCTGTCAATGGCAGCGGAGGCCATTGGGTCTCGAGAACAGGTTAGAAAGGGAGGCAATGCCAATGATAGGAAGCGTGGTACGTACGTGCGTGATCTTCAATTATCTCGAAACAAATTAAGGTCATGATTAAGGGATGATTGTGCTTAATTATAAATTAGCTTTCCAGCAATACCACAATTATTACATATTTTTATGAAATATATTTTCAAATTAATGTAATATGATGCGTATTCACCAAATCATTTTCGATATCGGATACAACGACCGACTTGGGAATGCTGCACTTACAGCTAAAACTCATGTGGAGGCAATTTATTTATTTATTAGAAGATATATAGATATCGTTAATGTAATATGACTCTATCATTTGCTCACGTAATTGTATCCCTCCAATTATTTATTCATAATTAAAAAGTCTATGCGCCGCCATCATTTTTCTGATTGTAGAGGTTTCTTTTAATTAATTCTTAATTAAGTATTTTATATATATAAAAAAGAATGTTTAAAGACAAAGCAGGATTAATTAATTTGCGATGCAAATGATCAGACTGTACGCACACCATTAATCCATTTCTTATAGAAATATTACCACTAAATTTGACCATTTTCATTTGATTTTACTGAAGAAAAAAGGGGAAAAGTGAGAATAAAACAAAAACTAAATTACATGATCTTCCTTTTTTCCTCTCTATTGTGTGAGACTATTGAGTAATGAAACCCTAGTGTTAATCAAACTCCTAAACACTCTTTCACCACTAGTTTCAATATCACCAATACACCCCTCCAACTCTTGCATCCTTTTCAAAACCATCCTCACCTCTTCATCTTCCTTCTTTCCCAATCCCCACAAACTCTCAACTCCAATTTGCTGAAATTCTTGAATTCCTTCATCAATCTTAACCTTCTTCGGCAACCTTAGTCTAATCCAGGATGATTTTCTTGACGCGAAGGACAACGACATTCCATTAAAAAGTGCAAACGAAACCAACACGCTAACTTCGATAACATCTATAATAACACGGACCAACTCAGCATCACCAACAGAGGGGCCTGAACCCAATCCAGGAAACGGGCTTCGTGCGATGCATCGAACTGTGGAAACAAGTTTATCCATTTCTTTAGCCATTTTCTTGCGAGACTTGAGGTATAAAGCAATCTTTGAGTCATCCTTCTTTCTTATAGCTAACTGTGCAGCAACTTGGTCATCTTTAACAGCCAAAACTAATGTTTGGAAGATTCCATAAACATCAACAAAACGAAGAAAGTCTTCAAGAAGCTTCTCCACCCATTTAGGCTGTCGACGAAGAGATTCTCGTGTTTGAGGTAGCTGGAGGAAATCATCTAAAGAATCTTGAACATCCTTAAGATGACTCAAGCCATCACAAAGCCAAACACAAGTTCGGTTTTCGAGCTTCGATGACCAAGTTTTAAGCTCATTGATCTCGTTTATGAGCTGGGAAATCAAGGGATGTGATCTGCATGGAAGACTAATGGATCTATTGTGGTATGAGATGGTTGGTTTTGATAGAGTACGGCTAGGAATTTTGTTAGGAAATGAAAGAGAGCGCTTGAACACGCCTACCATTTTCAAGCGATGCTGAATCTTGGTAGTGTTTTTGGAGTTGTAATGTTTTTTTTTTTTTTTTTTTGTGAGGAGAGAAGAAAGAAGAGGGGAGGTATATAAAGGTAGGAAAACGAAGGCGCACGAGGGGATTAAGAATGGAGGGGACTGGATCGGCGAAGAAATCCAGCTGTTAATTATTTAGTTTTAGTTTTAACCAAGTGGGCTAGCTTAGGGTTTGCAAACCGAGGCAAGGAGGCATGGGTTATGGATCACCATTTCATGTTTCAACTGGAGAGGAGACACACATGGTTTTGACATGCTGGCTTTCTTGGATTGTAGCCCAGCTTTCATTTCTTACTCTGCTCCAAGTTTTTCTTTCCCGAATTGGAAGGATTCGTGAGGTTAATCGTTAATTTTACTTATGAATTCGTCATGCCCTAGGTGAATTGTGATTCTTTCAATTATTTTTCTACTTCCAAATTAATGTCAATCTTGCTCGGATCAATTTATATGTAAATCAGATTTAAATTTTAAACATTATGAATATATCACTCTAACCAATTCACTTCTTTCTTAACGTTGAATGATTTTTTCATTGGTTCCTAACTTTGATATATATTAATTTATGGGAAATATTCTAGCGTTCCATATAACTGAAATTATCTGGAAAAATAAGTGTGCTGTTTCTATGCAAAATGGCGCGTGATTTCATGTGGCACTTCTGTCAAGACCTCTTTGTTAATTGAACGAATCAGATACTTTGAGTAACATATCGAGAGAATATTGATGGATTGTGAAAGAACATATGCATGTATTGGAGGTATCGAAACCATATGAGATGTAATTTAATTTTACCTTTTATTGAACCCAATTTACTTAAGAGCCTTGGATTAATCTAATAATCACAAGACTATAAAATTGCAATTAATTGAGGTTTACATATGTACAATGCCAGGGTGCATGGCAGACCCTTACAGGCAACAGCAGTAATGGTGCCTGGATCACCATGTGGGGGGTTAAGGAAGAGACTATGGGTTTGGTGCGCACCAATTTGTAAAAACGCGTTGGTTCTGAGTACTGTTCATGCACCTAATATGTAATGTACACTTGCATAAGTTCGTCCCAGTCTTCTATTAATTAATTCCCTTGCCTGTCTACCTTGCTAATCATAGCTGGGCGACCTTTTGCTGCCATAAAACATTAAATAATATCAATTTAAAAGGATTATTCTGTTTTTACTGTAATGTATAGTATTTTCAAATTCACACACTTCAATAAATATATATATCGGTAACTAAACTTTTGTGTTTAGTTTGGTTAGTATTACAGGGACAATATAATATAAACGTATTTTATTGAAGAATCATAAATATAAATATAAAATAGATATTTTTATATAAAAAATTTAAAATATTTTTTTCTAATAAAATAATCTTATATTTTTTAATATTTTTTTTGAATCCATGATTTGATAGCTATAAATATCAAAAATTTACTAAGTAAGAAATAAAAACAGGAAATAAAATTGTAATTTAGTAAAGAAATCTGTAATTGCAACGAGGGAACACAATTTCAAGATGAAATAATTACTTACACTTACAAACAAAAATATAAATGTGTTTTATTTATTAATTTCATCGCAATATTTATGAATAAAAAATTTGAACAGATAAATAAATTCTTTGGTATGGACTCTTCAATTTTGACTACAATTCGAAGCGGCGGCATGTGGGTCGAACTCACGTGGAGCATTAAAAGGCAAATCTTTTTGGAAATTAAAGCAGCAACTTACAATCTTTAGGGACTCGATCGATGAAGAGATACACAGGGTTAGCAATTATTTTACGCCGAACTAGGGACTCGAAAAAGATCACACGCAGCTTAAGAATCTTCGATAACATATTACGTAAAATCTTTAGAGCTCAGATTGATGCACGCTTCAAATCCAGTTATAGTCAAATATTAGCCTCGAGAAGGTTTTTTTTTTACAATAAATTATCCATCCCTCTTTCTCTTCCTTTTTCGTGTGATTCAATTGTACACACAAATTTTATATATTAAAATTAAGGATTGTTAAAAAAAGCAATCAACATTACAATAATAAACTTGAATATAAAATAGGTGGGAGTTCTTTTTATTTTTCAAATTCTATAATAATTAATTAATTGTTAGATCTGGATTTTAAAATATCCTAAATCTTGTTTTGAATATATAAATTTCCATACAAATTCAAAAGCTTTAACCCTGCTGCTAGTGAGATGTTTGTTCAAGTACATGCATGTTTCGACCAAAGAAGGATGATCATTTCATTTTTATTTTTATTTTATGGACTTGAACTTCTACTTGAGAGGATTGGTTTTTAGTACTTTGTTTTTCTTCCTTTTCGCATGGTTTCTGATTTTGGTCTCAATATTTGATGAAAAAATTAGTTTTTGAGGACCACAGAATATGGAATCATTTACTAAGAAAACAAATCGTATAGAAAAACAGCTGATTTTGAGAAGAAGAAACCTTGGAATGCATGTCCTATCCAATAACGAACATTGATAGCAGTTTTCCAACCCCCAAGAGTTGTGGATTTAAGAACTGGCTTAGTAAATAGCCTCTCCTGCTCCATGTACCTAACAAAACCCTTGCCTGGCACCAAGTAATTATTGGTCAGTACAGCATGGATTAAGACATGAGATGGCATGCCTGCAAATACCCAGCAGCATTTTGCTATTCTTCGTGGCATGCATAGAACTTGGATACGAGCAACAATGACTAGACATCGATTACTAAAATCCTGAATGCATGCATTGATTCCAGAAACTGTAGTAATCATTGCAATCGGACAATTGAACAGCCACCCAGGGCCATGGAAGTTGAAAGCTCACTCATACAAAATTGGGAAACTGCAACTTCAAGTCTAACTTAACTAGAGTCCTCTAAATCTCTAATGTCAACCATCATGTTTTTTGTTTAACTAAAGCTGGAGCTTAGAATTGAACTTCCAAGGTTCCGAGCTGACCACGTTGTGTTCTGACTCGTCAAGGGTCCCTCCCTCCCTCTTATTAAAACCAAAATATTCCATCAATTAATTAACTAAAATTCCACCATTGTTGGACTTACAAGACACTGGTGGAACTCGAGGCAGACATGACAGATAAGCTTGTTGGAACTTGTCCTCGACCATCTCTGCCTCTTACATCATGGGTTATATATGCTAAGAGATAAGACATGAAGTATAAGCCACGAGATTCTTTTGCGAAACGGTGGTAATATGCGTGAAGCTGGACGGTACAGGAAATTTTGTGCACAAAAAGAGTAGTGTTAAGGAATTCACGTTCCTGCTTTGATTGGAAGGCATCTTACATGAAAACGGTGGTATAATATAGCCATGCATTGATGCTAAGCCATCCCATGTGGAGATGATTGGAAGGCATCTTACATGAAAACTTGAAGAGACTGAAAAATAAACAGAGATGAGGTTACACGTTTTAATCATTCATAATTCTCGTCTTGTATTTTGTCATAGCCTCCATGTTTATTATTGAAGTTATTAAATCCAATTCCGATCATATATAGGAGAGATGGATTCACCGAGTTAATTTAAAACATTTGTTCTAGTATTTTTTTAAGAAAAAATAAAAATGATGTTGTTTTTTTTTTAAAAAAAATTCAAATTATATTTTGATTTAATGGAATCATTGATTGACCTGTTAAGTTTACCTAATTACACTAAAATCAAGCTATTTTATTTTTCATCTATATATTGGGTATTTTTATAGTAATATTTATTGGGTTTTAATACTTAAAAAACACTATTTTATTTGTTTTAAAAGTTGTTTTTTCATATGAGTGTTTGTTTTCGTGGTTTGTATTGCTTTTTGTAGTAAAAATACATCAATTTAAATGTTTTTATGTTTTTCATGATGATTTTTATATTCTGATATTTTAAAAAATATTTTTTAAAAATATCATATATCACGTATCTAAACAGATGACTGACTCATTAAACCGGACGGAGCAAGCAGACAATTGAAGCGGTTCGGGAGAAGCAAGAAAAAGGAGGGTACACTGAATCAGCCACCTCAAATGACAACAATGAAGCCAGTGACTGATGGTGTTGCAATGCATGCTAACGAGACACTGCCAGGGCAGGGGCAGCAGGACAGAGACAAACCACCAGCTAGTGAGACCCAGAGTGCTGATGGGCCGGCGGAGAAGCCAGGTTTTTCAGCCCAAACACCAATCTCCACCTTCAACAGGTGACCGATATCTTGATATCACAGGCAAGTCTTGTATCTTTTTTGTTTTTCCTTGGACCACCTTAGTTTCGAGTGGAGATTAATTTTTTTTGGATCAAAGTTTTTAAGTCATTTTTTCTAGCCATGCGGAATGTTGATTTCACACAAAACAAACTTGAAAAACTAAATTGACCCAAACTTGAAAAAACCATTATAAATAAAAAAATATTATTAAATCAAAGTCTATAAAAAACAGTCAAACTAAAACTCATTAATTTAAATTAAATTTATTTAATTTTAATTATAAATATAAAACCGAAATGAATTAAATCGAATTGATTGGCTTAATTTTTATACCCAATCCGGTTGATTTTTTTATCCCTCGAACCAATGCTCATTGAACTTACCAATCTTGATTTTCTTTTAACAACACGTAAGCATGTGACTGGGCTCCCTTGCCATCTGCCATTTTCAAATGCGGGCTTGGGCCTTATTGATGGAAACATTCGATTACCCATCTCCACTCAAAATATCACTATAAAGCCCAACATACTTGGCTTTCTGGGCCCCGCGCTAGCTTTCAGAAGCTCTTTCTAGGCCTCTTCCTTGAACGCTGAGAGTTCTGAACATGGGAAAGATTTATTTCTGTTGTATTTACATAAGGTAAAAACAAATATTTCCATTTATTAAACCTATAATAAATATCTATAAGATTACTAATTTGATTTTTTTAATATATTTTTTAGACTTAGTATTATAATATTTAGATATTCTTAAATGAATTTTAATATAGAAACAAAGTTATATTGGGTCTCGAATAAGGCAAGAAGAATCCGTTAGAATTACAAATTATATTAAATGAGTTAATTTCGTGTATATATATAGGTTGTGATTGAATAAATTATATTTAACTACAGATCCGATGAGGCAAAAAAATCTGTTAGATTTATTTATATTGATTACAACCTTAATTATAATTATAGAGGATACCTTGCACAACGTTGTTGTTTTTTTTTAATGGTAATAATAATGTATAAGATCAATTCTTATAATACATATAGTTGTCGTAGTTTTTAAAATTATTTTTCATTCAAAAATATATTAAAATAATATTTTATTTATTTTTTAAAAATTATTTTTGATATCAGCACATCAAAATAATCTAAAAACACTAAAAATATATTAATTTAAAGCAAATAAATAAAAAAAATTTAATTTTTTCAAAATTACTTTTGAAATGCAAAAATAAATAGAGCAGTAGATATAATTCATAATTGAAAACTCAAGAAAGAGGTTGTATTAAACTTTTTATTTTTAAGATATTTATTTTGAGTTCTGGAATTAATTGTGTCCAACCTTATTGTTCTGCTGTTTATTTTAGTTTATTTTATTATTAATTCGGTTATTTGGAATATCCAGATAATTATACTAATCAGACCTTAATAACAGAGAGTTTCTATTTTTTTAACGTGTAAATTTAAAAAACAAATTAAAGGCAGAAGAAAGAAAGAAAAAAACTATGGTTGAGTTGAGGAGGTTCACGGCGGAGACTCAGGTGGTTGTGCAAAGAGAAATTTGAGGACCGTAGTTCAAGATTCTCACAATTGCGAGAAGGGCATGACACAATGAATGGGTTAAATTGTGTTTATAAACTGATATATTAAACTTATAATTAAAATGATTTATTTAAATATAATGGGAGCTAGAACTTAGAACTACTTGTGCAAATTAAGCACTGCATGCCACTAGCCAGAGAAATTATTTGGTTTATTAGTGAGAAAATAATCTTGAATATATATATCTGGTTTTTGTTCTGTTATTATAGAGGGTTAAACACATTAAAAATTGTTTGGTAATGAAATATTATGTGGTGTTGATATATAGTGAAATTACTCAAATTTAAATTATTATTAAATGTGTAATTTAAATTCAGTAGTTTTTTTTTGAAATTAAATATATTTTTTAAAAAATAAATGAATTGTTTCTTTAGAAAACACGCAAATATCGCAAGAAAAATGCAAGTCAAAAAAATAATTAAAACATTATATGGTTTTTTTAAGTAAATAGAACAACTAACCAATTTAATTAATATCCATACAATCCGAGATACCATATACTTAAAACAAAATAATTGAGATTAGTTAATTTTAAGATTTTTAAAATTATTAATTATGTAATCAAACACTAGCTAAAAGCTACGTATAGAATAAAAATAACTGAAGCTAGTTGATCTCAAAACATTTGAAATAATTTTTATTTTTTAAAATAAAACAAGCATTTCTTCATCTTATGAAAGCTAATATATATAATTTAAAATGCTTAATTTCACACAAATCACATCCCACCAGCTCTCAAAATGTGAATGATTTTTAAAATCGTAATTAAAAATCACACTACACTTTTTGCTCGATCGTCTTTAATGTTCGTGGGCTTGGGAATA
Source organism: Populus nigra (assembly GCF_951802175.1). Classification (NCBI taxonomy): domain Eukaryota; kingdom Viridiplantae; phylum Streptophyta; class Magnoliopsida; order Malpighiales; family Salicaceae; genus Populus; species Populus nigra. The sequence continues at coordinate 683,386 of NC_084855.1, read as the reverse complement.
TCAACACCCAAATATAATTTCTGGAAGGGAAAGTAAATCTTTTAATTTTCAATCATCTTCTCCGATTAAAAAGCAATTAATGCAACAGATAATTCACATGTCCTTTTAGCCTAAACTAAATATGTGCCATGAAGATTTTGTCTTTGCTTGACTAATTTTTTTTCATTTTCAATCGGTTTAAAAAATCTATAAATACCTACACGATCCATAAACCCTTGCGCACGTCTTTCGGCAATCCCTTTTGCCCCATACTCCATAGCAAAGTCAAGTCGTCAACTCTTGTAATTCTTGAGAGCATCATGGCTTCACATCTCAACTCGAACATGGTTAGCCTTTGTTCATACCTGCCATTTCCATCCATTATGAATTTTTTTCTTTCTTCTTTTACATTTTTTTAATGACTTGTTAATTCTCTTGCAGTCTTGTGGCTTGAAAGTGGAGACCAAAGACCCTGAATGGCATAGGACATTAACCAAAGTACTGAAAAGAATCAAAGGTAACCAAGCACTTAATTTTATTTCTTGTTTGGTTTGAGATTTTTAATCTCATCTCTAATTAGTCAACGGATTGAATATTGCATATTAATTTACTAGCATCTTCTTCAGGGGTTAGTTACGCCATAGATGTTGAACAAGGCATGGCATACATCAGAGGTAGAGTGGATCCAAACAAGCTGCTTAAAAAGTTATCAAAAGGAGGAAAACATGCAGACATATGCTGGGTCGAGACAGGAAACATGAATCCTTACATGAACAATGGCTACCAGTATCCCCCCACAGGAGGCTACCACCAGCCAGGACCAGCATATCACCAAGGCTATCACCCAGGTTATGCCATGACCAGCTACTATCCGAAGAGACCACCCACTTACTATGGCTATGGCTATGCTTATGGCTATGATCCTCGCAGCTATGTTTATCCTACCTGGGCTTAGAGTTTCTCTTTATAGATTGATAGATGGATGGATGGATGCAGATGGGGACTACAGTTTTTATCTAGTCTCCTTTGTAGCAGGTTGATGCCTGTGCATGGACCTGGTTGGTTTTTTTCTGTTTTTTGTAGTGGCACAAACGGGTGGCCCATGGTTTTTTATGTGGCCCCTTCGGCCATTATTTTTTATTCATGCCAACTTCATATTTCGTACACGGTTTGGATTTGAACTTGATTGAATTTTTGGCGTGATGAAATTTATGGACTATATACTTCGTATCACATCAGGCATGATTAGTTTGGCTTACTATTATAAATGTGAGAGTTGAATCCTTATATTTATGTGGCGGCGGAGACGGGGGCTTGCAGGCCCCGGCCCCTACAAGAGATTTCCCAGGCTTTGCTCCTGATTGTATGATTAAGTGGTGGATTTGATTTGAATTTTGAAGTTGATTTTGTGGTTATTTTCTTTTCAATGTTTTTGTTATTGTTCTCGTAGTTTATTTATGTTAATTTACTTGCAGGAAGCAAGGTTGAAAGTTGAAACCCTTACATTATATTATTCATCAGCCATTAATTCATGGAACTGTTTCGATCATAGAATATGACAAAGAGTGGGATGCGCTAGCAAACATTTGACTGTGACAAGAGTGGGATTTGTCTGTGACTGAGTTCGAAGTCTTGTTTGTCTCGCCCTTTTGTTCAAGGGCTAGCAAACATTTGACTGCTTAGCGTAGATATCAACTAGTTTCTTTGTTTTTTTCTTTTCATTTTACCACATGTAGAAGTCAACTAGATCTGTGGAATAATCTGTAAGAAAAAAAAAACCATGTGGAGGTTGATAGAATAATAATTAAATTTTAAAAATATATGATTTACTTCTTGGAATTGTTTATGTTGTTTGTGATGAATTTCGAAGTCTTGTATGGGTTTCCCTTTTATTATAATCAATGGTTAGCATGCATTTGACTGCTCTGGGTAGAAATCAATTGGTTTATATATATATATATATATCACATGGAGGGGTGGTTAACACAATTTCTTCTTTTTTTTTGGATTTTTTTAAAAGTATTTTTAATTTAAAAAAATATTTAATTGATATTATTTTATTATTTTTTATGTGTTGATGATAAAAAACTAAAAAAATTCTATAATATGGTTAGGTGATCACAACCTTCTAGCCTCAAAATTCTTTGTGTTGCTTTGGTGTTTTTAGGCCTCCCTTCAAGAGTGGTGGATTATTCATAATAGTATAAAAAGATACAATTATCATATATATCTTTAATTCATAATTTTATTTATGAGAATATAATATTCTCCTCAAATCTATCTTGAAAAGAAATGTATTCGAATAAAAAATTATAGAATTATTTTAGGAATTTTTAAACTAAGAAAAATAAAAATAAAATTACTAATCTTTGGGAACAAGATAGACTGCTGAGCTATAAAAATTTTAAATGACAGTCCTTTTGAGCTGTTTATGAAAAATCTGCCTGTGGCAATGTCGATGCTGTCACTGAGGAAAAAATTCAGCACCACAAACCTTGGTTTCCCTCGATGATGATTAGTGGGCGCCAGCAGCAGATCAGAACTATATGTAGCTTGGATTTGGTGGGACAGCTCTCACGTCAAACAATACCACAACATTATAAAACTTTAAGAATGTGTTTGATACTGCGCCACGTATTATAATTATGATTTTAAAAAAATTATTTTTAGTTAAAATTAATTTGAAAAAATAAATATTTGATTAAAACTATGATTAAAATTAAGATTGAAAAAAAAAATAGTTTAATATATTTAGTTAATAATAATTTTAAAATTGAGGTTACAAAATAATTTTAAATATATATATATATTAATATTGATGATTTTTAATTTAAATATTATGGATTTAACTATTGCTATTATATCATGAAATAAATCATAGTTTATATAAAATATTTTTTATTATTCCATGAAACCATTTATAATTCCATTACATACGAAATACATCCGATAAAAACTACAGTTTTCTTAATATTTTTAGCATGTAATAAAATTAGATAAAATATTATCAGGTATAAAATTCACTCTAAACTAGTTTTTTTTTTTAAAATAAATGTTAAAAAAATTAACACACTATTTAAAAAAAAAAAAGAGGTTTAGACAAGTGAATAGTGCAAGAGAATCGCACTGTTCATTATTTTTATGTGAACAGAGTACACTATACACTGTTCATGTTAATAATGAACAGTGCAATTAACATGAACAGTGAAAAAAGTAAGAAATCGCTGCTTTTCTTTTACTGCGTTTCTAACACAGAAATTAAGTGGGGCCCAGTGAACAATATATCGATTTTTTCCTTAATCAAACGGATACAAACTGCGTTTAAAATAAAACGCAGCTGCAGAGCCAAACGGGCACTAAGACTACTCCTCTAGTGTATGATCCAATGTACTTTTTTTAAAAAAAAAAAAAAACTGCCCAAAAACCCTCTTAATTCCTATACTTTAACAAGAAATTAACCTCCAAGATAAATAATCAAGCTTCTGCCTCTCTAATTCTGTCCAAGGCCTAATCTACATATCTCCTCCACTGGAGGACTATCCCACTTGAAAGCCCTTTTCTTCATTTCATTAAAATCATCCAAACATTGCTTCTCCTTTAGACCCATAATCCTCTTCCTTCCAGAGGCAAGTTCCTTCCCAGCAACTCTATCAAAAATATTTTCCCACCCACTCCCCCACTTACCATGTGCATCACATAACTTAAGTGTCCCGTTTTCCCAGTTAGTCCAACTCCAACCCTTATGAAGCGATGTCATAACTTTACCTGCGCAAGTCCCTTCACAAACAGGATTACAAGGCCTGCATTTCGCACCACTTAACGGGCCGGGACTCGACAACGCAGCCACCGGCACCCCGAACCGTTTAGGAGGAAACTCATATCTACGATCACTAACAATACAAAAGGGCAATCTTTTAGTAACAAAAGGAACACCTTGTGTAGTAAGCTGGGCTTTAAAAGCAGTTTCCGAGTTGAGTTGACGAAATCCAGCCGCGTCAAGGTGGGGAACCAGCGAAAGACGCGAAAGGGCTACTGTTGAGGTTTTAAGATCACCAATGCCAAGCCGGTCATTAAGGCCACCATAAGTAGATCCTGGTGGAACCAGGTAGTGACCCGGGATGAAATTTTCAGGCCCCAATGGAGCATTCCAGTACCCATCAACACGGGTACGGATTATCCAGTCATACTTAAATCCCTTTAGGCTTTGGTATTCCTGGATTATTGTCAGACATCCTTCTACGAGATTAAAATATTGAAGCAGGCCCTGAAACAATTAAAAACGACACAACACATGAATTCACCTTCGTTTTGTCCGTTATTCGAGTACCAAAACGACAGGTACTGTATTACAACAAGTTGATGGTGATTGAACTTTACTAACACGTTTACAGTAATAGTCCAAAGGCTATGGAACTATTTATAAAAACAGAAATAAAAGTCAGAAAATTCTCACAACCTTATCATAAATTAGAAGAGAAACCATAAGAAGAGACCACAAAAATTTCCATAAATTGTAATTTATGGAAACAAATTAGATAAATAATGCAATTATACGGGGAAAAAAAACGAATAAAAAAGAGAGAGTTAATCCATCATTAACATACAGAAAATGAATCAAAACAAAAAACCAACTTTGAGAATGGAATTCAAAGCAAACTATAAAGCAAATCAAGGAAGGTAAAAGGGGAAGCAGACCTGTATGCCATTAGGAGAGTTAGCAGCAGTGAGGACACGGAGCTGAGGCAAGGTCTCGGGCAGAGGTTTAGGATGGATGATCCGGACAGAGGCAAGCCTAGGAACAGACTTCAAGAGAGAAAATTTGAATGCTTTGTCGTCAAAATTACTGTGTAAAAAAAGGTCTGAATTTGGATACACTTGGAGAATATTCTTGATAATCGAGGGCCCGGTCAGTTCAAACCTCCTGGCCCCGCCAACCAAACACACCGCCATTCTCGACCGACCCAACTCATCTTTCAACGAAGTTGACGCACTGCGATTCACAGGCGCCAAACCCGGGGGAGCAATTGAGGAATAATTCGATGTTGTTGTTGTCGTTGTGGTGGTGGTGGTGAGGGGGAGGGTGATCACGGACGCGGTTTTGTTGAGGAAGTGGGGAGCGAAGGGGGCGAAAGAGGAAAAAGGTTTGATGGGTGTCAAAGAGACGGTGAGGAAAAGGAGGAGAGCAAGAGTAGGGATGGTGAAGAGGAGAGGTTTCCAATATAGATCAGAGAACCATCTGGACATGAAAGGAGGTTTGGTCATTTTTTTGTGGGGATTGGACTAGCATGCTTTGCAGGTGAAGAAGAAGGGTTGGATCCTGGTTTTGGCTGCGCCCATGACGGGGAAAATTGCTGAAAAACTTGAAGGAAATTTGGGCGTTATGATCTGGTTTTGTAATGGTGGTTTCTGGTTTGGAGACGAGTGGCCTTTTGGTTTGGTAAAAGGCAAGATGCTCACTGTACACGGGGTTTTATTTATGGGAGGATGCTTTTGGAGTTCTTCTGTTTTTTATACTTTATTATTATTATTATTATTTATCATGACAAACTAGACCATGCCTATGATTCATTTGCTTATTCGTGACATAGTTAATGAAATCAAGTTTATTTATGATTTCATTCTCGAAATATTTATATATTTATAATTTAATCATAATTACAAAACCTGAATTGGCTTATAACGGTTAAATTTTTTTAAAAAATTGTATTATTAATTAAAGAATTAATAGTTTTCATTTTTTAACGTCTAAACCATAAATTGAGCTTCAAATTAATAAAATATATCGTTTATTTTTCTGCTAGCCGACGTTACTTTAGTTTTTTTCAGGAAACAATTAGGCGTTGAATTAAATTTTAAGGAGATCATCAACTAATCACGATTTAATTAAACTCAACGCTTCTTCGTCATCCCTCACGTCTGGTCTCTTGTTTTTTTTTTTTTGTTTTTTGGTATCATTATCCGTGGACCTACTTTTAGCATAAATTCCTATGTAAAAGTTCGCAACGACTTTTTATTTGACAAAGTCTTCTGTTTCGAGGTAAGAAAATGATACATTTTTTTTGTAATACTGGAAAGGAAATTTATGAATTCAACTTCTCAAAGTAATTTTTTTAATTCAATCACTTGACTTCAAATTTCAACCACGGGAATTTGATAACGTGTTGTGGAAAACCAACTAGTTACATGACTCGTATGTTGCTGCGAGTTAATTTATTTTACATAAAAAATATAAAAATTTAAAATTTAAAAATATTAGGTTTTTCTACAAAGCTATATCCAAGAGTCTTTGGTTTGGCTGCAACATCTGACCTAAGAGTAATATTTATAATATTAATAATAACATTAAACTTGCATGACCCAAGTTTAAGTGGGTTTGGCTGCAATACCAGACCCAATAGCATTGGATATAGGTCTGCCTGCAAGGTCGTGTCATAAAAGTGTGATAATTAAATAGATTAATTAAAAAGAAAAAAATAAAAAAAAACCAACACAAAGAAAAAAAACTAATGAGAAAAAAAAATCTGAATCAATTGGGTTAACTCGCCAAATCAGGTTAACCCGTCAAACTTAGAATTCGTGTCATGAAAGTGTAATAACTAAATAGAAAAAAGATTTAATATTAATGAACTAAATTTAAAAAAAAGATTAATTAAAAAGGAAAAAAACAAAGAGAAAAATACCTACAGGAATGAAAAACTAATGAAAAAAAAGAAAAAAAAATTTGAATCAACTGGGTTAAACCATCAAACCTGGGATCCGTGTCATGAAAATCTGATAATTAAACAGAAAAAATTTAATATTAAGAAACTATAGACAACAAAAATACACTAAAAGCATAAAATTTTTCACTGTAATTGCACTGTGCTATTCAAAGTAAAAGGCTTAAAAAGGAAAAAAAAAACAAAGGCATACTCCACAGGTTAATTTTTTTTTCTTGCATAAAAAATATCAAAAAATGCTAAGATCTAAGAGTGTTAGGTCTTTCTGCAAAGATATACCCAAAAATCTTGGATCTAGATGCAACATGTGACACAAAAATACTATTTATAATATTAAACTTACATGACTTAAGTTTAAGTGAGCCTGGCTGCAACATCGGATTCTAGAGCATTGGATGTGGGTCTGACTATAAGGTCGTGTCATAAAAGTGTAATAATTAAATAGATTAATTAAAAAGAAAAAAACAAAGGAAACAAAATCAATATGAAGAAAAAAACTAATAAAGAAAAAGAAAAAGAAATCTGAATTAACTGGGTTAACCCTTCAAATCAGGTTAAACTGTCAAATCTGGGATTCGCGTCATGAAAGTTTGATAGCTAAATAGAAAAAAACAATTGACGGGTTTACCCAAAATTAACTGGGTTAACCCGTCAAACCAAGTTAACCTGTCAAGTCCAAGATACGTGTCATGAAAGTCTGATAATTAAATATAAAGAAATTTAACATTAACAAACTAAACTAAATGAAAACAATTAATTAAAAAGAAAAAAAATCCGGGTTACCTCGTCAAACCAGACTAACCCATCAAACTCGGGATCAAACAAAAAAATTCATTAAAAAAAAACAAAAAAATTTAAAAAAACAATTTAGCGTTTCATTTAATTTTTAGTATATATTATAATATATTATAATATAATAATAATAATAATAATAATATTATAATAATATAATATATTAAAGATGGGAAAGTGAAGTAGTTTTCCCACGCCTTTTAGAGTATTACTAGTTACATGACCTGCGTGATGCCGCGTGTCAATTTGTTTTGTATAAAAAATATAAAAAACAATTAAGATTTAAAAGTGTTAGGTCTTTCTGCAAAGTTATACTCAAGAATCCTAGGTTTGGCTGCAACGTCTGATCTAAGAGTAATATTTATAATATTAATAATAACATTAACTTGCATGACCCAAGTTTAAAGTGGGATTGACTGCAATACCATATCCAATAGCATTGGATATAGGTCTGGCTGCAAGGTCGTGTCATAAAAGTGTGATAATTAAATAGATTAATTAAAAAGAAAAAAACAAAAAAAAACCAACACAAAGAAAAAAAACTAATGAGAAAAAAAGAAAAAAAACTAAATCAATTGGGTTAACTTGCCAAATCATGTTAACCCGTCAAACATGGGATTCGTGTTATGAAAGTGTGATAACTAAATAGAAAAAAGATTTAATATTAATGAACTAATTTTTTTAATAAAAATTAATTAAAAAGGAAAAAGCAAAGAGAAAAATACCTATATGAAGGAAAAAACTAATAAAGAAAAAGAAAAAAAATCTGAATCAACTGGGTTAAACCATCAAACCTGGTGTCATAACCCATTTTTGGGTTATTCTTCAATTCACATTTTTCCTCTCTCTTTAAAAAAAATACAAAAAAATCAAAAAAATATAACAGTGAAAAGAGGATGTCAGAACGCTCATAAAATAGTCAAAATTTGGTTGAGGAGGTTTAAAAATATAAAAATTGAAATTTGACAGTATATAATTGACCGGTAAGAGCCCTATTGATAAAGAAAATTTTATTTGAGAAAGAAAAGTACAGAATCAAATGTTTATGGACTCAATTAAATTTTATTGAAGGTGTAATTGAATTTATGGAGGGTTGATTGCAGAAAAAAAATGTTTTTAAGTCAATTTATGTTTTAATTAGAAGAAATTAAAGTTCTGTGGTCAAATTATAATTTTAGAGAGTTGATTTGGTCAAATCAGGGGCTAAATTACATAAATATTGAAGTTTGATGGCCAATTGGAGACTTAATCGAAGAAATCCAAGACCAAGGACCACAATGAAAAACTCGCGCAAATTAAAGGATTGACTTGAAATCTAGTGCTTTGGCGCTAGTTTTCATTTAAATGAAACGGCACATTTTAAGCCAAACGACGTTGTTTCATGCGTTAAAAAAAAGGACGACACAGTGTTGTTTTGAGGCGGCACTGTTTCTTCTTCTTCTTCCCCTGGACGTGCAGCAAGGGAAGATAAGTTTTGTTTTCTTCCCCTTGTCTCTTCCTCCCACGTGCTTTAGAGCCAAAATCAGACGCCACCTATCTTATGATGAGATGCTAGAGCAGTCGTGCCCCGCAAGCGACGCCTCCATTAGCCACCATTGTCGGCGCTGTGGCAGAGCAGGCGACGTGCACCCCATGCATGGGCGGCGATGGGACGGGGTAGGGTCGACCCTGCTCCCTCTGCCCCTATAAATACTGTCCTGAAAGGAAGAAGAAGGGGGGAAACAGAAGAGAGATCGGGAGAGAGAGACCGACAGTTTTTTTTAGAGAGAAAGGACAGACCAAAAGAGAGAAACAATAAGTTCTTTTAGAGAGAAGAGTGAAGAGAAGGGACTGAAACAGTAGAAAATAGAAAAAACTAGGGAATAGATTGACAGGGAGATCGAGTGAGAGAGAGACAAACAAAAAGAAAAAAACAGGGGAGAACAGAGGAGGAAGAAGAAAGGAAAAAGAAAGAAGAAAAAGAGGGAAAGAGAAGCTGGCAGAGAGACAGACGGGGAGAAGAAAGAACAGAAGACAGAAGGAGCAAACCGACAGGGGGGAGAAGACACAGACTGGTGTCTCTACACCGCGGAGAGGAAGCATCGCCGCTGTCATCGGGTTTCCCAGTCACCGCCACCGCAACACCACCGAGAATGGTCACCAGCATCACCGCCAGCTCAGCCATCCGAGATCATCGCCTCAGGTAATTCTCTTCCCCCTCATAGTCACCGACCATTATTCATCTTCTTGCTTGCAGAACATGCACTGTGCACGTTCTGCATGCAAGAAGAATAATTAGTTGGTTACTGTGCATGCGCACAGTAACCAGCTAATTAATTAACTGGTTACTGTGCTCATGCACAGTAACCAGTCTTGGTTGCTGTGGGCTGGAACATTAACCCAGCCCATGCGGCTGGGCTGAGTCCAGCCCTTTTTCTGCGGGCTGGAACACCAGCCCAGCTCACGCGGCTGGGCTGAGTCCAGCCCTGTTGTTGTGGACAGGAACAGTAGCCCAACCCATGCGGCTGAGCTGAGTCTAGCCTTGTGGCTGGGCCAATACAGGCCCATCCCAGTTCATTTCATTTTTTTCATTTTTTTGTTGTTTGTTTTTTTATATGTATATTTGAAAATTGTGATTTTCCCACGGATTTTTTTACGCCATTTTGATTAATATCGGTCTGTATTTTTATATCGTAAAGATACAAATCCGGTATTAAAATACTCGATTTTCAAAAAAAAATATTTTTATTTTCATGCATACGGCCAAGTCTCTCAAAGCTAAAAATCATATTGTATTTTTATACAAAAAAGAAAACTTCAAAAAAAAATTATTTTAGCATGCATTTTAGCTTTAATAACAAGTTTATTAAGGTCATGAGAACTTGACAAATATTTCAAAAATAAAAAAAATATTTTGTTTTGTTTTAATGTCTAGGATTACGAATTTATACGTAAAACGTATTCCCGGTATTAAAAATATAGTTCTTTTATAGACATTAGACCGATTAGGTTTTTTTCCCACATAAGATAAGAATCTCCTTACTGACGAGGGCTTTTCTTGAACCATAGATAGACCAACATGACAAGACCTTAGATTTTTATCAGACAATAAAACAATGCAGCTTACTGTAGGTAGGGCATATTTAGGGTGATAATACCTTTCCTTTATGCAACCAGTGTCCGTACCCAATCTTTGAGACCAGTTAGGGTTCCTAGTGACCAAAGTACTAGGTGACGACTCTCATTCTATTTTTTCACTGATAAGAGAAAGAATTCCTTGTCTCCCCACATTTACTAGATATATATCCATACATGAGGGTGGACGATCGCGCGCGATGCCGCACACGTGCGACACCTGGAATCCGTGTCATGAAAGCCTCATAATTAAACAGAAAAAATTTAATATTAAGAAACTATAGAAAAAAAATAAACTAAAGGCATAAACTTTTTCACTGTGAATTGCACCGTGCTATTCAAATTAAAAGGCTTAAAAAGGAAAAAAAATAAAGGCATATGCCACAGGTTAATTTTTTTTCTTGCATTAAAAAATCAAAAAATGCTAAGATCTAAGAGTGTTAGGTCTTTCTGTAAAGATATACCCAAAAACCTTGGATCTAGTTGCAACGCTTGACTCAAGAATATTATTTATAATATTAATAATAACATTAAACTTATATGACTTAAGTTTAAGTGAGTCTAGCTGCAACACCAGACCCTAGAGCACTGGATGTGGGTTTCGCTATAAGGTCGTGTCATAAAAGTGTTATAATTAAATAGATTAATTAAAAAGAAAAAAACAAAGGAAAAAAAACCAATAAGAAGAAAAAAACTAATAAAAAAAAGAAAAAAAATCTGAATTAACTGGGTTAACCCTTCAAACCAGGTTAACCCGTCAAACCTGGGATTCACGTCATGAAAGTTTGAAAACTAAATAGAAAAAAAACAATTGACGGGTTTACCCAAAATTAACTGGGTTAACCCGTCAAACCAAGTTAACCCGTCAAGTCCGGGATACGTGTCATGAAAGTCTGATAATTAAGTATAAAGAAATTTAATATTAACAAACTAAACTAAATGAAAAAAAATTAATTAAAAGGAAAAAAAATCTGGATTAATTCATCAAACCAGACTAACCCATCAAACCCGGGATGAAACAAAAAAATTCATTAAAAAAACAAAAAAAAAAACAATTTAGCGTTTCATTTAATTTTTAGTATATAATATAATATAATATAATAATTATTATTATAATAATATAATATATTAATGATTGGAAAGTGAAAGGCGTGGGAAAGCTACAGTAGTTAAATGAAACATTAAATTGTCTTTTTTTATTTATTTATTTTTTGTTTTTTAATGAATTTTTTTGTTTGATCCCGGGTTTGATGGGTTAGTCTGGTTTAACGAATTAACCAAGATTTTTTTTTAATTAATTTTTTTCATTTAGTTTAGTTTGTTAATGTTAAATTTCTTTATATTTAATTATCAGACTTTCATGACACGTATCTCGGACTTGACGGGTTAACTTGGTTTGACGGGTTAACCCAGTTAATTTTGGATAAACCCGTCAATTGTTTTTTTCTGTTTAGTTATCAAACTTTCATGACGTGAGTTCCAGGTTTGACGGGTTAACCTGGTTTGAAGGGTTAATCCAATTAATTCAGATTTTTTTTATTATTAGTTTTTTTTTTCCTATTAATTTTTTTATTTTTTTAATTAATCTATTTAATTATTATATTTTTATAACACGATTTTATAACCAGACCCTTATCCAATATTTTAGAATCTAGAGTAGTTTTCTCACTTCTTTTAAAGTATTACGATGTCCGTTTGGAAAAAAAAGACGAGTAGAAAATGATTGCGTATTTAAGGTTTTCCTTGTGGATCCCACATCCAGCTCAGCTTTGTCTTGGATGATATTTCACATTCATTCAAATCTCATTTTTAATTGTTTTTAGTTTTAAATTATTATTTTTATTTTTAGATTGTTCTAAAATAAAAAATTAATTTTAAAAAATAAAATAAATTATTATTTTAATATATTTTTAAGAAAAATATTTTTAAAAAAACAACTGTATTTCTAAAAATTCATTAAATTAGCTTAGCTTGACTTTTAAATTGAAATAACAAAACCTCAATAGTTACCGGATGGGCTGAAGGTTTATCCTAATTCAAGATTTGGACAGGAGCTTGTTGGAAGTTTTGTTGGATTAATATATATATATATATATATATATATATATATATATATATAGAGAGAGAGAGAGAGAGAGGGGTTAGTTTGGTTTTTTTTTTATCAAAACAACATTGTTTTTTAAAAAATATTTGAAATTAAATCAGGATGTTTTCTTAGTAATTTTAACTTCCAAAAAGATTTCCCTCCAAGTTTTTACCATTTAAAACATTGAAAACAGCGAACCTTTTCTCCATTTTTTTTTCATCTTATTATTAATTTGTCCAGAGGAAAGAAAGTGTTTTGTCATTTATCTCATTTTCTATTTTTCTTTCCTCACTTTTCTTGTTTTTCTAAACCAATATTGAAGGCGCAGGTTTCATTTCAAGTATTTCCTTTGTCGAGCATGTAGCCCATCAATTGTTGGGTCCACTGTGTTTCTTTTCACACTTTCTCCTCAGCTCTCATCTCATAGCGTGTTTGGTAGTGTGATTGCGGATATTTTTCAAATAGCTTTTCATGCTGAAATACATGCCAATGATATTTTTTTATTTTTTAAAAATTATTTTTGACATCAGCACATCAAAACGATCCAAAAAGTATAAACCACACTCAATTTTAGAAAGAAAAAAAAATTCAAATTTTAACGAAACGCAGGTACAAACGCAGTACCAAACGTTCCCATAATTGTCAAACCTAATCCTCCAAGTTAAGAAGTTTATTTTTATATTTTATGAAAATAAAAAAAAATTATTTGTTTTTGATATTTTCATATATTTTAACATGTTAATATCAAAAATAAATTTTAAAAAATAAATAAATATTACTTTAATATATAAAATATATTTTTATATAAATAACACTTTAAAAAACAACTATTATCATGATACCAAATAAACTCTAAATTAATTTACAAGCCAAGTCAAAAAAATAAATAAAAAAAAATCCTATCGAGCACATGACTTGATTAAATCAATCATGTTGTGAAACAACCTAGCAAGTCATTCATACTTGATAAAGAGTTTACTAAGTCAACCCATATAGCCAAGTTCAATAACTATATTCCAATTTTAACACCGACAATAATTTTTTTTTGTAGTAAACTACTATTGAATTTATACATTTTAGTACAATAATTATCAATCTCTATAGTTTATTTTTTAATATATGTTTTTTAAAGCTACACACACACACACACATATTCTTTTGTAACTTAATTCTTCTATTAGTTTTCCATGACAATTCAATTGTTTTTTTTTTAAATCTGATAAATCCCGTATTTTTTTTTTCTTTGTAACCTAGTTATTTCATTAGTTTTTCATGACAATTTAATTTGTTTTCTTGTTAAAATATTCATCATTTCTACTCAAATTTCAAATTTTCACCTACTAAAGACAACAAAAGAAGCAAACAATCAACTCATTTCAAGGGACTAACCTATGTTTTTTCCGAAAAAGGAGCTCTAACTCATAACATCTAAAGACTAAAAATAACGTCTTACAACCATCCTACCTTCAGGGGAAATGATATACTGTCCAGTATTTAGAAACTGCACAAGACCTGAATGGATGCATTTATCATCCAAAGAATGAATAAATTGACATATATTACTAATTACTCTAACGTGAGACGTTTCAAACAATATGATTGAAATTAAATGAGATAAATATGAAACACCTACAAGAAAATGAGGAGCCTGAAAAATCAGGTCTTCATTGCAAGGGAGGGGAAGGCAAGTCCAGCGAGTCATCAGCTGAAGGTGGAGGTGACGACCCAAAATCGAGATACGTGTAGACACCAGGTGGCCTTTCCTGAGGTTCGATTGATAGCAACTGGCTTGAATCACCCACGACATCAGCCCATCCATAATGGGGTTCAGCCCTTTTGTCAAAACCAAAAAAGTTGCTAGTTAATCCAATTCGTAATAGTTCCAAGAAATAAATTTACATCTTTAGTACAAGTACTTTTTGATTAGCCAAATTCAGTGACTAGGAAAAGCACATTCTTACTCGTAATAGGTTTCCTCGTCCACAACAATATCCCAGCTTTCACCTGTTGTGCCTTTTCCATATTTGTGAACTTTCCTGGTAGGCATAAAGAAACATCAGACTGGTCCCAATACAGCACACAGAAAAAACTCATACATACAGAGTTCCATACCCGTTCCCGAGATGTTCCTCTCCCCACGTCCTTGACCAGCCTGGACATGAAACACAATAAGTGACACTAGACTCCAAGAACTAAGCAAATAAAGTCAAACATGAACATTTCAGTGATCGTGCAAGTTACACCAGACTCCTGTTCTACGAGTGTACATCATTGATGTACTGAGTTGCTTAATGTCCAGGGGAATGGTCAGAAAAAACAAGTTTGAAGCTCTGGTGGAAAGATATTCTTCAATATAGGAATCACTAACTAATTGGACCTTGTTTAAAAAAATCTAGCAAGTTAAGAGTCTTTCATATATATAACCTGACGATCACAAAGAAGATAGCAACAAATGCTAATGGATATCTAGAGAGAAGGTTGCTTTCCTGGATTTTGAATGTTGACAGGCAACGAACTAACTGTGAATGTTGGCAAGTATCCACCTTAATGTATGAGTAATGAGAGTATCTTATGAAACTGAGCAATTCTCGTATCAGTGAGGACAAGAGAAGGCACATTAAAAAAATTATGCACCCCTATGAAGAATGTACTTGATGTACATTTCTAGTAAACAAAAGCAGTAGTCTAAAGTACAATCAACATAAATAATTACAGGAAGCTAGGATAGAGGAGCATATAACATGATTAAAAACATACCTCCACCACTAGGAGAAACATGCCATGTCTCCCCATGGCGCAAACCTATGCCAGCAAAGAACTTTTCTTCCCACTTGTCTCCCCATTTGGTTCCCAATTCAGTCTCAGCCCATTTATCTGTCCTGAGGAGAGAAAAAATAAAACTTGGTGAAACTATTTTCAAGCTCTTCCAATTATGAAGTTAATTGAGAAACATGAGGAGATATAAAACTTGGTGCAATTATTCCCAAAGCAGAGTGGTACAAAGAAAGGAAGTTCCATTGAAAACTCTAGATCACTTACGTTTCATATATTTTCCGAGGTACTTTTATTATATCATCACTCAAAATACTGACTAATACCTAAATGTTTTTTTTTAAGAAACAATTAATTCAAATCTTCAGGTTTTGCACATGTTTTATGATAACCCTCCTTCCTACATCGACTGCGCCGTACTTCAGCATCTAGAATCCTGAAAAATTCTACTCTAACAGTCAGGGCCTGAATAACAGACAATTTCAACTGTTTATGACTGACTCAAAAACTATTTTCTTATGATACTAATGGATTATTAATTTTAAATGGCCGATGATACAGGGTATTAAAAAGTCCAAAACAGTAAGCTGGCTAAAAATAGATTGGGGTCCAAAGAAAACAAAAAATGGAGAATGCAAGAACCATTTTGTGACGGAGCCTCTTCCATCGAAATGCTCCCCCCACTTCTCCCACCATGACTGCTCATTCAATCTTCCATACTTATTTGCCCCTTTCTCAGTCCAACCTTTAGCATCATATTTTTCCCACCTAAGTCCAAAATTAAAGCGCAGTTAATAAATGGATTTGTTGTTCTGCTCAGTTGCATGCTTGACCAAAATAACTCATACTCATCATATTGACTCTGTATCGGAATATTAGCTTACCATTTCTCATACCATCCAGCATTTTCAGTGCCCAACTTCGCTTGTTTCTGTGCACTCCTCTCTATTCTTGCAAGATTACTGCAGTAACAAAATAAGACAGGTGATTTATTAATGAAAAGTTCCACACGTGATTAACTGAAGACAATCATTCTTGGCAAAACTTTCAATCTTATTGGGATAGGAAACAAGATACGAATTAAACCTCCATTCATCTTGATGAAGCATCTCTTGCCATGTTTCCCACCACGTGTCCCCTTCAGCATTTCTTCCAGATTTCTCCACGCCTGAGAAAGATCATCTCGAATGAGGGTGAAAGCCTCAATATGATTAAATTTCCAACCCAATAAAAATTGAAACTACTCATCATATCATGTCAATGATAAGACAAGCAATATACCTAGCTCTTTGTATCCGGTCCAGTCGCCTTTCTCCCACCACTGTCAAGGAGATCAATAAATCCAATTAAATGCATCCACCTGGGATGATACTCTACTGGGGTTAATGATCAATCCCAAAATAACAAAGATTTAAAAATAAAACAAAAATATGACAATTGACTAGCAAAATCGAGCTGTACATTTCAAAAAGAAGGAATGCACAACCTATATCACCATTCCTACACCGGAGGACAAGGAAAGGAGCAGAGCCAAGATGCAAGTTCCTCGTAATTTTTCTTTTTTTTAATTAGCATTGAATCAACAACCTTTCCTATGGTGCAATTCAACTAACAGGTGGATTGATCATGGGAGGGCCGACAATAGAGTGAGTAATAATGAAATTAGTTTTGCAATATTGGCGCTATAATCACATCGGATGCATGGTACGAAAATGGGGCAAAATATCAAAACATATGCTCAAACAAGCAAAAAAAAATAAAAAAATAAAAGATTATACCGTTTCTTCCCATTGAGAAGAAGTATCATGTGATCGACCACCCATCTTCTTCCACCTACATCTATAACCATTTTCGCCAAGATCCTCTCCACTTTTTCGAAACCAACTACTTCCATCCTCATTAATCCCACTCTCATTCACTTTCTCGTTTAACAAGTCGATTCCCATATCTTTCTCATTCGCAATACCAGTATCTACATTAACCCAATCATTGCTCAAAACACACAATTAACGCAAAATCCAACTCAATCACCGCTAATTACCTCTCTTCGGCGGTGTATCTCGCGACTGTGGGCCGGAATTTCTCGGCGTACATCTCGAATAAAACTTCTCTTGTTTCGTACCGAAGCGAGACCTCCAAAGTTTATTTTAAAAAAATGAAATTGATCAATAAACCTAAGAAATATCATAAAGAAAGGGGGTAAATACGGTGTTGTACGTACTGAGGAGAGGGAAATGGCAATGCAGTAATGGCTTGGACACGACTTCTATGAGAGCGTTTCTCCTCGGTTTTATCAATGCTATTACCCGACCCGGACGCTCTGCGAACCACTGAGTCAGAGCAACAGCAACTACTGATTCGATTCACCCGAACTCCATTACCGTCAAGGAACAGGCTCAGTCTCCGCTTCTTCTTCCTCAACTCAAGTCCGTTATTGTTAGCGTGGAAAGGAGAACTGCTGAGTCGGCTGCGCTTGAAATCAGGGTGAGTCGTAAAACCACTGGAACTCACAGCCATTAATTACGAAAATGTCATCCAAGAGACTGCAAGAGTGGTTTATGAAGTGGAAGGAGAGAGAGAAGGAGAGAGTGGAAGCTTGGAATTTTGGTAAATTAAATTAAAAAATGGAGGGGCAAAGGAGAGAATATCGCGGAATTTAAAAAGAGGAGGCGAGACATTTGACTGACTACGGAGACTGAGTGCCTGTTACTGACTGTATTATTTAGTTGTTAAAAGTGCATTTGATTTTAAAAAATATTTTTTTAATATATTTTAATAATTTTAGCATGTTAATTTATATTTTATTTCAAATTAAATGGAGTAAAAGTTGGTCATTTCAATTTAAAATTTAGTTAAAATTTAATTTGATTTAATTTTTTTTAAAATCTTGAAACTATAGAATTGTATATTAAACTAGATCATCCATAATTAACCCAACCTGTTAAATCAATAACTTAAACCTTGAATTAGTTCATTAGCCACACAGGTTTAATAACTTTGGGTACGGGTGGAGAAGAGAGACTAGATCGGCATGATGCCACCCCTGGGATGAATCATACACGTGAGAAGACAGTTCCAACTTTAGTGCTCTGCGATCCCTTCCTCCTTCCTCCTTTTTACACGTGGCTCTTGTTTAGCAGTCGCTATAACAATACAAGGCTGAAACCGAATAAATTAGGTTATTAGAACGGTAAATTTAAAAAAACCAAATATTATAGTTTTATTATACCATGCTTCAAAAACACGGGATTTATTAAATGATCAAGTTCTGTTGTTTCTGGCTTAACCGTTTCTGAAAATAATAATAAAAATTTCAAAACTATCAGAACTGAAGGATATTGACGAGTTTTTTTATATTTAAAAATTTAACTGTTTGTATAACTACACAGTGATTATTATATGCAAAATAACTTTCTAAAATTCTTTTAAAAATTTAACCGCAAAATAATGGTGGATTAAAGTTATGGTTATTTTAAGTTGTTATTTTGATTTTGCCTGACCAGATCTTCTCTTAGGTCTAAACTTATCCTACTAGTCCATAAATATATTTGTTATGTTATCTACGTAATTTATTTGAGATAAATTTTTATTTAGTTATGTCAAATTCACACTTGATTGCTCGGAATCACTCATTATTGTGTAAACAATAACTTTTAAAGATTTTAATTAGAAACTATTTTTTATTCAACAAATTAGAGTCTAAAACATATTTTTTTAAAAAAAACTTTATAAAATTATAGTTTTTATGTGAAACAGTTAACCAGTTAATACAACTAGATTCAACAAGTCAACCAGTTGAGATAAAAAATTAGAATTTAATCATGTTGCGTCTTAGAAGCACAATATTTACTAAACAGTGCTATTTAAAAATGTAACATGATATATTTTTTAAACTTACATCAATTTATTATTATTTTTTTAATTTACTGTACTATTTTTTTAAAAAAAAATCCGCTGAAACTTGTAATTTTGTGTGTACACTATCACAGTACAAGGCTGGAAATAGAGCTCCTGAAGGTAAGAGTTGTCATCAAGGACTGCGTGTTTCAATTTGAACCCAGACTCTTCGACGACGTGAGCAAATCAAAGTGGTTTAGTATTGGACCAACCCTAAATTCGCAGAATGACATTTTATTTGAAAATCCATGGTTTCTAATCTCATCCAAATTATGTTAGTACTTTTTTAAAATAAATTTGTACTTTAAAATATATCAAAATAATTTTTTTTAATATCAACACATTAAAACCATAAAAAAACACTAAAAAAATTCAATTTAAATTTTTCTCTTAGCCAAAGGCCAAAAACATTTTAAAAGAGCATCTAAAAACACCCTAGTACCAGTTTTAGAAAAGGTTGTTCCTGAAATCATCACTCCATAGATTTTGCATCCTCAAGGTTGGTTCCTCAAACCCAATGGTTGAGATTCTTCAAAAAATGATAGAGGAAAATGATTTTCGCTGGATTAGTATATGATCAGGTGAAATTAACAAGTTATGTTCTCATGGATTCCACTGATAAAAAAGAATTTGGGCATTTTGCAGAGTTAGTATACAATATACACGGGACAAACTCGGTGACGATATAGCGTCAAATGTAACGAAAAAAGCTCTTCAGCATCTAAGAGTACAATGAAACTTGCATTGACATGATAAGACTTCATTGCAGAATTGTTTTTTCAATGGAGTCCTACCTGACATTTAGTGTTGGTGGAAACAGCCAGAAGATGATTTAACATAGGGCATATGTGCGATGAATTCATTTTTTGGGGAGATAAGGCTTTATTGATTCTACTACAACCTGCAAGACATGACAATCAATTTAATTAATTAGATTGTGAACAAAGGTCAAAGGAGTTTCCCAATGCAATCTAAATTCCATAGTGTGTATTAGTGGGAGCAAAGCATCCACAACGAGGATAATTTGACACAGATTCTGGAACAAAACTACTGCACCGTGCTTCCAGAACCGACAAGACATGCTCACATGCCTCACACCCTTAACGTAAGAAAATGGACTCTGTAAATGCAATTAAACTTGAAACTTCTGATGGTAATGCAAGGGAAGTTATGTTGTGTGATATTCAACAGAACAATCATCAGCCCATCATAGCCTAGGCATGAAAGGCATCAAACCAATAATTTACTTGGCGGCCTGGGCCAAGAAGATATATGCCTTTTGCAAAACATGAGGCTATGCATCAGTGGTACAATTGTTTTCCAAATGAAATGAGTAACACTTCTAATGTTTATCGCTACAGTAAAGGACTAGTGATCTTACCCTCCCATCATAGGATAAAGATGCAAAAATCCAAGGTTCCTGAGAACTCCAAGCAAGCCCTATCATCAGAGGTTACTGGTCAGGTTGATTTTAAAATTTGACGTTTAAAGATACCATATGGCTTCATTCGTTACCATAGACACTGTCGTCATAGTCACTGAATGAGTTCAGCAGCAATGAATCAAGTTCCCGAGTTGGTGATTTTAACACACTGCTCAATACAAACACATTGATGAGATATCAGTAAAAAGAAGAATGAAAAAGTCAAGAGTAACGCATCTGTTAAACAGATTAGAAAAAATGACCTTTCAGATGTCAACTCATCACTGGTTGTCGTAGAAGCGAACCACAAATTGACAGTCGAGTCTGAACCACCACTCTGCAATAACTTACCTTTGGTCAGGAAAATGTTAATAAATAGGATAGCTAGAAGGGACAGCGTAACCTGTTTCGTTATCATAACAACCATCCAGACAATGAATGACTTCAAATGGAAGGGCATCTTCCCCACCGCCTTATTGCAAGGCATATAATTGATGATACATAAACAGCCAAGAAACAGTGATACTTGTGACCAGTTTTTTATACTTCCCGTATTCCATAAGCGCTGTCCATTTGAGAAAGCACATGGTTACAGGCAATGCAAACAATAAACTTATTGCTGACTTTCCACCTTTGTACTCGATTGTGTTTGACATTTTTAGATAAAAGGTGATCTTTAGTGACTAATGTGGAAGAGGATGGTGTGTGTGTGTGTGTGTGTGTGTGTGTGTGTGTTTGTGGGGGATGAGAGCGAGAGAGGGGGAGAGAGAGAGAGAGAGAGAGAGAGAGAGAGAGAGAGAGAGAGAGAACCAGGATCAGTCCATCATATTCAGGGTTGCATGCGACAGCCCATGTCCTACCAACATTTGGAAACACAGTGAGAGAACTATAAATACTTGAATTTTAACAATTTTATACACTGGAGGAGGAGCCGATAGAAAACATCTAACTTAATAAGAACATATAATACACATGCAACCATATGGCCAGAATAGCTTATCAGAACTGCAACATAGAAGAAATGGATTACCAGTGTGAATGTCCACGAAGCTCTTTTACAGGAACATTGGGCATTCTAAGATCCCAAATGTGTATCCCAGATTCATCCTCTGCGGTAACCTGCAATGATTAATTCATTAATGCCAATAGATCTCAATGGGCAGTGGTATGTTGGTATTATTGCCAAAGAACAACATTATCTAACAAGGTTATTTTCACAGATTCTGAAGTTCACGAAGTTTCACGAGAGAATTAACTTTATAACAGAAAATTATTCTTTGCATTAGAAGCACATTTCCGAAAGACCAATGCCCTTATGCTCTCCATTGTAGTTTTCTCCAAATCTAGACAAATCCCTGAAGGACTGTCATTATATTAACAAAAACTTAAGCTCGTGGCATTTTCTCTGTGCATAAAATCAGTGTTTATTTTCTTACAAATCACTATGAACTCAAACAGTGATTTTTTAAAATTTATTTTAATTTATTTCTTGAATTTTTTCTTTACACAAGTGAGCCTTTTGAACCAAAATTAACACCCAATTACACGTATTTTTGGGAGAAATGATAAAGATAAAGGACTAAAGTGAAAAATAGAGGTAATATAGATGGTGCTTTCAAATTTGTTTATAAAATACATTTTAGTCTCCCAACTTTTTATGCCACAAGGTGACTAGTCCCTTTAATTTTTTAAAAATATATTTTAGTACAAAACTTTATTTTTCTCATTTTAAGTTTTTTTTTCATGAGAGGAGAGAGCAATTATTAGATTCCAGCAAAGAAAAAAAAAACTCTTTGTTGGTGACGATTCTGACCACCAAACAGGTTAAAATTGGTGTCAACAAGTTTCACTTGGTGAGAAGAGTCTTATGATGGTTGTTTTAAGCCTTAATATAACCCAAAAAACAAAATCTAGGTCAAGGATGCAATATTTTTTCTAGTTTGATTTAGTGGTTTAGACCATATTTTGGGTTTAATAAGTTGATAGGTTAGTTTTTTGGTGTTCTAAGGGTGTTTTGTGGTTGAAAAGATTTGAAAAATAGTTTTTTTAAGTACAAAACATGTAGGCCCGACTGTCCAGCCACTGTAGTGGTGGTTGAAATCTGGACTAGAAGACAAAACGTCTATTAAACCAAAAAACTAATGATTTCAAAAGACGTTTTGTCAAACTTTAATTTGTTTTCAATATTATCCTTAAATCCATAATCTTGGTTTTTTTATTTTTTCAAAATTGATTCTCATTCTCTTAAATTTTATTATTTTGTTTTGGATTCTTATGTTAATTGGATATTTCTTTTTGATTTTGCCATTCAATTTAAAATTTTAGGTCGTCCTCTCATTTTAGGAGTCGACTTGGGCAAGTACGAGGTCATATGTCAAGTGGGTTAACTCGAGTTGACCAAATTCAAACAATATATATATATAAAGTAAAAACAACACTATTTTAAAATAAAAAAATAAAGAAAAATAGTCAACGAGTTTTGACTAGGTTTGCCACGGGTTAATTAGGTCATGGATCAACCCGTGTTTTTAATCGTTCCACATTGGGTCAATTTTCAACAAATTTCTTTTGAAACCCAACCGATCCTAAGCCTTAGATCACCCGTGTCACATGTCAACCAACTATTTTTTCTTCTTTTGGATTATCATGTATGCATGATCCTCCTTGTGAGTTTTGGCGACTTCTCCTAAATTTATTGGTTTTTGCTTTTTTAAATTTCTTTTTGTTAATTGGTTTTTTTTTACAGATCTCATCCTTGTATGTTTTGATTCTTGGGGATTGGCAATCGTAATTTTAAAAAATAAAAAAATTTATAATGTCAAGTCGTGAATTTTTTTCTTTTCTTTAAAATACATTGACAACGCTTGAGTATTGTTTTTTTACATTATAGAATATTGATCCAGCCTGTAATGAAATGTGAGCCACCTATATCTTTCTAAATAAAGGGTGTGTTTGTTTCCTGAAAAGTGGTTTATGGAAAACCACTTTTCAAACTTTCTGTGTTTATTTGCCATAAAGAAAATTGGTCAACAAAAAACACTTTCCGGTTAAAGCAAAATTTGACTTGGTTTCCAGGAAAGTGTTTTCCTTTTATTTTGAGTGGAAAACACTTTTCGGAAGTTGTGAAAAAATTAGAAATATCATATTATTTGCTGATTATATCAAATTTAGTCCTCAAACTTTTGATTGCTATATATATTTTGTTTTGAATATTTGTTTTTCAATTTCATCCCTTATAATTTAATTTTTATATTAACTTTGGTCCTCATTTCTATAATTGTTATTTGCTTTTCTCTTATTATTTTTTAATTAAAATTTTTTATCTATCAAATTTGATCCTCATTCTTTTGATTGTTACTTATTTTATTTGAAATAATTTATGAAATGATTATTATTATTATTTTAATTTCTTTATCTTTTAATTTTTTTATTTTTTAGATTTGATCTCTATTATTTTGATTATTATTTATTTTATTTGAGATAATTTATGAAATTATATTTTTTTTTCAATTTCATTCTCTTTCAACTTTTTTAATTTGTAAGATTTATTCCTCATTATTTTAATAAACTTGAAAAAAATAAAACATTAATAAGTTATTTTCCAGCTCATTTTCCATGACATAACCAAATACTGGAAAGTGTTTTCCAACTTATTTTTCATTACACTACCAAATATTAAAAAATAATTCACTTTCTTGAAATTCACTTTTAGCCAAAAAGAGTTTTTGATTTGATGCCTTCAACTGCTACAAAAAAAAAAAAAAAAGATTTCCTCACTACTGCAGATATATGAGATTATATATCGACGCAGAGATGCATTCCTAGAGGTAAACACATAAATCATACTGTTAGACTTGAAATGCATCTGTCTTAATGGTAAGACATAAGCTAATTAGCAGTTCCAAAACACCAATCAAGATTTTGTTAAAAAAAAAACAGAGTTACAGTATAGCACTTACAAGTATATGTTTCTTCCTGGTGTCATAGTCTACATTGAGAACATGGCCGCACTCAATTGAATTTGTTTTCCTGTGAACACATAAATCATACTGTTAGACATGATTGAAATGCATCTGTCTTAATGGTAAGACATAAGCTTATTAGCAGTTCCAAAACACCAATCAAGATTTTGTTAAAAAAAAGAGTCAGATTCTCAACCACTGATGTAGAGAAATGTTCATAAAGCTACACTAGTAGGCAACAAGCTGATTTTCAAAATAATAATAATACTAATAATAACATAATAATAATAAAAAAAAAACAGAATTTTAAAACTAATTCATCTGTATTAAAGTCAAACACAAGTTAAAGAGGTAACAACCCTCCAGTTCAGGACTTGGAATGCTGGCTATTATTAATGGATAAGTTAAATAAATAAATAAAAAAGATATGCAGAACTATCATACTTCATCGCCCGTAGATCCCAAAACTGGACTGAGGATTCACAAGTTGCTGCAACAGCATTCACGTCATGTGGATCCCAGGCTCCACCAGATAAGTAATGCAGCATACCAGCCGACTCCTTCGATTGCACCTAGATTTTTCAGTAACATCTGAATAAGTATCAGCACAAGAATTCAAGAGTGAATTACCACAGACTTGCACAGTTCTACTTCACTAGTTTATCCCATCCACTGTCACCAAACAACAGCATAATGGTATCATTCAAAACACCAATTTCCATCATTTTCACATTGCATAAAACAAATACCTATACCATATCATAAACACAAATATGAAAAGCATAATCATACAAAAAATCCCAGCACAACCTCTACCTGGGCTGCTTGTCTTGAACAATCTAAACTCCACAAGAAGATATTTTCCTGATCAATGCTTATCAACTTATCATTCCTTCCAGATGGCCACCACAGGACACTGTTGGGTACCCACATATGGCAATTGCGACAAACAACAAAACCATGTAAGGATCCAAATATCCACAAGTTAAGAACAGAACTCAAAATCCCACATCATAAAACACACATCACATGAACACTTCAAACTCACCAATTATGCTTCCCAACATGTCCATCAAGAGACGCAATCCTTTCCAATTGCGGAGAATTTAACTGCCCATATAACTCAGGAATCTGCCACACTGCTGCTCCAAATGACTCACCTTCAATCCAAAAAATCCCATCAAACCAGACTAATTCAGCTCACATACGCACAGTAATGCATCGATCACGCTCTAAATGAATTGTTTAAACATAATTAAAAAAAACTAAGTGATTGATTATACCAGCGGAGAAAACAGTGGAGAAAACACGTTGATCAAAAGGACAAGAAGAGAGATTCCAGATCTCTTCAGGGTGCGAAAACAACCCTTCGCATATCAATTCAGTTCCGCCTGCAGATAACCTAAGCAAGTGCACCTATTCCACATTACAATTTCACTCATTAGATCCAACAAAATAGTCAGCAAACAACAAAAAACAAAAAATCAGAAATAGTTTTGACCTCGTTTTCTTCTCCGAGACTGAGAGTTCCAGTGATGAAGCTGGTGTGATCCGTGTCTGCCTTCACATCTGATATGCACCTTGCCTGAAGGACATTGAATTTTTTGAACGAGATTAGGGTTAGATTTGAAGAAATAGCGAGTGATTTTGGGTTTTGGAATGGTGACCACCTGATATTTGAGGCCATAGCCAATGCCAGTTGATCCTCCTTGCATGTTTTTTTGCTTGCGGTGATGAGAGCAGAGAGGAGCTATCTACGTTTCTTCATGCAACCTGTTGATTTTTCTTTCTGTTTTCTCCCGGTTGGTCTTGCAGGCCCGTTAAGGAACGATGTTTGTCTAGAAAGGGTGGGCTCAATGAGGCCCACTTTTGGTTCGGTTTGAGATAAGCCCGAATGAAGGCGAGAAAGCTAGCTTGCTCTGAGTGACCTCGATGAGGGAGAGCATGAGGGCCAGGGCCTACTCTCGTTGTTATAAATTTACGATATCTATTCATGGGTTTCATTACTTTTACACGAACAAGGGAATATTTTTTTTTAAAAAAAAAAAAAACCTGGTATTGCCGTGAAAAGGATAATGACGTGTAAATTGATCCGAGAAAAGGGGCCTAATAACTATTCGGAAAGTAATTCTTAATCCCCTTTACATTTGGAAACAGGCGCTGCTATTGATGAGCTCTGATAGAATACAAAACAGAACCATCCAAAATCAGTAAAACTCTTATAAATCAATTAGATGGTGAACTAGATTCCCCTAGGATAAGGAACGGTAAGAGCACCAAAATTTTCTATATTCTAGTTTTTACAACAAATTCTCCAACTATCACTGATGACTAGCCTCCAAAGAAAATATGTTAAAAAAGAAAATTCCAATCAGCAATGTACACACACGTCGCTGCTTAACTGCCTCTGGCAAGAGAACAGCTTTGCGGGACACTAATCTCATTCTTAAGACACCACAACAGACAGCCATCAATCTAGCAGAAGTCTAAAACCAAGAAGGGTTCTGAAAACCCTTCTTAGTCTTCAGACCCGTTCCCCGAATTTCACTGCAAAGAGGCTGAAAGGCTCGTGAAAGATATGATGTTGAACTCAAGATCACACCTTACGGGAGATGTTCCTAAGTCATAACTCATTAAAACAGCTCAGTGTTGTGTCTTGATATTGTTGCGATGTTCCGAGGGTGGTGGGGGGGGGGGGGGGGGGGGCGGGCTTTTGGGGATCTAAATCCTGGCAGTTTTATAAACAGCAGGTCGGGCATATGCAGCATGATCTTTTGAACATTCAACAAAAGAATTGTTTAAGCTCAGCAAAGAACCCAGTGTAGCACTGTCTAGTCTGAAAGAATTTCTTCTAACTCGGGTTCTTCATTGGTGATTCCGTCATAATCCATACCTGTTCCATTGAACTGTTCTTTCTCTTGAGGGCCATCTTGGTATCCATCATCATCAGGATCAGGCAATTCTGGCTCATCGTCGCCTAATACATCATCATACCCCTTTCCATATTTTCCAGGTCCTGAATCTTTCTTTGCTTTGGCTTCAGAATCTTCACAAATGCAGGTGTGTGGGTTCTCATGAAACTCTCCCCTACCCGGCCTCACCTCCTTTGGCTCCCCCATGAAGCCCCTCTGATAAGTACGCATTTTAGAGGTGAATGCTTCCCATGACATGGTTGTTTGGTTCAAGAACAATCTATATAGCTTTTTAGCATTTGGACGAATGGTAGGTTTGTGTCCAAAATATCTCCTGCAATTTAAGGAAATTTAAAAATTAGTCCCTAATGACAGAAAAAAAAGAGTCAAAGAAGAATGAAGAAAAGAGATGGAGAAGTCAAAGTACCTTCTTCCAGCTAATATTCTAGCCATGTTACCATTGTTGTTGGTAACAAATACATCACTTTCATCGCAAACAATGAAGTCAAGTGCAGCCATCCTTGACAAAAATGAAGAAAATGGTTCCAGCTCCTCCTTGCTGGCTAAAGTCTCTTTTGTATAGAAGTTTGGGAAGAGTGCTTTTAGGGGTGCCAATGTCTCTTCCCCTCCATACACTTCTCCAGATGCCACATAAATATGAATGTCACTGCTATAACCCAGAGCTCTCAACATAAGGCCAACTTCTCTTGGAGTCAGCGGGCATTTTCCATGCCTCCTTTCCTTATCAGGGTTACTTGCCTGCAAATGTATGAAGATAAAACTCATAAACACATTAGATGCACCAGATCCAGAGTACAAACACACATAACAGAAGCCAATTAATTCACTCAGGGAAGTAAAATTCACTTAGGTTTAGATTCAACACTAAATCAAATTTCCAAATGCTTCAGAATTAAGTAATTTCAATGAAAACTGAACTTCAGGTTATCAATATCCTGATGATGAAAGTAGGGTAATTATTTGTTTTAAATTGATGGTGGAAGAGTACATCAATTGAGCCTTACATGTAAAGTTTTCCACCTCTTCCTTATTGCACCAAGTTCCTTCCTTTCCTTGTCACCTCCACCGTAATAGCATCCAGAGAATGCCAGCATATCGGGCTCAAACCTATAGCAAGAATAATTTGGCTGCTTGAGAAAAACTAATTGAGTTTGTCCCAAGTTAGGCTTCTTGAATTTAGAATACATCAGTTGGAATTATAAATCCAATAAAAACAGGCTTCTCATTATGCATGCACAACCTATGATTAAGAAATTGGGTTTTGTGGCCTGCCAAAAGCACACTTGGTCTTAGGCCAGTCACCCGTTCATGAAAATCTAATTAATGCTCTCAACCAGTCATGTTTTTATTAACTATTTAACTAGAGCAAACAAGGTAGACACGTTTTGATTTTGTATTTGTAATTTTAAGTCTCACGCAGTAATCTGTAACCACTAACAAGCACAGGAGTTACTGACCGTGGGTACAAATGCACAGGCCACAAAACAAGTACAAACAAAGTGGCAGCCTTTGATCAGTTCAGGTGATGAGATTCAGACACATGGTTTCAACTATGAGGTCAAAATATGCATGCTAACAAATAAACCCAGGAAATAGAAAGAGAAAAGATCATTTTATTGTAATAAGTGGACAAAGGACGCATAATCCAATTTAATAATGCAGAGAAAACCAGAATGATGAAGCTATACTGTACAGTTATGATAGTTTCCCTACCATAACCATAGATCACATTAGTGGGGCTCACATGGATCATATATGGAGTCCATTGGCTCCCCTTATCAGGCAATAGGTGAAACTCTTCAAATAGCAGGTTAAAACTTAGAAATACAGCCAGTTTTAGCAGAAAATGAATTAGAATACCTCAGATGCAAGGCAATGAAATGCTTGCTTTTCATCCTCATTCGATGGACCAATTTCTCACCCATTCGAAGAATAGGATCAGTAAACTTTAAAGCATGGTAGTTGACTCTACATCTCAGCTTCTGCAATTGGGTATCCAACCTATTTGCGACTCTATAATCAAACTTTGTGAGCTGAATTGCCTGTCATAAAATTAAGTCCAGGAAGTCAAGTCATTCTTAAAATAAACAAAAAAATTGCCAGCAAACAGAGTGCATAAAATAAAGGGATGCATCCTAATCAACATAGCACAGAAAAAGTAATGCATCCATATGGAGTCTCATGAGTAGATTCTACTAAAAACAAAAATATTTTTAAGTTCAAAATTGGATCAAGGAAAGGTTTTGTCAAATTTTGTGCTATCAAACTTCCTCCATAATATCCAAATAGTTTAAGTCAACACTTGAGTATTTGTATATCCCCTTTAATTGATAATGATTCATATGACTTAACAAACACAATTTTTATCCCACGCCTAATGGTTCTCAAGGCAAGCAACTAGGATGTTATTACCTATTAAACATGACTTATTTGACAAACTATTGGTGTTGTTGCAAGACCAGAGAAGCAAGGATACAAACATAAACAAGAAGAACTCTGCAACTTAATATTGCATGGTAAAAAATTGTAAAATATAAAAGCAATCAGAAGAAGGTTGCAGAGAAAGGAGAACTTACATGCCTTTTCAAAAGAGCAGGTAAGATACGGTTTTGATAACATCTCTCACTACACTTCCTTGGAACGCGCATGTTGCGTGGAATCCAAGTTTTCCCTCCCCTTTTAGGGAGAGATTTAATGATTTTGACATCCTTTGACAGAGAAGAAATATACCAATCAACATCAAAAATCTCTGAAAAATCACTGCAAAAGACAAAGTAACATAACAGTCAAAATATTACAACAGAAATGCCTACCAGTAGTTGCAAATAAGATTCCAAGCAAAGGTTTTGGTTATACTCATTCAATAACGAACCTTGAATCTTTCCAAAAAGACTTCTGGTCAAGTCGTGGAACAACAAGAGTGGCATTCAAGATACGAGCAGCAACAACAGCATCTATAATCTGCAAAAGTGTTCAGTGAATCATCAATGCCAACAGCAAAATATTAATCACGTGATAAATAATCATTATGCACTGCAGCAACATGAAAACATGACCTGAAAGTCAGTAAAGAGAAAGAAAACAAAAGCATGCGTAAGAGCATCATTCAATCCCAATATTACAGCCAGTATAAGTTAAAATGAATGCCTTGCAGAGAATAAGTAACTCAGACTGTTTCTCTAGTTCTGTATTAGCACACAAACATATTTATGATGATTCAAGTAATGTCAATCTAGTAAGAGCCACTATTAACAGTTCTCTGATCACCCTCTACAATTCTCCCAATCTCTCTCATCTAACAGTTCTCTGATCCCCCTCTACAATTCTCCCAATCTCTCTCATCCCTCGAGTCGTACTCTGGAATTTTACTGTCACCAAAAACTTCTGCCACATTTTTTTATTTCATTCACTGCCAATCCTCGTAAAACACACTATATGCGTTTAAAGTTGGTAGCTCACAGACAACTAAAAGCTATAAAAGCGGGTCTTGCACATTTGGTGCAAAACATTGCCTCCAAGTAAATGTATGGTAAGGTATAGACAAAATAGAGCTTTCCTTCGGTTTGTGATTAATATGCAAAAATATTTAGCAGAGTGCATCACAAGTTAGCGTAGTGTGCCCATGAGTGACCGAATGATCTTGGTGTGTGCATTTTGCAGCACTTTGAACTATTTTAATGTGGCGGAAGTTGTTTCCATAATCTCAAAGGTTGTCCCCTTCTGAGTCCACCATTTTGCTTCTGCTTTTTTCAAGATGTTTCAACATGTACTAAAGTGATCGGGGGGGCATTAGGTTTGTATAATAGACCCGGTATTCCAAGCACGAGGCAGCCAACTTTCAAACAACCTCAGTTACATGATCATCCCTGATAACCCATAAACTGAAACCTCAAAACAGAGAAACAAAAATCTATTTCCTCAAATAATCAACTATTAAACAATACATAAGCTCGAAACTCACCCCGGTCCTTTGCTGATTTAAGCCTCCACTAGTAACAATCAGCAAGTACCGATTGGGCTGTGTAACAGCATCAGCATCTACAAAATGAATTAAAAACCTCAGTATAAAAGATTTACAAATAAACAAGAAACTCTTAAAGATGCCACATTTTACAGTTCAACAAAAACCAAATAAAAACGAGCAACAACTCGTCCAATGCTAGTAGCTCAGATTGCTGTTTTGTAATAATAATAATAATAATTCTCTGCTCAATACACTTACTGGCAAACTTGATGCTAGCATTGCTGCATCCATAGTAATATAACGAATTTTTCGAGCTCCAAATATCACGATCCGTCCTTCCTTTTTTCTATTACCCAAGCACAAAAAAAATAAGCAAAAAATAATAATGGCATCATTAATAATAATAAAAAAGAGAGGCAAAGCCCTAACCGGTATGTGAAGAACAGATTGTCCAATCGTATCTTCAACAACACCATTCCTAGCGTACAGCTGAATACAAAAGAAGACAGAGACAAGCAAGAAAAGTTCATAATCGTATATTTATACGCGTGCGTATACGTATAGAGAAATGTGCTATACTGTACGATACAGTACCGAGTTCGTATGTTGGGGATTATTAGAATCAATCGGAGTAGGAGCGAGAAACGAGAGGAGGGCAAAGAGAATGAGAAGAGCTCCAGAAATAGAGAATATTAGAGGAAGAATAGACCGGAAACGGTTGTAATAGTGGTTGCGCCGCCGGTGAAACGCCATTATTACGGAAGTGATTTTTTTCCCTCTCTAAAAAATGGCGTGTAGAGTGAGGAAGAGCGAAAGCGGATATGCTTGCTATGACTCCAGCATTTCCTGAAAGAGGAGCCAGGGTTTATAAGAATAAATCATGTTAATTGAAAAGAGGAGAAACACCGATGCATTGTGCTGGACATCTTTCAAGTTTCTTACGTGTCTATACTTTTTTTTATCTAAATGATGCCATCAAAATAATATTAATTTTTCTGGTTGATTGCTTACTTGACATGTCTAATAACAAGTATATTTTATGATTTAAAAAAATTAATCTATTATATAACCATCGCCTCTTACATTATATTTATTTTTATTCATAATAAATTCTTGTTTGTTTTTTATTTAAAAAGTATTTTAAAAAAAATTAAAAAATTTTATCTTTTTTTATTTTAAATTAATATTATTTTTTGGTATTCTTAAATTATTTTGATACGTTAATATCAAAAATAATTTTTAAAAAATTAAAAAATATATATTTTTAATATATTTTTAAATAAAAATTATTTTAAAAATAATCATAACTGTAAAAAAACACGGGCCGAGGATGTTTTTGACGTTTGCTTTTCTATTTTAATTTTGTTGAGGTAATAACGTAATCAGAGAAGTTTAATTTTTTTTTTAATCTTGTAATTAGTATACTCCACGTGGATGCCAGCGGGGCTTAAGCTGTATCCAATTGGCAAAGCCAGAAAAGGATATGGTGACTGCCAGTCTGCCTAGTGGTCAGTGAGAATCTGGAGTTGACAGGTCCACAGCACGTGAGCTGTGGATGATTTGTTGGTTTACTGCCATCAATGGTAAGTTTTAGCCGGAAATAACTGTTTGATTATTTTATTTACAGCATATTTAAAATTATATGAACAATTATATTTTAAAGTATTTTTTATTTAAAAGTATATATATAAAAAATCGAATTGCTTACGTGGGAATGCTGAGAGGCTCACCCCAGAAGGCATGAAAGGCTCACATCTCATGCCAAGGACCCAAAAAGCAAGTCGCCAAAATCATGCAGAGGCTACGAGGAAATGGTTGGAGGGTTGAGTATATTTTGTCACTCTACTCCATGGATGTTTTTGGTGTCGTCCACTTAAGCTGTGCTTATTCCATTTATAACAATATTATTTTCCACTAGTTTAATGATTTAATATGAAAATTTAAAGCATTGTTTTAATAATAAAAAAATTATATTCGAATATTTAATCTTGTCGAAGCTAGTATTTATATATATATAAAAAAAACATAAAAGAAACAAAACTAAAACTTAGTTTCGATTGATATCGATCCAGACTTATTGAGTTAATCCTGAAAACCCAGGAGATAAAAGCTCACCCGAAAAATTCATGAAAGGTGTAAGATCGATCTGTAAAAGTTCAGAACAAATCCCTTTATCTGTAACCTTCGTTCTATATGTTGGGTATACAACCAAAGTCCCACATTGGCTAGAAATGGGGAGGATCATGGGTATATAAGGATGGACAAATATCTCCATTGGTATGAGGCCTTTTGGGTATAACCCAAGAGTAAATCCATGAGGGCTTAGGCCCAAAGTGGACAATATCATACCAATGTGGAGATAAGTGGTGTCCATAGTCCTTACAAGTGGTATCAGAGCCAGGCCCCGGAGTTAGCCATGATGGATGAATCCTCGGAATGCCGAACAGAAGGTGGTGGGCCCCCAATCTCGATGTAATCCATGGATCAGCTCTATTGGATAGGCGGTGTGCTCCCTTCATGGACGTGTCCTGATCCCAACACGGTGAAGAGGAGTTGACCTAGAAAGAGCAAACTCTCAAGTCAGGTAGTGCTCTCCAGATGCTTCATGGACGTGTCCTGACCCCAACATGGTGAAGTAGAGAATGAAGAATCCTGGTTGGTTGAGAGTGGATGGATGAATGATCGGTTTGAGGGGAGGCTCGGTGGTCCTTTGTTTGAGGGGAGGATTGTTGGGTATACAACCAAAGTCCCACATTGGCTAGAAATGGGGAGGATCATGGGTATATAAGGATGGACAAATATCTCCATTGGTATGAGGCCTTTTGGGTATAACCCAAGAGTAAATCCATGAGGGCTTAGGCCCAAAGTGGACAATATCATACCAATGTGGAGATAAGTGGTGTCCATAGTCCTTACATTATATACTGTCAAGGGATCCTCACCCTCTTCAAACCAGCAGCACCAGCATGGCTTCTTCACCTTTTGACAAAGAAGCGAATGCTCGAGGATCATCACAGCCACAAAATCAAAAACATCCATGGTCGGGAGAGCGAGAGGGCCAGGGAATTCTATGACAAAACAATCACAAGTTTGAACTCTAAAGTGGTCTGCTAAAACATTAATGATTTCATTAATTAATTATTTTAATTCTCGATCTCCAATACTTGATTTAATTAATTAGTAACAGAGCAATGATATCCAAACTCGTATGGTTGTTGTTAGAAAAATAAGTTTTTAAAAAATATTTGTAGTTGTAGTTTAAAAAATATATATTTTATTAAAACTATTGTGAGATTAATTTTTACATGTAAAATAAATAAAAACAAGTCTTAATAAATAAAAAATAAATTATTTTAATTTTAATAAAATTAAAATTTAAAACATAATTACATGTGAACTTAAATACAAAAATAAAAACTAATCAAATAATTTTTTCCTTGTGGGGTCACAATATTAAACTTTTTTAGGATGTGTTTGTTATGCTTTTGAAAAAAAATTAATTTTTTATATATTTTTATATATTAATATCAAAAATAAATTTTAAAAAATAATGGCGTGACGAACAGATTAAAAAGATTGTCAGATTTGCCGGACTTAATTCTTAGCATCAAATAAAACAAAATAAAAACTGAAAAAACAAATGACAGCTGTGGGATTTGAACCCACGCCCTTTCGGACCAGAGCCTAAATCTGGCGCCTTAGACCACTCGGCCAAACTGTCTTGATGATCAGTAGCGTCCTATAATATTATAAAATATCATTTACTATTACTGTAAATCAATAAAAATCTGTATTTTCAATCCCCCGATAAATTTTAAGTTTAGTACCTTTTCTTTCACGTGGAAAATTCTCAGGGTTAGCTTGTAGGGAATAAAATCGTATAAAGGCAAAATCATGAATATAAAAATAATTTAACAAAATTTTAATATATAATTTTTTTAACATCCTACTAGAAAATAAATTTTGGTATCTGACATTGATATATATATGAATTAAAAGTTAATATTATAATGCTTATCATAACAAATATATATATATATATATATATATATATATATAACAAGAAGTAATTTATGTTAAAAAAATATATACTTCTAGTATATAAAATTGATACATATAAATTCAAAAATTCACATTATAACTTTTATTATAATTTCTGGCGATATGACTTGTTGAAGAAAATGATATTGGATAAATTTTAATTTTGTTTTTTTAATATTAAGGCAAAGATATTTATACATTATTCGAGAATTAACTTTGTTTTTTAATATTATTTTAAAAAACACTATTTTTCTCCAAAACAAATAAATAAAAATGAGATTATCTGCCCTAGGTTTATAAATTAGTCCAAAACAAGGGTCCTGATTCATTTATCCACCTGCTCCCATAACCTTTCCAAGTCATAAGGTCCTCAAATCAACGGTTACAAATAGAACAGACAAAACATCTGAAGCAACCACCAACCATCCGACCCTCCACCACACCAATCCCCTACAACCCACCTCACATTTCCATAGTGCAACCGCTCTCCCCCTCTACCCACAAAATAAACCCTCATCTCTGAAAAGTGAAAACTCCCGTCCTCCTCCTCCTCCACTCTTGTATACTCTACCTCCGTCGATGGAAAAACTATAAAAAAAACACTTCAGGAACAGGCCATTTCAGCAAACAAGTAATTGAGTTTGAGTCACCGAGTTGGCCATGGTTTCGTTGACAGTGACGGGCTCCTTTGTATCTAAATTATCTTCTTCTTCGAACAGCTCAACAGTTCTTGTCTCGACTCGATCTCGACTATGTTCTTCAGTTTGTTTTCCAGGAAACAAGGGGAGCTACTGTAGTGAAAGGAGGTTTGGCTTTCGAGTTAAGGCTTACGATTCTTCTAAGAATGACTCTTCTTCTAATAATAATAACTCTGGTGACGCCAAGCCGCCTAATGGTACTATGGTAATTGTATCAATCTACTGTAGTTCTTGCATGAATTGCTTTACTTTTTAGTGGAAACTGACTGAAATGGAATTTTGGGTTTTCTTTTTTGAAATCAAAAGCCAAAGACCAGGAGGGAAATTCTATTGGAATATGTCAAAAATGTTCAGCCTGAGTTCATGGAGCTTTTTGTAAAACGAGCACCCCAGCAGGTTTTGCTTTTTTTTTTTTATTATTCTTGGCATCATTTCATTATTATTCTTGGCATCATTTCATTGGCTCTTAGGCATTGCTTCAGTTTCTCTAGCGTTGTTTGTAGTGGAAATGTGGATATGAAGCATCCTTGTCATTTTTTTAGGTTGTTGATGCGATGAGACAGACAGTGGCTAATATGATTGGGACTCTGCCTCCGCAGTTTTTCGCTGTAACAGTTACTACTGTGAGTATATTGTGTTTGACTGGGATTGCGCATTTGGAAATTCATTGTTTAGTGTTGAAAACTGCAGGCATTTTGGTATTGAGAGAGGTCGGTTTGGGCTTTTTTGTTTCAGGTGGCTGAAAATCTTGCGCAGCTCATGTATAGTGTTATGATGACGGGCTATATGTTCAAGAATGCACAATACCGGTTGGATTTGCAACAAAGTTTGGAGCAGGTTGCACTTCCTGATGCACAAGAAGAAAATAAGGTAATTGGTTTGTTGAAATCTAAAGATACAATTCACTGCTATAGGTTTAATGGGTCTACAAGTTTAACATTATCTCTGTCTTAAAGGGGCATATAACTTTATCTTTGTTTTGACAAAAAAATATCATTTTTTTCCCAGTATATAAGTAGATGTTATGACTGTTCAGGATGAGCCAGATTATGCACCTGGTACACAGAAAAATGTGTCTGGTGAAGTTATTCGGTGGAATAATGTTTCCGGCCCTGAAAGAATTGATGCTAAAAAATACATCGAGTTACTTGAAGCGGAGATTGAAGAACTCAATAGTCAAGTTGGCAGAAAATCTGCAAATGGACAGAATGAATTATTGGAATATCTCAAGTCTCTTGAGCCCCTAAATTTGAAGGTAAATACAGTTGCCGCTTTTTGATGTATCCTGGCTTGGTGCCTCGGTCAATTAATGCAGCTAACAGTTACTGTCAGGTTTCTGCTTGGCGAGATGCACCGCACCCAAGCTAGTTGAATAGTTTATTATTCTTGCATACCAGTGCCCATTACTTTGAATGCCATCTAAAGAACACTTGTTTTTGCCTTCTCATTTTTGAAAGGTTCAAAATTTTACTTTTGGAATGTTTTTCTTTCATAAAGTAACGAAAGAATAGAAGTGTATAGAAAATATACTCCCGCAACCACCTTGCTTCCCACTTCCAGATTGCCAGGCTGTATGGAGTAACTTTGACGTTATTTCCACATTTTCACTTCAAATTGCTTGTTTATCATTTTGCAGGATTTGACAAGCAGTGCTGGAGAGGATGCTGTTCTTGCAATGAACACGTTCATCAAGCGTCTTTTGGCTGTTTCAGGTCCCGACCAAATGAAGGTTTCCCTGAAAACCGACTCAAATTTCTTGATTTACTGCCATGAATAGGATTCGTATTAGTAAAAAGAAAACATGCTCATTTTTCAAAAAGATTGTCTATGTAAATAGAGTGCTTAAAGGTTCTATATCTGATTATGAACTAATCAATTTGGATGAATAGTCAAGCATTTCTTCAACCCTTGCAAATAAATGTTCTATTTATTTGTGTTTTTGTATAGTTTCTTATTCTCAATAAGGGCATAACCTTATTTACATGAAGAAAGGGGATAATTTAAAGCCATTCGTATTAGAAATTGTGTCCCATTGAATATCTGGTAGTTGCATTTTCTTCCCTGGATTTTATTTGATATCAAGCAAGCATTGACCATATCATTTATGAATTCTGTACCATTCTTAGATATCTTTTGAGCAAGTGTAGTGCATTGAACCTTTCAGGACAAGGCTGATGAAAGGAATTAGTTTTAGATGCAGATACTTCGGAACAATTATAATATCACTGTATTTCTTGAATAATCGTTTGATTTTTCTGAGCAAACTTAAAGAGCCATGCATTCTTGACTTCGATTCCAATTGCAGACATCTGTAACAGAGACTAGTGCACCAGAGCTTGCAAAGCTGCTTTATTGGTTGATGGTGGTTGGGTACGGCATTCGCAACATTGAAGTCCGTTTTGACATGGAGCGAGTACTTGGTGCACCTCCAAAGCTTGCAGAGTTACCACCTGGAGAAAATGTTTAACCAGTTGCATAGGTGTGCTAATGACTTTTGTTGACCAAGCAGGAGCATAGTGATCTTCATGTTGGATTTGATCACGTGGCAGATATTGCTGTTGAGTTCATATCTTGAAGCAGGCTCAATGCCAGTACGATTCTTTTCCCTTGCCACAGGAGATTGGATTTCTAAAATTATTGATAATCCTTTGATCAAATACTAGTTGCAGATTTTGAGTTAAATTTATGCAGTTAAAGATGCTTTTCAGAAGCAGTCATTTTTAAGGAAGTTGTAATAAGATTGTCGGCAAAATCATTCTCAATATCTGCAATGTCATTATGCATCTTGAAACACCTCTCAATTGTTGACATGAAAAGAAATAGTGCAGCCACACATGGAGGATCAAGGATCAAAGATCAAAGATCGAAGGAATGCAACAAGATAACTCTGCTTCGCTCCCCTCCCCAACTTCTTTTCATCCCTGCTGCCTACATCTGGGCAAACCTAAAAGTATGCTTTCCACTGTCACACTAATAAAAAATTAAATATAAAAATAAATCGAGGGCAGAGCACATACAGACGGGGAAGTTGCAGTGAAACCATGTGACTCAACTGCTTGTAGCTTCCCAGAAATCAAGAAAATGAATCGACAATCTGAACCAGAGCTTCATTCCCACGAACAACCATAGCTGTTATTGTTTATATGATCGAGAAACAGCCACTGCATGATCAAGTATCAAGAATTGGGAACCTGTGTTCTGGGATATGCACGTTTATACAAGCTCATGCAAACAGTGTCATGCTGCTGAAGGATCCCATTGAAAGTGTACTTCATAGCCCCTGAGCATAAATCACAGAAGTTACCAGCAAAAAACTAAAAGACACCACATCATTTATATCATCTGATGGAACATAAGATGCCCGCTACATAAGAAAACTTAATGCTGGAATCCTGCTTTGGATGAAAATGGAATCCGATCCCTTCAAAGTTTAGGCTAGATAGACAAAAAAATCATACCATGTGTGCCAACAGGTTCCTTAATCCGACCATGGTGACCACATTTCGTATACACTTCCACAGGCTGCAAGCACCAGTGACACATTTCGTATACCTCTCCATCTTGTGCTTGTCTGAATTCAAATCATCGGTGGAGAATATAGGCCTGAAAAGCAAACAGTGTCAAATTGCAGAGGCATGCATCTAGACATACAGAAGGGCAAAATTGCAACACTTCAGTAGGCCAATGATATTACCTAGCAACAAATTGCCGAAAACCAACATGAAATACTAG
Source organism: Populus nigra (assembly GCF_951802175.1). Taxonomy (NCBI): domain Eukaryota; kingdom Viridiplantae; phylum Streptophyta; class Magnoliopsida; order Malpighiales; family Salicaceae; genus Populus; species Populus nigra. The sequence continues at coordinate 643,274 of NC_084855.1, read as the reverse complement.
TTCTTCTTTGGCTTTGATAGGAGCATCACAGGTATCATGCTTCTTAATGATGAAAAACATTGAAAAACACATATTGTGAGAGAAATTAAAGTAATGTAGACGATTTCTGAAGAACTGAAAACTGTAAACAGCAGTGTAAACACCAGAATACCTAAAGTGAAGAACATGCATCTTGGATTCATTCTGAAAAAGGCCAGATGCTATCACATGTGCTCTCTTTGCAAGCAAACATAACTTTGAAGCAACAAGAGTAGTTACTTCCTTAATATGAAGCCTCGCGTATTGGCCTGCTGGTTTACAGTCATCCTTTTCTCTTGCTCCATATCTAAGACTTTTGCAAGGACATGTTTTTATGTTGGGCACAGAGGCCGTTTCGTGGTATTCTAAAAAGCAACTATTTGTTACATTGTCAACTACAGAAGCTGAATTTATTTCTGCAACAGCTTGTGCTTGTCAGGTTATCTGGTTGGGGAGAATTCTTGAAGAGCTACAGTTCAAGCAAGTTGGAAATACTACAATTTTTTTTGTGACAACAACTCAGAAATCGAACTCTTCAAGAATCATGTGCCATACGGAAGAAGCAAACATATTGATGTGAGGTATTATTTTTTAAAAGATCTCAACAATGATGGAACAATCAAATCGATTTACTGTCGAAGTAAAAACCAGGTTGCAGATATACAGGCCTCTCAAGTTGACTATATTTGTGAAGCTACACGGTGTATTCGGAGTTTGTTCACGTGCTGCTGTAAATGAGAAATTTACAGAGGGTTGAATTTATTTTAAACTGATTTATATAGATTTCAGTTTAAAAAAGAGTGTTAAAATTTAAATGTTTTATTTCATATTCATTTATATTTATTGAAAGCTCTGGTCAGTAGTAGGGGTGACCAAGTCTCTAGGAATTTGGTTACTGATTTTCTGGCTGAGAAAATATCTTATATGATACTATTTTATAGGAGTTGTGAGTGCTATGATGTAAAACTAATTTATAGGCCTTTTTTTTTTATCAATAAAATATATAGAGCTTTACCATTCCATATAGATCTCTTTTGTTTTTTCTTATTAGTATATGAAGCTCTAGATCCTCCCATGGCTAATGGAGGATTTTTGTGAAGTAGGACATCAAAAACTCTCTCTCTCTCTCTCTCTCTCTTTATATATATATATATATATATATATATATATATATAATGAAAATTTAACAGTTAATTTAAATATTATAAATTTTAAAATTATTAAAAATTTATATGATTATTAACTTTAAAGTCTTGAATAATTAATTAAGATATACATAAATTAACCCAAATATTTCTAATTAACCAAAAAAAATTTCAACCTATATTACTTTGAAGTTTGAACTCCCATGTTTCAATCATATTTTAAAAAAACTCATCTGCTACGAGATTTGAGTTATAAAAGGATTGAGTCAATTTATAAAAAAAGAAATTAAAATTATATTATTTTGATTTATTTTTTTAAATTAAAAACTTAATAGTCAAGTGAGTCAAATAATTTTTATTTTTTTAACTTAGACAGATGTAAATCCTAGTCCGACCAGGTCTTATATTGAACCGTAAGGCTTGTCCGGTTATTGGAACAATGGCTTCAATTTGCAGCGGCTATTAGAATCTTTCATTTAGAAAATGAAGTTGTATGTCTAAAACTAAACTTAAGGGATTAATTAATTAAATTATAAAACTTCAGGGGCCATACAATGAAAATCTGTCTTCGTCCTCTTCACCACCTAAAGGCATAAAATATCCAAACCGGATAAACCAGCACCTCTCGCTTCCCGTTAAGCCATCTCTACCCTCAGCCTCTCTATCACTCTCTCTCGGAAAAGAGAAACCTAAAATGCTTCTGTTCCCGCAACCTCTCCCAAATCGTTTTTCTTCAATTTCCATAACTTCTCCAATCTTCCACCACCACCACATCCTCCAACCACAACTCTCCGCCACTCCCACCACCACTGCCCTCACCGCCACAAATCTCACCGACTCCTCCCTCCCTTACTCAAAACGACATCACGAAACTTCACAAAATGACATCGAAGACTACTACAACGACGACGACGACGACATTCTCCCTCTCCAAAGCCTCCGTTACGACTTCACTCCACTCATCAACTACCTCTCCAACAAAATTTCCACTTCCACCGACTCGGACTCCGACTCAGCCTCTCCTACATCATTAGACTCCACCGAGTTCCAACTCACCGAGTCATACCGTGTAGTCCCTGGTCCACTCTGGCACTCCCTATTAAAATCTCTCTGTAGTTCCTCTTCCTCTATTCCTCTCGCTTACGCTGTCGTTTCTTGGCTTCAAAAGCATAACCTCTGTTTCTCTTACGAGCTGCTCTACTCTATTTTGATCCACGCACTTGGTCAGTCAGAGAAACTATACGAGGCCTTTTTGCTCTCTCAAAAGCAAAATTTGACTCCATTAACTTATAATGCCTTGATTAGCGCGTGTGCACGGAATAATGATATTGAAAAAGCGCTTAATTTGATATGTAGAATGAGGAAGGACGGCTATCCTTCGGATTTGGTTAATTATAGTTTAATAATTAGGTCATTAATGAAGAATAACAGAGCAGATTCTTCAATTTTGCAAAAGATTTACAGGGAAATTGATCGTGATAAGCTTGAAGTTGATGTGCAGTTATGGAATGATATTATTGTTGGGTTTGCGAAAGCTGGGGATTTAGATAAAGCGTTGGAGTTTTTGGGTGTGGTGCAAGGAAGTGGATTGAGTGTGAAAACTGCCACGCTTGTGACAGTGATTTGGGGTTTGGGGAATTGTGGTAGGACAGAGGAAGCGGAGGCAATTTTTGAAGAAATGAGAGACAATGGATTGCAACCGAGGACCAGGGCGTATAATGCACTTCTTAGAGGGTATGTGAAAGCGGGTTTGTTGAGAGACGCAGAGTTTGTTGTTTCGGAGATGGAGAGGAGTGGTGTTTTGCCAAATGAACAGACTTATAGTTTGTTGATTGATGCGTATGGGAATGCGGAGAGATGGGAGAGTGCGAGGATTGTGTTGAAGGAAATGGAAGCAAGTAATGTGCAGCCTAATGCATATTTTTTTAGTCGGATTTTGGCGAGTTATCGGGATAAAGGAGAGTGGCAGAAAACTTTTCAGGTTTTAAGGGAAATGGAGGACAGTGGGGTGCGTCCTGATAGGATATTTTATAATGTTTTGATTGATACTTTTGGCAAGTTCAATTGTCTTGATCATGCCATGGCTACCTTTGATAGGATGTTATCGGAAGGGATAGAGCCTGACACAATTACTTGGAATACACTTATAGACTGTCATTGTAAGGCAGGGAAGCATGATAGAGCGGAGGAGTTGTTTGAGGAAATGATGGAAAAAGGCTACTTGCCTTGTAATACTACATTTAACATTATGATTAATTCATTTGGGGACCAGGAGAGATGGGGCGATGTGAAGAATTTGTTGACAAATATGCGGAGTCAGGGTTTATTGCCTAATGCCGTGACATATACTACCCTTATTGATATTTACGGGAAATCAGGTAGGTTTGATGATGCAATTGAGTGCGTGGATGATATGAAGGCTGCAGGACTGAAACCATCCTCTACTATGTACAATGCTTTGCTAAATGCCTATGCACAGAGGGTAAGTCAACAGCCTTGGCACTGACATCAACTCCATTATATGATTACTTTTTCATGGGATCTTGCGAAATGCTTTATTCATATGGTTACTGATAGTCAGATGATGGTATATTATAGTCATAGTCTTGGCCACATGGACTATTTTCGTTGTGGGTATACAAATAAACTTGTGCATCAAAATATAAGATCTTTACCGGGAATAAGCTATATATCCATGATCATGTGCCTAGATGTCCGACTTATCATTTTCATGCACACTGTATGGGCAGGACATAGGAGAACATGCTAATATTTTAGATAATTACTGATGAACTTCTACATTACAGTTGCTGTGCACTTGAGATCACTGACACATCATTTTAATGTTTAGTAAGATGACACTGTCAACCTTACCAAAACACATAGTTCTGATGCAATTGGGAAGGTTGTGCAGTTTATCACTTGTTTTATAATTGTGCTATCTTCAATTCACTGGTTGCTTCTAAACTCAGAAGATCAAGCTCAGATATTGGTATGCACAAAGTAGACAGTAAGGAGGTTCAAATGAATGCGTTCTATACCCTTTTCTTGCAAATGGGAACTCTGATATACATAGGATCTACTGTTCTGTCCTCCTAAGGATCTCCCATTCCATTTTCTCACAGGGTTTGTCTGATCAAGCTGTAAGTGCATTTTGGGCAATGAGGGATGATGGCCTAAAGCCTAGTCTCTTAGCTCTCAATTCGTTGATTAATGCATTTGGAAAGGATAGGAGGGATGTTGAAGCTTTCGTAGTGCTGCAGTACATGAAGGAAAATGTAAGTTGTTGTTACCCACAGAGTATCTATTTTCCTTGTTGAAACTGCAATTGTCTTGCCCTCGTATAAAATGTCCAGTGGTCCTCTAACTGCAGGATTTGAAGCCAGATGTGGTTACTTATACAACACTTATGAAAGCTCTGATTCTTGTTGAGAAGTTTGATAAGGTATAATATTCATTATACTGTATGAGTGCTCGCAGACAATGTTTGGAAAATTTGATGTGCTGCCTTTTCTTTCTTGTGACATGTTTGGACAATGATACTGCACCCTTTTGCATTTTGTGCCCATTGTATATCCACCACAACTGTTGATCTCCTTCTTTTAAGGTGTTGCTGACATGATAAGCTGGACCTTGCATATTTCATGGGCTGATAAATTGTTTGCTGCAACCCCTATATCAAAAATAGATGTCTCAGTTCTTACCATCAATCATACTTTACCTGCCTTAAAAGTAATATAATCAAATGAATGCATAATTTCTCTTTGCTTCTACCTAGAAATGAAGCATCATACCAAATACCTGATGCATAGTTTATAACCACTTTGTTAACTTGAAACTGCATAATTATTGCTTGGTGTGTGTCACGCCACATTTCTGTTTGCATTTCTTTTTTTTAGCTTACACTCCATGTCTGTATCCGAGCTGGAAGTACAGAGCCTTTGAAAGTCGATTAGCAACTAGGTGGTTCACTTTAACATTATAGTGCATCTACTAATTTCGAGCTTGCATTATAGGATATAATAGAAAGGTCAATCTTTGGGTATGCCATCTGAGATTGCTGTTTATGTCTAACAAACATCTTCGATGCCCTAGCTGTATCTTTACATTGACCTAATATATACCTATCAATCACCCCTGTGGTTCTATATGAAGATAATCGACCTGCATGTTTCAGGTGCCATCTGTGTATGAAGAAATGATTTTGTCTGGGTGCACCCCAGATAGGAAAGCCAGAGCAATGTTACGCTCTGCTCTGAAATACATGAAGCAAACACTGGAATAGTAGATGAGAAGCCCAAGCTATCCAGCCATACAAAATACAAGATCGTTATTACATCCGAAGTTGCTTCCCTGTTCAAGGTTTGTGCCTGCAGTCCCTTGTGCTGCCATCATTTTATCATGATTAACATATTATCCTCCATCGCACGAATTATTCTCATTCTCTAGACTCGATGGTTTTGCAGGAAATGCTTCATACGTGCATCCCCACATAACTTGGAAAGGGTTTCTGCTTCAGGAGCAAATGATTGTCTGCATCCATGATGAAGAGTTACCTACTTGATATCAAAACACAGGATTTGAGGAAACCTCCTCCCAACTGTACAGTTCTTAACATTCTTGTCACAGCTCCTGAGTTGTATTCTATAATTGCATCAGTTCTAATCATTCTTTTATCCTAATGGAAATATAGGTACTGCTATTCAATTGAACATCATCCTCCCATGGTGCAAAGATTCGACCAAACAAAAACACTAATTTTTTCATATGAGAATGGTTTCCTCATCTGCTTCCCCTGTAGCTTGTTGATATACATCAGGTTCAAGGCTGCTGATCTAGAGCAGAGAATAGTTTCTTCGAGGGAAACTAAATACTATAGGAATATTAGCAAATTATGATCAACAATGCTCTGTGGAAGCTCTTTGAATTCGTCAATGCAGAGGCAAATCATTGAGGAACTGATGTTGAACCATGGGCAAAAAAATGTTTCTATAAGATACCTCAAGATACAATGTCAGATGGATAAGGCTGAGACAATAGGTCTACTTGACTTGCCCTTTGCAATTCTAGAACAGAACATGAACAATAACAAAACTGAGGATAATAAGAAGAGCCTAAAATACGTTCTTATCTCCTGCATTCCAACATCTAGCACTTCCAACTTTTTACCATATCTATTTCTCCTTTCCATTAAGTACCCATCAAGATATTCATCAATGGATACAAACTTGTCCGCACCAGATGCCATGGCCTTCGAATGGTTTCCATCTAGTTGGCGCGGTCCCAACTTGAAAATTGTGAAAAAAGCAGAAGACCAGTCATTGAGAACTCTCTGTACCCAAAATGAAAATATGATCGTCAAATTTCGATTCTTTTCCATCACCAACCAAGTGCTATTTCTGTAAAGCAAAAAAAATTGCAATCCAGTTTACATTGAAGGTAGTAAGATCAACAGGATTGAACATTTTAAAGCAGTCCTTTGAAGAAGCTGCGGTATCTCCGTATATCTGCCAGTTACAGCATATGAAACAAAGGTTAGGCAGAAAGACTGGCTTATAACTTTAAAGCATTTTTATGAAAGGTGTTCATGTTACCTCGAAGGTGAAAGCCATAGGCACTTTTACAATGTCGTACATGAAATCTGTTGCTGTCCCATGTGCAAGATACCTAAATTAAAGCATTAAAGCATAAACATGTCAAAATCTCAACTGGCACTGCAGACCTGCTGAATAACCACTCTCCAGCAACAAGATCATCTAATTTTCAACATTGCACGGTAAATCATATTTCCTTCAAGTTGATAATATGTGGAAACAGGCAACAAAGGCCCTGGAAGCACTGCGCACATTAGGCTATAACAGCCGAAGTACCCAGATGTTTTACACTAGAATGATACATATGAACCAACTATAATTCAGAAGCCTGGACAATGCAGGAATGGCGACATTTACTAAAATTACATGTTGTCCCTAAAGACAGCCCAAAGGGAAAAAAAAAACTCCAGACATATCACAAAGCCATTAACATGTCCATGTGTGTCATTTGTATGCAATGCACTGTGATTATGTGATAAGTCCATATGACAGCATGCTTTGCAGAAATGGGAACTGATTGTATATTATTAAGCTCATGGACAGTCATCAGCAACCACTGTCAAAACACTAAAATAGAGGGTGTAGTGTCTCTCTAGAAACAACGGGTGGAACTATGAAATTTCTGAATAGAAACAGGTTTGCAGTTTAAGTAATACAAACCCAACAGAACCTCCTCCTGAGCCAATCATACAATGTTTGTGGCAATGAACATTGTTCAGTTTACTAAGCAATGACCTCATACGTTCTGATAGCACACCATCAGGGGTTGTATTCCTGTGGTCATAAGGCATAAATAATGCCTGAACAACAAAAGCAAATAAGAGATCATGCAACCCTAAATGAAAAGGGAAAGAACGCATTATAAAGAACCAAACTAAGGGTAGAGAAAAAATGAGAAAATTTGACAAAACAACGTTTCTTAGGATCAGTTCAGCAATCAATGAAAAAGGATATTTACTTAGGACCACTCACCTCCATTCCCGAATGCACATTAACCCATATGTGAGGATCGAACGTTAAGGCGAGTTTCCGCATTATTTGAGTTTCAGGCTCACTAAAAGGACCAGTTCCAGGATTTTCTTCATATGGATCATAGTCCTGTAAATGGGGAACTATGGAATATGAGACAAAGAAACCACATCACATAGGAGCACACCACTGAATTGAATTATAACATTCGTATCCTTCAGTGACAAATACAAGGAGTATAAAGACTTTACTGATTATTCTAAAGGCTCATTTATTGCCCATCGTACAAAGATTTCAATTCACTTATTAAATGCACGTACTACTTGAGTCCACCTCAACCTAAAGCCCGAGGACATCATCGCAGATCATGAGCATATAACATGTAATGATGTTATGCAAAATAGTATTCCAAGAGTATAAAGTTAATAGGCAGAACAGACCTTCTCCTTTTTTCCCCAATCAACGCTCCAATTCCGGTTGAGATCAACTCCTCTACCTGCCAAAAAGAAAACTTAGCACCACAATTTCTCCAAAAAGTCAAATTAAACCTTAAAATAAACTGCATTACCATTTCTTCTCTCACAAAGATCTCCTTCCTCAACAAGTTTCCGTCCATTCAAGTTTTCCATTGGCACCACCTGCCATGCCATTCAAAAGAAGTATCCCAAAACATCAGCCCGTAAACACCAGTAATACATATATTGCCTCAATAGGTTACATACTTCGATTACAAGTGAAATTAATGTCCCACGAAAAATTTTAAGCTACCTTTACGATGAGCTTGTCTAGGGTATTGTTTAAAGAAGCAGCATCTACATCAGGTAGAAACTGTTCCTCGCTTAAAACCGACAAGATCCGAAACGCAAGTTCTGTTGTAATTAGCTCCCTCCCATGTTGCCCGAAACTCTGGAAGACAAGGGAATCATCTGTCAACAAAACCAGCAATTACCAATCACACCAAAATACCAGTATGCAATAACCTAATCCACTACACACCAAATCGAATTCCTTAAATCCAATCAACAAAAACCAATAACTCCTTAAATCAAACAACTTGATGGGTTCTTCCATAAATATATAAACAAATAAAAAAAAGGGCTAAAAACTTACAAGAAGAATCCGAAACTTTGACCTGTCATCAGTCTCTTTCCTACTTCTGCAATAAGTAACTACAGTGATCTCTGCTTTATAACCCTTGTTTCCTGTTTTAATCGTCTCCGCCTATTATTATGTTTTTATAAGAAAACAACAGCAACCCATCATTACAACCTTAAAAACAACATTAATAATAATTAAAAAAAACTTTTTATCACCAAAAACAGAAACTTACGGTAAGTTTATCTGGGTGACGGTGTACCAATGCCTTTATTTGCTCTAACAAATCAGCACTGCTAAAAAAAAGAATCAGAATGAAAACTCAAATACTATTTCGTAAGTAAATTTTTTTTTTTTTGGGGGGGGGAGCATTTTGATTTAGAATTTACCTGGAATGGTAGAGATCGCGATTTATGGAAGTGATAGTGGAATTAGATTTAGCATTGACAAGTGAAGGAGAAGCGAAAAAGAAGAAAAAGAGGAGAGGGAGGAGAGAAGCCATAAGTTGGAGGAGGAGGGATATTTTTTCCTCTTGATTTATGTGTTGCTTTGTGTTTCATTTAATTTTTTTTATTTTTTTGGCTGGCAGGCCAAAAGGGGAGGTAATAACTGTGAGATGATCTAATTTCAGTGATTTAAAAAAAAAAAATTATTTGCTTCACTGTCGATGATGATGGTGGTCCTGATGAGGAGAGAGATTTTCTAATCTAGGTTTCCCACGGTAAATGGCCACACAAACATTATGATATTCATAATTGTTAATTCTAGGGTTAATTTGATATGAATTTAATTACGGATTAATCATATTAATTTAAGATATATTATTTAAAAAAAACATAAAAATATTTTTTTTCATTATTTTTTTAAAAATTAAAATTATATTTTGATTGAATTATAAGGTAACTAACTACCCAGTTAAACAAGATTAATATTAAATTAACTTTATTTTTTTTATACTCGGCATAAAAGAAGTCAATCGGTCTTGGACGGAACCATTTAGCTAGATAAGGTAAAATAACAATGATGTTAATGTTGTGTTTGGGCTTTATTTTAGTTAATTTTGATTAATTTAATGTTTTTGTTAATTTTATTCTGATTTCATATTCAAAATGACAATATCTTATTTCTATAATATATCAAAGACCATAATTAAAATTTTCCAAAATGGCTTCAACTAATGGAGAGAGATTCAATAAATTCATCAATTTAAGTTGAAGTGTCACCTGAATTTAGTTAGTACTCGATATAATTATCATGATCTTGATATATATATATATATATGTTAGATTACGAAATCAGCTATTTTCATGTTAATTTTAATTTAAAAAAGTTTAAAAAAAATTAAAGGGTTGATTGACTGACCTGGCAAGTCAGTCAAGTTTTGTTTTTTTTTTTAATCTGGATTGATTGACCGGTTCGCATAGCTGCCTTCATTGCCTTTTAGTTGTTTAACAAAATCATCATCAATTTTTGAGATTCATGCCTCACTTCAGTCACCGAGTCATCAAGTCCAGGCTTGGACTCAGCCACATATCGTGCAGCTGCTGTCCAAAAGAGATTTCCCATGGAATTCTCTGACAATGGTGGTGTCATCTCAGAGCTGGCTACTTGGGCCTTAAGGTCGGCAATGGCTGAGGGATCAAACACAAACCTCCTGGTTATGCACTTTCCCTTTTTGTACATGGAACCCCACATAACAATCGATGAGTCTCCACGCCATGTATCGTTTGTAGGGAAGAGGGAACTAGCGATGAACTCAGGGTACACGGTTGCTTCATTACTGCCTCAGGCTGTAGCAGTCCATGCCTTCATAAACGAGCTCAAAGCAGCACCATCCAGGAACTTGTGACATGTACACATGCCAAAGCCATTGCCACCACACTCAAAGACGTTTTCTTGAACACTAGTCACGTATACTGCTGCAGTTGATTCCTTCACAATGAGTTCACAGGGAAGAAATTGACACACTGCCAGGAGGTCAGGTTGGCCACGGAATTCATCAAGATTGAAGTCAAGAACCCTGGTTTCCACATAATAGGCCCCTTTGTCGTTGCAGTAAATGGAAAATGAGACGTCTTTGATCTTTCCACCAAGAGGGTAAAATCTGTAGCAGCTCCAGTCTTGTGGGACATCAGGATGGCTAGGACTAAAGTTGTCATTCATGGGATAGAATAAGATGATTGGCTATGATATATATATATATATATATATATATATATATATATATATATGAAGTTTGTACATGTGGGGGCGTATATGCTCATTTGTCCCTAAATAATATCAAGGGATACTCTTTTCACGGTAAATACCAAATATATTGTAGTGATTTCTGTTTGGACATCAATGTTACGATTTCTCTAGTCTATTCTAGCCGAAGCACCACCTCTGCACGACTCTTAAAATAATGTACTTGTTCTTGGCAAGTGCTGTGGTGAGCAAATGATGAAACATAATTTACAACCTTAAGGTGTGGCAATCCAAGTAAAAACTCCAAATTTATATAATTCTTGTCACAAACTGGCTTATGACGCAGCAGTACTGCTAACAGAAGCACAAGAAAGTGGTGGAGATATTACAAGAACCTACTTCTAGATGCTTTTACACTCCAAAACTTGTTGGATGGAAGTTTCCAGGTCTCCTACCTTGGCCATCTTAACGAAAGTGATTAACGGCATCAGGGCCTTAAATACAGCTTAAGATGATTTAGTTCTGAGCAATCATGTTGAGTTACAAGCCGCGGTAGGAATGCTAGCAACAATTGTGTCACGGGACACAGCTTAATTAAGAAAGATTGTTGTCAGCGTCACTGTCAGTACCATAGCTCTCATGTACACTGCACTGATTTATCGATGTCCAAAGGACTTGGGTTCAAAGATGCAAATTTGAGGAGCTCTGGATTGCCTTCTAAAATAGTCATGTCTTTTTCATCCAAGGTCACGAAAGCTTCTATGCCATCACACCTTGTGTCAGCCAAAATGATAAGGTTCATGGTAAGCGAACCTGACACAGCGAAACTGCTAATCCAAACAGGCTTGCCCCATCCAAAATCAGCATCATAGAAGCCAAATCTACACCAACTAGAAAAACCAAGGTAGTCTACTCCATCCTTGGAGCCAAATTCACCTATTTTTTTGAGTGTTTGCTCCGCCAGAGAATTGCCTTTATCACCTTTTATCTGCTCAACAAAGTCAGCATCAATTTTTGATATTGCTTTCCTCACCTCACCAACCAAGTCGTTTAATTCGACCCTGGACTTGTTCATGCATTTTGCAGCTGCTAACCACAGGAAATTTCCCATGGAATTCTCTCCCAACTTTGGTTCCATTTTTCTTCGCAGATTCACCAAGTGGGTTAGTAAAGAAGGCCTTTGGGATCCTCGCCATTCTTCTGAGGCTGTCATGATGCACTTCCACAGGAAAGATGAGACCACCTCGACGCGAGTGGGGCATTTCACTCCTAAGCTGGCTGCTTGGGCTCTGAGGCTGGAAATTGATGAGGCATCAAACACAAATCTCTTAGTAACGCCCTTGCCCTTTTTGAACAAGGAACCAAACATAACAACTGCTGAGTCTCTAAGCCACAAATCATTTGCAGGGAAGAGAGAACTGGGAATGAACTCGGGGTTTATAATTGCTTCCTTGCTGCCTTTGGCTGTGGCAGACCATGCCTTGAGAAAGGTGCTCAAAGCAGCACCATCTAGGATAAGGTGAGATATGCATATGCCAATAGCAATACCACCACATTCAAAAACATTTACTTGAAAATTAGCAACATGTGTGACTGCTTTCGGAAGGAGTTCACATGGAAAGAATCGATGTGCTAACAGGAGGTCAGGCTGCCTAAGGAATTCACTGAGATGGCAGTTGACTTGTGCTTCCACATAATAGGCTCCTTCATCATTGCAATCAATGGAAAGCTCATCTTTGATCTTTCCAGCAAGTGGGTAAAAGTGAGTCAAGGTCTCTGATAGAGATTTTTTAAGCACTCCTAGTCTTTTGGGGACATCAAGATTGCTAGCACCAGAATTGTCATGCAGCGGATAGTACAGGAGAAGCGGTGCGTATGGAACTGGAATAAGCTGGTCCAAAAGGGACAGCTTGAAATTTCTCAGGTGTGGAGGTGTTGGAGAAGATGGTCTTACATTTTGTTTGGAAATGATTTGCACTTCCATTTGCACTGGTTTTAGCTTCCTTTCAAGTTGTTTGAGAAATCTAAGAAAGCTTCAACATGTTTTTATACTTGAAAGAACAAAGATGATCCAAACTAAGCACACACAGCTCCCAAAAGAGCTGATATATCCAAGATTCTTCTCCTGTCAGTGTCCAATTACCCCTAGGATCAAAATAAAAATATTGGGCTGTTGGATAAGGGTTTGTATTAGGAGGTACCTTTATGCTATCACAAAATTTATTTTTATTTTTTCGACAATTATTAAGATATAAAAAGTGTTTTGATATTTTTCATGTTTATTTTTTATTTTTTATTCAAGAAAATTACTGATGTGTGCTTATTACATGCCAATAAATAGGTGGTGTTTGGGTGACACGTGTGACAGCACACCCGATACCCAAACATAACTTTTTATCGTGTCTTTAAAAACTCCACCATGTCTTTTCTTTTTCATTATATGATGCATCATGATATAAGATAATCAAATTGTCACCGGTGGTCGTTGTTTTTATTTATTCCTTTCCCTCTCTTGCTAATTAAATTGTACAATTATCTTTTTTGTTTTTTTTATTTCAGTCCGTATTCTTTTGATTTTTTATTTTATTTTTATTCTTTTTATAAAAAAAAATTCTCAACTTAGTCCTTCAATTAAAATTTTTCATATGTTTTTTTTCATTTCAGTTTTTATTCTTTTAATTTGTAATTTTTTTCCTTAGTTCTTTTGCTAAAGTTTTGTTGGCTTTCAATTTTATTATTCAATCAAAGTTCTTTGTTTTTGCTTTTTCCATTTGAGTCATCATTCTTTTGATTTTTTATTTTATTCTTATTCTTTTTATAAGAGTTTTGTTTGTTTTTAATTTAGTCCTTCAATTACAATTCCTTCTATATATTTTTTATTTTGTTCCTTATTCTTTTGATTTTTAATTTATTTTTTTGATCATTTTGTTAAAGTTTTATTGCTTTTTAATTTTATCCTTCAATCAAAGTTTATGTTGTTTTATTTTTTCCAACTTGACCCTAATTCTCTTGATTTATTTTTTCTTTTGTTAAAGTTATTTTTCAATTCAATTTAACCTTCCAATTAAAATTTTTTGTTTGCCCTCTAATTATTATTTTTTTATTTTCACCGTCATTATTTTAATTATTTTTTTCTTATATTCTTTTGTTTAATTGATTTCTTTTATTAGTTTCATCTTTTGATATTTGATTTGTTGTGAATTTAACTTCGTATTTTTTTTTATTTGTAGCTCTTTCGGTCTAATAACTCATGTCACGATTTTGAAAAGTTAATGTTGTTTGAAATCTTTTTTTTTTTGCTCATTTTCTTTTATGATCCTATCGTCCTGCATTAGTTTTTTTTTAAATATTTATTTTTTGATTATCTTCGATTTCTTTTCTATAGGTTTATCATAGTCTAATGATCTAGATCAGGAGTCTTACTTATCTTTTTTGGATAATTTTTAAAAAAATTGTTTTGTTTATATTTAACTTTCTAAGATATTATTTTAATTCATCTATAGTTTTTTTGTTTTATACAAATAAATTTTATTTTTCAAAATAAAAAATATTTATTTTTAAATAATATTTCTTAAATGCTCGGCCTTGCATGATACGTTTTTAGGGTGTAAATTTACTCAATCAATTTCACCTGTGTTTATATTTTTATTATCTTTTCAAAATAAAATTATTTAAAAAAAAAAAACAGTCTAACTTTCTCTTTTTATTTTTATCATCCCTCAATTTCTAAAAAAACATCACAGGCTCACAGCCCACTGAAAGAAAGACCTTATCCCTTCACCATCACCAGCACCATCACCCAAAGTATACGTTAGTACTGGAAGATTTCAACGTGGAAAACGATTCAGGCCTCCCTTTTTGTGTTTTTCTTTCTTTCAAATTATCATAGCATGTGGAAAACGATTCACGCCTGTCCTTTTTTGTTTGTTTGTTGAAATTGCTTCGAAGATCCCTCAGATCAATTCAGTTGAATTGATTCATTTTGCCAGACTAGTTGCCTTCTCTGGTAGGCCACCTGAAGAAAAAAATGCTTCGATGACAAGGATTTTTCGTGGCCATACAATTGTTATCATAGTGTTTACAAATGTTTGAGCTTCATGATCATGCTATTAAGATGTCATATTTTTTAATTGTGATATCATCAAACTGTATTATTTTATATAAAAAATTAAAAACATATAATATGTTATCTCATTATTTATTTGTATTTTGTGTGCTAAATGCTAAATTTACCCCTTTTTTAATTCCAAAATTGTCAAAATCATGGCATCCTTCTTATCATGGTTTTGGATAGGGGTGAGTAAAAATTAAAAAACAGATTAAATTGAAAAAATCAAATCATGAAAATAATTGATTAAACCGATTAGAATTCTGAAAAAACTAACCGGTTCGGTTCGGTTTTGGTTTTGTAAGTCTGAAACCGAAAAAACCGAACCCAAACAAAAAAAACCAGAAAAAACTGAGCCAAACCAGTTTGAACCGGTTTTTGTTCTAAAGAACCAAACCGAAATCAGTCGATTTGAACCGGTTTCAGTTCGGTTTTTTTAAAAAAAAATTCTATTTGTTTTTTTTATAAAAATCAAACCTAACCAAAAATAATAACAAAAAATTTATTTTGGGATTCGTGTTTGAACTGTTTCTGTTGAATCGGAGGGCCCGTTGCATCATTCAATGAATACTCAATGTTCAAACCATTAGACCAGTCCCCTTAGGAAAGCACGTGACGTGGATATATATATATATATATATATATATATATATATATATATATATATATATATCCACTTAAACTGCTTTGTCATGTATGTGTATATCGTCGAGTGAGATCACTTGAAAACAACTTTTTTCCTAGATTGATAGCAACAAAGGCATCTGATACTCTTAGTTTGAGCTCGTTAGAACACCATTTGCAGCCTTCAAGATTATAGAGTAACGACGACATTACAAGGGCAAGAGAGCTTACCAATTATTGGATTCAAACATTATCTTTTTTCACAGGGTGGGCATAATACGCTGGGGTGGAGACATCTGTGATGCTTGCCACCAAGGAAACTTAAAATTAAATTCCAGGGACAGCGTCAAGGAGTTCTCTGTCTTTTGCTCTGTTTTTTTCTTTTAATCTCTTTAATTTGATGTTTAAGTGTGTCACAAAATACAACTCTAACTCTGGCAAATCCAACTACTAGTTATGAAAAGAATCTCCTGGAGTTGATCTCGTCATAATAACTCTAATTTATATTTTATAACTAAATAATTCTTCCTAATCTAGTTTGCCTTTTTAAAAAAAAAAATTTAACTTTTTAAATAGGTTAGAAACGACCCTTACAAGGTAGGGAAATGTCAAATAGAAAAAACAACATAAAATTTCATATTAAACTAAAATTAAAAAAAAATAAAAACAAAATTAACTTAAACAACATTTTTCAAGTCTAATTTAAGAATTTTCTAGGGTTGAATAGTTACAGTGAGCCGAAAGCTTTATAAAATAGGATGTATAGAGTTTTTCGATCAAATTTGAACATGATTCAATAATTATTTTAAAAATAACAAATTTTTTCTGTCAAATTATTTGTTAGCACGGAAATGTTTTTTTTTATAAAAAAACTTAAATATACTATATTAATTCATAAATAAATCTACTAGGCTTTCTGAACGAAGAATCTTTAGTGACAAATCTTAACAAGTGATCTTGGAACAGAGAATCATTTGAGCATCATTCTTGGTCATTAGATTCTTAATTAAATATCTTTGGACACCCATTAATTATATGAATATCTATCCAATTATTTTGCTTAAACTCCCTGGGTACGTGTATCTTGAGATCACTTGAAAGCTCCTGCTGCTTCTTGTTTTAACTAGATTGATGGCAACGACAGCATCTGATACTCTTGGTTTTAACTCATTAAAATGCCATTTGCAGCTTTCTGCATTATCAATTATTGGATTTCACATCATCGTTTTCATAAGGTGTGCATAATAAGTTAGGTCGAGTCGTCTGTGTTGTTGTTTGCGAACAAGGAAACTTAAATTAAATTTCAGGCACAGCATCGAAGAGTTCTCTGTCTCTAGCTAGAACATGAAAGGAGTTCTTACAACTTCTCAGTTTTTTGTATCTCTTTCGATGTTTTAAGTGTGTCAAAAAATAAAACACCAACTTCGGCAGATCCAACAATATGTTGTCACAGACAATCAGATCCCATGATGTAGTAGTCAGTGGTCAAGGAGTTTCACCATTAATATTAATCCTGGCACGGCATGATCCAGCATGTTAATCTAATGATTTGTGGATCTAAGATCTGATCTACTCTAGTTTTAAATTAAATCACAAGTGAACTGATCATGTCAGGCCTCGTTGATATGACAGGATAACCTACAACCTAATTATTCCGGTCAAAAACTAGTGTAATTTTTAAACAAATTAAAAAATATTGTTTTATCATTGAAAAAAAATAAAACACAACAGCTACGGATCGACCTGCCAACCCATAACAAGGTCCTTGGGCTGAATTATCGGGCATGCAGGGTTTGATAAATAACTTGATAAAATCTCCTGAATTCGAGAAAATTATAGATGCTGTGCTTCTCAAAAGAAGAGTTGAATAAATTTACAACTCCCGGCGTCCCACTGCGGTGTCCTGCAAATATTTCCGTTCTGTTTCCGTTAGATTTGATCGATTTTTATTTTTTTTTGACAAGGATTTCATTGATATTTTTTTATTTTGCGGAACAGTACAAGATCTGCGACAACCTCACTCGGTCGGGGCTCGTTACAGAACATGCCACTTGACATGTAGCCACAAGGGTCCTAGAATCTAGAGTGAGATCTACCATTCGAGAACAAGCACAGGCATATGCTGATGCTACAAGTGTAGCACGACTACATCTACCTTGTCTTAACTAGAATAATCTACTTGTGGCAACATAGGTATTTGTCATCATCATGACAAGGAGGAGCCAATAGCTCAGCTAGAAGCCACTTTTTCCTTCTTGGATTAAAGCCCATGTTCCTGCACAGCTGATCGTTCCAATAGATTTGCAGCGAAACTCTAACGCACGATCTTTGGTAGCTCTCATTCGCATAGTTCCTCATGCATCTTTCCCAGACAAATTCAATTTTGCCCTTTTACTACAAATAAGTAACAAAAACCTTACTTTTTTAACATTTTTATTTTTCTTGCTTTTCCCTTTTTTATCCCCACTCTACCATCACCATACATGTCATCCTATAGCAAACTAGAAAGATAACATCGGACAGTTTTAAATTTTAGGGGTGGAAATCTACAAGGGCAAAAAAGTGTTCATCCAACAGTACACTTTATCGATTGTTCATATTGGAGGCAGAAAATTTAGGCAGATTGACAAAATTACAACACAATCAATCAACAAACCATGTTCAATGTAATTCAATATACTAACAGGAACCGGTTGTTATCTTCCAATCAACATTGATTTACAGTCTACTAGTGTTTCCCTTTGAAATGCTTCCCATGGCCTTGGCCTTCTCCTTCAAGACAAATTTTTGTACCTTCCCAGTTGAAGTCTTTGGCAATTCCTGAAACACAACAGTTCGAGGTGCCATGTAATGGGGCAAGTGATCTCTACAAAACTTGATAAGTTCTTCAGAATTCGCATTGCAGCCATCCTTCAACTTCACAAATGCACAAGGTGTTTCTCCCCAGTAATCATCAGGTCGTCCTACTATAGCTGCTTCCAGAACTGCAGGATGACTAAAGAGTACAGACTCTACCTCAATCGAGCTGATATTTTCACCCCCTGAAATTATAATGTCTTTCGATCGGTCCTTTAGCTCTATGTAACCATCAGGATGTTTCACCCCTAAGTCCCCACTCCTAAACCATCCACCATTGAATGCATCTTTTGTTGCTTTTAAATTTTTTAGATATCCATTCATCACAGTATTGCCTCTAAACATAACCTCGCCCATGGTTTTTGCATCTGCCTGTACACTCTTCATGGTAACGGGATCTTTTATATCAAGTTCCTCCAACCCAAGATGTTGCACCCCTTGACGAGCCTTGATCTTTGCTTGACTTTCTCGAGGTAAGGATGCCCATTCAGGTTTCCATGTGCAAACTGTACCAGGACCGTAAGTTTCTGTCAAACCATATGCGTGAGTCACGTGAAATCCTAATTCTTCCATCTTGTACAGCACATGAGATGGTGGGGGCGCACCTCCTGTCATGACTGACACTTTTCCTGGAAGAGGCTTTCTATCTCTAGCTGATGCATTTATTATCATGTTCAAAACTGTCGGTGCACCACCCAGGTGAGTAACCTTGTGCTGAGCAATATTTTCAAATATATCTTTCGCAGTGACATTTCTCTGACAAACATTAGTACCACCTTGTGCAGCCACTGCCCAAGTAAGACACCATCCATTGCAATGAAACATGGGGACACACCATAGATATACAGGCATTGAGCTCATCTCATTTAGAAGAACAGCAGCGAAAGAATTAAGATAAGCTCCTCTATGGCTATAAATAACACCTTTTGGACTTGATGTAGTGCCTGAAGTATAATTAAGCGAAATGGGATCCCATTCGTCTTTCGGCCATCTAACTTCAAAGTCCAATTTTCCGGTTGCCAAGAGACTCTCATATTCCAAGATTCCAGGAGAGGAAATGGCAGCCGGCTGACCACACTCAGAGATTAAGACAAGAAGCGGCAGCTTGGTTTTTGTCTCCCGGAGAATCTCAAGTGCTCCTTGAGCAATTGAGAGAAATTGGTAGTCTACAAAAATAACTTTAGCCTCCGAATGTTTCAGCAAGACAGAAACCATTGAAGAATCATGGCGGACATTAAGAGTACACAAAACTGCCCCGGCCATTGGAGCACCAAAATGTAGCTCATACATTGCTGGTATATTTGGGGCCAACGCAGCAACCTGTTAAAATTACTAGAAGTTAAAGCTTAGCAAAAATTTACATTATGTACAATTAATATGCAAGGATTGAAGAAATTAATAAACCCCGGATAGATTAAGAAGCAAATTTACAAGAGCAAGTGGTGTAATTTCTTTTGCAGAAACCACATCATTTTTTACCATTTGTGAGGGTATATTTATTTCAAGACAATATCCCATTTTTTTTAAAAAAAAATCCATAATTTAAGTATCAAGGTATCAATTGGTGAATTGTTATATTGTATTTTAGGCCAAAGACTAGCAGTATGATTAAAAGCAACGAGATAAAGTTCTCTAAAAAGAAAAAGGGAGTAAGAGGAGATAAAGCAAAGTCCTTTCTCTATTCATTCAATCAAAAGCCACCCACCTTCTTGGTCCACTATTAAGCAATCATAGTAGAATAGCACCGAAGAGAGAGCGGGGGGGTGTCAATCATGGTTTAGGGCAGGATCCCATTTTACCCAAAATGCATTGGAAAATAATCTCAAGTTTCAAAGAAACCACAACCATTTGGTAAGGAAAAAAAAACCTAAATTGGACTCTTTACATTGTGGCAACTTCTTGCATCCAAGTGAACCCAGACAGGGAATCTTATGCGGTCCATTCAAGAGCAATGTACGCTACACGTTGAAACAAAAAATCTGTCCTGTATTCTTCCTTATCTTTTATGATCTCTGGCATTTTGTTAGTAAGGTGATGGACATTACAAGCACCACGACACTGTGTGGCCAACCACAAATCACAAAATAGACAAACAAATACTGCTAAATCTTGCCACTAAGTCAACATGAAATTCAACGAGAAGCCAAATTCATCCATTTCAAAAACAAAAGATCAAAACCCTCAAATATTTTGAGATGAAGAAGGTAAAGATTATCATAACTTTCAGCAAATCAACACAAAAACGCTTTAAAACGAGAGAGAGAGAGAGAGAGTAGTTACCACATCACCAGGGGAAATCCCGAGATGGGCAAGAGCAGAAGCGAGTCTGATGCACCTCTCATGAGTCTCCTTCCAGGTGTACTTAACATCACCATCGATAACAGAGATTCTGTCTCTGTAAACAATCGCTGAGCGTTCGAGAAAGCTGATTGGAGTCAAAGGAACGTAGTTAGCTGAGCATTTGACCATGCCCTCCATTTCTGACACCAAAATTATCACTTCCTTTCTTGTTTTTTTTTTTTTTTCTGTTTCTTATCTTCACCAAAGCCTATCCGTACATTAATTAATGTCAGCAAGAACTAACTAGTTTCTACGGCCATTGACACCAAGAAAGTTGCAGCTGAAAATAATAAAGGGTTGTCTGAACAAGGGACGGGACCCCTTTAAGGGATTTGCTGGAGTAAATTTTATTCTGTCCCTGTAGAGTCAACAATGTTCAACTTCTGCCCCTATATGTAGAGTTTCTCAATATTGCCCTCCTGTTTTCTATAAAGTTCCAATACTAGCCATAGCCATGAAATAGCCTGTTTTTTTGGATGTCTTTTGTATTTTATTTTAGGTTATCAAGTGTCGAAGCCCCGAAAATGCCTTTTTTCGAAAAGTGAGTGACGGAACCCGAGGGGACGACAGGAATTTTCAACCTCTTTTATAAAATTAAAATATTTAAAATGGGGATATGAGAGGAAAACATGAGATAAATATAATAAAAAAAGTTTAAAAGCATATTCATTTATTTTCTTTATAAAATGAATAGAAAAAACATCTAATTAATGTATTTAAATTATGCACATCAGGTGTTTTAAAGATAATTGTTAGCTCGTACTGTTCATGGGAAGTCAAAGCATTGAATATAAAGTTACCTATTTTTTAATGCAAGATTTTTATTTTTAATTATAAAAAAAATACTCAAATGAGAGATTTTGAGGAGAAAATCCGAGCTAATTAATAATTTAATTGATTAAAATTAAGTTTAATAAATAAATTTATTAATTTTTTTAAAAATAAATTAATATACTAAACTCGTGACTCTATTTTTATCTTCAATTTAATAATTATAATATTAATACCCTTGATTTTATTTATTTATTTGCACATCAACATCTAAATGATGATTAATAATTACTTATACGCATTCATGTGCGTTTATTTAACTTATCTAACACATCTATTGCACGGAAAAGATGTTTTTATTCATAGAAAAAAGAATGATTCCTTAGACAATCATACGTGGACAAAAATATAACTCCTAGAGAGGTGGTCTGAAAGGGAGAGTAGAAAGAGATGGAGCAGCCGGCGCCATTAAACCCCTCATTGATGAGGATGAGAGAGATGATGCCCTCAAATCAAGCTTACTGTAATAATATGTCAACCTAATTAAGCAATGTCATGTCAGAAGATTAGAAAGGGTGTTTGGTATGTCCATAAAAGAGATACGATTCTTGCTTTTTACCTAAACTTGAATTTATGGAACCTACAAAATACAACGCCTAAAATCAAAATAATAAAAAACAAGCCCCAACGTCTCTTTCCTTTTCTCTCACCAAACCAAACTCTCTATGTCTTCATTTTACCCATGAAGTTTTTATAGATCAAAGCTAATTTAACTATTGAATTACTCTGATTTTTGTATATATTATGCTATACTTTCTCACCCTAAAAAATAAGAGTATAGCATAATATATACAAAATCAAAGCAATCTAATGGTTAAATTTATAAAGGAGCAATCTGATCTAAAAACTAGCAATGACCCGTCCAAGAAAAAAAAAGGTAAGGGGATCTTTGTAGGTGTTGGGATTTAATTGAACAGCTGCTGGAACAACCATGATAGTCCAGCCTTTAGGGATTGTGTATCCTGCAAGCAGTTTTGGCTTAATTAGTTCAGGACTAATTTGCTAACTATCTAGACTAGCCAAGGTGATCTGGGATTGGAATTCACCTTCAACTTGAATGTCTTTTATGGCCCTTCTAAGCATTCCTGGAGCAACACTTGCCAACCTGAGTTATTCGTTAACAACCTGAATTCATCAGAAATGGTCAGGTGAAAAATTTATCAGGAAAAGAAAGATATGTTGAGATGATGAAGAAAGAGCCAGGATGTGAAGACTTACATGATGGGTAATATAGGTCATGGATTTATATTCTTTCCTGGAAGTCCAGAATCTGTACCTTTTCTTCTCTCAAGGATTCTCTCATGCTCCACTTGGGAAGGTACAGAATCAATCTTCATCAACTACTTGTTTTCAAGAGTTTTCAGTAATTTTTAGTTTACTTACCGTCAGTTTCTGCACCACTGGAGGGTCGTCTGTGAGAAATTTAATGGCTAAAGCAAGTGTGGAGGATATAGTCTCAAAGCTGGCAAGGAGCAGCCCAAACATCATGTAAATGGCAAACTCATCTGTCCAAAAATTTTCCTTTTGCATGTCTTCCACAATTTGATCAAGAAAATCTCCTTTGCGGATCCCTGGATGGCGCCGTCCCTCTTCAGTTATTGGTTTTATAGCCCTCTTCTGGTTCTGCATATAATCATAAACAGTAAGTGACTTGAATGAAGCCAATAAAAAGAGCTATGGTTTTCCAAAATAATTACCTTTAAACATCTATGAAATGCTGTGCCAGGAATATTCAAAGGGATTGACATGAGTCCTAGCAAGAAGTTGGTGAAACTTTCAGCTATATTTTCCCCTGATTTTTCTGATTCATAACTGAACAATACTTTTGCAGTAAAATCAAATATCATCTGCAAGTTTTTGGAAGAAAATAGAGAAAAAGATGTTGAGGCAGTGATAGTAGCTACAAGTCTTATTGCGAGACATCAAAAAACAGCAGCGCTTATGATGCTTCATTCCATCAATCTAGAGCTACAATTTAGAAGTTATTCAAAAGGTAACTGGAAATTTAAGCTCAAAATTGATTTACAGATGAACTGGCACTCTTCACTTCTATAGTTGGTCGCTTAGACCAATCCTGCAATGCTTGGCTTATAGCAGTTTCTAACTTTGGCAGCAGCTTATCTTTGAGGGGCCCAGGGCCAAAATAAGCCAAGACTAAGTTCCTGGGGTACTTGTGTATGGAACCATGTTTCGAAATAACTGATGTGGCGTCTTGGTGAAGAAGCTTGGCAAAGGAATCCATGTAGCATCTTTCAACCAATTTTCCCTCTTGTTGAAGAAGGTTATAGTTGAAATCAGGATCTGATGATACAATCACTGGCCTACCCACCAAGCTGGTTCGAGACAGTGGATCATATCTGCAATAACAGAAAAATGGATATTATTCTTAATTAATGTGAAAAATAAATAAATCAAGAGGGCTATTTTCTGCTCACTTTCTAATTCTCTTCTTGATAAAATTTGGGATGTCTAGTGACTTGCTTGGAATGAGAAACTGCAAGGTCTCCCCAATCTATGGGAAGCCCATGGAGCCAGGAGGTAGATTTCCATTGTATTTTGGGTTCCTTCACCTATAGATCCAATGAGTGGTGCTTATTACAAGCAAAATTATTACCAGAACTGAGAAGTAAACAGACCACATCTCCATTATTATCTAAGAAAAGAGTTTCAAAACATGACAAAACAAGCACTTTAGCTGGATTCTTGTTGAAGATCGTGCTAGCTAGTGACCTTTTATACAGGTAGCTAGCTATCTGTGATCATGCTACTACATATGATAAGTATAAGAATACATTTGGCACCTAACTGATTTATATCAGGTTGACTCAAGTATGATCCAACTACGACTGCTATACTCTCAGCTAGTCAAGTCTCCAATTCTGAGTTTAAATAATAGCCACACAGAAGAAAATTAGACCACAGCTTGAGAAGTAAATGTTAAGATAAGATCTTTCTCTCTTTTCTATTACTGAATGTTGAGCTTCTGTAAGATGGTGGTGTAGGTGGAAGTTCAGTAGCAGTGTTCTTCTGCTGTTGACAAAACAGTAATGGATGACATGTGGTTTTTGGAGTTCCAACTTTTTTTCTTCTGTTTTTCTTTTCATTTCATGGGAATATTTATCATTGTTGAATCATATGCTGAGAAATTTTGTTTGATGAAGAAGAAGAGTCATAAGATGTTGGTGTTGCCATAATTGTTGAGGCTTTTTTTCCTCCCTGTTGTTCTCACTCTTTTTGTATGCTTCTGATAATTTCCACTTTGCTCCCATTGGAAGTGTACAGACCACACAAGGATAAATCGGATCTACTTGATCATCCGTTGACTCATAGTCTAGTAGTGAAAAAAATCTGTTTTTAAAAACATCATTTTAAGTTGAATCTAGTTACTCAACTCGTAATTCAGACCTTAGACTAGTTTAGTTTCTACACCTTGGTCGAATTCGGTAACTATATGGAAGTAATAATTATGTTGGCCTGAAAATTAAAAATCAGATCACTCTCAAAAGGAGAAAGAAAGAAAGAAATTCAAGCATTGTAGTCCTTTATTGAAGTAATAATTATGTTGACCTGAAACTAGGTTTTATTTTAATTTTTAAAAAAAAAACAAATAGTAACTAATCTACAGGTTAACCTATTCAGCCTGTTTCCTTTTGTTTTTTTGGTGGGGGGCAGTTACAGCTAAGAATTTAAAAAGGGTATTAAGGGACAGTTACAGTTACTATAATAAGAGTATATTTATGCAAAATCCGAACGATAAAATATATTTATGCAAAATCCGAACATGTCAAGGAAAGAAATCACTGCCATACCTTAATCAAATCATACTTGCTAATCATAACCGCCAGCTCAAGAATTTGACCGTTGAGCCGCTCCCCTGCCTCAATTCAAACACACAGTCCATTGCCTCTCAATAAAACCCTAAAAACCACACATTTCAAATCAAAAGGTAAACCATCTTCCATCTCTTTCTTTAATTTTCTGTCATCTCTTTAACCCTCTTTCTCCATGCACAGTTTTCTTTGAAGAAAATGTCAAGGATGAAAACCGTTGGCAAGCCTCCACTTGCTAAATCGCCCACCAGGCTGCGTCCTCGCCGTTCTATTCGATCTGAATCCACCACTTCACAGACTCCTCCTGGTAGGTTTGTTGTTTATTATAGTTCTTGTTTGCAGTTGTTGTTTGTTGGGTTTAAAGGTTTTTTAACAAAGTTTTTGGTTGTGTCAGGTTCTTTAGCTAAATCTCAGAGACCAAACCGGAAATGGGACATGGAAGAATCTGATCTCCGCCCTGAATACCAATCAATATCCTGGGAATTACGTGCTCTAGCGAAGATGGCTCGCGGTGAATTTGGAAATGGGGAGTCTAGTAATGGTGGAGTTGGTCTAAGTTTGAGTGCAAATTCTAGCCCTTTGTTTGAGAGAGGCAGGTTTTATGAGGAGTATTCTGTTAGGAGAAATGAGAGGTTGAAGAGAAAGAAAGGAGACACAGGTAATGAGGTGAAGACTCCTTGTAATCTTGGAGTAACTATTGAGTCTTCAAAGAGGAGGGATTCGAAGAAGCTTGAGAGCTTGAGGAAATCTGTTTCTGCTGCTTACTATGTGGAGAGAAATGAGAATTCAAGGTACATGTTGAGGAGCATGAATAAAGAGAACAAGAAGCCTCCTTTGCCTGTTTACAATTACGAGAAATCTGTGCTTGCAAGTGAAAGGAAAGTTACTGCTCGGAAGGCTAGGAAAATCTGAGTGTTCGAATTGGGTTTTAAAGATGGTTTTATTGATTTTGAATCTTCTTTGGGAATTTGCTTTGTAAGGGAAACTGGATCCTACGTCATACTCTTATGAGTATTATTATTGTTTCAAAAGCCTGTTTGGGTTCAAGCATGTATGGAGTATAGTTTTTATTGTTTTTTAAAGAATTTTTTATTTAAAAATATATTAAAATAATATTATTTTTTAAAAAAATTATTTTAAAATCAACGTATAAAAATAATTTTAAAATACTAAAATAATATTAATTTAAAATAAAAAATTTTAATTTATTTTAAAAATATTTTTAAAATATAAAAACCAGAATTAATGTTTGTTGATTCCTTGCATCTCTGTTTTGTCCTTAGATGCACGAGGTGATAGGATTATTATCAGCTGGCTGCATCTCTCTCCAGAAACTTGATTGGAGGCAAGGATTTTTTTTTTCTGAGATTTAGAGTCCTTGTTAGAATTTATTTGATGGATGGTTATGGTTGTTTTTTATTTAAAAATATATTAAATTTATATTTTTTATTTTTAAAAAATTATTTTTATATCAATGCATAATTTGAAAATACCCAAAAAAATATTAATTTAAAATTAAAGAAAATAATTTTTAAAAAAATATATTTTTAAAACATAAAAATAAACAAATTGTTATTTACCTAGTAAATAATTTACGCAACTTGATAATTTGTGAAGAACGGTCTCATTTAATATTCTCCCAGCTTGGCTTCAGCTTGCATTTTTCCAACATGTCAGTAGCACCCGCCTCAATACTCTCAAGACTGACATGGATTTTGGGGATAACTACAGTAGCTGGGAGAGATTTTAGCAACCATGGACGGAACATGCATCAAAGGGGAAAAATCATTGAAATTCTTGCAATATATCTGTTCAGTGCTGGTGATGATTATGCCTTGAATTTTGACAAAAATCATCAAACAAGAGCTGATATGATAATAATTCTAATTTGAATCCAAAACCTATCACAGTACGAGGAAGAAGTCAACAAATCTTTACAAAACTACGAAGGATCACGATTTTTGCAAGTATAAAAAACTATGATTATGGCTATTAAGATAGCAACAGGAAGTGCAGAAGTGCACAAGGTGTACAAAACTGATAGTGTTCGTAAACAGCGTTGTATCTTATGTTGTAACTAGAAGATATGCAAGGCCTTTCAAATATTCGACAATTTCAGATCCTCCTAGCTTTGAACTCCCAAATACTCTATCAACGAAGGTAATCGGGACCTGAGCCAAATTCAAAACCAAAATCAACTAAAGTCAAGGATCTTTGGACAATACTATCAAGTAGTCTACAGTACAAATTTCAACACAAACAACATAACCATACATGAAAGAGAAATTGGGTGAGATCAATAACCACACAGATAGAGGTTGTTAACAGAGAAAAGAAGCAATACAACTAAAAGAAGCTGTAAACTGTAGAGCTTTCAGAATTATCTAGAGTTTACCCAGCACTATCTTTAAATATTCAGAATTCAATTGGAATTTTACTGTTCAACAGATATTATTATCCAACAGGCATGATGACAAGAATATAGTGTACACTAAATGAACAGGGAATTGAAACGTTTATGGAACAGGGTAAACTATTGGCATGTCCTAGGCTATGTAGTTGTTCAAGCCACAACCAAGATGAAGAAAGCATAAATCAAGATGCATAGCCACACATGCATGAAAAGCGTAATCTCAAAAGTCAGGGTAGTCAAAGTTGGCAAGAACAGTCACAATATTGTATGACGTGAAATGAACCAAAGCACACAATAACAGTCCATGTATATTGATTTTAATGATAAACCACAATAACTTGAAATACAACACTACCTCCTCAATATGGTAGCCTTTTCTGGAGGCCCGAACAATCATCTCCATTTGAAAGACATATCCCTTGCTAACCACAGAACTGATAATATCTTCAAGCACTGATTTCTTATAAAGTCTTCGAGAAAGAAGTAATTTCAGTTCTAAATCACCAAGTATCAGGCACTAAATGAATGAAAACCTTACAAAAATTCATACCTGAAAGATCCTGTCAGATCAGATACACCAGGCCACAGAAGTGTTTGAGCAAGAACATTAGCTCCCCTACTAGTTAGCTTGCGCATTAGATTCCACCCATGTACGCCTCCACCCTTAACATATCGGGTCCCAGTAACTATGCTTGCACCAGTCTCCAACTGTTTCCTAATGGCATATCATGGGGAAAAGGCCAGAAAACTTTAGGACATCAGCAACTATGGTCTAATGAAAGAGCAAATGAGTGTATAGAGCATATAAATGCACATTGGAAAAGGTTGCTTACTTGATAAAGCTTGGCAAGTACTTTGGCTGCAAAATATAGAGAACACAGATCAGGTTAACAAAACAAGCCATTATTTTCATTTCCAATTCCAACCATGAGCACGCTTGGAAAAGCTAAATAAGCAGCTAAAGCTCATATGGCCCATCATGCATTCCTGTTTGAACTTTTCATTCATTTCTATGGGAAAGGACAGGATTTTCAAGTAAGATATACACAAACAACATGCAGAAGATCCCAAGAAAAAAACTCTATTAGTAGACATCTATAAATATAGACACCACCAAGAGGCTTCAATCACTCAAAAGTTACAAGTTAGAACTAAATATTAAACATGTGAAAACAATTGCGTAATGCTTACATGGTGAGATAGATCAGCATCCATGATGACAACAAAATTCCCCGACGCATGCTTCAACCCATGAATGTAAGCCGTGCCTAGCAACATAAACAAACATCAAGAAGCAGTTTTTTTCGATTCTTATTATATTTATCAAACACAGAAACAATGCTACCTACCTAGTCCAAGCTTCTTTGCTCTAGGTCTTAACAACTGCATCATCAAAACCAATCAGAGATAATTAATTACACACTATCATCTCAAGCAAACCCAAAAACGAAAGATTGATCAACCCCATTGAAAAGGTCTAAAAGAGTCAACTTTTGATTGCCATGATACACTTACAATGTGATCTTCACCATATACTTGCTGTAACTGTTTAACAACTTCTTGAGTACCATCAGGGCTCCCATCATCCACGATAATAATTTCAAAATCAACATCCCTAATCCAGTCATGACAACACAAATTGCATTAATTAACCTTCCAACTAACAGATGATCACAGTAATTTAATCATTTCTATGCTAAAAAAAGCAGAATTCGAAGCAGAAAATTTCCGAAAGCAGTAAACTTTGATGCCATCAAATCATGATGATAGAGAAAAAGAGAGAATTCGAAGAGTGGAATAACCGGAGGTGTTTGAAGATGAGATAAACGATGAGTGCAATGTTGAGACGTTCGTTGTACGTTGGCACTATTATGCTGTATTTGTTCTTCTTCTCTTTCTCCATTTTTGTTCTGATTGTAAACCCTAATTTTGGAGCAGAGCTGAGATTAGAAGAAGGCGCAAAATTTTACAGAGGGAGAAAAGTCCCCCGGTACGAATCCGTGGTGGTGGTGTGGTGGTGGCGATCGAGGAACGAAGGGATGATTTGGGTTTGTAGGCCGGTTTGTTCGATATGGGCTGAAGCTTCGTCTTTTGGGTCAACCTTAGATGGGCTAGACACGGTTAAGAAGGAAGGGAGCATAAGCCTGGAAAGTAGAAACCACGGTAAAAAGTTTTCAAAAATTAATTGCAGTCCTTAAGAATAGAGATAACAACTGGCCACGGTTTATAATTATTTTTTAAAAAAATATCAGATATGATATTTTTTTATATAAAGAATTTGAAATGTAAATTTAAAAGTCAATGTAAGTAAGGTTAAAATATTTTATAATATAAAATAAGACATGCAATCGATTGAGTTTATTAAACTTATTTATTTAAATAAATAAATAATAAATATATATCTTAAAAAATTCATAACTTAAAAGATAAAACACAAATGAAACTAATTAAATAAATTAATATCGTAAAAAATATTATGCAAGGCCAAACACATCAACAATATAATTTAAAATGAATATTTTTTTATTTTAAAAATAAAACTTAATTTGAATAAAAACAAAATATAGATGAATTAGAATAATACCTTGAAAAATAAAACATGAATAAAACAGAACTACTAAAAAAGTATTATATTGAAAAAAACATGCAAAAATCGTGACCAGCGTCATGAGATCGGGATAAACTCATAGAAAAAGACTTGAAAATAATCACAAAACTAGTATTAAAAAAACTAATGTAGAACAATAAAACCGCACGAAACCGAATTCCCAACAAATTAAATGTTGAAAGATGAAACTATAAAGAAAAAAATAACTACACAAAAAGTTTGAGAAAAAAAACCGAGGGTGAGGAAAAACATTAGTTGGGGAGATAAAAATTTTCAATTAGAGGATTTAATTGGATTGAAAAATAACTTTAATAAAAGAAAAAAAATAAAAAGAGTGAGGGTTAAACTGTAAAGAATAAAACAACAAAAATTTTGATTGAATGATGAAATTGAAAGGGAAAAAAAACTCAACAAAAATGTCAAGAACAAAATTAAAATTTTTTAAATGACTAAAATGAAAAACCAAACATGTGAGGAATTGCAATTGGATGGTTAAATTAAAAAGAATAAAAACTTCTATAAATGAAAAAGAAATGAAATAACAAATTAATAGAATGAAGATTGGGATTGAAAAGTACAAAATAAATAGGACAATGATGTAAATTACTTGTTATGAACAAAAAAATAAAAGAAAAAAAATCAAACAATTAGTGGTGACAATCCAACCACTGTCAGGTACCATGTGTCATTCTAAATGGAAGAGGACACAGTAAAGCATCTAGAGAGATAGCAAAATGCCAGTTACATTTATTGGGTGACGTCACACGCATTACTTGAATGCCATTCACACATTAGGATATGATAAACATACTCTAACCGTTTTAAGCATTAAAAATATTTAAAAAAAAATTCTTGAAAAATATCAAAATACCTTCGAATGATAAGCTTATGTTTTGTCTCTTCTAATATTAAAAATATGATTGCATTATGCATTAAAATTTAAAAACCCTAAAATACTTTTATCTAGCAGCACAGTAGTTTTTTTTTATTTACTATAAGAGCAAATGTGTATTTTTATTGTGTTAGAAACCTATACAAAGTTAAGAAAATCACTGATCAACAAGTTTATATCTTGTTGACTATAGGGAAAATAATATTCATATCATTAAAAAAATATGAAAAAAAAGCATCAACACCTTTATTTAAAAGGTTTGATTTTTTTGGACGGAAGAATAAATAAATAATTTTATTGTAGCTCAAGAGATATTTTATTATAAATTAAATTACAGTAAAACATTCATGCCATTTAATGTTTTTTAGACAATAAAAGTTTTTGGATCATCTAAATTTACCTAATATAAATCTCATACCCTCTAATTTTACCTGAAAGCAAAAGTTGATGGATGTTCATAATATTTTTTTTTCATACTTAGTTTTTATTAAATAAAATACATATATTATGAAAAAATAAAATATTTTTTATTTTATAGAAAAAAGTAATAAAAAAACTACACAATTGGATTTATTTTATTTATATCAATGTCAATTCTTTACTTTTAAAATTATTTGATCGAAAATTCGAGTTATTTTTGAATCATCAAGTCATATTGAACTATCTGTGTTTCCAATTTATTGGACATATATGATTATATAATGACATGTAGCTTGATGATCGAAGGGTATCTTAAATTTTTAATATAATAAATATTATATTTTAAAAAAATATATCTAAATGAGACAAAACTGGTATAGATCATTATGAAGCTTTTAACCACCGCGAAAATGTCATGAAATCACAATTTGCCACAAAAAGTCCGATGATTAGATGGCAGAGAGTTAATCAACAAAGTCTTCATATCCAACGACCTCTGGTTCTCTAGACTGAGAGAGATTTCTTCTACAGCCGTTTACTTTTATGATGACTACAGCCGTTTACATGGTCTTCTTAGCAAGCCACGTCAAGAACCGTAAAAGAGATGGTGCAGTCACGCCACATCAGGACTTAATCTCTGTTATTACGAAAGAGTCCCTGTATTCACTAAAATGGCAAATGTACCCTTGCTTGCTATAAATAAAACTCAGTATTAGACAGGGAAAGAACTAGATTGTTTGTCTCTTGGGGTTAATTAGGGTTTTGCACAGAGAGAGAAGAAGAGGAGGAGCGATGAGCAGAAGCTTAGGGATTCCGGTGAAGCTACTACACGAGGCTTCCGGTCACATAGTGACGGTGGAGCTGAAGAGCGGAGAGCTTTATAGAGGAAGCATGGTAGAGTGCGAGGATAACTGGAATTGCCAGCTCGAGAGCATCACTTACACTGCTAAGGTACCACTCCTTTATTTTTTTTTATCCATGCTTATGAAACCTTAGGTTTTGCGGCTGTAGAGTGAAATTACGAGTTCGAAGCCTTTTCGTTTACTGTTTTGTGAAACCCTGGGATCTAGTGCGTGAGATTGGGAAAAGTTTCGTGGGCTTTTTGAAAATTTGTTAACCAATGTTAGTGTTTTGTTGCGGAGGAGAGGGGAAGGAAGTTGTGACCTTGAAACCCTAAATTGAGTATGTTTTTCTTTGCCGGCTTTTTTAAGTGCTTTTTACAGGTAATGATGTGGGATGTTTTTTTAATCATGCATTGACACGCTATGCTCTCCGTGAATTTTGAATGTATTTGCTTTTAACTGTTTAAATTGATGAAATGGTTATGATATGATGTTAAATAATGCTGTTGCTGTTGTTGCAATGGAATGTGAAATAAATTTAGTTTAAAGTGCAGTTAATCAGTCATAAAGATTTAAATGAGAACTTTCAGTTTTGAGATGGATGGATGGATGCAGATGTGGTAATGCTTAAAGATTTTAGAGGGCTGATTTTAATTGCTTGCCATTTGGTTTTTATATTGTCCCGTAGCGATCAGTGTTTTGATTTTCGATCAAGCTAATCAATTTGAATTGCTGTCTCTTTGATGCTCGCCGATGCAAATCTCTTGAGATTGGATGCTATGGCTATTGTATCTGGGTTTTTATTGGTTTTTAATTTTGGTCTTCCACGTGACAGGATGGGAAGGTCTCACAGCTTGAGCATGTTTTCATTCGTGGCAGTAAAGTCAGGTAGCTAATAATATCCTCAGTAAAGCTCATGTAGTTATTGAGACAGTTTGTTGGATTTTAACATATTGACTGTAATTGGTTGATGATAATGTGAAATTTAAACAGATTCATGGTCATACCTGATATGCTAAAGAATGCACCCATGTTCAAGCGTTTGGATGCTAGAATCAAGGTATCTCCCACTTTGCGAGCCCTTGTATTCTATTGAATGAGTCATTTTTGTGGCAATCTCTAATTAACCATTTCTTATGTGCTTGAAGGGTAAGAGTGCATCGCTAGGTGTTGGCAGGGGAAGATCTGTTGCAATGCGGTCCAAAGTAAGCATTTTGCTCTCATTGATATCTTAAATTTAATTCTTTTGTGGTCTTTTGAGCCCAAAACACTTCAACAGCTTTGTATTTCAGCACCTCCAACTATTTTTATTTGTGGTCAGCTTGTAAGGACTAACTAGCGGCTGTACTCTTCCTGCAGGCTCAAGCTACTGGTCGTGGAGCAGCCCCTGGCAGAGGCGTTGTACCACCTGTCAGGAGGTAATCCGCGAGTAGTTAGGATCCCTGTTCTTCAATCAAATTTGGTGTATAAGGTTGACTTTCGTAGTGCCTTTTGAGATAACGAAAAATGAATCCTGGGTTATGAGTGCCAAAATCTCGTCTTTTATGCATGTGTTCAATTTTGGTATTGGATTGTTTCTTCTAGTGATATGATGACCAGTCAACTTCATATGCCAATCATGGGGCAAAGCATGTCACCTCGAATGCGTGTTGTGCTTTGTAGATGCTTATGTTCTTATTTTTATCCACTGTCATCTTGTTGGTTCTAGCAGTTTGGCATCAAAAAATCAGTATCTGCTCCGCAGAAAGACATTTTGATCGTGTTGAAAAATTGAATGCATATCTACAATTAACTGCTAGATGCGAGGAGCTTAAAACTCCTCTTCCTGTCTTCTTTTCATCCTTTTGGCACTGCTTGGATGATGTACAATGTCGATTTAAATAATTTTTCTTGAAAAAAATTGTAGAGCTGACCCCGCAAGATTTCACTACAAACCGGATCATTGACCTGCCATGTTAAAACAAATTCGATTCAGGCCAGGTCACGGAGCATACCTGTAAAGCCAGGCTATACAGCTGTGTTCCCACCCATATTCCTGTATGCAGGCACTTAAATTTTAATATCGGTACGCAGGAACTGTACAAAGGTGCAGTCGAGTTTTTTTTTTTCCCTTCTTGTTTGGTTACAGCAATGGATGGATGCATTTTATTGGACGGGAAGGAGCATTTATAAATACCATAAAAATAAAAAGAAGCACAAAACACGGAGGCGTGCAATCCCATAATCATCAAACTAGTGGAAGTAACCATAGAGTTCCAAGAAGCAAATGCACAAATTGTGCGGGTTCGAGCCATCTGTCGTGGGACCTGTAAGAACAACCCTGAAGAATCTAAATGGAAGTAGAGCTTGTGGCCCGGTTATGGGCCATGATGCAAACTGACCAGCCTTGCACATTGTCTGGTCGTTCTCGTGCACTCTCAAGTTTGTCCAGGTCTTCCCATCCAGTGAACCCTGGAAAGCATTAAGGAACGACAGTAACAATGGTGGATTATTGAGCATTTAATCTATTTAACCCTTTTGGAGAACTGAACAGGGATGAATGAACTTGTACCTGCAAATTCCAACATCTTATGAAGGCTCTTGACCCATCTTGTCTCAAAGTGTAGTGGTTGCACATAAGCTGCATCAGTCACAGCAGGAAGCTTACAACTCGGGTCGAAAACTAATAAGTTGGAGGTTGACTGTTTCATGATTGTTACAATATTTCTCTGTTTGCTTTAAGATTCTCAGAAATATAGCTTATTAAAAGAGGATTTTGAAAAGGTTGCGATGAGTATTGGACAAAAACCTGATGATCTTGGCCGATGTCAACCATCCACCATGCATGTATTTGTCCACCTTCCACACGAGGCCCAGCAAAACACGTTCCCTGATGCACGAAAGGCAACTCAATTACCAAAGAAACACACTATACATAATATATGTTGCGGACATATCATTCATACTAACCTGGTAAGTTCGAGACACTAAAGCCTTGGGGTCAGTGTATCTCGAAGGGGGGCTGCTGGCAGTGATCGTGATTCTCTGGAACATTCAGTTCGAGGATAAGCAGCGGTTTATTGAATATGCTTGATGTAAGTGTAAATGGTTACAGGTGACAAGTTATCTTTGTTTATATAAATATATTTAATTTATTAATTAAAATTTATTTAATATTAATATTCATCAAATATTTTATTAATGAATCTAATATTTAATTAATAAATTTAAAAGTAAAGATAAAATTCCCGAGACAAAAATATTTTTCTAAAAAAATTATTAAGTTGTTATATTTATGAGATTCCTATTGCATTAAAGCATTGTTCCTAAATGTTCATAGTCAATGCTTTATTAGGACTGAATATTAATTAGAGTTGATCTGACTAATACATATTATATTATTTTTTTATATAAAAAAAAACAGTTGTTCTCATAAGCTGATGTATGATAGATACCTAAAACTAATATGTAGATGCTTGGTAACAAATTGGCAGATATTAGGTATAACATGAATTATATAAAAGTATTTGAGTAATCAAGAGAGGATTCATCATTCTAAGTGAATTAGAAAAATACTCCACATGTTCTTAGACGATATTGATTGTAAATCATTGCGTAAGGTGGAATGAGATTTGAAAAGAATTTCAAATCTTATTCAAATAATCAATACCTATGGTATTGAGAACAAACATGATTTAACATAATAAACACACTACATGCTATAATATCTAAATCAAAACATTATTGGTGAAAGGATAATAAATACAATAAGAAATTAGTCACAAAAAAGTTAAATCAAACCACTTATGAATTTTCTAATATTTGAGGGATCATGACATGTTACTAGACATTATATTTGATTTTCAAATAGAAATAAATTAATTGTTGAATTGATAATAAATTAAATTGTTTAATTTATTTAATCATACTTTATTTAGGACTATGATTTATATTTGAACCAACTTATTAGGAAATCTAATAGTTCACACATATAAAAACAATTAGTCAAAAATTAAAATGAAATGATTAATCAAGTGTAACTTGATTGTAAATAAATTTTTAAAAATTAAAGACTAGAATGTAATTAATATAGGGGATTATAATTCTAAACCTAGAAACAGTTCTTATTTACTATTTATAAGTTTTTGGACTTTTTTATAAATAAAATATCATACTTCTTATTTCCTGAAGTATGATTAAGTCAAGGTGAATAAAGTATAGCAAGTAAACACTTAAAACATAAAAGAAAAAAGCTAGTACTTTAAGGTATAACAATCTCTTTCTCTTAAAAAGATTTAAGGGAATTATCACTAGTGGTTTATATGGATTATCATTAGAGACCTAATATTTAAATGACTTATAGTTTGCGATAACTCAACTTTAAAGCAATTATTAAAAGGAAAAAAAAAACATTTAATCTTCAAGGAATCTTCATGTAAACCCTTAACAATCCTAATATGTCTAATAAAATCCTTAACTCTTGAAAAAAAAATTTAATTTATAATTTTCACTGAACACATATATTTTAAGAAACCCGACATTTCACTGGTTTATCTATAGATACTTCCACAATATATATATATATATATATATATATATATATATATATATATATAAAACACAAAATTCACCTTCGCCAAAAGGGGATTAATCCACTGATGTTCCCCGTAAGATGTACCAGCAAAGTAGAGTACTCCATTGCTGTCACCATCAGATATGTACTGAAGCTCCTTGTAGCTAGATCGCCTATGTTGAAACCTTAGGCTACAAAAATAAGACACTTGGCTACTATTTTATTATGCCATGGCTCATCAACAAGCATCACCTCAGAAGCATGGAATTAAAAAGTAACCACTTTGACATAGAAATTACATAAGCTAGTAACATGACTCAATAGATGTTCACTCTCATTTGACTTTGACAAGCCCTCAATTTTATTTATTTATTTATTGGCGTTTGTGTCAATTAGGCAAACAAACCCCCATGGAAAAAATCACATTTACCATATATTCATCACATTTCATCAACCCATCCCAACCTAATGGGACTAAATTATAAACAAACTATGACAAACTTACCTTATAGAACAGACTATATAGTTTACAACTCATTCCAACTGGGTTGAATTGAAAAAAATGTGGCCATTGATGAATTTTTTTTTTTTTTGCAGTGGCTCATTCGCCAAATTATACAAGCATAGGAGCTAAATTGGGGAATTTTGGTAGTAGTTAAGAACCTCTACTACTCTAGTGGAGCCAAGGAATAATAATCAGCTGCCTCCATGCAAAACTTGGATTAATTTGGACAGATATCAATCTCCACTATTGGACAGGTTAAGATAAAAAAGGATCAAAAGGCTAGGCACTCTTACAACCAAGATCAAGACACATGAACGTGAAAAGTGAAACTAGCATCTTATACTTACTTTTGTTCATTCCCAGGCCTTAGGGATTCGAATTCTACATAACTGATGCCCTCTCTCACCTGTGACATTAGCAAGCGTGAAATCTAGATGGTGAAAATGAAAAGCAACATTTTTTCTCAAAAATCTCAACTCTTTTGAAACATGATAACTTACAAGATCGTGAAAGATGGGAACATGCCTGCCTAGGTTGCTCTGCCCCAGCTGCAACGTGATAGCAGGAGTTCAGGGCACAATTCTCAATAGATTGGCTAGTTGTTCTTTCCATATTCAAAGCTTACTTACCTTCTTAAGCAAGTCGTGTGGCATCAATGGAAATCGCACAAATGGCAAGAAGTCATCCAGGGATTGAAGCTTGTCCTTGAAAAGGAGGTCAGGAGTTGAAAGTGCAAGTAGCTCAGATACCTCCTCCCATCCACACAATTCTCTAGCTCTCATACCCCACATGATTATTGCGTTGAGGACTCTTTCTTCAGATGTTACAGTTAGATCTTGATGCTGCAAAACCCATCCTTTGTTATAGAGAATGTTTATGATTATATTATTTGCCAACAATCACAAATTGCTTTTAAGGAAGAACTTATCAGAGTAATGTATTTCACATGTTATCCTCAGTCCATTTTAAATTTAAAACAACTAAAGCACGACTTTGAAATTCCATCTCCAAAATCCTCTTTTATCCCATGTACTGAGCTGTCTAATCCATTCATTCCTTTGCAACTAATGAGCAACATAGCAGTAAACCACTACCATATCGTGGACCTACCTCCACTGTCAAAAAGGAAACAGTATTCTACATACAAAGAGCTTGCTCTTCTGGATTTTTTGGACCATTCAATCCTGGATTCTATTGGCAGAGCACACTTGTATTGACACAGCCTATAAATCCTCTAATCAACCCTCAATTTCAAAGTTGTCAATTTGAAGAATGAGAACCAACCTGAACGATATTGCTAAAATTTGACTCATCTAATAAGATGAAGTCAAGGCTTGCGGTGGTACAATAATCGAAGTGCATAGCAAATTTCCTCTCACATGTTTCTTCAATGAGTTTACATGATGGAATTGATGACACCGCTTGAAGGATTGGACATACTGAGTCCTGCAACAAAGTTCAATAGTTAGCTTCATCAGCAATAACCAACTACATTCCCAAATTTGTCTGCTTCGTCGTCCATTAAATTTGTGCATAATAGAAAACACTTGTTGTATGACCTTCTTCCACAAGGAGAACTCCATCCCTGCATATAATATGGACATGAAAGGTATCAATATCTTTTAATTCAATGTCATAAAGGGGTCACTTCTTTTGTTTTCAGAAGCCCGAAATCGCAAGCCACTTCTCCTTCTTTTAATTCTAGTCAACAAGAAGCATACTGTATCAACAAAACAAAGATATGATTCTACAAAAATTTTCTGGATTAAATTATTAGTAATATAAGGCTTAGCTACCTCAGAGAGACACTCTAAAAGTGTTTTGCAGCATTCTTGGTAAAGGTGAGTGACCCCAAATTGATCAGCTAACAAAAGAACCTGGAGTAGCA
The DNA here is from genome assembly GCF_951802175.1 of Populus nigra. Classification (NCBI taxonomy): domain Eukaryota; kingdom Viridiplantae; phylum Streptophyta; class Magnoliopsida; order Malpighiales; family Salicaceae; genus Populus; species Populus nigra. Next base: position 603,557 of record NC_084855.1, on the reverse strand, counting down.
AGGTTCCAAATTCCACAGAATCTTCCAGGCTGAGTACTCCGCTATACAAGAATTCAAGCATGACCTTGAAGGCTTCAGGTGACACATCGCTTAAGAAAACCTCCGAGGAGCTACTCTCACTCATTCCATTTGTAAACATCTGCCAAAGCAACTATTTCCTTTAGTAATAATCCATCTGATTTGGAAAATCAATAGACCAAAGCATTGATAAAGAAAATTCAGGATAAAACCTCAGTAGCAATGAACACAAATGGCATATATAGACCATCACATATTTGGTCAGCCATTAGATAAAATGTTTTCAAGGTTTGCCTTGGGAGCATATGAAGTTTCTGTTCTATGTGTACTAAGAGACTATCTCATCAGTGTGTGTCAATACCAATGACATGTAAATGTTTCAGATAGATAATTATTAAATACCACCACCAACCAATTCTGAGCTGAAAAGTTGAAAACATGTATCATAGTTTAAAATCATCAAAAGACCTTTACAGAAATATCCTTACATCATTTTATTAAAAATATTACAACATCTCTATAATTTCTTGGATATCAGTGCACACTAGTCAAATTCATTTAATCAGGTATTACTGAATCATCAGTCCCTTTTACCATGAAATACACTTTCATAAACATTTCCAAAACATGCTATACAGAGGACATGGAGACACAACACAAGCTAGATGAAGATGGCTCACCTTTAAAAATGGAACACTCCATAAACTTAGAATGACTTTGTGAAGTTGAGCAACAAGACCATGACCCTCAATGTAAATGTTTATGTCGCTATAGTCTCCAGTCGACTGCAACTGCTTAAGCCTTTTCACATTCATAGGTAGTTGAGAAGGAAATGCCATACAGCAATGGGGCTGGAAGCTTGGATATGATAATTCCACACTCTTACCAGAGTCAAATAACTTTTTATTCAGTTTAAATCGTTCCACAGTTTCCTCACACTGCCTCACCAGTGGCATCACTTCAAATTGTAAGCTCAGAGCCCGCAAAGAACCAAGTTGCGCCTCTGAAATCTATATCAAAGAGGGAACACCAGTGAGATTAAACAGCCCAAGAGTAACTAGAAGTGATGCGGGAAGCTAGATTCATTCTTAAAAGAAATGAACATGACAATAAAACAAAAGGCGGAATCATCCTCAATGAAGATGCATAAAATCTGGAAATGTGGAGCGGTGATGATACCTGTGTCTGGCCAGTGTATATATATTGAAGAAGTGCATGAAGAATTGGATATGATATGTTCTGGAGCTGAATAACATCTTCATTATGCAAGCTCAGAGGAAAATTACCAGATGCTTGTAAGATAACCTTATGAGCTGGGACAAGTCTTTTGTCCTTGCCAACAATGAACAATACATCAGACAATTCCCAACTCTCAAGAAAATTTTCAAGTCCCCATTTCTCATAGCTCAGCTGTTCACCTTCTAGCTCCTCTTCCTTCCCCTCATATTCTCCGGAGTCAACTTGCTTCCATAGCAACATATGATTATTTGGTAATGGCAACACATTGACATTTCTATACCCGACATGTTTATCCCAACAGCTAAGACCAACATACCGAACACTACAGTTTGGGTTCGAATCTAACCACTGAAACACAAGATTCTGAAAAGGGTATCTCCCTTTGCCAACACTAATCAATCCATCATAAATACTGATCCAATAACTTTGAAAAGTGGAAGAGCAGCAAAGCGCAACTCCCTCCTCATCAACAACTGTTTTGCCATTAACCTCAATTTTCAATCGGCGATTCCTATGACTCCCAAGAATCACAGTATAATGAGGACTGTTATCCCTCTTATAATGGTAGTGTTGGCTTCCTACATTCTCCCTAAACACCACTGTAACATCATTGTGAGCAAAAGCATCAAAAGCCACACAGCCTCTTCCTGCTTCCTTAAATTTCAAATCTTTTCTCCAAGCACACTGAAATGGTGCTACCGTGAGAAACTTCTTCTCTTCTATCATCTCTTCCTTACTATTATAAAAACCGCTAGCCCACACTCAACTGACGCACTTGCGCTATAGAATAAGCAATACTTATCGGAGCCTCAAGACACCAAGAAAAGGGCCCCCACCTTATCTCTCTGATAAAGAAGACATGAACAGTTGTATTAGATTTTAAAGACAAGTAACTGGCTCAAAAATTTTCATAGGTCAAATAAAGAAAGCCCATCAAACTCGATCAAATCATGACATATTTATAGTAATAGAAATTTGAATTAAATAAAAATAGTAGTAATGGTAGTAACCCAAAATAAATTATCTAGAGAGAAAGCTGGAATCTGCCAGAGAAACAACCAACCAACTTGACAACAAATCTGAACTCATCATCAATCCTACACCACATTCTTATTTGTAAGACAAGAACATACATAAAAAAATCTTTACAAAAATTAACCTTCCCCTCAAAAAAAAAAAAAATTCATACCGAAAAAAGCCCGTGAACAATATGTATGATGATAACTAGCAACAAAATATCAGATTCAATGTAAAGGTGGTTTCTTTTTTTTTTTCCGTCGATTTTTACCTTGTAGAATATTCAAGAAACCATCTTTGTCAGCAACTTGAACACGAAATGTAACGAGAACCAGACAAAAGAAAAATATACTTTGATCAACTTGAAAAGGATTTAAATCTTATGAAAGAGTGAAGTGGTGGAGTGGGAGATTTTAGTCTTGTTTTTGTAAGGATTAGGCTGCCACTTGGATTATAGGTAAATGGTGGCTGTAGAGATTGTTTGAAAGCGAGACGTGGCACTGAGTGCTGGGCAGCTGGGTGTGCATGCTTGGACAAGGATGCTTCTCTCATATTTGTTACCTCCGTCCTGACATGACAAGGCCAGCTAGAGTTCAGGGATGAGAATTGAAACTGCCTCCATCAAAGTCATGTAAAAATAGATACGGAGATATTTTTTTATGTAAAAATGAATAAAAATACCAATATAAAGAGAATCTTGGTATCCCTCGACTCGATATTATTCTATACTCGAATTTATATATATTATATTTTTAGTTTTAAAATATATATCTAAAATAACTTATGCAGTTATTTTTCTAAAATTATCTTAATTTAGTTTGTTTATTAAATATAATTTTTTTTATATATAATTTTTATACCTTAATAAAATTAATTATATAAAATATATAAATATAGTCCATTGAAAATGATATAAAGGTGGATATGAAATTCGAAACCTCGATCTAATTTTATGACACTTCATTGTTATTTTTAATGTTGCATGTATGTGGTATTATGGTGATCATTTTTTAGGTTGGAATTTATTTGGTGATGGGAAAAAGAATAAAAAATTCTTATTTCTTATTAGAAAAGAGAGATGAAGTCATCATCTAATATTTCGGTAATTAAAAACCATAATTAGTCTCAGAGTTTGGATAAAAAAATTGATTGTGTATAAAAAAACGTATCATCCTTAATACATTTTATATAAGGTAAGTTACATTATTTATTTATCTGATATAAACTAAGATACTGTTGTGTTTTCTAGTTATTGATTTATCTAAGGTTTAAGAAAAATCCTCATCGGTAATGAGATCCTTATCTTATTAGGTTAAAATCTAACAATTCTAGAGTTAAAATATATTTTTGTATTTTGAAATAAAGGATTTTTACCTTTTTTTTGTTTGAGATTTTTTTGGAGAAAAATCAGGTATTTTTTAATGTCAGTTTTATATCTTGCAGTAAAAGTCTATAGTCCTATATTAGGTAAAATTGCTAAAAACAAATATACGAGGGACCCTAAATAATTTCAAAATGATCCCTGAATTTTTTCAAAATTTTCTTAGCTTTTTTAAAGGGCTTATTTGACTAAATATTAAAATAAAAACAAGTTAAAAAACTAAGAGAAAAGCATAAGAGTGTGTTTGTCAAACATACCCTTAGCTCAAAGGGCTGGACTAATTGGGCTTGAGGCCCAATCTTAGCCTAGTTTATTGGATCGACTGAAGGCCCAATTATTTTTTATAAGGATGGGATGGGATGGGATGGGCTAGGCTGGGCTAAGGGTCCATCCCATATAACTTGGTCACTGGCCTGACTAAATGACCAAGCTATGCAAAGCTTGCAGAACGTGAATTAATTCACATTCTGCAATGTTTTAACAAAAAAAGAAAAGATACAAATGAAGGAAGAGAAAGGAGAGGACTTGCCTAGTTAGAGGAGAAGTGCTACTAGTAGCGTGCCTGGTAACTTGAGGTGAAGGCTAGCATGGCTGAGAAAAAAGATGAAACAAATAGTTGAGATGTAGAGGAGTTGTTGTTGGTGCCGAGAATGGAGGGTGGTTTCTTTTTAAAGAGAACGAGAGAAATATTCTAGCATCTTCAACAAATTCAAACTGGTGTAGGGAGGTCATTTTTTGGTCTTTTTTTTTCTTTCGGGTCTCTTCCCTTTTTTTTTCTTTTTTTTTTTCTGATCTCCTCTCTTTTTTTTTTATCGATATGAAACGTCCCTATTTATAGGGCATAAGGGAGGTGACTTGGCTCCCATTGTCAAGTCTCAACTATTAAGCTCTTTGGGATTAACCACAACCATTGATGCCAAGCCAAAACCAACTAGTACTCTTAAACTAGGCTATCAAAAGCTAGTCGAGTCAGTGGTTTTGGATCGGTGTTGGAGCAGCTACATGGGGAACCACTTGACAAGAATCATGCTGGGAGGTAGTATTGTTGCAGACGGTAAGGGTGGTGTGTGTTTATCTTGTGAGAGGTTGAAGATAATCCACAATGCCTCCTAAATCAGCAACCTTTTTTTATTAATTAATTACCAAAATGATGTCATTTTACATAAAATGTGTCATTTCATTTAAATGAAACGACCTTGTTTTGGCGCTTTAGATTCAAATTAGGTTTAAAATCTCCCCTCTCAATCTTAGTCCTTAATTTTAGATTTATTCAATCAGATTCTTAATTAAAAATGTAAGTCATTGAAAGGATCTCGGAGACCCACCAAAGCACAAATGCCAGAATCTTTCAAAAATATAGATTCTTATTCGAAGAGTGCATAACTGCATGGATAAACTTACACTAACTCATCAGCTTGGGACCAATTTAGGATGTTCCTTAGAAGGTGTCAGGAAAGAATTAGAATGTAATACTATCGATTTATACAAATAAATTAGAAAAGGTTCTCTATTGATTCAAACGTTGTAAGGGATAACAAAAGAGGAAAAAACGAAGATTTCACATAGTACTTTTGATCAAAAAATCAATCTGATTTATTTCATATCCTTCGCTCAATGAGAAAGTGAGTCAGATTCTACAAGATCAAGCCTATAAGACTTAAGGAATGACGGAAGGGAATAAAAAAAAGAGAGGAAAAATAATAAATATAAATATAAAAAAAGAGTCCATATTCCAAATGAACAAATTCAAACTTGAAAAAATCTTTTTGATTCTCGAAGAATGAGAGGCAAAAGGATTGATCGAAAAAGATCTCTTGTTCTTATTCTTATTATAAGATCATGATTGGAACTGTATATGTTTGATAAAAAGAAGAATCTTCTCTTTTAAGAATAATAATAAAAAAAGTGTTCAAATAGAACATGAAGACGTGATTGAATTTGTTCTAGTTACTTTTTGGGATGGAGTGGATGGAGGAAAGAGCTTCTAGACTTATGAAAAGGGTTTAATGACTATGAAAGAATTGAAGGAGAAGCCATATGAGGTGAAAATATCATGTACGGTTCTATAAAGTGGTAGTAAAGATGACTTATTTATCAATTTTTTCATTATCACCCCTAGAAAACCAAACTCTGCCTTACATAAAGTTGTTAGAGTACGATTAACTTTTGGATTTGAAACCACTACTTAGTACTTATATACCTTGTGTTGGCCATAATTCGCAAGAACATCTTATATTTTTAGTAGGAGGGGGAAGGATTTACCCAGTGTGATATCATATTGTTCGAAGAATCCTAGATGCTGTCAGAGTAAAGGATCGTCAATAAAGGCGTTCTAGTGCGTTGTAGATTCTTATCTAAGACTTGTTTCATTTGATGATGCCATGTGAATTGCTAGAAACATGTAAAGTGTATGGCTAACCCAGTAACAAAATTTTTTTAAAGGGACTGAAACAGGCTACAATGAAACAAAAGATCTTCTTTTTAAAGAGATTTTGATTTGGAACTATTCTATGTCCAAGGTCCAATATTGGAATAATTTTATAGGTTTTTCTTAACTTTATCTGTGTCAACAAACAATTTAAAATGCCTTGATTTTTTTTAGAGAATGTCTAAGTCAAATAGCAATGATTTAAAACACTTCTTTTTACACTATTTTAGGAACCCAATAACTCAATTGCATGGATATGAAAAATACAAGATTTACAATCCTAGCAAGAAAAGGAGGGAAATGAATACTCAATTTAAAGTGAGTGAACAAAATTCCATACTCAATCTCATATACATATAGAATTTTGTAGAAAGATGTATTCAATGAAAGTCGTATGTATATCTTGGAGGGAGGTATATCATTTCTTTCGAGATCCACCCTATAATATAAGGTAAAAAAGCCAAAATAAATGATTTTATTAGTTCTTATAAAAGGAAAATTGATTATTACAATCCCTTGCACACTTATGTCACATTAAGGTGCCACAGAAAAAAAAACTATAAAATCTGATTCAAATTATTGTAATTAATTAGTTAACATTATTTTTTTGAAACATAGGGAAAAAATCATTGGCATATCAAATTCTCTATTGAGCCATGAAAAATTTTCAACAAAAAACATAAACAAATTCATTACTTGTTTTACACCAAGCAATACATTCTGAAGCAAGACTTGTTCAAGCGGATTGACTTATCAAGTTTCCATTGAAATAGAATCTATACAAGGAAAAACATTTGTCATTTGATGGTTATAAGGAATATCCCTAAAATATCTGGGTCGAAATATGGTTTCAAATTAAGTTTTGAATTGATGAATATTCCCGGAGAGAGTGGCGATGCCATACACACATTTTAAAAAAAAACTCATAAAATGATAGAGACAAATAAAGTTTTTGCACATTTTTGTTAATCCATGAATAGAGAAGACGTATATTTTAAATTAAGTTATTATATTTTTTTATTTTAAAATAAAAAATATTCTAGAAACAAATTTATTTTATATATTTTTATTTTCCTTACTCAAATATATTTTTATTTATTTTGTACACACAATTTTATATTTCACGTGGTTTAAAAAAAAAGTGCTGCCGAGCTTAAAGAAAAGCTGGTAAGAAATGTGCTGACTTCAAGCAATACAGGGATTGTGAACATGTTCAATCTATATAATTAATTGAATTCATTCTCGAGGCCTCTGCTACCTGGAACCTGTACCTATATAAATTATTTGGATCAGATTGAACAGAGGATTTCTTGAAGGCTACTTTGCTGTGAAGACGCAACTCTCTGGCTTGTGATGATGATGGCATAAATAACAGCAGCAACAGCAACACATAACCACATATTCTAACTTAGCCCATCTTCAATAAAAAACGGCATGAGACAAGCAAAATCTCAAACCATTCTATAAAAAACAGTTGTGCCCATCTTCAATCGCTAATTTCAAATGCGAATGATTCAACAAGAAACATACACAGAAAATCAAGCCTTGAAAACATTATTTTACTCTTGAGAAAGGAGAATGAAAACATCCCTGTTATGTTCAAATAGCATAAAAGAAAGAATATCAAAAGTTCAAAGAGAACTCAAAGCCTGATCCTCGTCCAGGGGCAACTTCAGTTGCTCTGTTATAACCCCCCCAACCCCCAAATTTTACTTGAATAAGGTTAGTCTTTTCATGTCAAATCATCTTATGCTTGTCAGTCCTGCTAAAATTTAGCTTCCAGTAAAAAGTTAGCAGGCTCGTTCTTCACAGCATAACCAAATTTAGAGGTGCTATACTTCCGATGTACGCCTGTTAGCTTCCCTGTTCCAGAATTCCTATGAAAATTAACCATAAGCCTTGAACATTCCCTGTATTTCCCAATAAGGACAGAAAAAACAAACGATGAGTCAACAAATGTCGATCTTGACATGTAGATGGAAACAGGTAAAGAGACACTCACCTGAGCTGCTCTTCTGAGTAGCTAGTATAATACTCGTTAGTCTTGCTCCATTGCTTTGTTCCACTAAGAGTACATTGAGCAGTATATATTGCAGCAGCAGCTAACAATGAAGGTGGAAACTTGAGCATGTCATATTCAACGAGACAGAGCTCAACAATGAAGAATGACAGAAGTTCAAGCTGCATGAAAATAACAACCGGTTTAATCAGTATCGCACACTAAAAAAAAACCAACGAGTGCAGTTAAATTATTTACAAACCTTCGTGTCACATTGTGAAGCCTTTAGGAATCTCCTCATAAAAACATATGGAGTGGGAACAGATAGATTAAACTGTAAGGTGTTCACCATGAGCTTCTCCTGCAGGAATTAAAATTCATATCGTATATGCATCGACATTCTGATCATAATGGCAATGAAAAAAACAATGACTGATTAAATATTAATATACCATGTCAAGCACTTCTTTTCTGCTGTATGCTTTATCAGAAATCAGAATGAGATCCTCAACAACTGGAACAGATACTTCTTCATATTTGCATGCAAGTAGCATGGCTGTCACTCCAACGAGCTGGAGTTTCTTTCTCGCTACGGGCTGGACTGCTAGAAATCTATCGATGAGATTGACAGTAAGGTATAAGGTCTCCTCCATCAATTCAAACTTGTAGTGCACCTGTTAATTCCATCAGATTTGTAAGCAGTTCAGATGAAACCAGACAACTAACTTTAATCTTTTAATCATTATTTAAGTAATAAAAACTGCATCTGCAAACCTCAATCAACCAATCAATGAGAATGCCTCTCATTCTCTCGTTGATGTCAAATTGCTGTTCCATGTAGTTTGGTGCGACAAAGCCAGATATCTGCAAATAATTTTCCAGAAAAAGAGTTAGGTAAGTGAACTGAGAAGGCAAATACTTCAAACGAAAAACCATAACCATACCATCAACAGAGCTATTTTCCATCCAACATGGTTAGACAAATAGACCTTCTAACATGTTTTGTAACATAAAGCTCCACCCTTGTTTATTTAAAATTTCAAAATAAATTTATAACAGCCCTTTTTGGCCTAAATATCTTAAATTAGATAGGAGCAGTGAAGGCTTTTGTTTATTTTTCACAAATTGTATACGAAGATAGATTCTGTGTCACCTCTGCTTTCTTGTAGAAATTGTATAAATCATCAACGTATTCAACTACAGCAAGTGGATTCTTCTTGTCGCAGCCGTCTATGTCCATGATCGGCTCTTCTTCAACATCTTCCATTTCAACTTCATCCTGTAGGAAACCAAGAATTCAATGGCACCCTAACCAGAGATACAACAGCAACACAAACAAATTCTAAAAAGTTATATTGCTAATACCATCCGGTCAATCTCCTCCAACATTGCCTCTGTATGTTGCACATACATTGGCACAGCAAAGTCATTACTGCTCTTGTAGTCCTCCACATCTATGATGTTACAATCTTCTGGCTCCCTAGAAATTGGTTCCGATAGAACTGGTTTTTTTATTTCCTGTTAACATAAACAACTCTCAGTCCCATCTCATAATTTACCCCCGTATATCCACCCTAAAAATTAACAGCAAATTCAATTCTTTTAAAAGGTACCTCTGGTTTATATTGTTGCTGCTGCTTGTTAGCAAGCTGGGCAGCGAACTTCCTAAACAAACATCACGAATTACACCCAAAAAGACTCAGTTAAAAGATCAATTCATTGACATCAAAAACAGCACCTTCAACATCAGACAAAAGGTCAATTAGTTACTGACCTAGTGATAGGTCGATGCACTGGAATTGGTGGGTTCTTAATACAAATACCTTCTCTTCTAAATTGTAAAACAGACAACATTTTCAGAAGTAAGTAATCAAAGACAAGACACAAGCAAAAAGAAGAAAGATTCAAACTTTTCATCATTCAAGACCCAGGAAAATCAATTAAAAATAAAGAAAGAAAACTCCACACCGCCAAGTGCCTACTTTCTTTACTTTTCCTTCATTTTCTCAGGAACCAAACAAGAGATTAAGATTAAGATTAAGACACTAGTAAGGATTTAAGAACACTTACTCCGATAACCCTCTTTTGTTGACAGCGCAGGGGTACGGGGGACCTCCAATGATGTTCCGATTAATGTTGCTCAACGCCCGGCGATTAGTTCCTGTCGCCACCGGAAACTTCCCTACTCCGCCACGTAAAACCCCTTCAAAATTGAGAAAAACTAATTGCTTAAAAAAAGCCTTCATTTTTTAAACTAAACAGATAATAAAAATTAAATACAACTTTTGGGGGTTTTGTTATTACCTTGAACATTTCCGGGTCCGATCACACCCGGGTAGTTCTCATCGGATCCAGCCATTGTTTTCTACCAATAAAGAAAACCCCATTAATGGGGTTTTGTTAGAACAGCTAAATAGCTATAAAGAAAGTTAATAAAAAGTACAAAATATGATTTTTTATAAAAAAAAATAAATAAAAGAAAAGAGAAAGAGCTAATCAAGAATTAAGATCAAAACGCAAAACCCAGATCATAAAATCAAACAATTCACCTTCGAATCCAAGTATTCTTTTAAGCTTCTACTTCGATTTGGAACAAAAAACCTTCAAATTCAATGCAACCCTGTTTCCCTTAAAGTACGTGCCTTGATCTTAGAGAGAGACTAATCAAAAGAACCCCATTCATTAATGGAGCACGATCTCTCTCTCTCTCTCTCTCTCCCCCCTCTAATCAAAATCTTTGTGGGTTCTAGAGAGGAAATGCAAAGGAAGGAGGAAGAAAGAAGAAGAGAGATAGAAACAAGAAGACGAACTGAACTGTATGCGAAATTGAGACGCAAATATCGGATTTGTGTCTGTGCCCTCTTCTATATATTTTTAAAACCAACGGCTAGTAAATTCTGACCGTCTGATCTTTTTTTATTGAAAAGTCGCGTTCTCCTGTGTGCCGCTCAACGGCTACCTTGCCATGTGCCCCCTTTTAAAAAATTTCCACACACCTCACTCCATTACTCTACTCAACTGTCTTCGACTCCTACTATTTTTTTTGTTCCTTATCCTTGCGACACTGCCTTTTTAAGGGTTGGTTGTCTTTAAAGCAAGGGTTTATTACTCTTTAGCCCCCACCTTGGAAAATTTTGAATCTCAAAAAATTCATGTCATGCTGCAAGGCAATGATGTTAAACTCAGCTTTCCAGATTAACTTGTAACTTTGGTCATGTTAAAAAAAATTATGTGAAAGTTTACCTGTCAAGCATGGGTAATTTGATGGTTAATTCATGATTTGATTGTTCTTATTAAAATTTAGTTTGAATTCTTTTAATAAAAATAAAATAATGTTTTGTTTTTAAAAAATAAATTGAAACAGTGTTGTTTTAGATTGATAAATCAAGTTTAATAATTCTAATTGCAACAAAACTAATGTATTTTTTTTAAAAAAAAATTAGTAATGATATTCATTATTACCGAGCATTATATAAATGTGTTCGGTGGTGTGTTAATTTTCAGTTTTTTTGTGTGTTTTAAAAATATTTTTTATTTTAAAAAATATTAAATTAATATTTTTAATATTTTTGGTGATTTTGATATGCTATTATTAAAAATAAAAAAATAAAAAATATTTTAATATAACTTTAAATAAAAAATATTTTTTAAAATATCATTTACTATAATACCAATTACCAACCATATAATAAGATTGCTTTGCCTGTGTTGCACCATATGTGTAATGATCCACACAAGCATACAAAACCTAAATATATATGATTTCAATATCTATGATTTTAGTACGGCAATGATAGATAGGTGATACCTTTCATTTAGAGTTTTTGGTACTCTAGTAGTATTAAAGAAAAAAAACAACCCAATGCAAAAACTATTTAGAAAAATAATAAAGTTTAAAAAATAACAAACGATATACAAGATTTGAGAATTGTAAATATTATATATGACTTTATCAAATTATAAATTTGCTAGATATAAGATTCAATAAAGAGACGTGAGAGATGAGACAGGAAAAAAAAAGACTCTTGAGGCATATTAGAACTCTAATGATAACATCATCAATATCATTAAAAAAATCTCGACAAGATAAATCTAATGACACCAAAAAATATTATTAACGATGACCAGAGTGAGCCACATGAATGGTCCAAAAGGCAAGTGAGCCTTAACACCTTTGAACGTCCCGTGTGGTTCACTCCATTCATCGTTTGTGACCTTATCTCGTGTCATTGAATTTATGTTGTTGGGATCTTTTTATGGTACCGGTGGTGTTGCTATTAGAGCTTTGTTATGCCTTTAAGATCTCTTTATTTTTTAAAATTATTTTTATCTCTCCTCTCTCCACAAATTATAAGGAGGATATAAGAGAGAGAGAAAAAACAAATAAAGAAAACACCAAACAAGGTCATTGATGATGAACAAAGTGAATCACATGAACAATCCAAATGTGTTGGGGTTTACTTACCTTTGGATTGCTCATGTGACCCACTTCAATCCTGACTGTGATTTTTTTTTATATCATTTGATTTGTTTTATCGATATCTTTTCAATGATATTAATGATATCGTTATCGAAGTTTTGATGTACTTTTATGAATTTTTTTTTTCTTCTCCTTTCTTTATTTAATATGTTATTCATTAATTTTGTAGTTAGTCATATATAACACTTGTGACTTTCAAATCAAATATATCATCTACAACTATTTATATTATTTTTCTAAATATTTTTTATACTATTTCATTTTATTATAATTTTTTTTTACCATGCTAAAACAAAAAATCTGTTGTTCATCCTTAATGGACGGGGCATTATATACTACGATCATAGGAGAGTCAATATCCACGTCATCGATGCGTGATAAGCATTGATTAGATCTTGATTGGATTTCCATCTTGGTGACCATGGTGAATCGGGCGGCTGAGAGACCATCATCATCGATTTGATGACGGAGTTGCAATGCAAAGCGGCCATCTTTTTTTTCTTTTTTTGCCATTTTTTAAAAGGACAATTCGGTCTTCATAAATATGGAGCCTGTAGACTCTGCACTGTGTGTCCCGACAACAGGAGGCCGACAGCCTGGTACAGGCAACGTTTGCAGTGACTATGATTATGTTAAGAATTTTTAAGTAGATCATAACTTGGGCATTTTAGTTTTAATAAATAAAAATATAGTCCTTCTAGTATCATTTTGTATCAAATGATATCCTTGTATTATTATTATTATTATTATTATCCATTTACAGTCTAGTTCTTTATTTTATTGTCTATTTCTGAGAAATATAAAAGAGGTGAGAAGTTTGTTAATGAGTTAGGCACTGTTTCTTTATGTATCTAGGCTGTGCTTTAAGAAAATGATTATTTTTTTTATTTTTAATTATTATTTTTGGGATTTTTGGATCTTTTTAATATGTTGATGTAAAAAGTAAAATAAAAAAAATAAAAAAAAATATTATTTGATATATTTCTAATTTTTTTAAAAAAAATTATCATCATCATCACAACATCAAATACTATCTTAATAATAACGAGACACACCTGTGACTTATACAATTATAAGGATTAAACTAGCTACTAGCTACTTAAATAGGGACTACTTCATTGATTTATTCGGAATTTTTAACAGATTAATTAATAAGAAATATCATTGAAAATTACCACATTCCTCTCTAGAAAAATGGTCTGTCGTTTGAGGAGCATCTTGACTTCATTCAAACTAGGACACAATTTTTATTTTATTTTATTTTATGCTGGAGTCGGGAGTTATTAATTCTTCGCTCTAATTTTCGAATTTTGAAGCAAGTTCAAACCATGTCCATTTGAACTGAGCATTGATTTAATTAATGTTTAATACAATATGTTTTGCAGTTGAATGGCTAGAATATTTAAAGCTCATAGAAACATGATGAAAACTGCGATTCGAGTAAAAAAAAAAAACATTATAAACATAAAAATAATGTTTCATTGGCTTGGAAGGCAACAAACAACAGACACTACAACACATTAAAATACTTGGTGGAGTGTTGTAATGAATTTTGCACCCTCTCCCAAAATATTGGACAAGGTTTTATATTCAAAAATAAATTGTCAGAATATATATATATATATATATATATATATATATATATATATATATATATATATATATATATATATAAAGAAGCTATTGGTTCGGGCCTTGATTCCATTATGCCAAAACTTAAGAAACTGTCGTTTAACTAATATATTCCAAAGAACTTGTGTTGTTTTGATTGAATTATGCCACTTGATTTGTAACTGTAACATGGTTAACAAAATCATCATGATCCAATTCTAAAGTTTAAATGGTCAGATCTTAAATTTATTTTTTAAAGTTCACTAGTTTGAGAATTTCACAAACTTTAGGGTTATTAGAGACTTATATGGTTGTTAACTTTAAAGCTTGTAAGATTAATCGAGGTACGCGCAATCTAATCTGGACATCCACATTAATAATAATAAAAAATCATCATGACCTGAGCGGAGAATCCATGGCTAATTTATAGATATAGCTAGGACATGGCAACAAATTTTATTCATTTTGTTATGCCTATTGAAAGTATTGTTATAGGGTGTGATAGCTAGTATTGTAGTGATTATGATTTAAAGTGATTTTCGCTCAGAAATATATTAAAATAATATATATTTTTTATTTTTTTATAATTATTTTTGATATCAATATATTGAAAGAATATAAAAACATAAAAAAATAAAATAAAAATTAAACTTATTTAAAAAATACAATTTCACTCGTGTTTCTAAACATTGCCTTAAACTAACATGGTTATCTCCTGGCAGGCATGAAGGAAGGAGTTCATAGCTGTAAAATCCAAACTGTCTAGACTGTGATCTGACAGCTAAAAATTGGTATCCACGATGAAAATCAAGGTTGATCCAGTTTGGTATCGTCTTGCAAGCAGATTCTCATATTTTGTGCCACAGAAAGGGGGAGAAAACCAATGATTAGCACAAAATTAATTAAGCTACCAAAAGGTGGAGGAGAACCAAAAAACCTGAGAAGAAAACATCCCTTGATCGTAACAGCTCTCTCAGTTCAAGCAATGCGAGAAAACATATGATTGGGTCCTATAAATCAACAGCCTTTCATGATCATAAGCAAATGTATGAATCACTGTTTTCTTACTATATATATATATGAACCAATTATAACATTCACCACATGCATGAAATCCTTTTTTTCTTCTTCTTTTATCTACATATAAATTAATATTAACCTGCCCCGGATTATTTTTATAAAAAAATAACTTTGTTTAGAAAAAAAACAACTAAATTGACATGGTGCTTTGATAATTCGATGTTCTTGAATCCTTCATGGATTAAACCTCAAAGTGGTTTAATTAACTAACATTTACAGTATATTTTAGATTAATTAATAACCTTGATTAAATAATATTTTTATTTGATTTATACCCAATATATAGTATTCTGGTTAATTAATAAATTTTCACGTTGAACTTTATATATATACATACATAAATGTGGATGCTAACGGAAATAAATAAATAAAACCGAATACAAATTTTACTAGAAAGACTTGACAGACAAAGCGAAGGTGTCTTCCAAAATCCATTTTGCCCGTACTAACTAACTTTCAAATTCTATTTTAAGAACCAAACCGCCGGAAAGCCCGCGAAGAGGCTTACATCCATCGAAGAAACAAGCCACGGCTTTCATGAAGAATATTTAGGGTTAGGGTTTCGTTCCCTTCCAGTTTCGCATCCCTTACAAACATTTTTTTTCTCATGCAAAACGACCAAGATTGATTACATGTCTAAAACCCAGCTGGAATCCACGAGTTTTCCTGGGGAAGATTGCAAGCAGCAGATGGTAATGGATGGAGAAAGAGATCAGGAAAGTACTGAATCAAATGAATTAAGCCCACGAGAGGAAATCGATATTGCTCAAGAGATCTTGAGCGTGATTGAATCTGTTGCCAGACTTGGAGATTACAGAAGAAGTCATAAGAAGGAATGTTATGGCCTTGTTAGACGGATGAAACTTTTGTTGCCATTCTTAGAGGAGATAAAGGATTTTGATGGGCCAATTTCTGACGTGGGTATTGCTTCTTTGAGTAGTTTGAAGAAGGCACTTGTTTTGGCCAAGAAGCTGTTAACAACTTGCAATGAAGGAAGCAAAATTTATCTGGTCATGACTTTACAATTAATTCTCAACTGATGATTAATTATTTAATATTTGCTATTAATGCATATTTACTGACTTGTTTGTGGTTCAGGTTGTCGAGAGCGAGGCGGTTATGATGAGATTCCATAATGTTCTTGAAAAATTATGGAAAGCTCTTGAAGCTGTGCCTTTTGATGAATTTGAGATCTCTGATGAGGTGAAAGAACAGGTATGTTAATCGAGCATTTTAATTTTGGTAATCTTAATGAACACTGAATGGTTCGTTCTTTGATTTCCCCCCTTTATGTGCTTCATGAATTTGCTTGTAACGCTCTGTTTATTTATGTGCTGCGGTCTACATTTTGTCACAACCATTTATTTGGAAAGTTTTTGCTTAATCAACATATACTACAATTTTGTATGGGTAACAGTGAAAACTTTTTCTTAAAAAAATTTAGCTTTTTATAAATCTATTTTTTCAAATCATGACAACAAAAGTTATCACAATATCAAACACAAAATAATGTGTTGTGTTTGATATTGTAGTATAATTTTAGATCATGTTGGTGAATGTGATGGTGAATTAGCCCTCCTCGATCATTTTGGCTTGGATTGATTTCTTGAAGAAATGATATGGGAAAAGGAAAGTTACCCTTTAATTAATTTTGTGCTCTTCATGTTTTTTAAGTCTCTGTAGCCTGTTTGGAGGTTTATGGTTGGTAGTTTTGGAACGAAAATGATTGTTACAAGAACATGAAGTTGCTGGGCTGGGATTCTACATGAACTTGCACTAGCAGTTTGATACTTGTCTGTTCGAGACATTTTCAGCTGATGTATTTTGAATTTCTGCAAGCTGTTTATTCTGTTGTGGTATCATAATCTGAGGCAAGTCTACATGGTTGTTCAGGTTGAGCTGATGAAAGTGCAGCTTAGACGAGCAAAGAGGAGAACGGATACTCAAGATATAGAGCTCGCAATGGATATGATGGTGGTACTAACAAAAAAGGATGACCGGAATGCTGACAGGGCCATAATAGAAAGGCTAGCGAAAAAGCTAGAGCTGCTTAGCGTTGAAGACCTGGAGAATGAAACTGTGGCCATGAGGAATCTCGTTAAAGAGAGAGGGAACCAAGTAACTGAGAGCACCCAGCAAATGATTGATCTTCTTAACAAATTTAAGCAAATTGTAGGCATGGAAGTGATCGATGTGCTTGATGATCCTGTTGTGCCTAAAATGCTGAAGAAGAGCCCGTCTCTGATCATCCCACATGAATTCCTCTGTCCAATCACACTAGAAATAATGACAGATCCTGTTATTGTTGCAAGCGGTCAGGTAAGCAGTCATATCCAAGTGAAACACATTTCTTCATAATTCCTCAGCATACTAATTTGTGATCTTCCTTCTTTTCCCTCGGTGATCCCCTAAAGACTTATGAGAGAGAGAGCATACAGAAGTGGATTGATTCCAATCACCGGACCTGTCCGAAGACTCGAGAAACACTGGCTCACCTGTCATTGGCACCAAATTATGCACTCAAAAACTTAATCTTGCAGTGGTGTGAGAATAATAATTTTGAGCTTCCCAAAAAGCATGTTCCAGCAAGCTCAGACCCCGAGACCTCCTCTGAACACCAAGAGAAAGTCTCTTATTTGGTCAAGGACCTATCTTCCAGTCAGCTGGAAGTGCAGAGAAGGGCCGTGAAGAAGATTCGCATGCTCTCCAAAGAGAATCCTGAGAACAGAATCTTGATTGCCAACAATGGAGGAATCCCACCAATAGTTCAACTCCTGTACTATCCGGATTCTAAAATTCTAGAGCACGCCGTAACAGCTTTGCTGAATCTATCTATTGATGAGAATAACAAGAGTCTCATAACCAAGGGGGGAGCCGTTCCAGCTATAATAGGAGTTTTGAATAGTGGAAACACTGAGGCTAGAGAGAACTCTGCAGCAGCTTTATTTAGCTTATCAATGCTTGATGAGAACAAAGTGACCATAGGGTTGTCTGATGGCATCCCACCATTAGTAGATTTGTTACAGAATGGGACTGTAAGAGGAAAAAAAGATGCTGCCACTGCACTCTTTAACTTATCCCTCAACCATTCAAATAAAGGTAGGGCTATAGATGCTGGCATTGTCACACCATTACTCCACTTGGTCAAGGACAGGAATCTGGGCATGGTCGATGAGGCCCTGTCGATCTTTCTACTCCTTGCATCGCATCCTGAAGGGCGAAATGAGATCGGACAGCTCTCATTTATTGAAACTCTTGTAGAACTCATGAAAGATGGCACCCCCAAAAACAAAGAATGTGCAACTTCAGTTCTTCTTGAGCTGGGATCAACCAATTCTTCTTTCATGCTTGCAGCACTTCAATTTGGTGTGTACGAAAATTTAGTTGAGATCTCAAAGAGTGGAACCAATAGAGCTCAGAGGAAGGCAAATTCTCTGTTACAGCTTATGAGCAAAGCTGAACACATTTGAGATACTTGTCTAAAGTTGAACATACTAATTTTTCTAATGTTCTGTGTCCATATTAAATTGTTGTAATTATATAAATGACATCCATTAATTCTGTATTCACTTGTTTGTTCACTGTCATCTCCATTTGGTCTTTGAAATTTGAATTGGAGTAGGTGATCTGGTGAACACATAAACCTCAGGATCTGAGGCTAATTACACAATGACTTGCAGAAATCTCAGTTGCTCAGTGATTCAAGGAAACTTTGCTGCACAAATTCTTCTCTCCTCCATGTCTAAGACCCCGCAGTTATTAAACCCAGCATGGTGGGTCGACTCAGGATCCCGCTAATTTTGCCAAGATAATTTTTTTTTACATTGACCGGTCCTGACTCCGGTCAATCAAATAATGTGCGGATCTGGGTTTTACAACCACGCTTAAAAAACTACGCAAACCGACAATTCCTCCGTATAGAAGAAATAAGGCATGTTGGCACCATAATTATCCATTCCGTGTGTGCTCAATAAAGGCTGGGTTCTGGATGGCATGCGTTGGAAAAAACAAACATGAGCAGTTGACGGCCACACAAAAGGCGGAGTGGTAACGCATCATCACCTTATCACCAGCCTCGTGGGCTGAAACGGCACAGGAATCAAGGTGACGTCTCATCCTGTAAGTGGGCCTGGCCCGTTTATTGTTCCATTTCTATTTCCTGCTCTAGATGAGAATAGATATTTTTAATTTTTTATCAAACAGAATTGTTTCATGATTATTACGAATTTATGATGCTGAAGCGGAAACATCAGTAAATAAATATATAAAATATATAAATAAATGAAAAAAATTAATAAAATATTTTTTTATGGATGAAAGATATATCCTTATTATTTTTAATGAATTTTCTCTTATATAGATATTACTAATTACAACTTAATGGGAGTTTCTAAGCAAAATAATAACTGTTTTTTAAAATGTTTTTCAATTATTAATCATCAAAATAATATTTTTTATTTTTTAAAAAAGTATTTTTAACATTATCTTATTAAAATAATTTAAAAATATTAAAAATATTAATATAAGATAAAATAAATTAAAATAAATATTTTTAAAATACAAAAACATATTCTTAAACATGATCTTTATCTTTAGTAGGTAAAACAGCAACCGTTAATATTTAATTATTTATAATATAATAAAAAAGACATGAAAAAAGAATGAACTGAAAAAAAATTATGAAGGAAAATAAATATTTTTATTATTTTCAATACTAGATATGATTTTTTCTATCTCTTTTTTCTACTATAAATATTAATAATTACGGCCTTAACGTAATATAATTGTTTCTATGCCTCGGTATTTGTAAAGCCAAAAAAATCTAGATTATTGGAAGAAAGAATGTATCCATAACTCCCTCTCCTCCAACAACCAAACCCAAATATTCTTTCCCCGAAACGTATTTTTCATAAATATTTTAATCTTAGTTTAATTTTAAAATCAACATATACAAACTAATATGAAATACATCACCTCACAAAAAAAAATCGTTAAAATGAAAAAAAAAAAAAAAAACAAATTACAAGTGAGAACGGAATCAAGAGAATTAATTCAGGGTGGGCCAGGGTTCATCCCTTGTGGCTAAGCTCACACCTCATGCCCTATTAAAATCTTCTTGGCAAGCCTCCTGCTCTCGAAAAATACCAAAACAGCAGCTCTATCAGGGACCTTTTTACCTGGTTTACGTTTCAAGGTATTTCTGCAAACGTGTCATAAAAAGAGTGGTCCATGTCACCCACTGCATGCGTGGATACGAATTGGTTTTAGCAAAGCACCAAAACTTGGATAAGGAACCATGAATCGATGACGTACTCAATTATTATTATTATTATTATTTAAAACAATTTGCGACTCCAGCCTTCAGTCTTGCTTTTCTCGCCACAAATATATCATGATATTCACACTGTGGGTCATAACTTCTTAAATAATTTTTTTAAAAAAAATTGAATTTTTTTAATTATTATTTTTTGATATTTTTAAATAATTTTAATGTGGTAAATCAAAAATAAATTTTAAAAATATTTTAAAAATATTTTTTTAATAATAAAATAATTTTTTTACCACAATTTCAAACTTTGTCTTATCATGATATTTATAAATATCAACGGAGTCTCTAATTTATCACGAGTAATTTGAGGACCCGTTATTTGTGTTCTAACTAATCCATCGATAAGAATATTATAATAAATAAAAAAACACTATCCATGTCGTAATAAGTAATTAAACTAGTTAAAAATTTAACTAGATTAAATAAGTTTTTGTTAAATTAATATTTAATTGAATTAAAAACCTAAATCAAATTAAATTTCAAGTATCATAAACCATATCATGTTTAAATTATATATTATAAAGACATGGGTGATATTTTTTTATTAAAGTGCATCGTTGTGTAGATAAAGATTGTTTATATTTCTGTGATTCAAAACTGTTTTTAAAATTATTTCTTATTTAAAAAATATTAAATTAATATTTTTTTCAATAATTCTCAATAATTTTATTATAATATATATATTAAAAAAAAATATTATCCGGTAAGCATTCTACACATAAAGAAAATGGGTGTGCAAGGCACAGCACAGCTATAAATATATTTCCCATTAGACAAGCATTGCTTTGATTGACCTGTGATTACCGCTACTCTCTCCCCTCAACCACCAGTAGAGTTGTTGTTTTTTCTCTTTCCTCCATGGATCCCTACAAGGTACCGATTCTTCCTCATCCATCTTGTTTTTTTTATTGAAAACATGTTTTTCTGCTCTTTTTTCTCCTTTTTTTATGTATGAAATTATTCGACGAATGAGCTTGTAGCTTAACTGTCACCCATCCTTGGAATTAGAGCCTAATAAAAAGATTAGATTAGTGATGTTGTAGTGTTGTCTTGTTTTTTTTTCCCGTTTGATCATCATTTTGACTAATTCGATGGTGGTGGTGGCAGTACCGTCCATCAAGCGCTTTCGGTACCCCATACTGGACTACAAATTCTGGAGCTCCGGTTTGGAACAACAACTCGTCTTTGACCGTTGGATCTAGAGGTATTTTTTGTTTCTTAAATCTATGGTTGCTGAGCTAGATAATTAATTGCTAGGTTAAGGTGTATGTATGCTTGTCTGGTTTGGATATTGTTCTGATATCTTAATGTTTTTTAAGACTGTTGCTGTGTTTATGTTGATGAAGATTGACTTTTCAGTGTAGTAATTTGTTGTCCATTTTGGAAGAATTATTATTTAATTTGAGTTATTATCAGTTTTTTTTTTTTGGTTTCTCGCTGCATCTTTGTGATTGGTTATTTGATGCTTCCTATGTTTCCGCTGAATTTTAAATGTCAAGGATGAATTAAGTAGCATATTTAGAGAGTTATGGTTAAGATTGATGCAAGAAAAAGGTAGGAGTTATTGTACTGTTGTCGAAATCATTATGCTGGTGGCAAGCTTATAGCAGAATGTGAAGTTTCCGATCAGATGCAAAATGATTTGAGGAGCGGGGCCTTTTTGGGTCTGGTTGATTTTTTTATTTGAGGTTGGATATTGTGATTCAAGTCGAGCTTATTTATATAATATAAAGTCAGCTGAATCGTGAGCCAGGGCAAACCTAGTGCTGAAAGGCAGAATGTATTAAATGAACCCAGATCAAGTACTGGCATGTTGTTTTCAGTCAGAATCAGTGTTATGAATGTCTATGCATTGTAGAGTGAATTTTTAGAAGTGTTTTTTCCCTCCCTTTTTTGCTGTAAGTTTTATAATGATTGTAGTGGTATGACTTGGAGAGTAACTTTGAGTTGTTGGGAGTGTATTTTTGCTTGTCATGTAGAGAGAGGATTAAGACACTGAGGTTTGATCTGCATATACTTTGTTCTCTGACAGGTCCAATCCTCCTTGAGGATTACCATCTGGTGGAGAAGCTTGCCAATTTTGACAGGGAGAGGATTCCAGAGCGTGTTGTCCATGCTAGGGGAGCCAGTGCAAAGGGTTTCTTTGAGGTTACCCATGATATCTCTGGCCTCACATGTGCTGATTTTCTCCGGGCTCCTGGAGTTCAGACACCTGTCATTGTCCGCTTCTCCACAGTTATCCATGAGCGTGGCAGCCCTGAAACCCTGAGGGATCCACGTGGATTTGCAGTGAAGTTTTACACCAGAGAGGTGAGGTCTTATTTGATGTTTTATTTCTGTTAGTGTGATATGGTGGAGGAAAGCAAATGTGCGAGGCACCGATGATGATGTAGACAGATTCAGCAGATATATCACATCCATAGGAGACAGATTCAGCAGATATATCACATCCATAGGGATCGATGAATTAAAGTTTAATATGATTATCCCACAAAGTTTTAGATGTTCATAAATGTACTGTTTGCAAAATCTTTATCTGCTTGTTTTGATGAAGGTATGACTGGCATGAATAAGACTTGAGAAAAGAGAGAACTTAATTCTTTTTCCTATTTGTGTGTCTCAATTCACCAGCATGAATGTTGTTGTTTTTCTGTACTCAAACAACAAGGCATAACCTTTTACATCCGTGAAGCTTTGTTTTTGTGCATTATTCCTTTACATAGGAATAATTAATTCTAGTTGATTGTATGAAGTTTATTGCTTTAGCTTTTCAAGGTTCCAATTTTCTTATTCTCTATGCCCTTCCTTGACTTGTTAATTCAGGGTAACTTTGATCTCGTGGGAAACAATTTCCCTGTCTTCTTCATCCGTGATGGAATGAAATTCCCAGACATGGTGCATGCCCTTAAGCCCAACCCTAAGTCTCATATTCAGGAGAACTGGAGGATTCTTGACTTCTTCTCCCACCATCCTGAAAGTTTGCACATGTTCTCCTTCCTATTTGATGATTTGGGTGTTCCGCAAGATTATAGACATATGGAAGGCTCTGGTGTTAACACCTACATGTTGATCAACAAGGCTGGAAAAGCCTATTATGTGAAATTTCATTGGAAACCTACTTGTGGTGTGAAATGTTTGTTGGAGGATGAGGCAGTTAAAGTAGGAGGCACAAATCACAGTCATGCTACTCAGGATCTATATGACTCCATTGCAGCTGGCAACTATCCTGAGTGGAAACTTTTCATCCAGACAATTGATCCTGACCATGAAGCCAGGTTTGATTTTGACCCACTTGATGTAACCAAGACCTGGCCTGAGGATATCTTGCCCCTGCAGCCAGTTGGTCGCTTGGTCTTGAATAAGAACATCGACAACTTCTTTGCTGAAAATGAGCAGCTTGCTTTCTGCCCTGCTATTGTGGTTCCTGGTATTTACTATTCAGATGACAAGCTACTCCAGACTCGAATCTTCTCCTATGCTGATACCCAGAGGCACCGTCTTGGACCAAACTATCTGCAGCTCCCTGCTAATGCTCCCAAGTGTGCTCATCATAACAATCACCATGAAGGTTTCATGAATTTCATGCACAGGGATGAGGAGGTACTCTCTCTCTCTCTATCTATCTCTACACACACTACTTTAATCGGAAGCTCAGCTATTTCACCTTCTGTTTAATTGGATCGTTTCTCTCTTCTTCGTCTATGTTGAGGTTATTTTTGTGTCCTTTTGCCTTTGCTTTTAATTTTTGTTCTGATCAATTATCATCGTGTATTCTTCAGGTCAACTATTTCCCATCAAGGTATGATCCAGTTCGCCATGCTGAGAGTTTCCCCATTCCTCCTGCTGTCTGCAGTGGAAAGCGTGAGAAGGTAAGTTTTTTCCCTCTTCTTTGTCTTATTTTTTTGGGTCCACTGCTAAAACGAAATTGTCTAGTGTCCTTGTGTGTGTGAGTTTGGGGTTCTTGTTATGTTTTTCAGAGCAATAATAGGACTAGTGGGATTGGAAAGCTATTGTATGATCCTATAGAGCTGTGGGTTAAATTGATGGGCTGTTAATATGATCGGAGATATATTTATTAGCACATAATTTATCAGCCTTTGCTGGTTATTGCAGTGCATCATTGAGAAGGAGAACAACTTCAAGCAACCTGGAGAAAGATACCGATCCTGGGCACCAGACAGGTAAACCATAGTTCTGCGAGTACTTTACAATGATCTAGTATATGACTGATCCTTCATGCTCTTTCCTTATCTTTTCTTCCCTCTATCTTTTTGTACAGGCAAGAACGATTTATTTGCCGATGGGTTGATGCCTTATCTGACCCACGCGTCACACATGAGATTCGCAGCATCTGGATCTCGTACTGGTCTCAGGTAAGACTCCCTTTGGAATTATGCAGTGTCATGTTCATACTGGATCGCATATAAATGTTTTGATTCTAAATCCATTACTGGCAATGATGCGATGCAGGCTGATAAATCTTTGGGTCAGAAGCTAGCATCTCGTCTCAACGTGAGACCAAGCATTTGAAGACGACACCAAAGCTCAATATTCCGAGTTGCAGAAACTGAGTAAATGAAAAGGGGATTGCAGATTGCAAGCAGAAGATCAAATTATAATCTTTGCTAGTTGTGCTGTGCTATAATAGTGAATCAAACTTGCATGTTATGTGTGACTTCTACTCTTGAACAAACATTCTTCTCTAATAAATGCAAACTGTGTGCCCTTTAGGCTTTATGTAAAATTCTAATCTGCTGTGTGGTTTGCAGTTCCCATTTTTTCTTGCTGTTTTCGTACTCTTGATCGTTTTTTTCTTGAAGTTGAGTGTAGATTTTGTTTCAAACAACTTGCTTGTTCTTTTCTTTCCCTCACCTGCACACATTCAATAGATTTGAACTGCTAAGTCACGAGCGTAGAAATCTTTCTCGGCGACGAGTACAATCTCAATCGTCTTGTTACACGCTCCACTCCCATGGGCTGAGCTCAAAAGCCGAGGCGGCTATGCAATTCTGAATTCTCATCCTTTTTTAATTACAACCTGCTTTTGCTTTTAAAGGCGTAAGTGTACTTGATATTGCGTTAATTGTGTGGTTGTGATTGTGTTAATTGTTTGGTTGTGATTTTGGTTTGAAAAAATTAGTGTTTAGTTAAAATTATGGTTAAAATTGAGATTAAATAAAAAATAATTTATTGTGTTTGGTTAAAAATATTTTTGAAATTAAAGTTATATAATAATTTTAAAATATATATATTAAAATTGATTGTTTTTAATTTATATGTTGTAGATTTAACTATTGCTATTACTTTATAAAATAAATAATACTTTATATAAAATATTTGTTATTATGCCATTAAACCATCTACAATTCTATTATGTACAAAATTCATTCGATAAGAATTATAGTTTCTATAATTTTTTGAGCGTGCAATAAAATTAGATAAAATATTATCAGGAATAAAATTGATTTTATATTACAGTGTGAGTGAATTTACACTAGTTTTTCGAGAAAAAAATATTGTTTACATGACAATGCGAGTAACTTTAATTCACTCTAAACTAGTTTTTTTAAAAAAAAATATACAAAAACTAAATACACTGAAAAAGAAAAAAAAGTTCACTCGAACAGTGCGTGAACAGTCAAACAATGCAATTCACTTGCACTGTTCTCGTGAATAGTGCAAGTGAATTGTATTGTGCACATAAACATAGAATTTCAAAAAGCAGCCAGGAGCTGTTTCGTCAAATTCGCATGCAAAATGTGAGTTTGCATGAGTGCAAAATGTGAGTTTGCATGAGTCCCATCAAAATTAAATTGCATTTTTTATGTAACTAAAAATAATATTTGATGTGGTTGCTTTAAACACAAAAACAACCATGCAAACAAACGGCCTCTAAGTACTTTTTAAATTGCTCTTTCTAGAAAATATAAAGCATGTTTTTTATATTTTTACAACTACAAACAATTAAAAAAAATTTAATATATTTTTAATTAAAAAATATTTTTAAAAGGTATTATTTATTAATACCAAACATAAGTGTCAAATTATTTTTAACCTGAAAAAATGTTAAATATTTTTAATGTTTGTAATGTGCTGGTATTAAAAAAAATATAATTTTAATTAAATTTTTTTAAAAAAAATATAATACACAACATTATTAAATATACATTTATCATTTGTTTGTGTGAATGATAATATAATGTTATAAATCGAGTTTGACTTTAAAATAAATCAATATAAAAAAACACAACATAATTTAATCTTTATATGTCTTTTGGTAAAATAAATTTGAGTTTCAGTGATTATAATTTATTTGATTAATATGTAACAGAAGAGGGTTATCTCTTGATAATAAAAAAATATATAGTTCTGCTTCTTTTTTTTTTTAAAAAAAAGAAAACCCCTTTCCAGTTGTCTTTGTTACGTGTAGACTATGAACATGGGTGAGGGAAATGAACTCTGATCTGTAAATAAACATTAAAAAAAAAAAAAAAAAAAATAGCGTTTCTTACGAGTGATGAGCCCTTACAAGGATCTTTCTAGAACGAAGAACATCCTCATTTACCATAAACCATACCAAATGGTGATATTAAACCTGGTCTTATTTGTTGGGTTGATGTAAGATTTAGTTTGATTTCAGATCTAATTCTAGTCTGATTTTAAGAAAATTAAATGTGATAAACTCATAATTTTAATTAAAATTAGATTAAAACTCAATTTGATCTTAATTTTACAACAAGTTATTAAATTTGATTTGCCTGACAGATTAATCTAAGATTTAATTTGATTTCAAACCTAATTTTGATCATGTGTTAAGAAAATAAAATTAAAGTTGATTGGGTAAAATTTCACTTTGATTTTTTTAAACAAAATTGTTCGAACTTTATTTTTAAGAAAATAAAATAAAATAATTTTAATTTACTTAAAATAACCGATGTAACTCTTACCTAACTCTGACTCGAATATGAACCCGGATTTAATAACTTTTCAGCGAACACAGGAAGCGTTCAAGCCACGTATCTTGAATGATTCAAATCAATTATCATTACAATAACTTAGCTGAAAAAACGTTGACAGTTAACGTTAAACAAAAAGACAAAAGGCTCAAACAACCCTAAGCCCCCACTTCCTTGATTATTACATCCATGAATAAACAAACATTTGAGTAATAATTTTAGCAAAAGTGGAATACCCATTTTAGCAACTTAGAAGATATCAGATTCCAGTCATCCTTTTTTTTTTGTTGTTTTTTACTTAAAAAATACTACAGCATCAAGTTGAAGATGAGCTATAGATCGGTTCCTGATTCCGGCTCTCTTTGTCTACTGTAGCTCGATGATATGGACATTAAACAGTTGACTTCTTGCTCTAACAGCGAGAATTTCAAGGCCCCAATATGATGAGTTTGGTGATGTGGGGTCACTCATGAAGAGCGGCAGAATCTTGAAGCACAATAATAAGGAATCATAAGAGGCTAAAATGTCACAGATTCTTACTGTGTGTGAGAGAGAGGGATGGGCTCTGTAATTTTCTTGTGGAGGAGGTTTTCATGAGGGTCAAGCTTTTGTGACTGTTTCTTGCTTCACAGATATAAAATAGAGTATAATAGAAAAGGAAAGTACCCTTTGAGGATATCTTCAAGAATCTTTGATAGTGAGTGAGCTATAAATCCTTTGTTTCCTTCTTCTTCTTCCCCCCCCCCCCCCCCCCATTTCTGTTCTTGTTTTGGAGGTGATTACTGAATTAGTTTGAGATTGTGAATTACTATCACTGTTTCTTTAATCTCTTGTGGGTAAATTGAGGACCTTAAATTAAAAGTGAGAAAGCTGTTATTCTATCTATCATATAGTAGGAATCTGTGGAAAGTGGGTTTGCATTTTTATTGTATTTTTTGGTCTCTTTGGAATTTAAATCAAGAATATAATGCTGCTTCGATGGATATGGTGGTTTTCGAATTGGGTTTTTATTCTTCGGTTGACCTTGGTGTTAGTTGCTTGCAAGTATTGATGCGTAATCTTTTTTGATTTTTGCTTCTTTGGTCAACTTTAGATTGCGAAAATGAAATGAGAAACCTCTGGTGCTTTTGTAGAAACCTTCCTTTCCATTCTCCAGACAAAGTAAAATAGGATAGAGATTTCCTGCATCCAGTGAACTTGTTGTTTTTATGTTGGTTGCTGTGTTCTATTATGTTGATTGCGTTTCAGTAATTCGGACAGGTTGTTGGCTTTCGAAGGCTTCGAGACTTGAATTGTTCCTAGAGATCCCTGTCATCTGATGCAAAAAGCTGAGCTTTTTCAGTACTTCTGGTTTTGATTTTGAGAAAATATCGTGATGGAAGATGGTGGTTTATCACCGGGTACGATGCTGGGCGCAACGGTTGATTCAGTCTCGGTTATGGATTTCGACTACATGGATGAATTGTTGTTAGAAGGATGCTGGTTAGAAACAACAGATGGATCTGAGTTTCTTAATCCTAGTCTGTCCAATTCTGCTGCCTTTTTTGATTCTTCATATATGTGGCCCACTCCAGAGATTAACCATGGTGACTCAGCCTCTAGTCCATCCCAAAAGGGCAATCAAGAAGATAACCAGATATCAATGTTGCCAGGGAATTCTACTCTGAGTGATATCCAAGCCAGAAGTCCTGCTGGTGAGACCGCGGTTTCTGTAGCTGGATGGGATGACAATGCAACTGATGGCTCTGAACTTGGAAAAAGATGGTGGATAGGACCCACTCCGAATCCAAGTGTTGAAACTTCTGTGAAGAGGAGATTAATTAAGGCATTGGAGTGCATTAAAGACTTAACGAAAAATAAAGATGTCCTTATACAAATATGGGTCCCTGTTAATAGAGGAGGTAGACGTGTTCTTACAACCCATGATCAACCTTTTTCACTTGATCCCAGCAGTGAGAAACTGGCGAGTTACAGAGACATATCCGTTAAATATCAATTTTCTGCTGAGGAGGATTCCAAGGATTCAGTTGGCTTGCCTGGTCGGGTTTTCTTGGGTAAAGTTCCTGAGTGGACTCCTGATGTTCGATTCTTTAGAAGTGATGAATACCCACGAGTGAATCACGCTCAGCTGTATGATGTACGTGGAACTCTTGCCCTTCCTGTTTTTGAACAAGGTAGCCGGACTTGCTTGGGTGTTATTGAGGTGGTGACCACTTCACAAAAGATCAAGTACCGTCCCGAGCTTGAAAGTGTTTGCAAGGCTCTTGAGGTTTGTTTTCCATTTTCAGAACGATTCTCTCTGCATCTCAGTTTAAAAGTTCAGGTATTTCACCATTGAAAAGCACGTCATTGAGGAGTGTTAATAAACTAACACCAGGATGAATGTTAAATTGATTGATGAAAGCCCTCACATTTTGATTCACAAGCTATCTAAAATCTTGATGTCCAATCACTAGAATCTGGCATCCATATGGCCTGCATATATGCACATACTTGCACATATCTGAAGCTCAGTGGAAAAGATATACTCAAAAGATACAGTGTAACACCCCTAAATCTGCATTTACTATCATTGATGATTACTTTAGAATAAAGTAAGATTAGAGAAAATTAGGAGCCAAAAGCCAAAGAACTAAAGAAAAGAAGGTTCAAAATGCAATTACCAACTTAAGTAGATGAAGTAGTATAGATTTTGCATGATTAAGTTGGTGAAGTTGGACAATGACCAAGTTGGTGAAGCATGACAATTTTGCAGTCATATGAGTGAAGTAGGACAAGTTTTGGCATGCCATGCTTGTGAGATGTCAAAAGGAAGGTAGAGATGTGCTCTCCTTCAAAGTTTTCAGTATCAACTACATCTTTTCCATCTTTTTCTTCCATTTCTTGGAACTAAGAGAGAGCTAAATACCATCCTACAAGCTAACACTACTAAACCATATATTCCAAAAACAGATTGTGGAGTATTAGAGCCCAAATTTAATAAAATTGTTAGAAAGAAAACCAAAGATATATTGTGAGGTTAGAAAAGAAAGAAGAGAAAAGGAAAGAAAGAGAGAAAGTAAAGGAAAAAGGGCTAAAGTTTAAGGTGAGTGATTAAATTAACATGTATAAATCCTATTGATTTAGGTATTTTTATGTATGGAGAATTTCTTTAAATGCTTGCTGAATTTTCAGAATATATATATATGACCTAAGTTTGAATGGAAACTTCATATGATAGTTTCTAAATAAGAGTATGATCGTGAAAGATTGAACTATGATGTGTTCTATTAAAGTAAAGGATGTGTTTTTAGCCCAAATTTTGTGTTGATGTAATAGCACATGACATGTGAAAAGAGGAAAACTTGCTTTACATGAAAGTGGCCACCTACATGCTACATATGCTGCCATTGAGGTAGTATATATGAGATATGGACATTGAATTGTCATACATGTTAACCTGTGCAAATATTATGTCAATATGATGTTGGGCCTAAATGTTGAAAACTTGTGAAGTTTTCCATGCTTATTTCTTTAATCATTCACTGGGTTATCTCATCAATAATTGATAAACAATTTTCAGAGAATCAAAGTGAGAATAAAAGAGGGCTTGGGTGATAGGTTACCAACAGAAGTGTCATTGAAATCCTAGCTTGAAGTGTAACTTAAGTAGTCTTTTCTTAGTGCTATTGTCTCTTTCATGGGTTAGTTTTTGTGTATGTGGCATTACACATATAAATTCATATGTAACATATCATGTATCGACACTTTTAATGTGTAATTGCTAAATAGAAAATCTATGTACAAAGATATAGAATATATGTGAATGAACTAGACGAGATAAAAAGATGTCATGTAAGTTTGTGTGATGGACAGCAGGTTGTGTAAACTTATAAATGCATGTTTGATTGGTAAATTGATTCACAAGATAACAATAAAAAGTAACTAAAAAGCTTGGTTTACTTTGCTAACTAAACTAAGATTCTAAAGTGAATATAATCAAAGACACTTAACTAAGATGCATTATCATAGTAATTAGGAGAGGGGTATGAGATCCAGCTTCCTTTTGGTCTTGACTCTTTATTTTGCTCTGCCAGAATATGTGAAGGTGGTGCCCTTCAGGATGCTTACATTTTTTTTACCTTTTGTTTTTTGACACAGTTACTAGGCTAAACAAGGAGAGTATCCCGCTTAATCACCTAAGCCTCCCATTCTAGGTGTGATTGGAACCCTTTCAAATTCTAATCACAGGGCCAGAAAGTCTTAGGAGCTAAGATTTAGGTGCTAGGTCCCAAATAAGAGTTCTTTTTGGAGCATCGATTGCCTATAGTTTTGGCCTTTAAACCTTGAAGTGGGAGCTTGATTTTTGTAACTTAGCAAGATCAATAATCAAATTTCTACTTTTCTGTATATTTTACTTGGTAGTGCTTTGTTGTCAAGTGATTTCATTTTTGAGGGTACTTATTTTTGTTCAACTATGGCTTCTTGTTTTCAATTTGTAAACAACAATTGCTCACATGTTCACTTCAGATAGAACCTTGTGTTCAAACTAAGTGCAATGTCCAAATTCAGAAGTATGTTAGCAGTGTACTCAAACTTGTGTTTATAATAAGCTTTTTTAACTTGCAGACTGTTGATCTTAGGAGTTCTGAAGTTCCAAGCATACAGAACTTACAGGTAAAACAAGAAAGATAGCAGAAGAAAATTGCTACTCTTTAAGTTCTCTTATGTATTTTTGACGTCATAGTGGGGTGTTTTCCTTTCACCAGGCATGTAATATGTCCTACCAAGCTGCATTACCTGAGATTCGAAAGCTTCTGAGAGCTGCCTGTGAGACACACAGATTGCCCTTAGCTCAAACTTGGGTCCCATGTACCCAACAAGGCAAGGGAGGTTGCCGGCATTCCAACGAGAATTACTATCGATGTGTTTCTACTGTGGATGATGCTTGCTGTGTAGCTGATTCTGCTATCCAGGGTTTTCAAGAGGCGTGCTCGGAGCATCACTTGCTAAAGGGTCAAGGAGTTGCTGGGCAAGCCTTTATGACTAACGAACCCTGCTTCTCAGGTGACATAACTTCATATGGCAAGACTGAGTATCCTCTTTCTCACCATGCAAGGATGTTTGGACTGTGTGCTGCTGTTGCAATTCGCTTGCGAAGCATTTACACTGGTACAACAGACTTTGTCCTGGAGTTCTTCTTGCCTGTCAATTGCAGGGATCCTCAAGAGCAGAAGAAGATGCTTAATTCACTGTCTGCCATCATACAGCATGTTAGCCAGACCTTACGGGTAGTAACAGACAAAGAACTCGTGGAGGAAACTGATCTGCCATTCAGTGAAGTGTTAGTACCTTCGGATGGTAGATCTAGTGGAGAAGAGACATCAACAGTTAAAGAGTCTTGTTCAGAAAGGCATAGTAGAGATAATTCACCCTGGACTGCCTGTCTCTCAGAGGTCCAACCAAGTGGAAGTAACAACTCTTTATCTCAAAAAGACAAACAAAAGGTAATGTTGCTTGAAAAATCCAATGAGAACAGGGAAAATCGAGAAGATTATAGCCTTAGAGAGAGTATTAAATGTGGCAGAGATTCTACTTCTGCTGAAGTTAGCTTTTCAAGTGCTGGCGCATCTAAAACAGGAGAAAAAAAACATGCCAAAGCAGAAAAAACAATCACCTTGCAAGTTCTTCGGCAATATTTTGCTGGCAGCTTAAAGGATGCTGCGAAGAGTATTGGTGGTAAGCTTTATTCCATTATAGAATATTTTATTTTCTTATTTACAGTAAATGTCTCTTTGTTTTCACATTTTGTGTGACTGGTGTGCCACCAAGTAATTTGAATTTGTCCACCCTTCATTTGCATTGTTGCATGTATGGTAATACTCTGGAACAAATTCCCTCCCCCATACAGTACTGATGACACGTTTCTTATTACCCTCTATCTTTGCAGAGTTGAATTTGTCTTTGTTTTGACATCTTACCTGCTTTTTCCACAAATTTCAGTTTGCCCCACTACGTTGAAAAGAATATGCAGGCAACATGGAATTAACCGCTGGCCTTCGCGAAAAATCAAGAAGGTTGGTCACTCCTTAAAGAAACTCCAACGTGTTATCGACTCAGTTGAAGGTGCCTCTGGCACTGTTCAGATTGATTCCTTTTATAAAAATTTCCCTGAGCTTGCCTCGCCAACTTTGTCCAGAACTAGTCCACTATCAACTTTAAAGCCAAGCAGTCATCCGAAACCACTAGGCATGCAGCCTGAAGGAGGTACTTTCAGCTCCCAAGTTACTGCACCAAAATCACCTTCACCCTCATGTAGTCTGAGTTCCAGTTCAAGCCATAGCTGTTCCAGTGGGGCAATTGCTGCTAGTGAAGATCCTGTGTCTGGAGAAAACTCAGGCAATGCTGTTTTGAAGATGGTCCGAAGCAATGTGGAGCTCCATGCATCAAGTCCAGGAGAACAGGAGATAATGCCAAGATCCCAGAGTCATAAAACTCTTGCAGAACTGGGGAGCATTCCGCCCTTATCTAAAGATAGTAGCCGATTTTCTCAAGAAACGGATGCTCACAGATTGAAAGTCACTTATGGAAATGAGATAATTCGGCTCCGCATGTCAAACAAATGGGGATTCAAAGATCTATTGCAAGAGATCGTCAGACGGTTTAACATAGATGACATACATAGATTTGATCTGAAGTACTTGGATGATGATTCTGAGTGGGTCTTATTGACATGTGATGATGATTTGGAGGAGTGTATTGCTATATGCGGTTCATCTGATAACCAGACAATTAAACTCTTGCTCGAAGTTTCTCCTCGTCCCTTAGGGAGGTCTTCGCACAGCAGTGGGCTGTCTTGATCTTTTCAATCCTCCATGTAGTCCATGGCATTGCCATTCGATGTTAAATTCTTTCTGATGGACATGAGATTTGAGCACGATAGATCAGAACGATTCCACAAACAGGAACAGGAAGTTCTCCGTCATGATCTGTATAGAAGAAAAGCTATGCAATGAAATTAGAGGAAGCCTGTGTTTTTGCTAGGGTTGGAGTTTCATGCATGACCTGGTTGGGAGCCTTTGTAAGAGAAGTTGATGGACTTGCGTATGTTTTCAGATATTCTCTTCAGTATATAAGATATCCCCTGTTCCTCGTCAGAAATGTACTATTCTTCTTCCTCACCAGAACTAAATCTCCGGGGTATGTTCTTATCATAATTATTGTTTTAAAACCTAGACTGACTTTGATTATTTTAAAATCCGGATTGGCTTGGGCATGGTTGACCCAAGACTGGATCAATCTGAATTAAAGAAGAAAAAAATATTTTTTTGAATTCTCCTATCCGTAACCCAAGTCTTGTTGCAATCCAAGGTATATTTCTTGTGATTTCTCTCCCTTTTTTTACTTTTAACCCAGAAATCTGGTTTTTATTCCAAGGCCAAGAAGGCTTTAGCCCAAATGAAGTACAAGCTATTGGAATCAACGGCCGAAGTGTGCTTGAAAAGAAAACAGGCAAATCTGGCAACCTTGCAGCTGAATGATTTTCTTCCTTTTGGAAAAACACACCGTACTTTACATATTTCAGGATTGCCATTTGAGCATTTTTGCTTCACTAATTCTATAATTAACTTGGTATCTCGAAGAAAAGAAAAAAGAAAATATTGATTAGCCTGCCAAAAAGAACTATGATACAGCAATACAGCTTCTCAAGGCCGCAAGGAAACCGATGGCCGGTCTTCTTGCTTCTCGACAAGTTTACACCTTGAAGGTGGGCCAAACATGCTCAACACAACCTGCAAACAGTTGATCCGCACAATGTTTTCAATATGATTCGGTGAGAAAAGGAGATGAAAATTCTATATTGAAGGCAAAATAAAAAACCTCAGCTTCCCCTGAAGTTCGGTTCCTAAGAGTTGAGACAACATTTTACTGATTGATGTACTTGTTTTCCCTCTAAATATGGAGATTGCTACTAAACCACTAAATCCAAGATATGATGATGTGTTTGCTACATTCTTCTTGCCACTGACATTTACCACCAGCATCAATTTCATGATTGATCCAGATTGTAAGCTAAATGGTAACGTTTAAGTGGAAGGAGAGATTTTGGAAAGCTCGATAAACTTACCGGTAAGAACACCAACCCATGTAAGAAACCAAGGAGGACCAGTGCAAGGTACATTTGGAAGTAATAAACCTGCAGAACACGAGAGGACGATGGTAAATAAACTGAAAAAAATATTGCCTCATTTGATGGGTATTCGAGTGGAGAAACACTAACCACAAAAACTTCCGTTCTTGAGAAGCAAAGAACAATCACGCCAACTAGTTTTGTTAATGTGATGCCACTGCAAAATTACATTACAGACAATTTTTCAACAAGATAATTGCAATTAATACAGAATTCCACATGGAAATAAAGGTACGTGCTTTGAGCTCAAAATCACATCTGCAGTGATGTATGCATTGAAGGGGTGCAAAAGACATGTGTTTTTATATTTCCCTTTCTTGCCTTTCTATTTTTAATTTGGTTCTTTCATGGTGTATCTCATGGAAAAAGGGTGACAGCATCAAACTTATTTAAAATAATATGTGAATTACACATGTTTTCTTATAAAATCAAAAGATCATCAAAAATTGATTAAAAAAAAAATTCAACCACGCCAATATTAAACCATAATATCATTTACAATATGATAAAATTGATCAAAAATCAAGTCCTGTTTTCTTTTCTTTTTTTTACTTTTTGATGATTCTTAGGTGATTTTTTAGGAAAACAAGTGGCTTGCATGTGATAATTAATAGCTAAGATGAACAGAGTCTAATATAAAGGGGGTGTCAATCAAAATATCCTATAATTTGTATCGACAGAGTGAGTTGCCCAGAGGTCTCAGCAATCTAGTTCATGACATGAGCCAAAGAAGGAACCTGAAGACAGAAGCTCCCATTGTACCCAGAGCATCCCTGACTCTTTGGTCTCTGTCGCCACTACTCACCTGTTTAAAAAAAGAGTGAGAACATGCAGCCAAAGGAAAAGGTATAGTATTGCACCAATAATAACCTTAGAGCTGAAAGATTAAAGTTCCCAGATTCAGAAGGAAAACCATTTCTCTAGTTGCATTAGTAATCAACTAAGTATCTGAATCCAGAAAAATATTGAGATGCATTATAATATGGGATCTAACTTACATGTTAACTACTAAGCCAAAATAACCAAATGCAGATTCCATCTATTCATCTTTTAACTGAATGGAATAGAAGAGAATGAACTTGAAGTTCCATTGGAGGAACAGAATTGGCAGTGACTTATCAGAAGAAAGTAGAGAAGATATATAAAGAAAATGGAGAATGATGTGATGCTAACCGAGAAAGCATGTGTTAAATGTACGCAGAACTCAACACCAATGCCCACTGACATGACAAGGTTGACAACAGAGACTGCATTCAGTTGAATGTTCAGAATTGCCATCACGCCCTGTGGAGTTTAATCTTGTAAGCAGAGGGATTATAGTATGGGCAGAACAGGTTAATTGTTACAAATAAAATGAAAAATACATAGATATTGATAAAGGAAGCAGAGTTACCATGAGATCCACGACTATCATTGCCAACACCAGCAAAATGATAGCAGAACTCCATAAACTACATTTTAAAGAAAGTTAAGAAACAAAGTGATCATGAAGTCATTCTCCAATACAGCAGTTCAGTTCATTTGGAAAGAACCGAACACTGAAGCCAGTATTTTCTAGTGAAGGAAAAGGAGAATATTGGCAAATAGAACACCTACCTGCATGTGATGACCAAGCAAACAACAAATACCGCTCCTGGTACATCACCAAATAAAACCAACCAGTTAAGGTTTTATGGAAGGGAAAATGACCAGTTATGTTTAACGAAAAAGTTCATTTGGAGAACAATTAACAATAAAGGTTGACAGTGCAAATTTGCATCGGTAAATTTTTTACTCAGACCACAGTGAGATATCATTAAATGATTAATGATATAGACATAAGCAGTACAAATCGACAAAACAATCTCTTCAGTTTTGAAAGGCCTGAATTTTTTCTGATTACTAGTATTGAAGAGCATGTTAATAAAAGCTTAGCTTCTCAGTGAAAAAAAGAAGCAATTCATGAAAAATAAAAAAGACAGCTTTATCATCAAGAACACGAGAATGAGATGAAAAAAACCCAAGCACGTAATCCATGAACTCCACAGAAAATAAGAAGATGTCAGTTCAAGTTCTGAATTTCTAAGGGTTACTGACCAATTGCTATGGCGAGGTTGATCAATGCAGTCCTCCATATATCAAGGTATTGTTCAAAAAACATATAAAATACAGAGTAGGGGAAGATCTCCATCTGCACAGGATAACAAACGTCATTTAAGAGACAGCCTTTCTAGCGTACAGCCAACTATGGGCTGTGCTGTCTGCAAACAACAGTGAACATGGGATGAACAGGTAAAACTATTCTTCTTTAATGTTAAGGTAGGAGGTCGTAAATAAATTCATAAAGAATCAGTCCTTTGATGAGCAGGGCTAGTATCATACTAAAGTAGCAACAAGAGTTGGCTTCCTAGCATAGGGGAAAGACAAGACTAGAAAATCTGACCATGATAATTTATTTAAAAAAGATAATATCAGTCTGACCATGCAGTAATCACTATCACTGATTTTTTACCTTCAAAGAATCAGAAGCCCTTGAACTGAACTCTCGAGCAGCCCTCATTGAATTGACATAGTCAATCTAAAATAGATGTTAATGTTTTCATACAGAAACAAGAAACATATCACATTGAGCAAATTTTAACATTAGAAAATACTACCTACCTGCTTGTTAAGAGGTGTATGATACGTGCGGAAGGATGATGCTTGAATAACACCATTCTCATAGCCTGAAAAGGAGAGGGGGGTTGAGGAGTTTATTAGCATTCAAAAAACAAGCCACCATATGGCATGCAGACAAACTATTTTAAAGCATGCATACTTGGGCGTGACTTTCCCTAAGGTTTATCAAACTGGATTGAAAGAACAAATGTCCAACTCAGCAAACCTTGTAGATCTATACTGCTAGTGTAAGCACCATGGCCACCTTTGGCACAGTCAGCAGAGGGCAAAGCATTGAGGAACCATGGGAGTTTCTCCTTGAACTGAGATGTAGATGGACGATCACTATTCAAATCTGAGTGACGGAAGCACTGAAAAATTCTAAATGTTAGTAATTAATCCAGCTACAAATAAGAAATGATAGATACTACTGCCTTGATATAAATGACAGTCAAGCACAAAACATTTCAAAGGAAAATGGGCAGCAAATTGTTTCATAAAATTTCAAGAAGAAAAGAATGAGGATTACAGTAGTACAATCTTTGCATACCCCACCAAGACCACATGAACCTGTATCAGATAAACAACAAGGAGACTGGGCAAAACAGGAAAAAGGAAGTCAGCTTCAGCATTATTAATGAGAATAAATAATGACACCAATGGGAAGCAATAGAAATAAGAGCAGAAAATGAAAAGGTAGGTTATCATCACAATATCCCCATAATTACCATGGATGCTCAGGCTGGTAATCAGTCGCTATAATCACCAACAGGAGCTGGCAATTGGTCTCATATTGAACTCTGGGGGTGTCATTACCAGTTTAATTAAGTCCACAGTTTTAATTTGATCTACCATTTACTAGACTTTCACTTTAATTTTAAGCCATTGCATAAGGAGAATATTACACAATGATCGTATGAACTGCATAGGCAGGAGCAGCCATGTGACCATAATAGTAGGGCCAGTTTAATTAAGTCCACAGTTTTAATTTGATCTACCATTTACTAGACTTTCACTTTAATTTTAAGCCATTGCATAAGGAGAATATTACACAATGATCGTATGAACTGCATAGGCAGGAGCAGCCATGTGACCATAATAGTAGGGCCAAATGTGCACAAAATCCCATGCCAGAATAAAAGCCAGCTTTTATTAAAGATTAGAAAACAACCTGATCATCAGGGGGGCAATAAGTCCCATTTGTGAACTTCCTACAGCAGCCGAAAGCTTCTGGAGATATCCATACAAGAAAATCATCAAGCCATGAAGCAGCTGGCATAGCTATATAGCTAGATTCTGGTGTTAAGGATGCTCTTGCAATCTGCAGAAGCAAGGCGACAAAAGATTCTTGTCAAAGGAAAAACAACCATTCCAATAATTAATGCCCATAAGGAGTAAATAACGAGCGATGTTCAATAGATTAGAAAGATTTGCCTCATTTAAAAGAGAGTTTGAATCACATTGGCTGATGGAGCACAGCTGATTTGTCTGACTTGATTCTGAGCTGTGGAGTGCAGTAGCATCAGTTGAAGATCTAAGCAATGAAAGGAATATGCAAAAAAGAAGCACTGGAATTACCTATAGTTGTAGTTCTTAACTACAAAATATAGTGGTGGACCAATTCTGAGATACTCTGAGACATTATTAAAATAGCCCTGCAGGAAAAAAAGCTTGCATGATAAACTCCCAGCCAATAGAACACCATATCCATATATACATAGCAAGCTGTAAACCAGTATCAAGAAATTGAACCTGAAGATACGAGTCCCGCGGAAGAACAATTTTTTGTTCTAAACCAGGTTGAACTCGAGTGGATAATGCCTATATGATCCATATATATAACAAGTTAGAGTACGACATGTAACAGGCACCTACAGAAGTATGAATATGTAAGAGTGATATCGAGCATCTCACTATGCTGGACAATGTGAAAGCAGCAAAGATGGCAATGACTACTATCTTAACTCCCCAAAGACTGAGTATGGGTGCGTGGATCTCCTAATAATGACAAGAACGTCAATTTGATTAGTGAATAATGCTCAGCAGAAACACACTCTTTCTTCTATAAAGAAAAGAAGCACCTCATCAGGTATAAAACTCTCAAGAATCTTAAACAAGAGTACCATGAATCTAAATCAGAATCACAGGTGCATATGATGCAGTTGCAAACATATAGCATAACCATATTAGCATTTGAAAAGATATAATTTCTCTGAAAAATTCATTAATACAAATCAGCACCTTCATATAGCGAGCCAGCAATCCAGGTCTTCTCCCACCAATTCCTAAACATTCACATTGCATTTTTCAATAAGAGACCACCTCAAGTTTACATTAAGGAACAAAATAAAGCAGTTGACAAAACCAAGTGGCAAATGAGATAATCCATCAAGTCAAATATGAGTTATAAACAACCTCCTAACACTACCTTTATCAGAGTCTGCAGATGAAGATGAAATTTTCCGACATGGAATGCAATCAATTCTCTTATCCTCAGCTCGCAAAAAATCAAAAACTATGAAAGCTACAAAAGCAGTAACTTGCAGAAGAAAGTCCAAAAGAACAGCAAGTGCTGCAAAAGAGGCATGGCATAAAATGGTGTTACAGTCTTGAAAAGAAGAGTTGAAATTAAAAAAAAAAAAAATTAACTTGTGTATAAGAAAAGGGATTAAATTATCTGACCAGCAAACATAGAGAACACACGACATGCTGGCATAGGAATGAAACTTCCAACTGCAAATGCTAAAACCTCAGATAGACTAGCAAGTGTGATGGATGGTCCAACTTCCACAAGAGCATTGCTTATCCGTCCCTCTAGCGGCAACTCCATTGGTTGCCTCTTGACAGCATGCACCAATATGCACATGTTATCCACGCCAACCTGATATGACAGTTAATTATATAAACTATAGCAATACTTTATGAAAAAACTAGTCAAAATTAGCTTTGGAAATTAACCTAGATTAAATAGAAGAATATTTGATCTAATACTAACATTCAAATTAAAAAAGTTTTTTGAAATAAATAAATATAATATTTACTAAGAGCCTCAAGACTAGTATAATGGTCGGTCAGCATGCAAGAAAGGTTATATGCATGAAACATTTGAAGAATTCTCCAAAGAGTTATGCTAAATCTCAAGAGATAAATTTATGCAACAGTGACACAAATAGTCAATCGATAGATGACTTTATAGTTTCATGTTATTACAAATCATGCCTTTGCATTTTGCAAGCACTTGTGTCACTTTCTTTTTTATCCAGCTCTAGTTGGCCCAAGTCAACTGCTGAGTTGAGCAGGTGGAATGGCAACTAGTCCTTTCTTTTTTATCCATGAACCATTTCAACAAAAGATATATGTAGTCTCGGGGCACAATAGCTAGTCAGAATTGAAGCAACCTATTAAAAACTTACCCTCAACAATTAATGTAGGCAAAATGACAAATACCACATGAAGTCT
Organism: Populus nigra; assembly: GCF_951802175.1. Taxonomy (NCBI): domain Eukaryota; kingdom Viridiplantae; phylum Streptophyta; class Magnoliopsida; order Malpighiales; family Salicaceae; genus Populus; species Populus nigra. Next base: position 561,753 of record NC_084855.1, on the reverse strand, counting down.
GAAATAAGAAGAAAGAAACTTACAGCTAATACAAGAAAAGGAATGACTTCCATGATGATTAGTGTAGACTTCACTCCAATGGCACTAAAAAATCCAACAGATCCAAGAACAGACAACATGACAAGCAAAACTCCAGAAAGACCAAGCAATACCTGTAAGTCAACCAATCACAAAAACTGAATGAGGGAAAGGGGAAAGTTAAAAGAAAATATGAACATTTCATGCGGAAAACCTAGCATTCATGGAATACAATAAGTAGTTTGGAATGGAATACAGGTTCTACCCAGGGAGAGGGCAAAGTTCAAGCCAGTAAAAGGACATACCTTAGATGAAATGTAAAACGAAGATAAATGAGGAGTGTCACCCAGAGTAAGAGATATGTAGGCAAACATCACAAGATAGCTAATCTGAAAAGGAAGAAGCGTCAACAATTAAACAAAATAAGTGACATCCAACACACTCCTGAACCATTACACGAAGTGGCTCACTCATGCTTGAATTGACATCCTGTCGTCTCCAAACCCTGGATCTTTATCATTGCCCTAAACAGTGAATTTTCCATAACTTTAAAATGGAAATGTCTTTTTTTTCTTCAACAAGAAAAAAGCTCACCAATATAGTTATGACATCAGCAGTGCTTTCCCTTTTTAGTTCCTCCTCAATGGAGCTTTCCGAAGAAAAAGAAAGTGTGAGATTCTTAGATTGCACCATTGGCAATAATGCATTCTGTCCCATGAAAAACATGAAATGATTTAGATAAAATGAAGCAGTAAACCTCCACTGATTAACAATAGAAATGATGATGCAGATATATGTTATTAAGCAGTCAAGTATTCAGGATAACACTTGCTGCTTGCAGCAGATCCAATTTGAAGAAAAAGGCACAAACAGTTTGGATCAGATCTTATATCTTTCCCTCATTTTGATATCTGCAGCCCTTTTGTTTTCTTTTTATGTTTGATAGTGGATTCCTACATCTTAGCCCTGATTCATTAGCTTAATTAAATGCAAAAGATTCGGATTTCTACTTTTAACAAATGGAATCTGGGTACTAAGGAGGATGGTCTGTTGCTCCAACAGCGCAGCCACTTCTGTGTTCTTCTCTTATTTCTCCCTTCTCTTCATATTGTTCATGTCAACAAATTTTAACTACCATGAAAAACATTTCGGTAAACATGTTATCTGAAAATGGAGATACATGTCTGTTCCAGACACCATATACACAATCACTGGACTGAGACAGAAAACAAACCTTCACTAACTGAATAAAAGCCTTCTCCCAAGCAACCGCCTTATCAGTTTCATTCCCTTCTTTATCAATCACATTGTTTACTGGATAAGTTACAATAAATGCAGATGCCTGTCACAGAGAAGTGGTTGGAGGATTATTATAGACATATGATCCAATTGTATTTGCTATTTATGAGGATAGAAAAAATACCTCCGAATAATTGTTCCCAGAGAAACCTCCCAAGGCTGTGCTTGGATCAAGGGGAGCTTTGAAGGCACTCCGACATGTGTCTGCAGAGGAATAATGCTGAAATAACATGGTATCATCATAATAATCAGACAGAGAGAATTCTTGGAGCTGAGATAGGGAGTGGGAGAGGAAGACATGATTTTGGGAATTATTAAAACCTGAGACTGAGAAGATATACCTGGAGACAATAGTTCACGTGCTCAACTCCTCCATAATTATCGAGATTTTGAGGATCCATTTGGAAATACTGATGGGAAGGGGGGGATGGGGTGAGAGAGAGATATAGAGAGTTAGTGACTGATCAAAATCAAAATAAATACCTCTAGATTCATCTTCCATTGTTGCAAACTCATGCAACTGAACAGTGGAAAGCCTTATAAGGAACTCCTAAAGTCCTATTAAAATTGTTACCACTAACTTGGAGTGGAACAAATTCGTTTTTACATAATTTTAAGCATTTCGTTGCACACATACATCGAAATAAAGATCGTCAAGCAAAAAAAAAACCTGCAGTACACTCTGAGTGGCACAATCTTTGTCCAGTGGCTTCAAGCAAATATCAGTCAGAGATACCATTGTTCCAGAATAATTTGCGTGGATTCCATCAACCTGTCAGAGCTGAATGCTATCAATCTATGACATTTCAGATCACCCTTTTCCAATAAGAAAATGGAAAAAATAATATAATAGAACAGCAAATGAAAGCTGGATTGATACATGGTGATGCATGCAACAATCTGTTCCCAAAAAAGTCTGGGAAGTGGCACCAGACAAATGAATACCTTTTTTTGTATTTCAAAAAGTAATTTGATGTTGTTTTCTGTCACAATACTTGGTCTTTTCTGTGCCCCAGCTTCTGGAACAGTCGCTAGAATTAGCTGGAAAACATGTCACCGTTAGTTCTTTCCAGAATTAGAAGAGGACTAAAAATCCTGCAGCTATGAAGATTCAAAACTATTCCAAATCAAGCAAACAAAACGCTGTGCATGTAAATTTTTATCATCAGAAAACATGTATCAAAAAAGCAGTCAGAATAATGCATAGTGGTCTTTCTGTGCTCAAACATTAAAAAGAAAAGGGCAACGATCACATAATGCAGGTATGACAGTACACATGCATGCAAATTATAATGATAAATACAGCATTGGTGTGATGATTGATGCTGTCAATCTATTTGCAGTCACTTTCATGGCAAATTTTTGTGATGAAAAGGAAAAGGATAGCTAATGTAAGTTGGTTCGCTTGATACAGAGAAGAAAAGGAGAGAAAAATTGTTCTACTGGTGATAACTAACAGGAAACTAGTTTTCAATCTCTAGAACCAGCATCTAAAAGAGTATATTTGTAAAGACCAAAATAAGAGCACAAGGAAACAAGACAGGGAGCAAAAAATATAAAAAAACATGAGTAGAATACTGCAGGACCTGCTCAATTCTGTAAAAAGGGGCTAGGTGGGTGTCAAAAAACCTTTTCTCTTCCGCAACTTTACTCCCAGGCCCTACCCATAGCTGAAATAGTACAAGTATTAGCAGTTTGATGACATATGGAGAAATTTAGCACTAATAAGAGTACAATAATGAATACTCTATTAGACCAATTGCCAAAATTTGAAGCATGGTCGACTAAGCAACTAAATGCATAATAGATATTTTTTTATGACTTCTCCAGGAAATCATGTCCACTCTCCCAAAGCAGAATATTGCCCCCCAATTTGTCACTTCCACATACACATTAGTTTCTCATATTCATTTCAATGGATTCGTTGACGTCCTCTAATTCTTTCCAGAAATATTCATCAATTTTGTTAATTCTAGCATCAAGACTTTGTTGGGAAAAAATATTAGTAAAAACTGTAGAATGGTTAAAAAACAAAAACACCCCCTTTCTCTAGGATTTTAACAGAGAAGATTAAAGAAGCAATTTGTATGTTCAATTCTACCTTCTCAGGCCGTGTCTCCACCTTGAAACGGATGAGACCTAGACAAAGTAAAAGAATTACAGCCAACGACAAGCTCAACACAAGGATTGGGTTTCTAGCAACCCATGTTCCATAACACCTGAAATATAAACAAACCAAAAAGGTCAAAAATAATTCAGTTACTCTGATAGCGTTAATGGCAAACTTGGTGGACCTGTAGAACTTCGACATGTATCCTTGAACAATTGAAAGCTGAACCCTGCTTCCGGTTTGAGGAGAATCTTCAAGCATCTTATAAAAGTAGTTTAAAGAATTCAGCAACATTGGCCAATGAATTGAGTAGACCTTTTCACTGATCAGATTAAGGTCAAAAAGAAAGAACTACAAAACCACTAGATAAGAATAGGTAGGAAACCGGAGGCACCTGCATGGGAAGGTTCTCATCCTTCTTCCCAGTAACTTCACCACTGTCCTTGATATTCGACACTGGGTTCATTCTAGAACTCTGGTCCCTTTCTCTTTTTCGATGAAACAAGCCCCATCCCAAAAGGATGGAAACCAATATAACATAGAGGATTGTTAGAATAAAGTCAACGCATTTGGCCTGCAGAAGGAGAACAGTGAACAGTGAAACTGAATTAGCAAAACATAAAAATACTTTACGTGAGGAATGTCAAATGGTAATCATCAGCAAATTACTCTGCATCCAAACCAAACAAGTAAATCAGTGGAAAAGGCTAAATTCAAAAGTTATTTTCTGCATGATACCTCACCTTGAGAGATCCAATTCTCACTGCACAAGAAGCCCCCTCGTGATGTGGAGGAGGATCAGTATTTGCACAAACAGGAGATTGAGGACAATCACCACAAGAACAACCCAGTGAAATATCACCACATGAATATGTAGAAACATTCATGGGTTTCATTCCAGATGACTCAGGAGCAGAAGGCTTGAATGTCATAGCATATGGTGAGCCCGGCACATTAAGGGGTGCTCGTCTACCAATAAATGCATACCACTCTGCCAAAAATAATTCATGGCATAAGCACTATAAGTCATACAAAAACATAGAAAATCATGCATAAAACAGAAGCAATAAGTCAAGGAAGTAGAGCTCTGAAACTTCCAAGGAACAGATAGTCCAAAAGAAATTCTTCCTCGGATAGAAATTCATTCTGAGATAGACCCCCGCTTCTCCACTTCAAGCCTAACTTCCAGCAAAGTCTTCAAACCCAAAATCATCATCCACTTTAAGATCATGGGTACAGTAGAAATATTGAGTTCGCTTTGTACGTACGACGACGCCCTCATCATGTGTGGGAGATAGAGAGACAAAGAGAGAAGAGACTAGAGAGATGAGGGAGCAGAATCTTAAGCTACAGCTTTAAAGTAAAAAATCACCTGTGAAATTTTTAGCACCAGCACCAATAAAATTTAGAGCCCGACTATTCATGGTCCCAAACTTTACATCCTTGCAAGATTCATACAACCCTTCACCAAAAGAATCATATACATAAAAATCAATGCCACCCACGGTCAAATTGCCTTTAACCTGAAAAGAGAATAAGACACCTTAAATAAAATTACTCTCTTCAGCAAAAAGAATGATGTGTCAAGCTCCAAGAAGAATTCCAACAACCATCAGTTCAATCAAAAACACAATGCTCAAAGAATAGGCTATAGCAATTTCGCATTTCCTTTTTAAAATTCACAACATTTTATTATGCGATAAGCAATAGAACTAAGATGCAAGACATTGATTTATTGGCTAATTCGCATAACAGATTCAACACATTGGAATTTTTCTTGCTCATGATAATACGAGAACACTAAAATCTCTTTAGAAATCCAACCAAAACAGTAGGAACTGCAAACCTTATCCGTAGAAGTCACGTTAATAAACATGCTCTGATGCGGGGAACAGGTAAGCTCACAGAACAAATTCAAAAAGTTTCTCAAACATGCAGGACAGCCGACCAGAAATGGAATTGCCTGCAAAACATAAATAAAACACTTAAAAAGCTTCTCAAACATGTGCACATGTACTCAATCTTGTTGCCGGAAAGTCTTCTTACTTGCTGGACTTGTGACCGTAAAGTTTCAAACTGAGCTTCTGAACAACAAACATTGCCAGTAATTGTAGGGCATAAGCTTTGAATCTTTTGTGAAAGCAAGTCATCTGGCTGATAAATAAATAGAAAAAAAGAAGAAGAAGAAGAAGAAGAAGCACGTACTGGCATATTCAGGAACTATAGCAAAATGCAGCATCCAAGTTTTTAAAATTAATTTTTTTTAAAAAAAAAAAACCCAGATACCTTCACAGATGGGGAGCCAAAAGGACAGTTCACAACTTTTCCATCTTCACGTGCACCACAAATATCATACATTGCACAATATTCCTCTGAATGTCTCTCCCTGCAAATCATATCAAAAATAAATAGATGATCAATTCGAGAAAATCCAAGCTATTTTATTTTAATTACAAGAAAATTTAAAAAAAAAAAGGAAAGAAAAAAATCTCACCCTGATACTGCATTTCGTGTTTTAAGCGACCGTGCATCAGACCTCTCCGCGCTGACTACAGATACTGCATAAAACACCTGCATGTTCATAAATTTCAAATTCAGTACCAAAACTCGTCAAAAAGTGCAATTCAGTCCTTAAGTTCTTAGAAACTGGAGACTCGGCAGAAATGTTAGTCCTCACACACACTATGAGGACACGTAATGTGAAAATTAAAAGCAAAAAAAATTCAAACAAATTATAGTAATTATAATTTTCTCAAAAAAAACAGAGGAAAAGAAATGAAACCCTTATAAAACAAAAATCGAACTCTGAAAATGTTTTTTTTTAAAAAAAAAAACAGAATCTTCTTCAAACGGAAACGTTTAAGAAGAAGGGGAAAAATCAAGAGAATGCGAGGGGGGGAAATAAAAAAATAAAATCCTCGCCTGTAATAGAAAAATCGAAACCAGAAAAAGCTTCATCGTCCTGCTTGAGAGCTCCATTGCAACCAGCGCGATGAACTCTGCCGCTAATTGCAGTCTATGTACATGTAGAGAGAGAGAGAGAGAGAGAGAGAGAAGCGAGAGTCGTGAATTGATACGTTTGTAAAGGAGAAAAATGAGTGAGAGAGAGAGTGAGAAAAGAGTCAAAAGTTTCGGAATTTATAGTTGTCTGCGGAGGGAGAGTTTAACATAGTAGAGGCTCTCTGTTCACTGGGTGCTTGCAACAATCACTCTGTTCAGGGTGAAAATTAATGAGGATAGAGAGGTATGTGGTTTGTTTTTATTTACGTAAATGCCGCTTCCTTTCGGTTACTTTATCCATTTTTCTCATATTAAAAAAAAAAAAATTCCCGTGATGGCTTGCCAACTAAATTTTGTTAAGAACTAGTTTAATTATCCATGCTGTGTTGCTATTTTTTTTTTATTGATGAATAGTTTTTTATTTTTGATTTTTTAATTAGAAATAAAATTTTAAAATAGTTTCATGTCTCACTACAATAAAAAAAATAGTAAATTATTAAAGTTCAAAGAACACAACATAAGAAATGAAAGTAGTAAAAATAGAAACATCTCTGGTTTAAAAAATATAAATATATATATGAAACAAATATATATTTGAAATAATTTCAAAGTAATTTTTTATACTCTTGAAATAAAAAATACATGGATATATTAAGGTTCTATTTGTTTTTACGTTTAAAAGTGCTTTTGAAAAAATCTGAATTTATTTTAAAATTAATATTTTTTTGATGTTTTTAGATCATTTTGATACATTAATTTTAAAAATAATCTTTAAAAAATAAAAAAATATTATTTTAATATATTTTTAAATAAAAAATATTTTAAAAAACAATTATAATCACACTTTAGCGTACTAACACTACCCTCTATTAATTACAAGTATTATTATGGTACAGTAACGAAATGCTAAAGGGTGACACGAGTAATATCAAATTGATGAGGCGGCATTGGACTGCCAAGCCGTCATTAAACTCTCGATATGGAATTTGGGTTCCCTACCAAAATTGAAATTGACAGGAAATTCTTTTTTAATTTTAATTGGAAGTGAATTTCTCGTGCCAGAAAATCTTCACTGGCTCCCTTTTTCCTATCCTCTTTGTTTTTATCTTGTTGTTTTCTACCCACTTTTATAAGGTTCAGGGTTGCCGTGTGAACCGAACAGGCCACTGGCTGATTTTCTGACAGGCGAAAATGAGGCTCCATGGACGGAAAAAGGAGTGCATTGGAGGCGCAAAACTGTCTGCTTGCTGCACTTTCGACTTCTCCTAGTGTGAACCATTTTTTCAGCTTGAAATTTAGTGCTGGCAAGGCGGTGGGTGAATGGGACACGTGTTGCGATTTGCCAAACTCCAGAAATCAATAAGGGGATATATTTTAGGTCATCGCTGCTCACCGCATGTTTATCCCTTACAGACCAATCGTGGAACGCTTGTCCAGAACAGAAATTAAGACACTCAGAGTGTGTTTGATATTATGGTTATTGTTGTGGTTATAATTTAAAAAAAATTGTTTTATAAAAAATATTTTTAATTAAGATTGATTTGAAAAAATATATGTTTGGTTAAAATTATGGTTAAAATTGAGATTGATCAAAAAATAATTTAATGTATTTGGTTAAGAATACTTTTGAAATTAAGATTATAAAATAATTTTAAAAAATATAATTAATATTGATGGTTTTAAATTTAAATATTGTTGATTTAACTACTGCTACTACATCACGAAATAAATTATATAGTGCTATTGAATAATGTTAAACACTAGTTTTTCAAATAAAACACGATACCTGAAAAAAATATTTTTGATATTTTTAAGATATTAGAAAATTAAAAAAAAAAGAACAATGACAAGTTCAATTCATGCTGTATCAAGTTAATAATAAAAAAACAATGACAAGTTTCAAAAAAAAAAATCAATGGAAAAAAAATGTAAGCTGCTAATAGAAATAAAAGGATGATGAGAAGCAAGTCAGGGAGAACATGAAAAATAGGTATGACATGATTTTGATGAACCTGCGGTTAAGCCATAATTATTATATGGATCCCACATTTTTAACTAATATTTTATTATTTTTCAAACAGCTATTGACTATGATTACACCGCATTATACTTTTTACCACAAAAACAAATAGCCTCGTAGCCGCTAGATTTTAGCAGTCTTTATTTTTTAATATAACACATGGAAAATTACTTCTGTGTTTACAGAGTATTTTTTAATCATCTGTACATGTAATTTTGTGGTGCCAATAAAGTTACTTTACTGATATTTTATTAGTTATTATGTGAAACTCACTTTAAATAGATAAAAAGATCGAATTCTTAGAGAAAAATCATTTAAATTGAGATATTTTTAGTGGAATATGGATTTTTTTTTATGTTTATCTCTTTCTTTAAAACTAGTTATAGTCAATAAGTACCAAAATATCAATATCTTAATATTTTTCAAATTTGAAATTTATACTATATTTAATAATTTTATGATTTGGATATTTTATTTTTGAAAAATTTTTGAAAAAAAAAGAATAATTCAAGTATATTCTAGATGGAAATTTTTTATATTTGCTTCAGTTTATGCACATCTTTATCAATCCCTTAAGATTTTAGACTCTAAAGTTAATATACATATAAATTTTTAATTATTTTGGGGTTTATGATACTTAAATTAGTATAAATTAACAAATATATTATATTTGTTACATGTATAAGAAAAGTTCATAATTTTTTTTAAAAAACTGCCAGTTTGTTAAAAAAAAGAAAGAAAAAAAAAGGAAAGGATAAAGCAAACGGTGAGGTTCATAGAAAGTCTTGAAAGTTTTCAAACTCCCATCTAGACTTGTAAAAAATCTTAAAGAATTTTACGAAATGATCCCCTAGGACTTAACCCGAGCAAAGAATCTTCCCCCTTTTTTGTTGGGATATTAAAAAAGCCGTAGTATTATAATTGTGATTATTTTTTAAAATATTTATTATTTAAATATATATTTAAAAAATATTATTTATTTAAAAATTTATTTTTAATATTAACATGTCAAAATAATTTAAAATCATAAATAAATAATTTGAAAAAAATAAATAATTTATATTTAATTTTAAAATATTTTTTAAATACAAAAACAAATAGGATATAAAAGTTACTACCATGTTGACAAACATTGTGATTTATTTCATTTCACATCATTCCAGAAAAAAATACAATTTAAAAATAATATAATTTAGAGAGTCACCTGTAATATATGTTATCTACAAGATTATATCTACTTATTTGATATTTAGTTTTTAATTGTATTTGGATATTTTTGCTTTAAAAAATTAATTAATATTTTTTTAATATTTTTTTATTATTTTAATATACTAATATTAAAACAAGTTATTTTCATATACTTTTTTAAAAAATATATTTAAAAAACATATTACATCAACATATAAAATCCTCTTCAACGGGACAAAGCTATCCCATCCCAGCCGCGTCAGCTAATTAGAAAGACAAATTTGTCCTTTCACATTTATTTCATTACCAGTTTCTAGTCAATGGGTGGTGTTTTTCAACAAGTGCACGAGTGCCCTTCTTCACCTTAAAACCTCTATCTCCCTTACGGTGGGCACCACTAGAGATGTGTTTTGAAACATGGTGAAAATTATGTTTTTTTTTTAAATTAAATAATTTTTTTTATGTTTTTAATTTTTTTTATATATTAATGTTAAAAATAATTTGTTAAAAATAAAAAATTTTATTTTAATATATTTTTAAACAAAAAAAACATTTTAAATTATTATTAATACCATAATTTCAAACAAACGAAAGTATGGAATCACCTGGTAAAACGAGGTTGTTTTAAATGACAGGGGAGGCTTGTCAATGAACGAGGTTGAAAACCACGTGGTGACCTACGGTGGTTGTTTTAATTACTCCCACATTGAAAGTTTTTTTTTTAGTTAAATTACAAAAAATATTGAAAATAACTTTCAATCATAGCTGTCTTTTTATATTTTGCCATTTATCTTTTTTTTCTCTCCCTTAGATAGCAATGTTTCAAAAGAGATAGACGCCAGGACTAGAGAAAAAAAAAAGATATTTTTCAGGTTTGGTGAAATATTTTTATTTAACGAATTATGAATTTAATTTTTATTATCTATTTTGTTTCTTTAAGATAATACTTATTCTGTCTGCATTGTAATTTTTTCTGCTCATGAGCAAGTAATTTATATGTTAGTTCCCTTAATTTAAAAAAAATAACAAGTTATTTTTAAGATTAACCAAGTAATAAATCAACTCAAGATTTTTATCATATTATTTTATATTATTTTTTTATTTTTATTGAAACAAAGCTTAACTTTATCATTAAATTAACCTACTAGGTTAGGTCAAATTAGAATTAAAAATAGTATATCTAACTATTTTTATTTGCCTTATAATTACGGATAGTTGATCAATTAGAGGAATTTATTTTTTGTTGTTGAAACCTTTTATCATATGTGTGGTGCTAATTTTTTTTAAAAATTATTATTTTTGTATCGTTTTAAAATGATTTTATCAAAATTAAATTAAAAATAAATAAAATATATATTATTTTAATATATTTAAAAATATAAATATTTTTAAAAAATATTTATCTAAGATTTCAAAGATAGCGAAACGTCAGCACCATAAATGTGATGAGCATGAGGAGGGCAACAACGGCGAGTAGGAGTGACAAATGGCTAGAGTGGCACACCCAGGGAGTTGGGCTATTAGTGGGTGGGAATAATGATGATTGAGGGTGATGGTGAGGGTCCACCAAACACTGGTTCTAGATGCTGGACCCAAGGGGGAGAGAGAAAAGAGAACAACACACCTGCGGGGTGGAGTTCGCTAGCCCCTGGCTTGGCTGTTGGCTTTCATGGACTTTTTCTTCGGTTTTATGTTAAAAGACAAGGACCCATTTAAGGTCATGATTGCTACTCATCTGACGTTATCATGGCTGGAGGAGCCCGGGCCACGCCTCGATCGTGCAAAACTGCCCTACGTTATTCGTACGTGTGTATGTATATATATTGAAAACTCAAATTTAATCTTTAACGAGTTACCAATAAGTCCTCAATCTTTTGATCTTATCAATTTTATTTTAAATATAATCCATGTAGACGGGATGATTTTACCCCCCCGTCCATCGTCTTTGTTGAGTGCTGTAGTTCGAAGTATCAAGATAAATCCCTAATAATTCTTTAAAAAAAAATCAGTGTCGGCATATTCTGTTTAGATAGTGTTTTATATTATAGTGTACAGTATTTTTTAAAAATATTTTTTATTTAAAAATATATTAAAATATTTTTTTTACATTGGTAAATCAAAATAATTGAAAAATACTAAAAAAATATCAATTTAATATTTTTTAAAATAAAAATCACCATTAACTTTATTGGCTTGTACAAAAAGTAAAATGAAGAAAAAATTAATATAAATTGGTACTGAAATTGTTTTTTAAAATATGCTAGAGTTTATTTTTATATATGCAGTTAATGGAAGCTCCTGAAAATCATGTGCAGATTGAAAAACACTCGTGATCAATTGTCATTAATGTTTTTGAGTGGATGGATGAAGAAATTAATTTAATTGTTAATTGTGTTTAGAGCAATGAATGTAGATGAAATCGAAATGTATGGAGCTCAAATAATAATAAGTTTGATATATTAGGGGCTAAATCGAGGTTTTCGTTCTGCATGCATGTTGTTGTGTTGTCTCCCACAGAGACACTTTTGGCTCAATGCAGATTCTGCATGTGTGTATGGATGGAGCTTTCTCACGAGAGAGTCAAGAGTACTGTTAGATATCCAGATGGCTGTTTATACACATAGTTATCCGTTTATTTTCACATTTCTAGCTGACTTTTTGGTACAAAAATCAACCAATTTGATCCAGATAGCCTCAAATGCCACTAGAATTTGATGAGATTTGAAACCCTTTTTTTTTCCCCATCAGCAGTTGCTAAGCCTGGTGATAACACTGTGTTGAAATGTTAATTTTGTGATTCATTGACATAGAATTAGAATTTGATGAGATTTAAAGTCTTGAGGTAGTTCTTTGAGTAACACAGAAAGAGATGTCGAACTGTTAAATAATTCGTATGGCTGATATAAATACTCGAAAACGTTATAAATACAATACAAAATACATCGGTATTATTGGACCGGGGAGAAGATTTAGCAAAAAAGAAAAAAGAAAACCAGATGACATGTGACTTCGAATTTTTCTTCTCCTTTTAAGGTGGCATTAATGCTTGATAGTGATGTGTACTTCAGTATAGTATTCTAGCTGCCCGTCCTTCTTCTTTCTTTTCACATGGAAAAACAGGGGTCCATGGGCAAATCATCCTACAGAGACCGGCCCTACACTGTTTGACCAGCCAGGGAGCTGCTGCTGCTGCTTCCGCTCCCAGTAAATTCTGAAGCAGGCTTGGCTTGCTTAGATTTCAAGCATGGCGGCCTGCTGCACACACATCGATTGCCTTTGTACGAGAATGTCAAACCCGCATAGCCATTCTAGTAACTCTGGACACGCCTAGATCAGCGATTCATGAATGTTTCTGACACGTCATGTTAGAGACTCTTTCTTCTGTATTTTAGTCCCACATGCATGTAGATCATGTGGCTTGGAGACAGGTGGGAGATTAGGAAATTCACAAAAAATGATTGGTGATTATAAGCCTTTTATTTTCAATCAGTGAATAAAGATGCTTAACGATGTTAAAGGCTGTAACTTGGTGATGTATATATTTATTTATTTTATATATATATAAATGTTCTTTTTTTTTTTGCTTTTGACTGAAAATAGTAATTTGTCAAATCTTTTCCATCCCCGTCATGTCGTGGGCTACTTTTTTTATTTTTTTTATGCTATGATGTGGTGTAATATGTGTTTTTTCCGAACTATATATTAAAAAATTGTTGATTAATCAATATATTCTGTATTTCTATTTTAAATTCTCGTTGACACTTTTATTAAAAAACTATATTTAGGCAAAGTGGCTACAAAAGGTTTTTTTTCATCATTTTATTAAATTAAAAGTGGATGAATCAGTATTTTTTATGCTATGTGAAAAAAATTAAAACCCTATCTAAAAAAATCAATAATAGGATGGTAACTCATTGATCGGAGGGTTTGGTAAGTTGTCTTACCTAATATATATGGGTTCGTCCATGTGAGTTCAAGTGAACACAAATCCGACCACATGTTGAGCTCAAACGAACATGGATCTAACGAGTTACTAGACCCTTTATTCCTAGGCTTTTGCCACATGCTAATCTCAATTGATTTGGAGATCGCTATAAACTTGAGTTAGGGGTGTAAGACTTTGTTTATTTACTCTTAATATATAATATTAATGTCTTAAATATTTGTTTCCCTACACCTGTAAGTGTATAAAACCTTTACCGATGACTTATTACATTTCTATCTCATTAATAATATGTAAAATATATTTATTTTTTATTGATGACGTGTAAAATATATTTATCCTTTATTAATGTTATCATAAGAAAATAACTATTTAATATTTAACTCCATTAAGACAATAAGGTTTAAATACTATAAATATTACTTGAATTATTTAGATAAATGGTTCATAATTTATATTTTTCAAATATTTATACTTTAATTTTTAGAACATTTATCATAAAACAAGAACAAACATGCACATTGTTAAAACTTAAAGGTCATTCTAGCATTTATTATAATTCCCTACTAAAAATTACTGTTTTGTTACACGAGGACCTCTAAAACCTATTAAAAGTGAATGGTTTGCAGGTGTTAGGTCTTCTATAATTAATCATCTACTTCATGAGTTTCAGATAAGATAATATTGGCATGAATATGTAATTAACTACTATTTAAATATTTGTGAGCATATCGAATTTTAGAACATTATAAAAAAATATATAAAATCAATAATTTAAAATTTCAAGATGAAGAAGGTATTTGTAGCTACACATACATGCAAGCTGATTTAGACACCCGTATGAATCTAAAAAAATAAAATTGAGTGCTCGTGCATTGAATTTGAGCTCGAGGACTATTCAAGTAGGTCTGCAATGGTTTGTTGACTTTAGCATAATTTTGACCCCCCTCATTAAAATTTGATGTGGGTATTCGAGTATGAATGTAAGACCCATTGTCCATAAAATTTGGACGAACTTCCTCGCATTACATATCCTCTTGGCTTATTCTCCATGATTCTCCTGGGGGTTATATATATATATATATATATATATATATATATATATATATTAAAAATTAGGTATGTGGATTGTTTTAATATATATATTTTTGATATAAAAAATAAAAGTTTAAATTTAAAAGTTTATGTGAATATTTAATCAAATAAATTAATAACTATTCATGTTTAAAAAATTTCTAACAATAACTAAGAAAAAAACTGAAAAAATTAAGAGATGAATGTATATCAAAATATTCAATCATGTAGAATAATACATTCACCCAATTATATGTACTGGAATTATTTATTTAAATTTTAAAAAATATAAATACCCCCATATAATTTTTTAATAATCAATAAACCAGTTAAAAAAACTAAAACACCCCACCCTCAAGACCTCGTTCTTTTCTGCTCATGAGCAACATGATAATTTCACCTTAGCAATTCTAAATAACAATAATTAACTATGTCTTGAGCTAGAATGAAATTCCCACAGACTTTAAAGGTTTTTGTTAATTGCATTGCATCAACACCACGAAAATTCTGGCTGGTTTCCACTTTTTTTTTTCTTTTTTTATCATAGTCGTTACTCGTATATCATTCACATTTACTATTATTGTTAATTTTTTTTTTCGCTACAAGACTTGATTTTAGTCACGTATGATTATATTTTGATATACAAAAACAAACTAATTAAATGGAGTTTTGTTCGTGAGTAAAACTTGTTAAACTCAGCCTAGCCATAACTTGGCTCAAAAAACGAGTCACGCATTAATCAATTTAACCAAGTTCATCAAAATAACTTCCTTTTGAACTAGAATAGAAACCGAGCCAGGTTTAATAACTGAGCTCTCAGTTCTCAATTTCCAATCCAGCTCTTCTAATTAGAGCATCAAGTAAGCAGTGTCTGCTGTGGTTTATAGGTGGCAACAAGTGTGGGTATGCAAGGTGGTCCTTTGACAAGATAGCAGGCTACAGGCCTCGCGAGGCATCCAGTTTCTAGATCCAAGGACTAATTCTGGGATCTTGTGCTATGAAACGAGGGATAATTACTGGCCTGTTCATCTCGAGCCATGAAATTTTCTTCCCAGTTCTGTCAGTAAAATACTTTTAGTTAGGGTCACTGTCCCTTTTACAAGGGGCCGGTGTCCCAAATATTTACTCAGAGAATGTTAATATAATTACAATATCTGGATAAATGCTCGAGTTGGATTGATCATTTCGCCATTTAAGGAATTTCTTGACGTGGAGAAGCGTTTTATAGCTCATGATTAAGCATTTGACTCCACAAGAAAAGACACTACTGTCTGCTTTCTAGTCCATGATGCTCTTGAGCATTGGTTGATATGCGATACCCTTAAAGCAGCAAACTAATATTGAAGCATTAAATTTCACCAAAATATTTACAGAGGCAAAATTGAATAATTAAGGTTAGTTTTTTCTTGATACAGAGCTTTCAATCAAATTAAGGACAAGATTCAATGAATCGCTCATCCTTCCTTGGACCAGCCTTCTGAAAGTTTGAACCAAACAATTATAAAAACCTCAATTATATTTTCTATTATAGTCGAAGATGAAGATATATGGAGCAAAAACTTAGTGTCTAGAATAAAGTTATTTAACTAGTTAGCTCGAATACTTGGATCTCGATAGGATTAATGGACAATGTATGATTAATTTTTATATAATTTAATTTAAAATCCAACTCAAGTTAAAAAATAATTAATGAGTTAAAATGTTAACTTGCGGATAGAATTTAATAATTCTAGTTTAGAAAAATGAAAATATAATAAAAGTCGGTTTTAATAACATTGGTTTGGAAAAAGAAAGAAAATATAATGAAAATTATGGGTTCTTCTTCATCATGTAGTCATGATTAGCATGGAATGGCGCCGACGAAAGGGTCCACCGCAGTCACCACCCCACTAAGAAAGAAGATTACGAAGATCCCTTTTATACACACCAAGCATCATGAGAAAGAGAGCACTGCCATCTTAGATTAAAAAAAGAAGAAGAAAAGGTTGGCCAGCAATGGAGAGCGTGCCGCATGTGGAATCATGCTTCTAGTTCTAATTAACTGTGATTACTGTGTTTAATTATTATTAATTAGCCTGGAATCAAATCATATCTTATGAGTCAATTTGAGGTCTCACGTGTAGAAGAGAAGCATGGGTGTTATGCTAATTAATCCTAGCACTAACTTACATAGCATATTTATGTGCATGCAAACTATAGATTTTACAGCTTAAAGTGAATTAAACAGTCACCACTTTATTTGGGTGTGTGACCTAAGGCCCAGGCCTTCCCATAACACCCCCCCCCCCTTTTTTTAATATCAAGTTTAAATGTTAACTAAGATTAGATTTTCAAATTTAAATCTTAAGGAAATATCTTGACCTAATCCTATAGTTTGCCCCTTTATTTATTTTTAGTTATCAATTAGGCTCGTATGCTTCCAATTTAATCAATGTGATTTTATATTATTTGATTCAAGTTAATTGAAACAAGTTACTGAATTTAATTTAAATTAAATATTATTTTTAAATGATATGATATTAAGTGACTCTAAGAGATAGAAGAAGTTTGCTTTGAATCTAGCATGTGTCGACGGGTAATGAATAGCACATGTGAGATAAAATTTTTAAAAAATAAATAGAATTATTAAGAAAATTAACTCATATCTGTCAACCATTTCTCGTTACGTTTATAATATACATGAAACTCGGAAATAAACTTTATTTTTTTGACTGAAATTGTTTAATAATAATAATAATCACTCAAAACTAATATATGATTTGCATAGATTTAAATCATTGCTTGTAATTAACTAAGATTAAATAACACAAAATCACACTAACTGAAATGGAAACACGTGAGTAAAATTAACAACTAAAAACAAAAACAAGGGCAAGCTATGAAGTTATGCCAAACATCTTCTACATTAATAAGCAAGGCGCATTTAGGAAATTAGTTTTCCTAGATTATACTTTCAAAATTTAAACTCAAGAGATCAAGAGTGTAAGCAAACATCATTAACCACAGCCAAGAGTGTCAGCAAACAAACATCACTATCCACTTGACTTGTCGATCGGGGTTCCTCGTGGCTGAAAATGGCTTGGCGGGAGCCTGAAAGCAACACCACGACTTTAGCATTAGCATTTCCATGGGTCAAGCTGTAGCTACCATCTTTCCAGAGTATTATTGATCTATGCTAGCTAGAAATGTCTCTCCATCAGGCATGGACCACAACAAGGCACTCGTTCCACAATCTTTCAAGCTCTGAATTATGAATATAGCTCAACTCCCTGGCTAGGGAAGCATCAAGTACTCCAGTAAAGATGGCCCATAACTCCTGAGCATGACATTGCCACTGCCAATGATAGTTTAGACGATGCTGGGCTGACATGAACTGTAGTTAATCTGTAAAGCTAGGCCTAATTATGTCCCGTCCACTACAAGAGCCTTTCATTCTTATCTTGTACTTGGAATTCAGAACTCTTGTCATCTGAGACTCGGAATCATTGTGTTCTCTGCTTTCCAAGCTTTTTCAAGGAGCAAATTAACTTTGTCAGAATTATTTGGATAAATATGCCGGGCTCAAAGAAGATGACAAATTATTCGGTTTTTATCTCGGTCCAGTTTCAAAAATTAACAAACCGAATTGAATCTCGAGTCATTTCGGTTCGGTAGAGTCCAACTCAGAAAAAAAAATTTCATAATGCAAAATAACAAGGCACCTGGGCCGAGTAAATTTTACACAAGTTTGGACCTCTACAACACAGTTAATAAACATGCAGCAGATGGAGGTGGTACACCTTCAGAGTGTTCCAAAATAAAAGAGCAAAACTAGACGTGAGTAACGAAAAATATATAATTGCCAGGGCGCACCATCCATTGACTTGAACCGATCTAAGCTGAGGAGAAGGCTCGAACCTTGTAACCAGTGCCACCATGTCTGGGCTGAAGTGGAGATTGATGACGGGAACGTTCTTCCTGTCTCCTTGCATAACTTCCATCGGAACAACTACTTTTGCTCTTCTTGGGCTTCTCCTTCACATCCTTTATCTTTATTAAGATCTCCGAAACTTCTTCCATGGATGGTCGAATTCTCAGGTCAGATTCCAAACAACGCAGTATCAGTTCAGCTGCTTGCATTGCAGCTTTTAAAGGGTACCGCTCTTCAAGACCCGGATCCATTATTTTCTTGAGCTTTCTTCTCTCTAAGAGAAAAGGCCTGGCATACTCTACCAAATTGTGCTGTCCACTCGGCCGATTGGTGTCGAGGGCCTTTAGGCCCGTCAGCAATTCTAGGAGCACAACACCAAACCCGTACACATCACTCTTGACATACAAATGACCTGTAATTTTTTGTTGTAACTGTTAGATATCAGTACTGTTCTTGTCAAATGTTTTATTAATATAATAAATTATAAATTAATCTCTTGTAAAAGAGAATTAAAGAATCCCTCTAATTTTAAAAACAATCCCTTTCAACTTATTTTTTCTTGTTATTTTAAGAAATAGAAAGGGAAAAATAATATAGAAAAGATGGATTAGAAAGGAAGGTGTTCTTTAGAATAAAAAAGATTAAATTAAGCATGAACAGTATTGAGAAAGAGATTTATCAATTATTTTTTAAATTAAGCTGATTAATTAATTTAAAAACTAAAGGGAATAATTTACAATTTACTCTTGATTAATATTAGGAGGGGGGGAAGGGGTAATTACCAGTGGCAAGGTATTCAGGAGCTGCATAACCATATGTGCCCATGATCCTTGTTGTAACATGGGAGTCGCCATTTAATGGACCTAATTTCGCCAGCCCAAAGTCAGAAAGTTTTGCGTTGTAGGCCTGGAAATTGAAAGGAAAGATAGAGTCAAGTCAAGATGGGGCCGTGGGCGTGTCTATTTCTGGAAAAAGCAAAAATACAAAGAAATCCACCCCATCCAATAATATATTAGATGTCTTGAAGTCTCGATAGATGACGCTCTTGTCAGAAGTGTGGAGGAAGGCAAGACCTTGAGCAGCTCCAATGGCTATTTTAAGCCTAATGTCCCATGCAAGTGGTTCTGCACCCTCTGCAATAACCACAATTTATCATGTCATCGGTGAAACTAATTCAGACAAAAAAAAAAAAACGCCAATCTTGCTTCTTCTTGTTCTTTTCAATATTAACTTCTAGAATAATCTCACACGTTGAACGAATAAATCTAACTAATACAACCCACATGAATTTTTTTCAAAAAGAATTTTTAGATAAAATTAAATAAGTTGTGTTGTGTTAGTGTCTTGGTACACAAAAAAAATACAAAAGCAACAAAAATATACTTGAATTAAAGAGACGAAGATAAAAACATGAAATAAAATTGTTTATGTAGCAATTTTAAAGGAATTTTTTATATTTTTAAATAAAAAATATACATGAAAATATATCTTTGTTGTTCTCTCTATCTTTTCTATTCCGAGAATTAAAATTAATATTATGCGTGGGGTCTTACTTCTGAAAAGGTGCTTTTCCAAGCTCCCCTTCTGCATGTATTCGTAGACAAGGAGGAAATGTTCATCCTCCCAGCAGTAACCCAAGAGTTTGACAAGGTTTGGATGAGACAATTTCCCCAGGAACTCAACCTCAGACTGCAACCACGCACAAAATCAACATATATAATTAATAAAGTTTTGCGAAAGAGATAGCAGAACTGGTCAACATTAACGAAACTACTGGTGATGCAAAATTTTAAATTCACGACAGTTTAATATATTTATCTTTTCTGCTATGGTCAAGGATTGACACCATCGATCGTTACAAATTTTATTCTAATTAGAATATAAAATATGATTTTTTAGGTGTATTGACTTAATTATTTTCATCATCGAACAATGATTTCTCTTCTTTCAAGAGTCCGTACTTTTTTATTTTATTTTTCTTGTAACTAGAACATTTGAAAAGAATGCATGATTAATTAGTCAAAGATGGCCCTTCTATGATCTAAAATCATTGTAAAGAAAATAAGCATTGTTATATATAGTTCTATTATATTCTCTCTTCAAAATGCCATTGTTTTATTGCATAATATAGTTATATTATGGATGTGGGACACATCAATCCAGGATTTCTAATAAATTAGGGATCCAACTAAAAATTAAATTAGTTGTTAACCTAATTGAGAATTGATAAATCATGGATCTATATGAGTTTTTCCTGAAAGAATATTTCAATCGTTCGAGAAACTAAGATAAATCAAAACAAAAATTCATATGAATATTTGAGATGTCAGCATGAACGTCATATGAAGATCAATGGAAAGGCAACATGATGCGTGAACACGGCCAAGTATGAACTTTTGAAAGCAAATCAAGTTAGGGTTGTCATGCGTGTCCAGCCAATATCAGAAAACAGCTTTAGTCGATGGTAGAAGGAGTGCGGAAACGAAAGAGAAGGGGGGGGGGGGGGGGGGGTGGGGGATTACCTGCCACTCCTCTAGACCTTGAGAGCTCTCTGGGCTTGATTTCTTGACTGCTACAGCCATGCCAGTACCAACTTTAGCTGGTGCATAAGTCTTCTCATCGACCCAACCCTTAAAAACTCTGCCGAATCCACCTTCCCCGAGCACAGTATTAGGTTTAAAATTCCTAGTAGCACTTTTCAACTCTGCTAGAGTGAACAGCTTTGGTGCCAATATAATCTGTCCACTTGCAGCTGCAGAAATCATTGCTATTTCATCCTTTCCCTTCTTTTCCATACCCATACCAAACTTGTCATCTTCTTTTGCCTTACATTGGCTGCTGCTTCTGCTCCCCAGTCCATTTTCTTTGCTGTGGTTCCATGTTGTTTCTGCATTAACACGTACATAAACCAAAATTTACGAGAAACCCCCCTCAAATCTCAAAGAATCCAAGAAAAAAAAGTAATGATCAATGAAATATTACCTGGAGTAGAAGGCTTTGTAGGCGTGGGGCTATTATGGTTAGTGACAGGAGTAGTTCCCCAACAATTTCCCATGCGGATAGAGATTTTTGATATCGTCTCTGGATTGGAGCTGTGCTGTGGCCGGCCTGCCGGCCTTGGATATGAAATGATAAACTGGTTGCGTTGGTTCCTCGAAAGGCAGAAGAAAGGGTCAAGAAGTAACATAGATAGAGAAATATCTCAGTGATGGAGACTTGTTGCTAGCATCTGGACTTTTTCTTCTTGCACTCTCCATTTCTTTTCTTGTTCCTTGTTTAAGTTGTTACCTTCGATGCCCCCACCTCTTCTTAATTATATTTGCTTACAATATGTGCGTATTGTAATTAGTAAATGTTTTAGGTTTAGCTAGAGAAAGCAATATATAGAGACTTGATTGTGTTGTTGAACTTCGATGAGAGAATCACTACAAAAATAAAAAGAAATTATATATATATAAAATTCAATAAAATATCTTTCAAATAAAAGAAAAGAGAAATGAATACGTGTCATCTTTTGGTTATTCATTTATAATGTAATGGTTTTACCCAAAAAATATACTAAATTTTTTTTTCTTTTGTTATAATAAAAATAAATAAATAGATACATAACACAACTAAGATATTGTTTATCTTTGCAGATCATGTATGTTTTGTAATTTTTTTAAAAAAATTTAAACTTATTTTTTAATATTTTTTAATTATTTTGATGTTATAATATTAAAATTAATTTTTATAAAATAAAAAAAATATTTTTATATATTTTCAAACACAAAATATATTAAAAAATACACGCAACTCCATCGTAAGTCAATGGCGATTGCATCACTCCGACCAATCACCTGCATAGGCAATTGGACCAATAGATAGTCGACGTACATTCATCGTCTAACCATTGATTTGTTTTGTACTTCGTTAATTTTCAAGATTTTGTGGAAGCAACGTTTTAGTCATGAACGTTTGTTTTATATATTTTCTTTACGCTAAGGAGTTTTTTTTTTTTTTTTTTTCCCGGTATGACAAGTTGACCCAGCGATATGTTTATATGGATAAATTGAGTTAATTGATCTGGAAAAACTAGGTTTATTTATGTCATATTTATTTTTTAAAAAATAATTTTTGAAAAATTACTTTCCAACTAGTGTAGGAGTAGTTTCCTAATAATCTTACAACTTTTTAATTTATAAAATTTATTTTTTATTATTTTAATAAATTTTTAAAAAATAAAATATTAATAAGTTATTTTCCAGT
Organism: Populus nigra; assembly: GCF_951802175.1. Lineage (NCBI taxonomy): Eukaryota > Viridiplantae > Streptophyta > Magnoliopsida > Malpighiales > Salicaceae > Populus > Populus nigra. Next base: position 538,943 of record NC_084855.1, on the reverse strand, counting down.
TCATTTTTCATAATATAATCAAACACTGGAAAGTTTTTTTCAACTTATTTTTTATTACACTATCAAATATCGAAAAATATTTTTCTAGAATTCACTTTTCTAAAATTTACTTTTCTTGGAATTTATGTTTTTTTAAAAAATACTTTCTAGTAAACAAACGAGATTTTAATATATATTTTTAAATAATATTATTTTAATTTAATTTTTTTAAAAAATAACATGGATATAATATTGTGGTGCTTCCTTGTACGTTCATTCTTGCACCTTGAAACACGACAGGATTAGGGATGATGATGTTTCTTTATTTTTGTCCTAATTTATTGTGGGCCCAAGGAATAACTGTACTATGATTTCATTCTTCCACATTGCCGCACCCAAATTTCTGGTGGAAGTATATATAATTAAAAGGATAAAAATAAATATATATGTAAAGATAATCTCAGAGTAGATCGATTTATGTCTTTTCAAGAAAATAAATGACAAATTAAAAAACATGCATTTTTTATATTAATTATCTCTTTATTTTTTCTGTCTTGAAATCATAACTTAATGGTATCATAATTAATTAAGTGAACTTAATCAGTTAGTGGAATTCCGAATTTCAAAAGCTTGACTTGAATACTGATTGATCACTAATTGCAATTTTTATAATTAATGAAGTGAAACATCATGGATACATTTGCAATCTTTATACGCAGTTTTAATACTTAATTCTTGGTGGGTGATCAAGATCATCGGTAGAGGAAGATTGGGTAAAATCCCACTAACACAAGATCCTTCATATATATATATATATATATGTGTGTGTGTGTGTGTGTGTGTGTGTGTGTGTGTGGTTTAGGCACATAGGTGATATGACAATCCTTGAATAGAATTTCAATTTCTTGCACAGGGATAATCCATACCAAGTAAGAAAAATCAAGTATGAAGAGGTCGACCTTGTAATTAAGTGTGTGTTTTAGTGATGCGGTGTAAAATATTTTTGTAAAAATTGTTTTTTAATTAAAAATAATACTTTTTTAAGGTTTTTTTTATATTTAATATAAACATATCAAAACAATAAAAAAACATTACTTAAAACAAATAAAAAATAATTCAAAAAACACTTTGAAAAATCTTTGATAGTCATATTGTATACCTATATTTTCAAAACTTATATGTATGGAAAAAGAATCTTTTGAAAATACTCTTTTTGAGAAGAAAAATTGGAACCAAATATCCAAAAGAAACTTGATTAGAAAAAAATAATCTAGTCCCTTAATTATTTCTTGTTCATAATGCAAGTAAATATGGAGATTGGGGGACTAAATTGAATAATTCAAAAATACATGTATTTCTTTTGGAGGATCATGCCCTCATGTATCTACGAGGGGCAACCATACGTACTTCAAGAAATTTGATTAGAAAAAAATAAATAAAAAATCCAATGGATACCATAGAAATGAAAATAGAGTGGATGATGACAAATTAAAAGTTGCCTGTAGATTTGACACTTGCAAAGTCCATGTATGCCTTTTGTGTTAGCATAAGACCAAGAACAGAAACTTATATAAGCACGGCAACGCAGGCAGGGAAGGCTATCATGTTAAAGATATTGGATCCGGTCATGTAATTTCAATGATGCTGATGCCTATGATGACAATATCATGTTCTAATTAAAATTCTACAATCCTCAAATAAACATTTATGATAGATTCATGGTTATCCAGGGAAATGTCCGGTTAATTCGAGAAAAAAATTATAATTATAATTTAAAAGATTAACCGAAATTAACTAGAATGTTTTTTAAAAAATCAAAATTATATTATATATTTTTTTAAAAGAGACAACTAGAAAATAGAGTTTTAACTTGAGTTGTGAGTTTATCTGAATTTTTAACCGAGTTTAATCATTTGAAGTGTTAGTTATATTTTATATGGATTTATGATCCAAATTTAATAACTATAAATGAAAATAAAATTAAACAAATAACAATTTTAAACCCAAGACATTGTCGAAAAGGTGAAGCAAAAAAGTCATTATTTATAATAATTCATGAACTTATTGTTTTATAGGTTGGCCCAAGATATATTTCAAAGAGAAATTCAACAGCAACTTCTTAAAAGAAGAGACACTAGTCCCCCCCCCCCCCCCCCCTGTTCAGACGCATGAACTCTATTTTCTTTGTTTTTGGTTAAAAGGACCCTACTTCTTTAAGGCTGGTCGGCAGTGATAGACTCGAATTCTTATCTCAAGGATACACAAGCATGTGCATCTTGTGTTTGAGTTTAGTCTTCGGCACTTGAGTGATTGATTATGGCAACATCTTCCTCACTCTTTCTTGGCCGAGGAAAACAAATGTCTTCTCTCTTGCGTTCATATTTAGGATAGAAAGTGTTATGAACATTGACAGGTATAACGGGTTGCTTTGAATCTCAATTAATTCAGAGCTTGAATTGATATTGATTGAAAAAATAAATAAATAAAAACTCGGCTGGTCCTATTAAAAATTTAGGTTGATTTAGAGACAAGCCCGTGATTAATAATGTTGCAATCATCCTCCACTCCTAACCATTGTTTTAAAACATGGACAGGTCTAGGAGTTGATGTAGAATTCAGCTAATTTAGAATCTGAACTGATACCAATTAAAAAATAATAATAATAAATTTGGCTAGCCCGATTAAAAACTTTGTTAGTTTAGGGACCCGATCGACCCAAATCTGACCCAATCATCAACATGTTACCTTCTTTTTAAGAAAAGTTGGTCAAAACAATAGGATCAACCCTTCTACCTCGTGTCATGCTGTATCAATAGATTCCAACTTCAAAAAAATCCGATTATTTTGTCCGAAGACTAGTAAGATACCAGAATGTTTCCAAAATCCACATTTGCATATGCATGTTCTTGGATTTCTGGCAGAGCGGAAGATCCAATGCTAATTCTTTATAATTAATTGCTGCCACAAGAATATGATTTTCGATGATTGAGAGGAGGCCTTGGAGGTCTCCTCAGGGATTACTTGCAAGTTACAGTGAATAATGTCCATTATAAACAATGATCTCTGAACTTAACACTGCAATACGATAGTTGTGACAGTAGAGACACTCCTGCTCAATGGTTTCCTTCAGTTGGAAATTGTAAGCATCTATGAAGTGAGTATATATGCCCCTATTTTCAATTGCTGCAGCTTCATGAAGCGAATAACAACAGGCTGTGCTCGGAAAAAATTCCAGCAAAATCAAGCATAAAACACTTGGGAGGGTGTTTGAAGGAAGCATAGCCACTTTCCTGTGGAGCTAGAGATGCCCGGTAGACCTAAAGAACTAAAACAAAAATGCTAAAAACCCAGATTTATGATCCACACTACGTTCTTTATTTATTCCCTATTTTAAGTTTAATGACACAAATGGGGGAAGAGAGAAAGGAAAGAAGTGAGAGCACAAAAATATCTAACAAAATCCCAAATCCCTCTCAAGAATGCTAAACACAATCCTGATGGCCTGCTGCTTAATGCCCTTCGGAAAGAATTCACTTCAATGCAAGTAAGAACCTCAGATGGCATAAAGGAAACATGAGTTTATCATGATTTCATAAACAAAAAATCACTACTCCAAACCCCAGATGTCTGTCTATACATACATGTCAACAAACATATTTACGCACTGTATTGATGAACATATACATGGTATGAAACGTAACAGGCTTCCCCTCTAAGTTCGATGAGACACCTGCAAAAACAGAGAAACAGAAGTTGTGACTGCAGCCCGGACCAATCTATCAAGCATCATTTATGGAAATATAAACAAAACATAACAAGTGCAGCTAAAAATCAACTCCCTAACATGCACCCAACAAAATATATGAACCATAAGAATGCTATGTCACAATGAGTTTTGGTTCTGGCAAGGATGGAAACAAAACGGGCAGGATCGTGCAAGAAAATGGTGATAGTTCAAGACAATGGGAATTGGTTACTTACAGTGCAGAAATAAAGGGGCTTTAGCTTCTGTCCCACTTCATTTTAAATGGAAGCTCTGCTCCTAGAATCTGGTTCTCGAGTAACGGCTTTCGTGTCAGAATATGGCAATGATGGATTGGTACCTCGTACTCGACCAGTACTGGATTCTGAGACACGGGACTGTGAAGCCAAATATTCTAGGGCAACAAGTATATCACTAATAAGAGGGCGAAAATTGGCTTCCTCATTGAGGCACATTGCAGTTATAGCAATCGCATAGTTCAAACAACGACGAGGATAACAACCTTCCAACAGAGGATCAGCCAACTGACAATATTTCTTTTGCTCTTTCAAAAACGGGCGAGACTGCAGAGGAGATTGAGAAGAAAAAACAAATCAGCACATTATCATTAGTCATAATTATCTGGGGTCTGAAATTTTTCTGAAGGAGGGTAATCAAATTACTCCAAAGAACTAACTATTTGGAAAACAAGTCGAGCTTTGGTATTTATCTAGATGGGGATAGAAGGTGCATGAAGTGCTCACTCATCACAACAAATAATTATGATTAAACTCTCAGATAAGCTGATTGCTTGGATGAGCTATTGGAGCTGCACAAAAATAAATTGGAAAAAAGATCAAGTTTTTAACTCACCCAAGCAACTAAGTTCTGCTCCCCTGGCTTCTTTGAACGATCTATAGCCTTTCTCCCAGTAATTAACTCCAACAAAACAACACCAAAACTGTAAATATCTGATTTAACAGTCAACTTGCCACTCATGGCATACTCTGGGGCACAGTAACCATATGTCCCCATAACTCTGGTTGAAACATGTGTATTTTCACCAACAGGTCCCAATTTTGCAAGTCCAAAATCTGATAGTTTTGGATTAAAATCATTGTCCAGCAAGATATTTGCAGATTTCAGGTCGCGATAAATAACAGGCGGGTCTGCTTTACAGTGTAGGTACTCGAGTCCCCGAGCAGCACCAACAGCAATCTTCATCCGAGTGCTCCAACTTAATGGCTCTTTATCGGGTTCTAGATCTGAGAAACACTAGTAGTATCAATTATCAAATCACATGCCAGCTAAAAAATCAAGTCTAAATTATCTACAATTCTCCCTTGCCGAAAACATCACATAATATTGAATCAAGACCAACAAGAATGAGGGAACATATATCTATCAAGAAAAGGAGAAATCATACAGATAAATGAAATTCCATGAAGTAATCATTCCACGACGTAATTCTAGGGATTACCATGATATGATTTGACATGCAACAGAACAATCAACATGACAAACTTGTAATACCAGAATAACTTGCTCAATCTTCTGTTTCGGTTTTATAGCCAAGTTTTCAATATCAAGGGATGGAAAGAGGGTGGAAAGGTGGGACAGGAAGTTTGGTGCCACCAAAAATAATCGTAATGGAGCGTATGACATGAAAATAAATCACAAACTAAACAAATTTAGACCCTTGGATAAGATTAGATGAAGTTAAAAAATCTGTGTAAGATGATGCTAAAGAAATTTACCAAAAAGATGATCTTCCAAACTACCCATCGGCATGTACTCATAAACCAATAGCCTCTGATCACCAGAAGTACAGTAGCCAATCAAGGTAACAAGATTGGAATGGTGTAACAGACTCAGCATAAGAACCTCCACGATAAATTCTTGATGCCCCTGAAGACCATCCTGATTAAGTTGTTTCACCGCGACAATCTAATCATCAAAAACCAAACCACACATAAATTTATTACAACTTGACCACGGAACCATAACAAACAACAGATTTACAACTTCAAAAGGAACCTGCATTCATAAATTAATTGACACAATCAGCATAAATTTCATAACATAACTTTTAACAGCAACTTACCTCTCCTGTTTCTAACCTGCCTTTATAAACCCTGCCAAAACCTCCTTCACCAATCAAATTAATCTCTCTAAAATTTCTTGTTGCTGCTGCAAGCTCACGAAATGTGAAACTACGAGCCCCTTCCTCAGCACCCTGACCCTTCCCATTGTCTGCGGCCCCTTATTAAAATTAAAAAAACCAAACAGCAAATTGAAAACAAAACACAGCTTATAAAACCCAAACTACATCCTAAAAGAGTTCGGAATTCGACAATCACCATTTACATTAAACTTCGCTGTCTGGCTACCAACAAACTCTACACATTATCTTCACCAACAACAACAAAAAACACAAAAGAAAACGTAAACGAACCCAAGAACAAATGGGAGATCAGGGAAAAACCTGTATACCCAGATGAATATCGAGAACTAGATCTTGGGGCGTGTTCAATGTCGATCTTAATATCCTTTCGATGTGGGTTTATGCAAGAAAAGCAGCTCATCCTCCTTACTCCAAAAAACACACGCACTCACGCAGAGGAGATGGTAGTTAAAAGTATTTCTTTGTCCTTGTTATGTTTCTAAAAAACAGAAACCAAACAACATTATCGGAACAAAAAGCCTCTGCTATAAAGACAAGGCCCGAACAAGTTCCGTTCTTCTTCTCTCCTCCTCCTCCTCCTCCTCCTAGACAGGAGAGAAAAAACAACGAAACCCTGAATGCCAATGCTGTCTGTGTCTCTTAAGATCCTAAATTTCAGAAAAACACTTGTGAAAAATCAGATCTTTAGAGGGCAAATTTGAGAAACTCTCGTGAACTTCTAAAATTAGTCTGCTAGTCAAGGAAAGGCAAGTAGAGGAACAAATGAAGCGGCAGATTTAACGGCGGTTAATAATAATAACAAACTACTAATTTTATTGTTGTTGTTACTATGGCTATTGGCAGGATTTTTCAATCAATTTACACAAAAAATATAACTAAATTTTATTTCTTAATAATTCCAAAACCATGCTTTATATCGGATGATGTAATTATAAGAATAATTTCTTAAAATTAAAAGAATGAATTTGTTTTACCGGTTTATATTTTAACTTAAACTAATTTTTATTTATAAATGATTTCAAAAATCAAACTCGTATAGTGTATTTATAAAAATAAATTATGTAATTTTAAAATTTCAACTTGAGGTTAAAAATAACAAAAATATATTCAATAATTGAATAAAAATAAATATATTCTTAAAATAATCTTGGAATGAGCTTACATGTTTTTAAAACAAAGAATATAAAAAATTATATTTCTTTATGTCCTTTGTATTTATATTTTCTATCGCAAACGCCATCCAAATTATCTAATAATAATAATAATAATAATAATAATAATAATATATAACGATGGATGGAATTGTTGCATTAAGGGGTTTGAGTGGATTAGATGTGAGTTTTTTTGTTTTTTAATTTATTATTTTCTTCTTCTTTTTTATTTTTATTTTTATTTTATTGAGTAAAGTGCATCCATCAATGCTTGTGGGGCTTTTTTTGTTTTTAAATTTATTATTTCCTTCTTCTTTTTCATTTTTCATTTTTATCTTATTGAATAAAGTGCATCAATGCAAGTCGCTCTTCACATGCCCTCTGGATTTTTCATTTTCACCTCTGTTTCTCTTCCGGCATTAAACGTTCCGGTGTGGCTATGCCGTTGCTTTTACGCTTTTGACCTTGTTCCTTCTCTCTTTCTTCTATCTTGACACTGAGCTGTCAACTCCCTGTTGCTTCAAATCTTCGGATTATACGCGTGAAGCACTTTTTGCTTAAGCTCAAGATCACGGCCTCTATGTTTCGCATCTAGCCAAATCAAGTCCCTGTGTGCTCAATCGCTTCAAGTCAACCCCTTCTCGCCTGGTTAAAGCTAGTCTTTGACCCTCCAGCGGATTGTTTTGTGATACGTGGCACTCACCTTGCTTCTTAGCTGGTGGCGTAGTTTAAGAAGAGGATCAAGTCAGCTTTAATCTGATAAAAGGGGCTGAATCTATCTAAGTTAAAATGGGTGGTCTGGTTTAACCAAGCATCAAGATTAGAGGGACTAAATGGGATTTATGGCCCTCTTTGTTTGGGTGAGATACCCCTTGTTTCCGTGTTGTAAGGTTGTCTCCATCTATCCTTCTTTAGTTTCTCAGGACAAAATCACTGAGAATTTTGTGTCTAATCTGCCACCATAAAAAAAGAAAAGTCCAATTAAATCAAAACCATATGATTATCTTCAATTCTTTTGATGTCAAGCTTGTTTGGTAAAAGACAGATGGGATGTGACGTGAAGCACAAAGAGGGTCGATGGAGAGAAAACCAGGCAATAATTACTCTTCCAGCTTAATTTGACAGCAGTAATTGTTTTAAAGATAATTTTTATTTGAAAATATATTAAAAATATATTTTTATATTAGCATATTAAAAATTTGATAAACACAAAAAAAATATCAATTTTTTTTAAAATACAAAAACAAAATATCTTTTTAAAGCCTCCAGCTAGCCTCCATTCCCCTCCCCATTTTCTTCATGGATTTTCCACAGCAAAGACTCATGGATGAAGAGTTTTTCCACTAGTTTTGAAAAAGTAACTTCGGTGCTCTAAAAAAGGTACTTTCGATAAGAAAATTGCTGTGAAAACTGGCTCGTTGACCACACTCGTGGTTTGGAGTCAAGGGTGCATTATTTTTACATCCTTCATAAAATATTTTATTTTTATCTGGTATAGTCAAAGTTTTTTTTTCCCAAATCAGTACTTTATTCTGCTAGTTTGTTTTTTAGCCAAATTTATTATTGAAAAAAAAAACACAACCCCCTAAAGAAAAGGAGAAAAAAATGTTTACACAAAATTGATTTTTCAAAATATTTATATTCAAGGAGATTTATTTTTTTAGCGTTTATTTGATATGATGGTGTACGGTACCTTCTAGATTATCTTTTATATTATTATATTAAAATCATTGGAAATTACTAGAAAAGTCATTAATTTAATATTTTTTTAAAATAAAAACAACAACAACTCCGCTTTAAAGCATTCAGGTGGATGCATTGGGATTTATGAAAAGGTTGATTTGAGAGATAATAATTTTTTTTATCTGGGAAAGTTTTTCTTTTCTCTTTTTCTGGGGATACGGGTGAAAAGTTGATGTCCGGGAATGCTGGTTGGGACGGGGACCAATCTGCTGCATCCGCCGGTACGCCTGCCTTGGATTGATCAATTGACTTTTCGGTCGGCTAATGATTAATTCTCTCAAAGTTAGTTTGATTCCGCCTTTTGACCGTCCCTCCTCGTCACACACAAAGAGGAGCCTTGTTCTTTCTTGCATGCCCTTTCGGTGCCGATTCCCAAGAGGTAAAATTAAATAAACCGCCGCTAGTTCATTTATTTCCTCAATAAATCTCGTGGTGGGGGGATTAGTTTAGTTTTTTCAGACAGTGTTTAATTATCATATAGGAATAAAATAAATTAAAACAGAGTTTTTTATATGTTATTGTCTTGTAATACTAAACGAAGTCAACCATTTTATTTTCTAATTAACTACAGAAATTATTAATTACGATAGAAAAAATAGGATTCATTTAAGATCTTTAACAAGTATGATTTACTCCTGTTTGTTATAGATTTCCGCACCCTTTAAATTCCATCCCGAGAAGAAACAAAGGCTAATAAATAATAAATATACGGAAATAATAGGAATTCTTTTCTTCTTTTTTTCTTTTTTTGCCCTCAACTGAAATCACCATCGAAAGAAAAACCTAACTTAAGCCTCTTTTAAAATAAAAATAAAAATAAAAATAAAAAGAGTGGCCCATATATCACTAGGATGATTCATGACCAACTGACATGCACGGGTCCTGTATTTATCTCTATAGTTAATGCCGATCACATGTCATCACAAGGACCACATTGAGAATGATTCTTCACTATATAGCCTTGGCCACGAGTAGCAGGAGGCTGGAGCAACCCATCACATTATCCCGAGCACTGTAGACCCAGCTTGAATTTACAAGCCCCGCCCATCACATTATGTTAGTTTTGTTGGTTGTAAAATGAAAATATTATAAATTTTTTAAAAACTATAAATTATAGTTTTTGTTTTGTTAGCAGGATTTTAAAAGGGTGTTTCATTGAGACTCATACAGAACTGTAATGTGTGATAAATACCCAAATGCTTTTAAAACTACAACAGGAGTAAAACACACCTAAAGGCTAAAACCCAGACTGCAGCACTGCCTAACATACCCTTGTTTATGTTGAGGGCCATAAAATTTATTCCTTTTCCTTTGTCGTTTTATCCCATAATCAAATGTTGGAGTTACATTTATGAAACTCGATCCGTAACAGCAGGTCAACTCTTCAGTTCAACACTTGAAAAGCCAACCTGTCAATCCATCTATGATGTGGATCTCGAGTCAGAACAGATCTAATAACTGTGGTGAGAATCGATATGTGGTCTCTCGAGAATGGTTCACGGACAGCATTTTTGTAAAGTGTTGTTGATGGGCTAGGGCTTATTAAGTCTTACTTTACTTTTTAGATGTTTCTCTAATCTTCTGCACTTCCAGCCCATATTCTTTGTTCTGGACCGGCTGCTGTCCGAGGCTAGTAGGCTAGTGTCCAGCTTTGAGAGATAGACAAATGCGACTTAAGCTTCCATAGTTAGAGTTGACTCGATACAAAACCCCGTAGACCCTTGACCTCCTATGTTATTATCCAAGTTTCAAATCCTAGGATGAATCAGCGGGGAGAATATATATCCATTGAAATTTTTTACAACAAAATTGCCGCAAGAACTATTATTTTTCTGTTTTAACGAGGGGCTGGTTTAATATTTTCCATTTTGAGAAGAATATTGACGCACGATCCAATGAAGGATGTTTTAATGTATAATTTATATATGTGTAAAATCGTAAATATAGAATGTTCTCGTGTTTTTATTGGTTAAAAAATGGTTTTTTTTCCAAGTTTTTTTTTTATTTTTGATAAGTAGGAGCTTAAAACCCTAAATTAAGCTAGTATCCCATATACCCACCTAGTATCTCTAGTATCTCGAATGCCACGAATGTTACAACTAAAAATAAAAAGTACATGCATGCATAAAAAATAATAATAAAAAAAGAGATTAAGTGTCAAAAAACTATCTCAATCTAATAACTTAAGTTATTAGGTAAGATTTGAAAATATGATTTATATTATTTTTTAACATCCCCTCTCAAGTGAAAACTCTTTAAGCTCGAAACTTGCATAGACCCGCATTACCTTGTGCTTAATTTTTGTTAAATAAATATGAATGATAAGATTCAAACTCGTGACCGCTTAGTCATAAAGACTCTGATATCATATCAAAGAATCATCTCAACATAAAAGCTTAAGCTGTTAGGAAATATTTTAAGATATGATTTATATTATTATCTAATACACCTTCTCAAGTGAAAGCCCTTCGGGCTTAAAACTTGCATAGGCTCATAGTATTACACATTGTTTTTAGTTTTTATCAAATAAATAGGGATGATAAGATTTATATTCGTGATCATTTGATCATTCAGGTTTTGATATCATGTCAAAAATTTATTTTAATTTAATAACTTAAACTATTATTATATGAGATTTTAAAATATAATTTATATTATTATGTGACAGAGAATGAGCTAATAGCTTCCAAAATCTCTTGATGGACTGGAAATTGCTCCTCGAGGGATTATAAAGTTCATGCTACACTAATGGGCACGGACAATTGCGGGAACATCATCATATATAGAACCATTGGAAGGAACTTGGATAATTTCCAGGATAAAAAATGCTAGGTTTTTCACTCCAGAGAACAACTCCAACAAATTCTACAGGAGCGACGGATGAGATTTATTTTTGTCTATGCAATAAGTTCAGATTGTATCCCTGGTGTGTCTCAGTACCCAAAGAGAAACGGAAGTACAGGAGACACCTCAATAGTTTTTGGCCTTATGAACCGAAACCTTCACCAAGAGCTGCTCTAACTCCCTTGGGAAGATCGATCGATGTCGTTGCTGTATTGAAAGTTGTTCTCATCTTGTGAAACTTCCAAAGATTTGCCTTTCCAACCATGGGGTTCCCCGCGCTGTGACAATTAATTTGGATAGCACAATAAATTACGCGTTCTGAATGTGTGTTGAGTCTGGACTTCTCACTCTCTCCCTGGAATTTATTTTGCTCTGAAAATCAAGGCATAATTCGCGTCTACCTTGGCAGGAGACTTTTCTAATAGTTGAACAATTTTGAGTAAAGAATCCGATTCCAAGATTAACCTGTGAAGTCCTAGCGACCAAGCCAATTCAAATCCAATAACATGCTGTCCACAATTTCAGCTCTGACGATCGAGCATGCTCCTGGATTGATAATGATGCCTTTTATCCATGTCCCCATGCTATTCCTAATCAACTCACCTGCTCCAGCAGCCACAGGGTTACCTTTGCTGCACCCGTGAAAGTTAAGAAAACGCAAGAACATGAAAAGATCATGTAGAAAGTGGAATATTGTGATGGGAAATCAACCCAACTTCTATGTCATCATATTATTTGCCCATGAGAAATCAACCCCATGCTTTACACCATGTCTTTCATGTGATATTTCACGATTCATTTTCCTGCATGCCTCTCTAAAAAGATACACAGTTTAACCGATCGACAATTACCATAGCATGCATGGATGAATGGGTGTCTTGGACAACATCCCAACACGTGCAATAAGTCTTTAGACTTTAGAGCATGCTTGTAGCTCCTTAAATTGAATTATATTAAAAATATTTTAATGAAATTTTATATTTGAAATCATTTTAAGTGTTAATTACAATTAAATTCTAAATATGGATTTCAATTTCTAAAAAAATACAAAAACAAATTAGATGTTAACCCACCTGATTTTCTACATTAAAAATAAGAAATTAATGTTTAAATTGGGTTCCTAAAAATACCTATCTATCCATTTTTTTCTTCTTAAGAAACCATGGTAGTATATAAAATAAAAAGAATTAAATTCTATAATTTTTAAACTTGTGAATTCACAATTGAACAATACTATATTAATTAAATTCAATTACAACAAAGAATTGGTTACAATCAAACTTGATAGATTTTTTTTATATCTTAATTTGTTAGTTATTATGATCACAATATGCAAGTTAAAGTTGGATTTAGGCGATAACTTTTGAAGCAATTAAAGGATGAGATGCACTTCATACAATACACATGCAGTGCCGATATTCGGAGCATAAATTAAGTCGAGGAATGGACTTTTGTGCAATGGAATCAAGGCCGAACTTTCTTGTGAGGAGATGTGTAAATCCGTTACCTAGATGCAAAGCCATGCCCTATGGTTCCCCGCTCACTTGCTGCTCGATCAGGCAATCCGTTTCCTGTCCTTGACATGCTGGACCAGTTTGGGTTCCTCTTTAACGTTTATAAATCACAGAGACCTAATCAAGAGGTTGACTTTTTAAAAGGGTTTAGAAAAAGATTGGATTTGGGTACATTCAATTTCTTACTTTAAAATAATAATAATAATAATAAAACAACATTATTTCGATTAAAAAAAATTATTATTTTTCCACTAATCCATCCTAAAATGGTGAATCCTGTCAAGCTATTTTCAGAACAGTGTTATAAACAATTATTCTCGGCTTCTTGCACAGCCACGTGATTATAAGATGAAAAAAATAAAAAATAAAAGAAGAAAAAATAGCATTGACTCCTCGTGTTCAAACTTCTGGATATATATATATATATATCAATGATTTTCATAATACGAAAATAATTTTAAAAAAAAACAAGAAATATCAGTGATATAATAGTGTGTGTGGTCTACCTATATAATCCCAACTAGAATCACAATCATGGTCCTATAGGACTACAGTCAATTTCGTCCAAGATGATGCAATACACCAAACTTTATACCAAATAAATCACGACTTTAAATACGACTTTAAATTGATTGTATTAATCTTATTTTATTCTTAATTTTTCTAGAATTCTTGATTTTTATCCGTTTAATTTTTAAAACAATATTAAAAATATACCTACATAATAGTTAAACCCTGGATCGAGATTTAGGACCTGAAAAATAATTCAGATTAAACAATAACTTGAAAGTATTTCTACATTATTGTTTTAACATTAGATAATCGCACGGACAGGTGATCATGGGATTGAAAAAAAAGGACTTTTGCATATTTTCTTCTTGGTGATAAATAATATATAATTATGAAATGACGTCTTACTGTTATTAGTTTCTAAAATTATTTGTCTGTTGTTTTACTATTACCTTTAGATTTGTCCTTCTGGTAGATATAAATTAATTATTTTCCATGACATGGCCTCCTCGTTGTGCTCTTGATTATTTGATCAAATTGACTCTGGCTTACCTATATATGTATATAAAAGTTTGAAAAATTAGAAATTCTACAGAACTTGCTGTGAAAACATGAAAATTAATTACATTTTGATCTCAGTAATTATTCTCCAACGTAGAAACATTCGAAGGGTAGGAGAGGTTATTGTAGGTTTAGTGGAGTTCAACTAGAGATAAGTCAATTACAAATTAACATGCATGCAAGGGTGGATTAAGTAAATTTTTAAAGGGTCGAGAGTTTTTTTTTTTATAGAGGTTAAAACTTTAATTTTACTAGTTGTGATCCTAAATTTTATATTGTTCAAGTAAAGTCAGCATATATAGGGTCAAGCCTTTACCAACCTCCCTTGCGTGCATCACTATAATCGATAAAATTTATTTGATATTATGATTGTAGTGATTTTTTAAAGTATTTTTTATTTTAAAATATATAAAAATAATAAATTTTTTATTTTTTAAAATTTATTTTTGATATCAATATATCAAAATAATTTGAAAATACTAAAAAGTTAATTTGAAGTAAAGAAAAAAATAAAATAAAAATTATTTTTTTTCAAATATACTTTTAAAACACAAAAACAAATAGGCTAATAGTATTTGAAAGGATAATTAAGATAGAGAAAATATAAATATATTCTTTGTACTTTATGTCTTTAAAAATATAAATTTACTTTAAATTTAATAATTAAAAAATAAATTTATTTTTATATCTTTTTTTTTCATTCTAGTCAAACATATTTTTATTACTTCTAAATTTATCTCTTTCATCCTAGATCACCAAATCAAACTGAAATTATTGAAAACCAAGGCGTGGGCACCTCACAAAGAAAATGTGTATAAAATTTTATGGTCATGCCAGCAGAAACATGAATGCATTGTCAAGAAATACACCCTCTTTTGGAAATTCGTGGAAGAAAAAAAAACTCAGTACGTAGTTTTAGATTGTAGAAAATTAATGATTGATTACTTGGAACCAGACATCTGAATTTATTTATTTATTTATTTTCATATATAATTGGTATAGTTGACTATCTCAAAACTTACGTGCTGATTAAATTAATCACTCGGGGATATATTTAGAAACTTGGTATAATTGACCTCTTCCAATATCTGAATTATTTTTATAAGGAAATCATATTATAGTAAAACAATTTATATAATCATGATCCTATAAGACAGTCAATTTCGTCCAGGATGATGCGATCCGCCAAACTTTATTACCGATGATCGCATGTTACAATCTTTATTACCGAAGACCCCATCATCGTTGACTATTGGTGAGGTCTCGATTCGGTGCAACGAGTCTGGTCCGTCGAAACAGAAAAGGCATCCACGGAAGACACTGGATTAAAAGTTGTTGTGGTCAATCATTACAAGTACCAAGCATGGTCTGAATTTAAGGCCAAGTTTCGGAGAAGAGTATCGGCGTATGTAGTGGATTAGGCGCAAAATTTGAATCCTATGTCTCAAGATATATAGGACGCCAGGGTTAGGGTTTGAAGCAGTGGAGCCAGCAGGGTGGGAAAATATGTTCTGTGAACATGAAGATGAGCGGTTGAAGTTGCTGACACAAAGATGGCTTCGGAAGAAAACCATGACAGGATATTTCCAAGTTTCGGACAACATTCAAATGTAATTATATTATAAATTATCTTTACAGATAACAAATAATTAATTTACTGATGTTCAGGAATTAACAGAAGTTAATTGGGAATTCATGATCCCACCATGGATCAGGGTTTTATTGCAGTTTAATCGAATTAATAAGCTAGATTTAACTAATGGCAGGATTAAATATCTTGTTCTAATACAATTAGCGACAGGCTTTATGAATTCACTAAGTTAAATTTTTGTAACAAATAAATTAACATGAATTCATGAATTTGTAAGCAAAGTATACGTGGATTTTTATATTTTAACGACCAACAATGCATTGAGATTAAATTAATCTGTTTTTAGTTAAAAATTGAATTTTTTTATTAAAAAAATTAGTTTTTTAAAATTATTTTAACATGTTAATATCAAAAATAAATTTTAAAAAATAAAAAAATAAATTATTATTTCAATACATTTCTAAATAAAATATACTTTTAAAATAATAATCTTTATCACACTTATAAACATCCTCATAATTTGTTCCTCAAGTGAATTTTTCATCTTCTTCCATTGATTAAGTTGTGGGCACACTAACGACCAAGAAGGCAAGTGCTCAACATTGTTTAGGCTTATAATGGGAAGCCCTTCCTAGTCCTCAACAAGCTGGTCTAAAAAGCATTTATAAAATTATAATAGAGATTATTTTAAAAAAATATTTTTTATTTAAAAATATATTAAAATAATATTTTTTATTTTAAATTTTTTTAGATATATATACATTAAAACAGTCCAAAAATATCAAGAAAAAAAAACAAAACAAAAAAAAAATCAAAATTTCTTAAAAGTACAGTTGGATCATAAAAACAAATTCTGTATTTAATTGATTTTAAGAAAACAATTTGGTGTAGTTTGGGATAAATCAATAACCATCTTAAAGACGCATGCCGTTGATAAATTGTTTTGGTTTATTATTATTTTATTTTATTTTTTGCTCAAAGATGTAAAAACTAAAAAGTTAACAACTGATTATTGAAATTTTTCAAAACTAAATAAAATAATTTTAAAAAATTATGAAAATGATGGATTAAATTGTCTTAACAGCTATGAGGCATCATATTCGTAACAAAAGAAAATGTTTGGTCTCAGTCAAAAAAAAAAACACACTGGAATAGAATTTATGATGAATAAATTTGACAACATGTTCTTGCTTGATACTATCCCCGATTCGCAAGTGTACTCATGCCAGCTCCACGGCAAAGGCAAAGGGAAGGTGTAAGAATCTTTCGACTTGGTATCTTGACCTTGTAGAATAAATACCTCACTCCATTCATTACTCTTGCTCTTGCAAAAGAAGCTCAGATATTTTCTTTTTTCTTTTTTTAGAATTAAGCTTCAAGTTTTTTGGGGAATGAGTTTAGGAGAGTAGATGAATAATTAAGGGCTAATTGAGAAGCTATATCAAAAATTAAAAAATTTCTAATTTTACCGTTCAAGTATGTCACCAAGAGAACACCATACCTTAAAAATATTCAACCCTAACGATACCTGGGGGCTCAATTGAGAAGATATTTTGTTTAGGGACAATTTGAGAATCAACACATAATTGCGAGACTAATTTGAAAATTGAATTTGTATGGATCTTCTTAATGTCAGGTGCCAAAATTTGACGAGTTTTTGGGACAAACTGCAACGGAAGAGACGATTTAACACTAACCTTTTTACACAAACAAACCCAGATCAAGAAGGGGGCAAAACTTTGAAGAGCTAGACCAATTAAGGAAAGGAAAAGCCTCTCATCTACAGTAAGAACTCCGCTGTTTGGTACACAACAACCTAAAATGGCATATCAATGCTGTCATTTTCGATGGGAATATCTTGAAAATATCTAGAGATTAAGAATTCAACTGTTCCATACTAGTATAAAACTGTGGTTTAAACCTAGAAAAAATGATACATTAATCTGTACATAATTCCTCCCCTACGCAATTTGATGTTATGAATCATTCCAGTAATGAGTTGCCAGCCAGCCTTGGTTAAAAGATGACTTGCCACTTCACCAATTTCTTATTCTATGTTTTTTTTTTTTTTACTGGAAAATGTTCAAACCTAGTACTACATTATCCACCGGGTCTGATTAGAAGGAAAATGATCCAATACAATCCACCTCAGAGCTGCAATGCTAAATCTGGCTGCCGTGGTGAACCGATGGGCACACTCGAAGTAGGTGAACCAGGTGCCAAGAATCCAACATTCAGATCTGGTGGAAATGGAACAGTACCTTGTTGCTGATATGGTAAAAATCCCTGCCAAGATGATTTGCCACCAAACCCCACATTGCCAAATGTACGAGAGTCAGAGCTGGAGCCTACGGCTGGAGAAATTCCAGGCTGCAATAATCCACTTGAAGTTTCTGACAGCATAGCTTTATTTGAATTAAAATCATTCCCGGGCACTGAAATGAAGGCGCTGTTGCCAGTTGGAACCACACCAAACATTTGGGAAGGCACTGCAGTCTGCTCCAAATTGAGCTTTCCTGTCGGTGCCACAGTTCGTGCCATCCCCGGTTGAGGTGAAGAGTTATATCCAAATCCTCCACTGAAACCATTCATATCAGGATGAATTATTGGTTTCTGCTGAATCTGGAGAGAAGGCATGGATTTCATCCCACCAGCACCACTGTTCAGTGTAGCTAACTCATTTTGAGGATTTAACCCGCCAACAGAGTCTGGCACACCTTCTCTATTCCATGCTGCCTCTCTACTTGAAGAAGCAGCAGGTTGAAATCTGCTTAAATGGTTATCAGATACAAGGTTGTTTAAAATCTTTTGCTTCTCCATTGCTTTATTTTCTCCTACCCACCCAGGGCCAAACTCAAGTCCTGTTGGCAAAACACTTTCAATTTTCTTCGAAGCAATTCTCCAAACAACAGGGCCAAGATCAGCAGCAAATCGAGCCAGACTTCTTGCATAACCATGCTCAGAGCTTAAACCTACCTGATGCACATCAAAGCCAAACAAAATCAGGTTGCAATAGACAAAACCATCAATTGCCTATAGACTGAAAAGTGGGAAAAACTACGACACCGGCAGGTAGCTGATAAGTGCAAGTTGAGATTAAAGCAAACAACAGTGTGGGCAAAGGCCACATGCAGCAGGGTGTGTTCATTCCTAAACAAATGGCTGTGAAAAGCTTTGTTAAGTAATATTGTCAGAGACCAGCAGATGTCAAATCAGCTTTCGATTTGGGAAAACCAAAACAAAGTACTAAAAGTTTCTTCCCACGTACCACCACTAGTTGCTTTAATTCTCCTTCAAAGGTCGATAAGATGGATGGCTCATGGGAGCCCAATGGATGCTTATAGGTGTCACGCTTGTTCTCATCTAGCACAAACGGTTTCTTTCCATACTTCATCACAGCCTTGACAACAGATGCTGCATGATAGGTAAATACCTTAATAGCTATTGGATAGAGATAGCCAACTAAATTGGCATGCAATCTGATGGAATATAAAGCACGAAGCAGAAGCAAGCAGTCCCGTACCAGGAAATTCATTTTCCCATTCAGATAACCAGGTAGAATAATTTTCACTGCTGTAAGAGGCCCGGACAAATGCATCACCAGGCTGGTACTTGTATGAAGAACTTTTTCTGAGATTGTAACCATTGGACAAGTTATTGTGATCTCCTCCGGTGGCAAGAGTTGCATCCGAGGAAGCTTCAGGACCAACACGGTCAATTGGAGACCTCTCAAGTGCCTTTTTCAGCTTGCCTAGGGCTGGTGGCCTCCCTCTCCTCGCAACCTTAGTTTGTGGTTCACTGTCATCACTATCTTGCCTAAGATTCTCAAAGTCCTTCTTTGCAAGCTCTTGCATGGCCCTTGCCTAAGTTAAGAACAATGGCTTTCAAAAATAACACCAACATAACTATATAGAATTATTGCACAATTGAGACAAAGCCAAACCTGTCGGAAGTAAATAGTATCGGAAGGGTTGTACTGCATTGCATTTGAGCATATCAAAAGAACATCTTTCTGCACAAAAGAATTGTCACAATTTCAAATGCCAGTGAGATTCACATCAAACATAATTTCTACAACAAGCATACCAAGAGTACAGGAAATTGACTTCAACGCAAACAGCTAGTTGGCAGGTAAGTAAAATATGCCATTTCTTTTATATCCATCCTCGTGCAGTTTCATTTTGTCCACGGCAGTTTCATAATCTATCATCATCTTTTGCCTCTTGGTAATTGCTAGCTAGGAAGCAATTAATACAAAAGTACCAAACTGGGCTTGGTAGGTTACAAAGAATGAGACTGGCAGTCTGTGCATATCACAGGGAAAATCTGAACATCTACATGAACTATTCAAGGGCAAATCAAGAACTTTTTCCTTTGTAAATGGCAACGAGCAATTAAAAGAAATGCAACTAAAAGCCTTCAAGGGTTGGGTATTGATGTAACAGCTCTTGTTGCAATTAACAAAACTACTAGCACAAATACTTTTGACCATCAGAAACGAGCTTCAAGGAAACACTGTTCTAAGGAATAGAATTCTTTATTGTCTTTATTCAGTTGGATTCCAACCCAGTGCAAGATGGTAGTTTCAGATTCAAACATATCTTACTTACAACATCCATTTTCTATTCAAACATATATCCTTCCAGTTTAAGTATAAATCTGCTGTCAGGTTCCAAACATATCAAAAGATCTAAACAGCCACAGGATTATGAAAAGTTGAAGCAGCCAAGCAGATCCTCGGATTGTCTATCCCCAATGCAAAGACTCAAATGTCATTGATGCAACTCCACTAACAGAAAGTTACATGCAAATCCAAGTTAGCAAAGAATATAATCTTAAACCAACCTCAAATTGTTCCAAGTGGGCGTAGGCTCCCTCATCTAACTTTTTCCTCACTGTAGAAAAATCCATGGGATTCTCAACGATGTCAAAGTAATCAGGAAGCTGTACCAAAATCAAATCAGTATCAACTAATATTCAATTATCTTTCAAACAAACACAGCACTGCAAAGTAAAACAAAATGCACCTCTTCTGGATCCACTGGCTCAGAGAAAACCCCATAGGTGTCCTTCCTGCAATCAATAAATTAAAACCAAACCAATCAAAACCCAATTGAAAGCAGCTACTTAAACTCAACAATTGAAAGACGAGGACTACAAAAAGAAAAGTAAAAATCTAAGCAGCTAAAAACAACACCCACTTTTGAAGTCTGTCAAGAATGAAGACCAACAACTTTTTGTCTGGCAAAGGTGTAGTGGGACCAGGCTCCACAGATGACCCTGTACACACACACAAACATGTACATACATAATATATACACACAACAAACACACACACACGCACATATATGACACAGTTTTAATTAATTACTTCCCAACACACACTTTTTAAAGAACTCCCAGAAAACCCTTTTCATCAATTTTTGAGTTTGAATTGATACCATGAATAGTGTCTGTCCCTTTCAAAACCTTTTCACCCTGCAAGAAAAATTAATTTCATTTCAATACAAGTTACACCCAAACTCAGTGATTTAAACTATTATTGAAGAAACAATCAAGGAAAGTCACACTAAAAGGCAGAGCAAGTACAAAAAATTAAAGCTTAAAATTATTATAGAAAAGACAAATTAAGCTTTTCAGACCACTATGTCTTCGCTTCTATAGTGTTGGGCAGACACCAGAAGATTAAATACAACAAACAGCTAAAGAATAAAATATTTATGGTAAATATTCTCACTTAGCAAATAAAGAAAATAAATAAATAAAACAGAAGCCTTGAATCCACCAGTACCAAGATTTCCAAAAAATAAAATACTAGAAAAATAGAAATCTTTTAGTAAATTAGATTCCTGGAAAACATGACCTAGTCAAACACAACAACTCACTCTGATCCAACTTGCCCAAGCAGCGAATAACGCGCGAAATCCAAAAGGGTATCGTTCAAAATCTCTTTAAATAGAAGACAAAAAAATCCCAAAACACTGAAAAAAAATAAAGAAAAAATTTTGTTTTATTTTCTAATAAAATGAAAAATTAAATTAAATTCTCGGTGAGATAATCACCAAATCATCAGATCCAAGACGGACAGCGCTGATCTTGCGCCTCCTAATTCCGTCCTCTTGATTACCGCCACCAGCATTCGAATCAGAGCCGTGCAAATTCGAAGGGCTCGACGAATTGGAATTCTGATTGTTATTTTTCTGAGAATTCAATCCACGCAAGAGCTTATGCTTCTTCTCTTTACGCTCATCGTCTTCGTCGTCTTCTTCGTCGTCGTCTCCGTCAATCCACTCCGGTGCATAGGAATTAGAGCTCCGGCGAGCGGATCGACGGTTAGGGAGGGCAGAATTGGAATTGAGAGGGTTAGGGTTTTTAAGAGAAATAGGGGTTGTTTGCTGTAGCTGTTGTTGTTTGAGGGAGCGTTTTTGAAGCTCTAGAAGAGAAGGACGTCCCTTTTTCTTCTTCTTCTTCATTGTTGGGTCTGCTTCCTCGCCCATTCTTCTTCTTGCTTCTCTCTCCTTCTCTCTCTCCCTATCTTTCTCTCTCTCCAAACAGGCGTTATTTTTTATTTCTTTTATTTCTGTTTTTTTTTCTTTTTGAGGGGAAGTTTTTTTGAGCGTGTGGGGGTGGTTGGTACGTGTGAAACGTACGGAATGCCGAGGAGAAATTGTAATGTGACGTGGAGGGCGAGAGACACGTGATTGGGTGGATTTTGGTGTTCCCTTTTAGGTACAGCTATGGAGAAATTTTAAAATATACTGTAATTTCATAAATTTTATTTTCTATACGAAAGTATAATACTTAGAACAGTGAAAGAGATTCAAAAAATATGGGTAAACTTATTTAAAAAGGGTATGTTAAGCATGCAAAAAGTGAGAGTGTATAGCGTATGGTTGTATCGATATAGTTTTAAAATGAATTTCTCTAATTTTATAATGTTAAATATTTATGATTTTTTACAATATATAATATAGAAGAGATATATTCTCGTTATTTTTGTTTTTTTTCTTAAAACAATAACTAAACTCTATCTTAATAATAAGTTAATAGAGTGATTTAACTTGTATTATTGCACGGTAAAAAAATATCATACTTTTGCTCATGCCTATGTCTATCAATTGGAAAAAGCATGTGTTATCAATTTAGATTGTGCTAAATTATTGCTCGTGTGATATGCTGCGAGCCTGCGAGTAAGATTAGATTTTTTTAAAAAAAATAAATGTTATTAATGTGTTTTATAACGAAAACAACTAATTATATGGAGATTTAACTTATATTACTCGATCAACTTAAAAGATTTTGAAAATAACACGAACAACCGCTAAAAATGCAATTTGACTTGAAATGACCAGGATGGCATAATTTTTCAAAATATTAAAATAACAATTTATTATATCAACTTTGACTGATTCAGGTTAATCTGTCAAATCCAATATTGAAATCTCATAAAAAACAAATCAAAACAAATTATAAAACTCAATTCACAGTCAACTCAATATTGAAAGATAAATTAAAAAAACAATTAAAAATGACATCAAAAACACCTTACTCGACCGACCGAACCTGTAACCCAGGTCATGAAACCTAGATAACTTCGGAGAATGCAAATCGAAATAAATTATAAAGTCTAATTCTCAATCAACCTAATATTAAATGATTGATTTAAAAAAAATGAATCAACCGACCTAACCTGCAAATTAAGTTATAAGACCGTGATAACCACGTAGATAGCAAATAAAAAATTTATAAATCTCAATTCTTAATCAACCAAATTTAAAATGTAAATCCCTGTGTAAACATAAGATTAAAAGCAATAATATTTCCATGAGCGATGGAAATTGAGATAAGAAATAATAAATAAATGATGATGATAAAAAGAATTGTGATGTATAATGGAAAGGATAACCTATATAAAATGAATTTTAGTTTAGAATTCATAATGACGCAAAACCAGTAACACATTTTGATGGATAAAACAATAAGAAAAAATGATAAAAATGTTTACAAAGAATAAGTGAGTTAATAAAGAATAAACCATAAGAAATGATAGTGCACCAAAAAGGCAAGATTAAAGGTGCAAGCACTAATTAAAAATCAGTGACGTTAAATTGAAATGGAAATAAGTCTGATAAATAATTAAAGTTGGAAAATTTAAAATAAACACATTTCAAAATAATAAAATGACCCTAAGAGTTAAAAGGAAAATTAATATCATTTGTGTGAAAATTAAATAAGAAAAATTGGATTGTTGACGAAAAATCACACACTAGTCAATTTGACGGTAAAGAGCATGACTCTCAATTCAACTATTAGACCAAGATAAAAATTTACATAGAGTCTATTAATATGTTATCCTACCTTGTTTTAATATCTTTTATCGATTAAGGTTTGATAAAGACTAACAATTTAAACAGAAAATCATGTAGTTAACGCGACAAATAAATAAAATACTTAAAGGCATAAACGAGGGATAAAATTATAATTAATGACAAAAATGCCTTTAGAACAAAAAAAAAATCTGACCAATCCACATGGAAAAAAGAAAAAACATGAGAAATAAGGGAGAGAATCAAGCTAAAAAGAGAATAGGATACTCTAGAGGATCCAGATAATAGAAGGCAATGTGTTATGACGATCATATCTTTGACATAAACTGTTGGACCATGTTGTGTTTTGGATATATTGTTTGACTTATAAGACTCTACCATTTGACTGGAGGGGCGTGAAAAAATAATTTTTTGTTTGATAAAAATCATCATCTGAGATATCCTGAAAAAAAAATACCTTGCAGGGAAGTTTCGATCATTGACTAATTTCTCTATTTCACACTGTTGGATCACGTTTATTTTTGGATATGCAATGCGCCTAGATGTGGTTTTCATCATAGACGGTAGAGATTGGGAACAAACTCTCCATAAAGGTTTTATTCACGTTGAACAATAGCTCACTATTTCTTAGGTTAGCTCGATTTTTATTCTGATACACAGATATTCAATTGTTGGATCACTCTGAGTTTGAGATATATTGTGAAAGATTGCAAGGTCTATATTATAACTGTTGGGTTTGAAAATATAATTTAAGATGAATGACGTATTGTTTTTTGAAATTTTTTTGCTAGTTTATGCAAAATTTAGAAAACTTGATTGAATACATGTTTTGATGAAATTAAAATTGTATGGGTATTGAGGTTTATGGAACATGTATTGGTAAAATGTGTTTTTATTGTTATGGATGAATTGTGTATTCTTAAAATGGGAGGAAGGATGATAACGGTGTAAGAATAAAAATGAACATTATTATATGAACATATTTAATGAATAAAATGCTAACTTTTAGGTTGTGTGGGTGTGGATAAGGTGGAACCATTAAGAAATCTGAATGAATGAGAATTAGAAAATGAAATATATTTAAGGTTGGCCATGATAATATTTCTGGCAAATTGTTTAGTTAACAAAAACTATCATGGACTGTAACTAGCATGGTGAAATTATTATTGTGATGACGATGTAAGAACATTAACCGTTAAGGTTTGTTATGTATGTTTAATTGTAAAATGAGAAAGTGAAAAATAAAGGGTTCATTGTTTTGTTGAGTTAATAATGTTAAACATTGATATTAATATATATAGTGTGTAAAGGAAATAAGAGAAATTTTAAAGGGATGAATTTTCTTATTTTAAGAAATTGTTTGAATGTCTTGTTATAAAACTGGTTTAAATTTGTGATTTAACAATGTCAAATGATCTTGGACAATATTTTTATGCATGAAAATAAGTTGGAAGTTAATTTTTTTTTTAAAGGGATGAAAATCCATGTTCTCTAAATTTTTAGTGGTAAAAGAGAGGCTACCATAATTGTTGATTTTGAACTTTGAAACAATACAATTTGGAGTTCATTTCTCATGAAAGTTGTACTTTTATGTCTTGAATTACAAATTTACCCCTTGAGTCAAGCTTTTAAAAATTTGAATCCAACGGTAATAGAATTTAGCAAAAAATATGAGATGCAAAAAAAAAAAAAACTCTAAACCATAGTTAATTGACTATTTGCTTTTAAGAGTAAAATGTCATTGAACCGTGCAAAACAAAAAAATTTAAAAAAAGACTAGAACAACCCTTAACAATTAAAAAATGACAAATGATCAAAAAGAAAATACCATTACAGCCAAGTGATAGTTTTATCAAAGGCAAGACCGTCAATTTATTATTACAATTCACAATAAACAAATGAATATGTATAATGATTTTCCCACATGTTTTAACATTTCTATCTAATCTTTAATAAAAAAAATCTATTAGTAAAAAAATTAGAAATAAAGTCAGGTCATACTTTTGGCCAAAAAAGGCTCGCACACTGACTTTTAATTGTTTTTGGAGTATGTTTAGCAGTGTGGTAGATGTTGCTTTTCAAATAACTTTTCATGTTGAAATGCATGCCAATGATTTTTTTTATTTTTAAAAAATTATTTTTGACATCAGCACACCAAAACGATTCAAAAGATATAAACCATATTAAATTTTAGCAAAAAACATTGATTTTTTTAGCAACGTGGTTTGCACCGCATTCCCAAATAGTTTATAAGTAAATGGGGTGGATGACATAATGCTCCAGACAAAAAAAAACGACGTATCATCTATCAGTCACCAAATTCCAACCATTGGCGTGACTGGAAAACCAGTGTTAGTTTTTTAATGAAAAAATATATCTTCAACCCATTAAACCAATTAATGACCACAAAACACACACAAAAAAAGCAACTCAAACCTAAAATCATCTTGAAATTAAAAATTTATCGGAGCTCGGATATGTTTGTTTTCAAGATTAAAAAACACTCAATAATAATTAACCTATTATAAAGTACATAGATCTACTCTAAAATCTAGGCATCTCTCTTTTAAAAATACTAAAATCCACCCTAAAATTTTTTAAAAACAAATTTATTTTTATATTATTATCTTTATTTTTTTAATTAAATATATTAATCTCTCTATTATCTCTGTCCCTCTGGTCCCATGAAAATTACCGAACACTACATGAAATGAGGCATGTTTGACGCATAATTTCCAGGAGCATTGATGTAATTAAACGTTGCGTATATCACATAAGAGAAAATGTCGAGAGCCCTTTCATTGTCTCAGGCTCTGCACCCCGCATTTTATTTCCAGGACTCCAAACAAAGCCAAGCTTGAATGTTTCAATACACTCGTTGAAGTTATTTCTTGGGGATTTTCGAACGATTCTTCGAGTGGTCTTTTTTCAAATCTTTTCACGCAGCTCCTTCACCGTGTTATTAAACTTGCTTCCCGGACCTTGTTGCCGGATAAGTGCATCACCGAAGGCATCATCCATGTGTTCTGTCCATTTAAACGCATCTCGCCTTCCCGCATGATTCTTCTCTGATTTATTACCCGTTGCAGATGAACAGAGGCATCAGACAAATAACAAGAGCAGGCTACCGACCATTATCGACCAAAAAGTACAGATATTGTCACCTTTATGAAGATTTCATAAATTGATTTTAAAATCATCGAGTTGTTTAGCAATTCACTCTTTATTGTCTATTTTTTTATTATCTTTTTCGTTGTTTGTTTTTTCTTTTGATTTTGTCCCTCACGGTTTTTTTTAATTATCCTTTTTCTGTTTTTTTTTTCTTTTGATTTTGTCTCTCGCGGTATTATTTCATTTTTTTATATTTTTTTTAGAAATTCAGTCCTCGTTTTTTTTAATTTTTTTTATATTAATTAATTTTTTCTTTTGATTATTCCTTTAATATTTTATTTCATTTGTTTTTTTTATTCAATTTTGGTCTTCATAAGTTTAATTGTTTTTTTCATCATTTTTTTTATTTCAATTTATCCCTTATCATTTTATTTTATTTGTTTTTTTAAATAAATTTTGATCCTTATTTTTTTATTTTTTTAATTTTTTTTCTTTCAATTAGTCTATCAACATTTTATTTCATGTTATTTTTAATCCAATTTGATCCTTATTTTTTTAATTTTTTTCTTATCATTTTTTTAATTTGTTTTTCTCTTTCAATTTTCCCATAATATTTTATTTTATTTGTTTTTCTCTTTCAATTTTCCCCTAATATTTTATTTTATTTGTTTTTTATATTTAATTTTAGTCCTCATTCTTTTATTTATCTTTTATAATTATTATTTTTATTGTTCAATAAAGTCTCTTGATATTTTTTTTATTGGTTTTATACTAGCTTAGGTCCTCATTGTTTTGATTACCATTTGTTTTCTTTTTAATTTTTTGATAGTTAATAATTTTATTCAATACTTTTTCGTTTTATGTAGGGTCAAAGTTACTAATTTTATTTTGATAGTTAAAATTATTCAATAATTTTATGATCAAAGTTTCTAATTTTAAAAATTATCCCGATTTAACTTTATTTTTTTTAATTCTATCATTTAACATTATGGCAGACAAATAATATCTTGAAATCAATTCCCATTGCATCTCTTCTTGCCAGTCCGACTGCGAGTGTTATTGGGCATTGAATTTTTTTTTTAATTTTTTTCCTCTGAGGTTATTCTGGATTAACTCAAGTTTATTGTTTTCTAGTGTTTTCTATATTTTTTTAATTTAATCCGTCGATGTTGGGCTACCGGGTTTTGAGATTTTTGATTTTTGATTTATTTATATAGAGTTATCACTAGTCACATCTTCGTTAGGTTAACCTAGTGTGACTTAGTTTATTTATTTAGCTCCGATCCTTTTCTCTAGTTTTTTTTTAAATAATTTTCTTATCACAATCCTGCATCACGGTTGATATGCTAGCAGAGTGGACCTGTGTCGGTTTAGGTGTTTTTATTTTATGTTTCTTTTTTTTTAATTAATTTATTTGTAATTTTATCATTTGAAATTATATTTTTAGAGTCCTAACTTTTTATTTTTTTCCCTTTCATTTCTAAGATGTTATCTTAGATTGTGAGCTAGTTAAGTTAATTCAAGTTTATTTAAGTTATATTTATTTTAATATCTTCTTTTATATTAAAAAAAATTGATCCTAAAAAAAAATCCAGTAACAATAATAAGAAAATGCTAAAGTTGGCAATGGGCCAGATTATTGCAGAAATCAGAGTTGATCCATGGGCTGGACCATTTCAGCAATCAAAGTTGGGCCTGAGATCCCTGGAATCCAACCAATCTTACATTATCATAAATGATTACTTATGTGAGAGCAAAGAAGCACAAAGAGAAGCACAAAGAGGAAAGCCATATATCAAAGGGTAAGGCGTCCAAAACTTAAGACCCACGCAACCAATAGATTATAAGCGCAAAGATCGATGACGTGTCATTAAATTTCCAAATCCCGCCTAAACCCCTTCCACCTCCCCAATTTCATTTCACCCGCAATTGAATTTCAATTTCCTTCACGACACTTAATATCTCCGCATCTCCCTCAACTCTCTTCCTATTCTCACACTCAATATCCTCTCTCTACCACTCTTCCTCTCTCTTTCAAACCCTAACCCCCCACACCGGTAAGTCTCGCAGATTCTGAACGGATTCTCACCCTTTGATCGGTTCTCATTGATTTAAATTGTGTTTTGAGCTGATCCGGTGTTAAAACTGCAGGTTTCTCCATGAAAGGAGGTAGATCAAAGTCAGATACCAAGAGCGCTAAGTAAGTTTCTTCAAATCTCGTTTTCTCTCAATTTCATCAATTGTCACGTGTGAAACGTGTTTTGCGGTCTCGTAGATCTTAGATCTAGAAAATTCGGTTTTCAAGTTTTCGTTGTCGTTTTGTGATTACGCTCATGTCGTTTTCTGACGTGGTTGTTCAGGCTCTCTGTGAGCAAGAAACCAACCAAAGGAGGAGCAGCAGCAGCAAAGAAATCAGGCAAGGCAGCTAAGGATCCAAACAAGCCTAAGAGGCCTGCTAGCGCATTTTTCGTCTTCATGTAATATTCTTACTCTTGATTAATATTTATTCTTGTTCATTTGTAGCTAATTATGGAACAATAATTTAGCTATAAGTTGACTTTGACTGCAGGGAGGAGTTTAGAGAGCAGTACAAGAAGGAACACCCTAAAAACAAATCAGTTGCTGCTGTGAGTTCAGATATTGTTAATTAATTAGTAATTATAGTTTGTAATCGATTTTTTGTTGTTTTTAATGTGATAAATAAATTATAATTTAGGTTGGAAAAGCTGGAGGAGATAAATGGAAGTCCCTGTCAGCGGCTGTGAGTATTTTTTTTTTAATTTATGTTAATATCTGGGTGAATTTTTGTAAATATTGTTTTTCACTGATTTTGCTAACATTAATTGATTGATTGGTTACAGGAGAAAGCACCCTATGTTGCCAAGGCTGATAAAAGGAAAGTCGAGTATGAGAAGAAGATGAAGGCCTACAACAAGGAGCAGGTAATTGGGTTGACTTAGTTGTTTTAGTGTCAAGCTGTAATCGTGTTTGTGGTGTGAAATTGATTTGTGTCATTGGTGAGTGTTAGGCTGAAGGGCCCAAGGAAGAAGAGGAATCCGAGAAGTCAGTGTCGGAAGTCAATGATGAAGATGAAGATGATGAGGAGGGCAGTGCAGAGGTTAGAGCTGGTGCATCTTGTTAGGTGGCATTGCTTGTTTTGCTTTTGTCTAATTTGGAATTTATTTTGGAATTGGTGCAGGAGGATGATGATGACGAGTAGGATTTGGACACGGGGAATAGCATAGTCATGTAGGTCGTGACAATGTTTGGACATTGTATGTTAATGGCCGAGTATTGGCATGCTAATTTTTTTTTCAATTACTGTCTTCTAAGGGAAGGATATGCGAACTGCTCCCTTTGTTATTTTATCCTCCTCCTTCCTAGGGAAAAAAGTTAATAGGTGTAGAAGGGAGAACTCTATGTTTTACTTGAACCAAAGTTTAATGAATTAG
Source organism: Populus nigra (assembly GCF_951802175.1). NCBI lineage: Eukaryota > Viridiplantae > Streptophyta > Magnoliopsida > Malpighiales > Salicaceae > Populus > Populus nigra. Next base: position 508,233 of record NC_084855.1, on the reverse strand, counting down.
ATAAGTGGTTATCTTCTGTAGATTATGTGGTTCTCTCTATTTACCCTTTCATCAGTTCAATTCCATAGCTATGCCTGGAGAAGATGGTATATGATCGAATAGGGTAGAGCATGCGTGTAACTTATTCGTCTTGCCTTTTGCACTGCATTTCGGCTCATTTTGAATGGCAGGATGGTTTCACTAATTACTAGGCTGCAATTTTGACTGGATGCTGTGTTTTCATTGGTGAATGCAAAACATTATTCTGGTTCAGTCCCTTTTCTATTGCGTTTATGCCGACTTTGGTGTGGTTAAAGATGTCTGTGTTGGCGTCTTTACTCCCTTGTGTGTGACCTCCTCCACTTTGTTACTGAATTTACTTTTATTGCAGCCTGCGTGCTTGTCACTTTCCCTCTACTCCCGCTTTTGAATTTCAGTATCGCTTGTCAAACTAATGTCGAAGATTTGAATGCATGATTCTGGTTTGGATATGGATGAGTTTTTATGTGAATCTGTTGCTTGCCGAGCTGTTTGGATGGCAATGGTCGAATCTTTACGCTGCATGAAACACGTATGTCAACATTTATTATTTTTGGTATTTTATTTTCCTCAGTCAACACGGTTATTGTCGTCAAGCTTTCTTTTATGGTGGCTAAAAAATTAGTTTGCACTTTCAGTGATTTGTGGGCGGTAACGCGGATAATAAGTACTTTCAACTTTTCAGTTATTTTTATTGGATTGCATGACTGATTTGGTGATTTTCATTGCTGCTCACGTTGCGAGGAGAGAGCATGGTTACCCGTGCTGGGTCGAGAGGTGAAGCACCTCTTGCTTTCACAAATTCACAATTGGAATCGCTGTGCTTTTCCTCTCATGGTGATGGGGTTCTCACAGTAAGTGCAATGACGAAGATGATGACAAATTTAATTTTGATACCGCCTTTGTTACTTTGATAAATCCGTTGACCCCCAAGATGCTTGTAGAACGTGTTTTGGATATGCTTGTTAAGTTCCGGCGGAGTTGAGCCACATCATCTCGGTAAATCAGGGCTAGCAAGAGATAGACGAGTATTAAAGCGGTAAATCAACGGCTAACATCATAGTAAATTATCTGCACCCTCAGGTAGGGGAAATAATTTTCAATTCTTAAACGAACTCTACCCAATCTCTTAGGAAAAGAACCTTGTTTTTAACTCCTATCTGGCAAGAAATTCAAACCTCTTGATATTTATTTCGTTTGACTTTTAGTTTTTGCTATGTTTTTTAATGTTCAATAATTAGAAACGTGTTTAGAGAAGGAAAAAAATATGTGGAATTTCAGATGAAGGTCAATGGGTGGAAGTCAAGCCGATGTAGTTGGGGGCTGGGTCAAGCAAGTAAAGAAACTGTCTTGCTAGCTTTGTTGATGGTTGGTTTAAGCTAGGGCAAGCATTAAAAATTCATAGGCTGATTTTCTGTCATAATCCATGATTTGGTGATTAAAAAGCAAAGCTCTTCACTTTCCAAAACTATTGACATTTAACCCCATTATGTGTCTTGTAATCCTTTTCTTCTTATAATCTCTTTAAACTGATCTACTGGATTTTCCCTTGAAGGTTTGTTCAAAGATTATCATAGATGAAGATTCTAACGGTAAGCCTGGTTTTTGAGGAGCCGAGAATTTTAGAAAAAAATGGCAAGAAAATATTTGACGAGAAGAAACTAATCTTACCTAACTTGAAGGGTACTGGCTTGCAAGAAACGGTCATGTTGGAAACATGGATTTTTTTTTAATTCACAAAACTAAAGATGGTGAATGGTTGACTTCGAAGATTTAATATTCTCGGAGACTAATTTATGATGGGTTTTAAATTGAACCTCAATCAATCTTGATATTGGCTTGATTGATTTAATATCGATTTTTTTTTTAAAAAAAGAAATAATCAGGAGAATCCAGTGATCTAGACCCTTCCGTGGATCAGTCTCGGACTAGGTAAAACCGGTTGGGCTATAACTTAATATCAAGAAGTTACACGGGCCTTGTAAAACCGGGTGGGCTATAAAACTCATACGCTGTCAAAGTGAAACCGTAAAGTCGGGCTAAATCCAGAAAAAGAGCTGCCATAAAACGTACTCTGTGCAGACGCTTTCCCTTTTCCTTTTCAAGAAATAAAAAATCTAAAGGCAAGAGTCCATATATATATATATATATATATATATATATGTACACAGAAGCACATCGGCTATAAGAATATAGAAAGGGCAAGAACAAATCATTGAAAGAGGCCACCAGAAGATCTTCTTCCATTGAGAGTGGGTTCTACAAGATCTATTGTCTTGAGACCCACCATTCATCTGCGGGCTAGTTTGATATTTTAAGCTTCCCTGTGTGTTGCAGACAAGACATGCTGCTCTGATCTTTCATCTTATTCGTCAAGACATCCCAAAATCCCTCCAGGTTGTTGCCCTCGTTAGGTACACCAAATTCCCTAATTCCATGGCAGGAATTAAGAGGTGAGCTAGGCCATAGGCCTTGCCTTGTGTTTTTGTTACTCCTCTTTCAATTAAACCACCTCATAAAGCTACCTGTCAGGGACCCTTCTTTTATCTTGTAGTGATATATATATATGTCATTGCTTGTAATTCTTGCTTTACAGTTGAAAGAGATTGGTGATGTTCAAGTGATCTCGAGTCGTCACGTTTTTTTTTTGACAAATATTATTAGATTATTAAATCAGAGTTTAGCTTAATAAATAAAAAAATAATTAAATACAAATACACTTGTAAGAGTATTGGTTTGAAACAGGTGATTAAATACAACTTAGTTAATATGATGTTTTCTCAATACAAGCTTTAAATTAAACTAGTTTAAAATTGATTAAATTAAACTTGATCTATTTAATATATGATCAGGTTAAAATTAAATTTATTTTTTAATTTTTTTAAAAATAATATTATTTATATTTTTTAAAAAATATTATTTTCAATTAAACCAGGATAACTCGAGTTAATTTACTCTGTAATCTAAAATTTGACCTTCAAATTATGAAACCAATCATATTTAGTAATTTTGGTTTGGAAGGGGTAGATTAAATAGAATAATTTAGCTAGAAATGAGACAATATTGATTTTAGACCCGAATGGATCATTACTAATTAAACATTAGCCTAGGCACGAGGACAAGGGGGGCATGTAACTATGTCCATAACTTGACCAACACCTCCATTTTCCTACTCAAGCACATGTTTGAACTATTGATTTTCACATGGAATGCTATTGATTTTCACATGGAATGCTGTTTTCCATGACTAATGAAAGCCAGCATCGATGATTCAAGGCATTGAAATTACTTTGATCTTGCTCTCGTGCATGCGTATTTCCAACTTCAATTTCTAATTATTTGAATCCACTTGCTCATAACCCACCACAAATTGAAATTCTAATCATGGTTTAGGAAATAATTCCTTTCCCTTCATTTGAAAGATTCATTTGGAAGATTCGTAGCTAGATAATCAAGATAATATTTACATCATCTTACCATTTTGCACATTAATTTAAAATAAATTTCATTTTTTATTTTTTTTTAAGAATATATTCATTCTTCAATATGGATTCTAAAGTTTGGATTTTGATAAATTAAAAGAAAGATTAAATATATTGATCACTAGAACCATCCTCGATATTAATATTTATTTGAAATATTAATTTTTTAACTATAATTTTTTTAGATGGGGTTTTCTCACAAAAATAAATAAATAAATAATAAATTCAGAGAAAGTAAAATTTGAATTACGAGGAAAGAAAAGGATAAATGGAATTTACCGTTATTTATAACATTTATGATTTATATAAGAGCAAGATTTGGACGCAAGAAAGATATCTTTACCTTTATATGTAGAGACGCGCGAAACCCGCTCAATCATGCTAAAATGCGCAGTCCGTCAGCATCCCAACTCTGAACTATGCCAACCCTTCCTTCCTTTTCCAACACTTTATACAGAGACCTCAGACCCTCTTCCTGTTGTTGTCTTGTGATTACTTCAATTCTACTTCTACGGCCAAACTGTGTCTAAAGTTACAACCATATGTCATAGAAAGTGAAACATTATTAGGTAAAGAAAAGGGGCTAGCATATATACCAGTGCCTGTCAAGAGGTAGGCAGGGTCAAGAGGAAGTGGAGACTCATGGAGGAGGGGAGGTTTCAGAATGGTGGAGGGTTAGGTGTGAAAGTGATGACTGATGAGCAAATGGAGATGTTGAGGAAGCAAATCTCTGTCTATGCCACTATTTGTGAGCAGCTTGTTGAGATGCACAAGGCTCTCTCTGCCCAACAGGACTTTGCTGGTTTCTTTCTCTTTCTTTCTCTCCTTTAATGGGTTTTTGTGTATTTTTTTAACTGAATCGACGGGGGAAGTCAGTAGGGTTTGAGAATTCTTGGATATGGAGAAAGAAATTATGTTACTTTACTTTTGTGGACTAGTATGCAATTTGTTCTCTTTAAAGCACTCTTGGTCATTTCTGTCTCTGAAAGTTGTATGGGGGCAAGTTTTGCTGAGATAATTCTTTGACTAGCCATTAATTGTCTAATTAATTTTCCCTGATGAATTGTCCTCTTAATTTCTTTGTAAGTATACGTTTTACTTAGGTTTGTGGATGGAAATCATCAATGTTTTGTTTTTGATTTAGGCATGGGGCTTGGGAATCCGTACTGTGATCCATTACTGTCATCTGCTGTCCACAAGATAGGGTCGAGGCAGCGGTGGACACCGAAACCAGCGCAACTTCAAATCCTTGAGCAGATTTTCGAACAATGCAATGCGACTCCAGGCAGGCAGAAGATCAAAGATATAACCAGGGAACTCGCACAACATGGCCAAATTTCTGAAACAAATGTCTATAATTGGTTCCAAAACAGGAGAGCTCGTTCAAAAAGAAAGCAATCAGCCGTAGTGCCAAACAATGGAGAATCTGAAATGGAGACAGATATTGAGTCTTTTAAAGAGAAGAAGACCAGGGCAGAAGACAGCCAACCTGACGAAAACACCACACCGATGGCTGACCATATGTACTTCAACAGTCCAGACATAGGTACTCCCATACGCTTGCCCTTATTTTCCCGTAAGATTCATGCATTAAGAGTTCCTTTTGACACTTGAACCAGTTTCGAACAGACCTCTGTTCTTAAGGAAACATATATGGTCAGAGATACAAAATACGAGCATCTCCGAGCAAATGAATGCTCTTAATGCCACTGGTTCATGCGTGCAGGATTTGACCAGCTGATGGGGAAGATTGAATCCCCAGGGAGCTGTGTTCCGTACTGGCAGATGGAGCAATATGACTTGTTTGGATGATGTCTCTTCCAGATCGATAGAGATGCTCCGGTAGAAGCTTGCTGAGTTCAAGGACGCTGATATTGACAATAATATAATAGAGCATTTATGCAGCGAAAGATAACATGGTACACAGAGAACTTACATTCACAAGGCTTATTAGGGCTTAGGACTATCGTTGTGGCATGCATTTTACTGATTGCCTAATTCCAACCATCTGGGTTATTTAAGATGAGTGAAATATCATGGTATTAGTGGTAGTAAATTTTTTATTTCTGATTATGTCAAGCTCTGTATTCCATCCCTTTGAATGGATCTTTATGATTCTATAGTGCCTAGACCATATGCTTTGTGTGTAAAAATGGACTGATTTAATAGAAACCGAGCATCATGTAAATCTGAATGGAATGCATCTTCTATAGCAAGTTTTTTGGGAGAAATTACCTTCTATTTGCAGGTAAAATCCTAGGCTGTGTTATCTTTAAAGAAATTATAACTGTAGCATATGTCTACAATGAACTCTTGCTGAGGGGATTGAGACTTGTATTTATCAGAAGAGACATGAAGAGATACAATGATTCACCAAGTTATCAGCTTCGTCTTTTTCATTGCTAAAAGCTGCAAGGACCAAGCCAGCATATACATATCGAGTCACCCACCAAAAATATACAAATCCTGATCAAGACCAATTAATCCCACTCTGGATAAAAGCTCTCTACAACCAAAATAACAAGTGTCTTATCCTGCAAACTCAATTACTTTGGATTGCAACGTCTATTTCCTCGATAGACTGGATGCTGAGGCGATGAAATTATCCATCAAGAGTTGCATGATCAATGTAGCAGCTGGGAAGCCTAACTCAGAATCCAGTTGCAGCCGTTACGCGCTTAGTTTAAGATGATCCATAATTGTCCCAAGATATAAATTTCCAGAAAAAGCTAGATTTCGCTCTAGCCCGTAATGATTTTCATGGCATTATACACATGTAGAAGACTGTTAGAGGTGGAAATCAGAATGTCCAACCCTAGGTCATTGTTAACCTTGCGTATTAGAAAGCACGTCTCTCTTCGGTAGTCTCAACTGCAGCCAACAGAAATGAGTTTCAGATATGCAAATTTTCCGCAGGTAAAATGCCCTGTGCCCATAAAGCCCGAAGCATTTCAAAATCACAAACCTTTGACTTTGTAGTCCTCCAGCCTCCAGAAATAGGTTGTGGGGAATATGAGAATCTATCAAGGGAGTTCAACAAGGCAGTTTTATCCATGGCTGTGCGGGTTACTGGCGACAAATCCTGCTTCCATGTTAAGAAACATTATTCAACCACTAACAGAGGAAAATAAATGAAACGAACACCTATCATCTTTTTAGTGATATTAACGTTTTCTTTCTGTTGCACAATTTGCACCAGAGATGCAAACGAGCATCGCACCCCTTCATCGCTTGAGCTGAATGTAATATTTATTTTTTCAAACACAACCTCAATTTTTGCTGTAGCAGTCCATACACTTTTTGAAGTAAAGGGAGACTGTCAAGCCACATGCTCACAAGGAATTCAAGCTCAACACTACCTCATTTTTTATTTTGCAGTTCCCCTACTATTACTTCCTTCAACCAAGTCAGACAGATTCATGAATTACCATGCCATCTCTCCTATATCCAAAGCAGTATTACAAAAAAAGCAACGAGCCAACTGCATAATAACAAAACGGAAAAAACATATGGTACAAGGTTACCTTATCCATAGGTTCTAAGTCCTTTGATGCTTCAAGATTCTGAAATTCCAGACAATCAGTATAGAATAATATCTGCAAGTGAAACAGTATTCAGAATGGTTAAGATTTGTTGCCAAAGCAGGACCAACCAAAGATAAAGACAAGCTTTTCTTAGTTTGGAGCATCAAATAAATGCAGGATCCAATTAAAGCCTACTTTGTTAAGTAACTGAACATTTGATGCATCTGTTGCCATGATCTTCACTCCAAGGCAATTAGACATACTGCAAAAGGGACAAAAAACTGAGTTGAAAACACAGCCATCTTCTTCACTCCAGACTCCTTTTTGCTGGGCATCTTGAAGAGCAATATTGCAGAGACGCTGATCAACTGATGAGATGTCAGTCACGAGAACTGGTACACATGTTGAGTTGTTCTTGGCACAACGCTCCATTCTTTCTTTCACAAGAGACGCTAGGTGAACCTTTGATGAAGAAGTCAAAGAGCACTCAACATACAGGTTGTTCTCAGGACGACCCAATGGGCTTTTGCAGAGGGAGCAGGAAATTTGCAATCTCTTGTCCATGAGAGAATCAGAAGATGCACATGAAGTGGCACAAGAATTAGGCATCAATGGAGAAGCATGCTTGGCAGATTGACGTTCTCTACAGTTTGTCTCCAAACCAAATTCAATCCTGCGATTTGTGTCTCCACTAGTGACTGAGCTTCTAGTGAAACTAACACAGCCAGGAGTTTCAGCATAGGAGGTATCAGATTGTTCTCCTTGAAGGTTTATTAATGACAAGTCCATGGACTTCCTCCGTTTCTGTGTATGAGAATTAACACTTAAATTCAAAGATGACTCTACTTCTGGTCTCAGGTTGCAGGTAGTTATAGTCAACTCTTTTTCAGGAGTAACCAACATTGAACACTGAGATTTGTCTGGAGCAGCACTTTGGTTTGTCACAGACACCAAAGAGACTAACCCTTGATCTGCAAGCTCATTAGGGGCCTGCATCATGGTTGAGCTAGAGTTGCCATCCTTTGAGAAGAATCCTGGACTAGCTGCAGCTCCACATTCACCCATGCCAGGGGTTTCCTCAACAAGGGTTATTTCTGGATCTTCATGGAAAGATGCCTCAGAGCACCTGAAGGGGAATCCGATATGTTCCATCAGACCATATTTTTTGCAAGGGAATTCAAGCATGTAGTTTCTTTCTTGACTGAATGAGGATAGGTCATTTGTATTATTCTATCTGCTGGGTGTAGTTTTTAAAATGCAATCCACTAGCCGAAGTTCCATGATTGTTTTTTACGTTGTCTCTTTTCTTGAGCTTGTTGGCACTTGCATGATAAGACCATGTTCATGGGCAATAAACCTGGTTAATGCTTGTAACCAGTACTACCAGTTGCAATATGAATACCTAACTTGCTAGTACAGCACAATAATTGGAACTGAAATCTTCTAAATAATGCATGAGACCATAGTGCCTGCTAGTAGCGAATTACATTACTTGCAAAGATAACAAAAACATGACGAAATAACAGGGCAAGTCATTTACCTTGAACCTATATGGGAATCACACTCTAGGTCAATGATTTCTTGAGAGCTTTCCAACTCATCGTCTATTTGAAAAGAAGCCTGTATTTCAACATCATCTTGGGACTTCAGTTTTGAAACAGCACCTTCACACTTTGTCAAAGAGATTATTTTCTCTCCATACTGATCAAAATTGCTCAGTTTCTGACTTTTGTTTCTTGTGTGCCCTACGATTTGATCCATTTGAGGGATATTTTTCTCCTTGTTAGCATCTGAATTCAGCAAGAATTCTTCCATATTCTTGCCAACCTTCTCCTGCAAATAAGTTGAAGCAGAGACCACAAACAATATTATCATTCACCTGCTGATTAGACCATGGAAGGAAGATGGAATTCCTTAATTAAATGCAAAACACATGAAGATAAACAGAAGACCTTGGCATTCCTGAAAAAGGATCTCAATACTTCTAGAGACATGTCAAAGTTGTTGTGCTGTTGAATCGATTTCCTTAGCCATTTCGAGATGTATACTCTATTCCTTTCTTCCTTATAACGCTCATCTGCTTGCCAATGAAATAAAAGCCACATCAAAAAAATAACAGAGACAACAGCAAAGTGCTGTCAAATCATAAGGATATTTTCAGTACCAGGGAGAGAAAAAAAAATCATTGATCAATGGTCAATCAAATGAATTACCTAATAGGATGATGGACCCATAGTCAAACTTATGCCGTATACAGCGTCCTGCATGAATTCAAATGAAGAATTATACCCAAATTCATTAATCATGTTTTGCAATTATCAGATAATGCTTGAATTTTAGACAACAAAAGGAGGGAGATAGAGAAAACAACGAGTATCCAACTGAAGAAACAAAAGGGAGTTACTAGTTGGAAAGAAGAAAAAGAGGAGATAGTAGGTGTAGTCAAAGAGGAGAAATTGGAGAAAGAGAAAAGGCTTGTGGATTATATGTATGCTTTATGTCAAGCCAAATGGAAAGCATTAATTGTAAAGCTAATCAAATGGCATACCGACAGCTTGATTGAGAGCTCGAAAGGCTTGTTGACAGTACCACTCATTTCCACCAAGAAGGTTTTTGGACATTTTGTATGCATCATTATATTTCTTCTTCAAACCAACTTGAATATCATTTCTGATAAAACATGTCAATATCAATAAGCAAATCTGAAAAAAAAATTAAAATTGTTGTTTTAAAAAGTTTTCAGAGCTTGTAAGAATTCTTACATGTTTGGAAATGGAATGCCAACTACTATCTGAGGTATTCACAGTTAAAGGTAAAACACCCATCCAGGTTGAAAAGCAATAGTGCTTCAAATTCAATGAAATGCTCTTAACATGACAAAGAAGGAGAAGATATTCAAAATGACACTGACAAACCAACTATAAGGACCCATTATCATCCCTAAAATCAAGTTCACTTAAACCTGTGACAATCCCACAAGAACAACTATCTGCACACAGTAGAGATTCCATTAACTCAAGAAGCACCAAGAACCCAACTCAGATTAAAGGAAAGTAGAGAAATGCGGGTAATTATATTTCAAACAACACTGAAGGATACAACTACCCGAGCATAATCATCAGAAAAGTCTATTCCTTCTGAAACCTGCGTGAACAACACAGCAATTTAGCATATGCATGGGGAGAAAGGTGGTATGTGAATTTGAAAGAGCTTAACAGCAACATAATAGCATAATGATTCCCATGAACTTGAAAATAGTGCACTATTTAGAATTGCAGACGTTGGAATTGCAATCATTTTGAATAACTTAATGTGCTAAATTATCATTTGCAGCTTGTTTAACCATGCTCACAAAAATTCCACCAATGCAAACATTAAAGCCCTTCAATCCAAAGACAAAACAAAATCTGGTCGGTGTTATAGCAATGTTCTTCCTAGCTAACACCACCAAAATGGACTTAGCTCCTAACCCTTCACCAATACTCCAACTGGCTGATTACAGGTGTCCTCGGCATAAAAGTTGGCATACCTTTCCTCGACAAACAGCAAGAAATGCAGCTCCTCCTTTCTCAGAATTGTCAGTTGATTCAGTTCCATCTAAGTGATTGGCATCCACTTTTTTGACCTTTCTCTTTCTCCCAAGAGCAGGTCTTTTGTCTCGACGAATGCAGTCATAATAACCCTTCAAAATCGAGTCAAAATCCTCTTGGCTTCCTCCTCTGGGCTCTGCAATAATCAAGATAAAGTAATTTGCAAGCCAACTAAAGGAATTCCATTGAGACAGCCAGGAAAACAGAGCTCAAGCACAGATGCCAAATAACAAGGTATCTCTAACACAACACAAAATGGTAACTGAAAGTACAGAAAAAAAATTTATGCAATCAGTAATTTGAGTTACCAACAAAGAGGGGCTTTCTTGCATTTAATCGCGACCATTGGCCTGTTTCACGCCAACGATTGCTCAGCTTTTCCATCAGTTTATAGCTAGGGAAGAACACAAGAGAGCCTGCAGGAACAATCTTGCAGATTTCCTCCAATGATTTGCCAAGGGCATCCTGCACAACCAATTATCATGGCAACTTATTAATATATGGAAAGGAATTCACTCTGGATCATCAAAGATCAATGATAAAATGCACGGGGTACCTGGAAGGTATAACAATCTGCTGTTTTGTAACTCGCATTCAATGGATAATTATCAGGACTGGTCGATATTACAGAAACACACACCTGCAGTAAAAAATTGATAGCTTGTACCTGAAAATGGAACCAACTATAACAGAAAAATACAAAAGGATGGAGTAATCAAACCTGCGATTCAACATCAACTACGTGCGGAGCTTCCAGACAAGTTCCAAACTGAACCCCAAGTTCAGATGAGAAAGAATTCATTGGTGACAAAGTCCTAGAGAACAGAAACCACAGACAAGTGTTTGCCTTAGTAATACTACTTTGATTAATTGATTTATATGAACTGCAGGCACAAAACATGGTTTTTATATCTCCAGCTTACCCTGATGTTAAAATGACTGACAAAGAAAGATCAGCTATGTCTTTGAACACAACAGCTGGATTCAAGCACCACAAACTTAAAGTACAAGTCCAGTCACCAGCCTTTTCTGCATGCACGATTTGAACAATAGCAAAATTATAGATTATTTCTCACTCATTGTCTATAAAAAGAATATGAGAGCATGAGTTTGTTTTCTAGCAAAACCAGCAACAGTCACAACAGTATTATCATTGGATTCTTTTAATGCAGCATCTGGAAGTGTGGGAGCACAGCAGAATTTTGAAAGTAATCTCATTGAGTTTGCTAAACAGAGCTTAAAACAGAAAGCTTTCAGGGAGTACCAAGTACTTGATTCCTTATAACCTGAAATATAATCTCTCCAAACAAATACTCCTGTGCTGTTTGAAAGATAGCTTTAACAATTGGCATTAAACTAAATTTAACCTGCTAATCTTCTTCCTGTTCCTTTCAATTTTAAAATATTACAAATGAGAAATTTAGCCTACTAATCTTCATCAGCTAATAAATATACTACTATGTAATAAATTGATAAGCAAATATATTGTGCATTGTATACTAACCAACAACAAATTGACAAAACAACCAGCTGATCACTTACTTCCATCTCTTTTAACATATCGCCGCAAAGCAAGCTGAAAATCAGATACCTGACATCCATTTCTTGAGAAGAAATAAGTGAGTGAAGAGAATAACCCTGTTTGACATTTTAAAAAGCAGTTAATTAGAATATCAAGTTTTTTGAGCAAGTAAAATAAGCAGAGTATGAAGCTCAACCTTCCAATAATACCACCGACATGCCACTTAAATGAGAGCCCTCTGCTTCCGTATCTGTTGCAGCTTTGATAGCCTGCAGCAGATTAGATTGATGAACAGTGCAAATGGTGAGAAGAAAGTGAATGGTGTGTCAAACTCAAAAGGCATTATACAATTAGGAGGACAAAAAACCTGTTTAGCACAATCCAGCAAGATTGGGAAGCACTGCTGTGAAATATTGGCTTCTTGGAACTCCCTCAAAGCCTTATCACCAGCCCAACTATAACAAATGGGAGCAAGAGAAACTAATAAGTGCAAAAGGCCTCCATCACCAAAACAAATCTGAATAGAACTTCAGAAAGGTGGAAGTTATCATTAATACATAAAATTGAATGTAGAAAAATATAGATAGTAGTAAGTATAAAACATTAGACAAATTTACTTACCAAGAGCAGTAGTGCTGAAATTCACGCTTCTCCAGCTTATTTTTCCTCCGTTCAATCCAACTTAACAAGTCCTGTGCATTCATAGCATATAGCAATGGCAATTAAAATGACTAATAAGACTGCACAAACAGAATCGCAAATCATAATAACTCAAACAATTACCTGTGCCATTTCATATAATGGTTGGTAAATCATGGGATCAACTGGACAGAGTTCCTGCAATTCGGTCTGCAATTCTTTGGCAATACAACAATAATAAGCAACAGAAAGATAAAAAAAAAAATCAAATGTTTGCAAGTCAGTGACCTACTTTGCAAGACATCTTCTTCAACATCCACACTACCAGCATCACGAGCAATGTCTTCTATGTTGCTGCATGTCCAGAAACATTCAGGGTATCATGTAGTGCCTATACAGAAATAAAACTGGAGAAACTCACTTGAACAAAGAAATTCAACCACAAATTAGCCATTCAGGATCACGTGGCAAATTATGTATAACATTTCAGTAATTGAACAGAAAATTGCAATACGTACTGGGCTTCATCAAGAACAAGAATGGCTCCTATAATGTCTACTTCCATTGCTCCTCGAATGACTGGATTAATTATGTAATTGTACGGACAGAAAACCAACTGTGCATCATCTGCCATAGAGCGAGCTGCATAGTATGAACAGCCTAAAAAGAGAGAAAAAATAATCAAGCTTCAGAGATGTTGAGAGTGAACCGAGCAATTTAACAAGCCATATGCCAAACTTTTAAACAGGCCCAATCTTATGTGAAATTACAATATATTGAAAATAAACCTTTAACAACTTGTCCAACTTTAACAAGATCTTCGATGTCATGCACCTCATGGCAACCTCCTTTTTGAAGCGAAGGATGACCTCTGACTTTATTTGCATTTCTGTTTGTGAAAAATAATTTTGTTGTGAGGGACAATAAAACTAAAGCAACCACATACCGTGAGAAAAGTAACCCACTTGAATTGTAGGCATCCAGCCTCCTTGTCCTTCAAAAGCAGCTTACTGAAAATTTCCACAACATGTTTCAAGTACAGGGACCAATAAAATTTTGCAAACAAAAAAAATGTCCCCAAAGCTCAAAATTGTACCATTCTTCATCAATATTCTCTTTCCTATTTACATGTACATTTGTGCAGTAATGTTTCCTTGAAGCCTGGTAAATATTAAAACAATAAGTCCTCGGAAATAACTAAAACCTGAATCGAAGCATCAACGCACAATTATTGTCAAATTAATAGCCATAACTAAAGGAAAGATACAGAGCCTACCAACACTGCCATTGGCACCCTATACGTAGTTTTACGAAATTCGCTAACCACTTGGGAAATTTGGGAATGTGTCCTCCTTCAATTAACAGAAAACAGCAAAATAATTACCCATTCAATAAAAAGATTCTCCTTCACATTGTAAATCATTATGCATTTATCACCATGTAAGAAAAACATTACTAGAACTACTAATTCGAGACAGAAAACTTACGAAGCATAGTATATCTTTGGCACAGCCTTTTTCTTTTTGTTACTTGCCACCTTTTGAGCCAGCTCCACAGCCGCTGTAGGTTCAGTACCTACAGCAATTCACAGAGACTCAAAATTCTTTAACAAACTGGCAAATTTCGATGCAGAATTGAAAAAAGTTAGGGTTTTAAAAGTCCTGAACTTACTTGAAGGCGTTGATTCTGGAACAAATCCACCGCCGTGAGCGAGAGGATCGGTGATTGCCTCGGGATTCGGTGTAGAGTGAGTGAGATTAGCGTACTGATTCTTTAATTTGTAATTCTGTTGCCAGGCGAGAGTGGAACAAAGAAGCGAGAGCGATTTTCCAGTACCGGTAGGGGATTCGAGTAAAGCGTGACAATGGCCGTCTCTTTGGGCTCGATCGAGCGTGGAAATGACTCTGCCCATGAATGCGAGCTGCGTTCCATATGGTTTGTATGGGAATTCCACTTGAATTCCTCCTATGTGGTAGGATTTTTTAGGGTTAGGGTTTGAGCATTTTACTGGTGTTGGTTTCACCATTTTTTTGTGAGAATTTTGAGGGGGGTGCAGAGGGATTTGTTCGGGTAAATCGTGGCATTTTGGCGGGAGATTTTGGTTTGTTTATTTGGATTTAGGCGGTAGCTTCTTTTTTTTTCACGCCCCTAGATTAATTTCAAGATAATTTATCACATTGAAACAAACCACGATTTTTACTAATTAACACGGTGAATCAATTGAGTCAAACTAAATTAATTTCAAGATAATTTATCACATTGAATCTAATAATCATGGTTGTTCGTGGAATTTGGTTTGTTTACCTTTCCAATCATATTATTGGTTTACGCTCAGTTTTTTTAATCAAGTTAGATTTTGTTGTATTGTTTTTTTTTATTGATCCAGCTGAATTCTAGATATTTAGGTAGTTTTTGATATGCTAAAAAAATATTAACTGAGCTAGACTGATTATACTTGATAAATATCTATCTTGTTATGTATTTAGTATGCATTTGACTGAATAGGGCAAGTTTTCTTAAATTATATTTGATATATATTGAATAAGATAAATCAACATATTGTAATAATAACAATAGGCATGTGTAGTGTATCATAATATATATTGTTTTCTAAATCGAATCATAAAAAATATACAAATACAAGGTTAATGTAAAATATAAAAAATTGTATTTCATCCTTAATATATATTATTGTCCAATTTATATATTTTTTAAAAAAAATAACGTGATATTGTTATTTTTTTCATTTTATTTTATATTTAGTATTGGGTTTAATAATATTATAATAATTATAGTCATGAAACTCAGTATGGCTATAGACACGAGCTTGGACTCCATGTTTAAAAAAATCAGAAAAAGAATCAATTAAGAATATGTTTGGGAACGCGGTGCAAACCGTGTTCCCATAAAATTTAAATATTTTTTTATTAAAATTTAATATAGTTTGTATGTTTTGGATCGTTTTGATGTGTTGATGTCAAAAATGATTTTTAAAAAATAAAAAAAATCATTGACATGCATTTCGGCACAAAAGTTATTTGAAAAGCAATCGTTATCACACTGTCAAGCACCCTCTAAACCTAGCCCAAACAAAACTCCATATCGACTTGCGACTGTGTCAACTCATGATAGAATGCATGTAAAAAACTCATTGATTTTTTTTTAATGATCAAATGAGGTTGGACTGGTTCTTTTTTGAAGAATAGGTGAACACAAGTAAACTCTTACGACCAATGACTTGGGTTGACCCCTAAATTGAGTTTTAAAATTACGATAATAATTATTTTTATTTTTATCGTGACCTAGGTTGATTTTCCCAGCCCATGACCCGGGTTGATTTCTAATCAATTTTTAAAACCATGATAACTATCATTTTTATCTGTGTCTTGACCCGGGTCAATCGAATTTGAGCCTCCTAGCTTCTAACCTTGGTTTGGCCCGGGTCGACCCTGGTCTAGCTCAAGTTTTAAAACCATGACAATAATTATTTTTTATCTCTATCTTGACCCAAGGCAACCCAAGTTAACCCTCTCGACCAGAGTCTTGCTCAAAGTCGACCCCCTAATTGGTTTCAAAACTATGACAATAACCACCTCCATCCTTACGTTGACCCAGATCAACCTGGGTTGGCTCTCTTGACCGGTAACTCGGGTCTTGCCCTAGGTCGACTCTTAAGACTTGTTTTAAATTTTTAACAATAACCATTTTTTTTCTTACGTCAACTTGACTTGATTCGAGTTGACCCTCCTAGCTCATAATCCAAGCCTTGTCCTGGGTCGATCCTAAATTAAAGTTTAAGATTATTATAATAACTATTTTTATTCATGCATTGATTTGAGTCAATTGTTAACCCAACCTATGACACGAGTCTTATTTCAGGTCAATCCCCAAATTGAGTTTTAAAAATGTGATAATAATAACTTTTATCCTTATGCTAACCTTAAAAGACCCTGGTTGGTCATCTCGACCCATGTCCCGAATCTTGGTTTTAGTCGACTTCAAGCCGGGTCACCACTCGTCAATCAAATTGACAAGTAAAAAGTAGAGTGTGAGTTTTTTAAAAAAATAGAGAAAGAACCGACCTAACTTGACTTATAAAAAACTTGAATTAACCTCCAAGCAAAACCTGTTAAAAACCCGTTGATTTTTTTAAAATTTTTCTTACTCTAGACATTAAAAAAATATATTTTATCATGAACAGTATAGTCATTTCATAAATAAATAACCTGTGTGTATAGAGAATTAAACAATTTTATCTTCCAGCTAGGAGGACAAGAATTTCTCCACCATAACAACCTTGAACAATATAAAAATTTAATTTTTATTTTGTTTAAAAATATATCAAATAACTCTATAATTTTTTTTATACCCGTTTCATCTTTGTCCAGCATACCAAATACCATCTTAAACTCAATTTGTTTTCGTGGCACAACTTGTGTTTTAACTTGATTATAGGTTTGAAAGTATATGATACATATTATAATTTTACAAGAGTCTCGTTAAAAACTTCATCTCATAACTCTGATTAAAAAAACAATAATCTATAACTTTTTCTTAACTTGTATTTTAAAATTATAATAACAAAAATTATCATGATACTATACACGTACTTAAAAAATTCGTGCTAGCAGTTAATATTTTTTGAGGTGACAGAGTCGGCTGCATTACATATAGTAAAGGTTTAATTAATCATTACTTGGATCTCAAAACCAGAGTCCATTGCATCTGGTATCTCTCCGATATCGAATTTTTATTAGTTGCTGTCCTTGCTGCTAAATAACTGATGAGAACATTTTACAGTATATTCTGTTTGGTGTGAAATGCTGTTCTTCCTTTTTATTTTGAATTTACACTAAATCATTTTTTTTTGTTTTTAATTTCAATTACTAAATCGTAAAGAGTTGCCAAACGTTTGGTGATAAAAAAGAAGAAGAAAGAAAGACAAGTAAAATAATTGTTCTACAAGACAATAGCCAACTTCATACAGATGGTAATTTTAAAGAAAAAGAAAAACAGGCAGACAATTTTTTTAAATTATCTTTTAATACAATAACTAAATTAGGAAATTCGGAAGGGAGGGATCAAAAGTTTAGTTAGTTAAACATATAAGGTGTGTTTTTTTATTTTATTTTTGTTAAAAGTATTTTTTTTATTATTTTGATGTGTTAATATCAAAAATATTTTTTAAAAAATATTTTTTTATTTTTATATATAACTGAAAAACACTTTAAACTACTACTATTATCACAATTCCAAACATATTAATAATAATATCATAGCAACATTGCTAGTATATTAATCGAAACCAAGTATATTTTTATGTATTTTTAATTGAAAAACACTTTAAACTACCACTATTATCACAATTCCAAACATATTAATAATAGTATCATAGCAACATTGCTAGTATATTAATCGAAACCAAGTATATATTAAAGTAATGCAAATAAAACTTAAAAGTATTTTTTTAAATAATTTCTTCTAAAGTTATTTTTGATAAATTTAAATTTTTTTATATTAAAAATATTTTAAAACACATGAAAAACATTATCTCGATGACTTTAAAAAACACATGAATTATAATAATGGATAATGTTTAAATCCTTTTTTAAGCGATTTTAAAGAAGTATTCCCGTATTATTTTAAAGCATTCAAATGAATTAATAAATTCTCATAACTAATAATATTCCTAAAGTCTAAACTCATACTATCAAGTATTTCCTCCTAAATCATTATATCATCCTCTTAAGATTACAGTCATGAGTCACCCGACTCGAAAACCAGAATTGGGTTAAATTGAAAATATCAAGCCTCGATAACGGTACATTTTTAATTTTAACAAGGAAACTGAGGCTAAATCATAAATTCAAGCAAATATTTTTTTTTACACCAAACACGAACCGCTGAAATCACAGTCTCCTTTTGCTTTCCTGTCGATCTGGGGAATTTTTTTTTGCAAACTAGATCTCCTTTTCCTTTTAATTAATTAAACCCCCCAAATCCAAACTCGAATAAAATCCCAAACATTTTTCCAGCTCGATCTAACCACCAAAATTCCAGTCACCTTCGATCCCACAAAATCAAATTCTCTGATTTTTAATTTTCCTCATCGAATTCAATTCATATTCATGTGATCTTCTAAATCCGAGGAGGAAGTAGAAATGGCGGTGCCAAACATGGATCAATTCGAAGCGTACTTTAAGAGAGCTGATTTAGATGGGGATGGAAGAATCAGTGGAGCTGAAGCTGTCTCTTTCTTTCAAGGATCCAATTTGCCCAAACAAGTCCTTGCTCAGGTCACCCCTTTCTCCTTTATATACTCTGTTGAATCCACGTTTTGATCCAAATTAGGTCAAAATTGTAGTTAAATAGATGCTTGATGGTGAAAAAGTCGATTTTGTTAATCAATTTGAAAATAATTGAAATCTAGGATTCGATTAAATTAGGTCAAAACTGTTTGTTTATTTTCTTTTTGGAATATTAGATGCGAGGATTTGTGATATTTAACTCGAGATATTTTTTTTTAATGTGGATGCAGATATGGATGCATGCTGATCAGAGTCGAACTGGCTTCCTTGGCCGGCCGGAGTTTTTTAATGCTTTAAGACTTGTAACTGTTGCTCAGAGTAAGCGAGATTTGACACCGGACATTGTCAAGGCAGCATTATATGGACCGGCTGCAGCAAAAATCCCCCCACCGCAAATTAATCTTCAAGCCACAGCTGCTGCGCCTCAAATGGCGGCGGCTTCACCTGTGCCGCAGATGGGTTCTGCTGCCCCAACAACATCTCAAGGTTTTGGCTTTAGAGGACCAGGAGTTCCAACGGCTGCGCCTCAAATGGTTGCTTCATCTGCCACGCAGATGGGTGCTGTTGCTCCGACAGCATCTCAAGGTTTTGGCTTTAGAGGACCAGGAGTTCCAAATGCTACTATGAACCAACAGTACTTTCCTCGGCATGGTCAAACTATGAGACCACTTCAGGGTGTCCCTCCAGGAACTGCTTCCCGTCCACCTCAGGGTATGCCTGCCAGTAGTCTGGGGGGTCCATCGTCAGTAATGCTTACTGGAACTGCTTCCCGACCTCCTCAGGGTATGCCTTCCAGTAGTCTGGGGGGTCCATCATCCATAATGCCTACTGGAACCACCCCCCGTCCACCTCAATTCATGTCTGGTGGTTCTGCTGGTCCAACTCCCAGTGTCTCAAACCCGAACATATCAAGTGATTGGCTTGGTGGAAGGACTGGTGGAGCTCCAACTAGCCCTGGAGGGGTCCAGCCATCTATACCCACCACTACTTCCCAGCCGCGACCTCTAAGCTCAGTTTCCTCTCAGCCCATTGCTAATGATTCTAAAGTTGTTTCTGGAAATGGGTTCGCCTCTGATTCGTTTTTCGGTGGTGATGTGTTTTCTGCAACCCCTACTGCAACAAAACAAGAACCCCCTCTGCCTACTTCTTCAGCTACCAGTGGCACTCAAGCTCCCATTAAGTCCGGCTCACTTGATTCACTGTTGAAAGCTGTTAACAACCCAACCTCATCTTCCATTGTCTCGGGTTCTAGTGATGCCCAAGCCCGAGGTCCAGTTAAGTCCAGCTCACTTGATTCACTTCAGAGTGCTTTTGCTGTGCAACCTCTGGGTGGTCAGCCTGAACGAACCCAATCATTACCGAGCCCAGGCCAACAAGTTTCAGCTTCAAATTCTGCCTCACTTGTGTCACCTGGCATTTCAGTTGGAGTTGGAAAATCTTCTGATAGCACACAGCTTTCATGGCCAAAGATGAAACCAACAGACATTCAGAAGTATAATAAAGTTTTTATGGAAGTAGATACTGACAGAGATGGAAGAATCACTGGTGAGCAGGCACGGAATCTTTTTTTGAGCTGGAGGCTACCAAGAGGTAATGGATTTTCATTTTTCCACATGGCTATGGATTCTCCGTGGATTAAGCATTATAAAAGGTTCATGGCAAATTAACCATATTGTGTGGGTTCCTTCCGATGGGGGGAGTCAAATTTCTAATTGGACATTAATTTTGGATTTGGTTTTTGTAGATTTTATAATTTGATGTAGGTTTTTAGACTGTATTGTTTGATTTTGGATATGATATGATGAATCTCCATTGTTGTATTTGTAATGCTTTGTAAGCTATTGCCTAGTTGCCTTGTCTGATATTATTTTGGGATGATGGTTTCTCTAGACTGTAAATTGATTTTGGATATGATTGAGATAAATCTTCATTGGTATTCGTGTGTTGCTGCATAAAAACTGCAGATCTCCTTTTCTTTTCTGATTGCTTATGCTTATTAAGTCATTATTTGCCTTTTGCAGAGATTTTAAAGCAGGTCTGGGATTTATCTGATCAGGATAGTGACAGCATGCTTTCTTTGAGGGAATTCTGCTTTGCTCTTTATTTGATGGAGCGGTACAGGGAAGGCCATCCTCTTCCAGCAGCTCTTCCAAGTAATATTATGTACGACGAGACCTTGTTGTCCATGACGGGTCAACCCAAAGTTGCTTATGGAAGTGCTGCTTGGGGTCCTGGTATGGATTACAATTTCTTTGAAAGGTCTTTTATTTCTTATTCTTTTCTTTCTAGCGGATGAAATTTTCTTGACATTCCCATCCTCATAATTAGGTTTTGGACAGCAGCCTACACGATCCATGGCCCCTGTCCCTGGCATGAGGCCACCTGTTCCAGTAACTGCCTCCCAGCCTGATGGTGTCATGGTAAACAATCAACACAAGTCAGGAGCTCCAGTGTTGGAGGATTCCTTTTTGAACCAACATGATGGCGGAGAGCAGAGTTCGGCAAACTCAATGATTCAAGATGGAACAGCCTCAGAGAAAAAGGCACCATTCTCTGCCCTTTTGGCTCGCATGCCAAACTATAGTTGAATTGGATATTTTAATTCTTTTGACTTTTGGTTGAACTTTTTGAACTTCCCTAACCATAGCAAAATGAATTTCTATCTTAATCTGAACAGTAACAGTTGGATGTCAAGAGCAAAAAAGAATTGCCACTTTCATTTGGTCCAGAAAAATGAATTTCCATTGCTTTTAATCCAATTTGCTAATTGTCTGGTCATGGTTTTTCATCCGATTCCAACTGTTTTGTTGTCATATTTTTTTTCTCCAATTTTATTTTGCTCGCCATATCTTTCTTTGTACTTAAGGAGACATGTATAGTCTTGAAAGTCATTCCTGAAGTTCAATGAATATGTTATATTTGGTGCAGAGTGATGAAACAGAGAAGCTGATTTTGGACTCCAAAGAGAAGATTGAGTTTTACCGTTCTAAAATGCAGGATCTTGTGAGTAGCTGCTTTTGTCTATCCCCTCCCCACCCATCCCTCCTTTTTTTTTTCTCGGTTTTCTTTTCATTGATACCCAACTGTTTTGCCAATATTTGATGCATGAAAATTAAATATGCACATGAAGTCCCGAGTCTTAAGAAAAGGGTGGTTTCAGACATGGCCTGATGCTTGCTTGCCTTATATGTGGTGTTTGGTGATACTATAATGTGGTGGTTTGAATGTCAGTCAACAAGATCTGGGTTAAATATCAACAAGAATCTGGTGCTGCTTGTTTGTTTTGATGACCATTTAAGATCATTTATCATCGGAAGATGTAGAGTAATGACAGATGTAGTTCAAATAGATGCTTTTTATGGAAAAATCGTGTCTTCTATGAATGTTATTCATTAGGATATTTCTGTTCATGTTATTTTCTTCCCCTTGATCATCAACTAGGCATATTAATATATCTACCGTGCAGTAATTCTGTTGATTAAGAGATCCTTAGTATTCAATCAGTATGTCAACCTTTATGAACAGTATAACATCCTAATGGATTTGTTCTTAACTCACCTTTCTCATTTTTTGTCTTTTTTTTGTGTGTATATCAGGTTCTGTATAAAAGCAGATGTGATAATAGGCTAAATGAAATCACAGAAAGGGCTTTGGCAGATAAACGTGAGGTATGCTCTGAAATATAAAGAATTTGGTGTCTATTATTTATAATAATTGGACTTCTATGGGGTTCTATGTCAACAAATTACGTAACAGGCAGAGTTGCTGGGTAAGAAATATGAAGAGAAGTACAAGCAAGTTGCAGAAGTGGCATCTAAATTAACAATTGAAGAGGCAACTTTTCGTGACATTCAGGTAAGAACTGTACCTCTCCAGTGTAGTGATGAGTCGGGTGATTTCCCATCTGCAAGCCTTTTGGAATGTCCAAACTTCACTGACAAGTCCTCACCTGTCTCTCTTCATATACATGGAAATAAATAGTTCTACAAACAGCACATACACACATGTATACATGAGTAGCTGAACTGATTTCATCAAAGCTAATTTTAAATAAGTGGATGCCAACTCTTTCTGCCTCATTACTTAACCAAAGTGGACAGTCCATGATTTCCTATTTTAACATGGATTCTCATTCTTTTCTTCCATGAATTTTTTTCCTATGAGATGCATCATGGTTCCAAGTCCTTGACTTGTGTTTATAGCATGTTTTAGCATATAAGTGTATAATAATGGTAATGTTAACAAAGCAAAATTTCTTTCCTCTCTTTGTCTCAACAATGGCCTTTCCTTGTCTTTTTATTTAACATGCTTAGATTTTAGACAAAAAGTTTTTCCTGGATGTGAGAAGTAAAAAACACATGCGTTGTGCTTATTTAATTGGTGGCATTTAGTTTGTAACCGCTTACCATTTGAAATCATGGAGCTTGTCTGGTCTTATAACAGTAAAATGCTAACATATGAAATTATATCCCTTGATAAATTTCTTCTTTATAACATTTAGGAGAGAAAGCTGGAGTTGCGTCAAGCAATAACTAACATGGAACAAGGTGGCAGCGCGGATGGTATTCTTCAGGTAAATAGTAACAATTTAACCATGGCAAGTCATTGGAGATTTTATCCAACACTCATCCTTTGGTGTCATAGGTTCGTGCTGATCGTATACAATCAGACCTTGATGAGCTATTGAAGGTTTTAACTGAACGCTGCAAGAAACATGGACTGGATGTTAAGTCAACTGCCGTGATTGAGCTTCCTTTTGGTACTCTCAATCCTCTCTATTTTGTGCCAGAGTGTGTGCCTTGCTTCTGAGTTCTTAAAATAGCAGTTGTGCTTTATTTTACATTTGAGCAAGCCCTTCCCAGCTCAAAGAAAAGGATCTGCTGCTTGATGTGTTTTTGTTAATAAGCTAAAGTAGTGTGACACATTCTTAGATAATGTGCTAACTGATGCTCCTTGAATTTGATTCCTTAATAAAAGGATGTTTGAATCCAATTCACTGACAGAATTGAATTTGATTCAATTAGCAAAATTCAATTCAATTAACAAGATAAATGATGCGCTTTTATGATTTGCAGCACATTCTGGGATTTTTTTGGTTTATTGTTCAGCTTGTGGAATATTTTGTTTGAATTTGATTAATTCCATTAACTCCTGAATGAATTAATATATGTTATGGTTCCCGTCATAATTGATTTGCATTTGTGATTCTCAAGGCTGGCAACCAGGAATTCAAGAGGGTGCTGCTACTTGGGATGAAGATTGGGATAAGTTTGAAGATGAAGGTATGCTCTCTACCTACCCTACATTGAACTATTTATCACACCTCATGCTTCCTTTTGCCTTTCCAATCTCCAATAAATGCCATGAATTGAGTGGATTTTTCTCAAGAATATTGCACAAATATTAGTTCGAATTTATCCATGCAACATATCATTTCCACTTTCAGGGTTTTCCAATGAGCTCACTGTTGATGTGAAAAGTGCTCCTGGTCAAAAGGAGAGAGCACCTGCGGATGGTAGTTTAACCCCTGATTCATTGTCAAATGGAGATGGGAGGTCTGGAATTTTTACTGGAGAACATGTGCTTGAGAGTGAATCTGCATATTTCCACAGTGAAGATGAAATTGCAAGAAGCCCTCAAGGCAGTCCAGCTGGAAGGGCTGCTTCAGAAAGTCCATCTCAAGACTTTGCTGATGTTTTTGCCAAGAATACTGAAGCAGATATGGATACCCATAGGTACAGCAATCAATTTGTTTCCATGCCTTTTACCTACATGCCTCCTACTTTAGTGCTGATTGTTGGCCTACTTCATGATGATAATGAACTTTATATTTTTGGCAATAGAAGTTTTGATGAATCAACCTGGGGTGCCTTTGACACAAATGATGATGTGGACTCAGTCTGGGGATTTAACCCTGCAGGCAACAAGGTGAGTCCAATATTCCTGAAGCACTCTTTTATTCTACTGCAATTGAGCATGGATACATGTTGGATATTCAAATTGTAGCTTGCTGAAGCACATTCTATGCTGTTATCACTTTATAGATCACTTCATTAAGGAATTGCACGTGATATATTGATTTAACCCTCACATCATGATTGCTGGAATGCGTTTACAAATGTAGTCATATTCTTGTTATTACCATCATATTTGCACATACCTTGGGCCATGCATCTATCCTTAGGTTTCCATGTTTTTGTACATAGGCACTCTGGTCGAAGTGAAACTATTGGCAAGTCTTGTGAAATATACCTGTGTGCAGTTCTCAGGTTTTATCATCCAATGAGATATCCAGATGCATATCCATTGTCGATACAGTGAGTTGAACTTTGTGAGAGATGCCATGTGCTATTAGAGCACATAAACAATGCTAAAGATACAAATTATTGTGATTAAAATTATTTTATGGATTGGTGTTGCTGCTATGATGGGTGTTGCAGTGATCGATTAAATAATAAAAGTCTGAGATATCTCTTCACGTTGCCCTCAATTATTTGGTTGTGTCATCTAGCAGGACTCTTCTGAGAACGAGAGAGATTTCTTTGGATCTGATGATTTTGGTCTAAAGCCAATCAGAACAGAATCCACACCAACAACGAATACTTTCCAGAAAAAGAGTATATTTTTTGAAGAATCTGTTGCAGGTTCCCCAATGTCAAGATTTGGCAACTCTCCAAGGTTCAGCGAAGCAGGGGACCATTTTGACAATTACTCGAGATTTGATTCCTTCAGCATGAATGAAGGAGGCTTTTCACCACGAGAAAAGCTTACAAGGTTCGACTCCATAAACAGTTCCAAAGATTTTGGCCACAGTCGTGCATTCTCTTCATTTGATGATGGAGATCCATTTGGCTCCAGTGCCCCCTTTAAGGTTTCATCTGAAGATCAGACTCCCAAAAAGAGTTCTGGCAATTGGAGTTCTTTCTAGCAGCAATCTGGTTTTCCCCTCCCTCCCTCTCTCTCCATTTTTTTTTACGGTTGCCAATTTTTGTATGTGCTGTATAGATTGTGTTGAAATGCTGCATTGTTGTAAAGTTATTCATCATGGCCTTGCTTCATTTTTATTTGCTGAGGTAAAAAAACTTATGTTTGGGGGGCATCCAGATCAAAGATAGAATGCTTGTTCTTTTGAGTGGCAAATTCTTGAGACCAATAAAAACCGAGTAGTTTGAGAAAACAATGACTCTTGGCATTCCATCAACTCACATTGCATTTTATTTGAAGCTGCCTGCTTCACTATGACTGTTGACATTCCCTTTCGTCATTTTTTATTTTTTGGTGCTACGAGTTGTTTAACAATGTAAGCTAGGCAGTAAACACCGGTTTTGGAGGCGCGTGACCTTCCTTGAGGGTTTTGACCACGCGCTTCCTTGGATATTTCTATTATCCAGATGAGCTCGGCTACTAGGCTATGTCTGAATGAGATTATGAGCTCGTTAGCTGAGCCTTTTCCATATTGGCAAGTTGTGGACTCTTATTGGGTTTTGCATGTTGGATTTGGCTCCGATTTGATGAATTTTTTTCTTCTTATTTGGTGAATGTATTTTATCTATAAAGTAGTAATTAAATAGCTATTCCTGGAATAATAAAGGAATGTCGAAGTTGATTCGGCTTTTTATGGTGAAAAGAAAAAAGATCAATCCTTCTGTATTTTGGAATGCTAGATATAGGTACGGTGCTCGTATTGTTTTCTTCGCTTGAGTTTACTGCCCCACATCATTCCTGCTTCTTTATTTTATTTTCCCCAAAGAAGTTTATATATGGGCATGGTGCTCATCAAATGCAATAGATTTTGGAAATTTAAACCAAAGTATTTTCTGATATTACTAGAGGGCTACGGTGCTTGTGCTGGAGTTTTTACTGCCCCACCTATCAAATTGCAGTGGTCATTTGCAAATAAAAGTCACTAAAAAGAGCATCATCAATATTCCAAGAAAGATGGTCCTTCCAAAATCATCGAGTTAATGGACCACATACCGACACTGACATTAATTGTGCTTTCTTATGGAATCACACTATTGCCGCTCCCAAAACGGCAAAGTGACTCAGGTGGTGATTTTGTTGTGGTAGCTGGAGGTGGAGGAGTGAGGGAGGTTGGTGTGATGGATATGGAGTTTTCAGTACTACTAGTTGTGCTCTCATCTACGCAGCTTCCATCCATTTCTTTTTTGTTTTTGTTGTTGTGAAGAGAGAAGAGCAAGAGAGTCAGAGACAGAGAGGGATGAGGTGTTTTTGTTGACTAGAACTAGAGGTATGATTTGGGTTGTGCTCGAGGATTTGAGAATATATATAGATAGAGGGTAGAGGTGTTGGGTAAAGTTTTGGGATTTTAATTTTAATTTTTGATTTTATGGGTTAAATTAAGAAATACGGGGTGGGGTGCACTGTGGTCTTGGGGAGAGACGGGGACGTGGGTGAGGTGGGTGGGTCAACCCAAGGAGGGGATGGTAAGGAACTAGGAAGATTCATGGAGTTAGGGTCGTAGTATGTGTGTGTGTGTGGAGGGTTGTGTATGTAGGTAGGGTGGGGCCTTCTTCTTATTACCATAGGCATGCTGGATATTTTTCCAGGACATTAAACCATGTCTAGTAGGGTGCTCTCCCAACACTGTCTGTCTCGACTCAACCACTTAAAGGAAAGTTTGCCCATTGCATGCTCTTGGAAGCAACCGGATTATCTACTCTATTTATGAAACAAAGGCCCTACAAGACGTGGGATGAGTCCATGAAAAAGCCATGCACTTAATTCATTCATAAATTTCGCAGGCAAGCACTAGACGCAAACATGGCCGGATCCAAGACGCGAGCAATTATTTTCTACACGGTCTCTTTCCATGAAAGGATGGATTGACTGACTGGCCTTCTTAGTTTTCAAATGCCACTGTTCGTGATAAAAAATAGAATGCCTGTTCTTTAGAGTGACAGATTGTTGAGACCAATAAAAACAAACTGAGAAGTACGAGAAAACAATGGTGGTGAAATTTCATGGTCTCATTTTCACCCATCAACTCATATTGTTCAAGTTCCATTTTATTTGACGCTGCTTCACCATGACAGTTGGCATTGCATTTCTTCAGTTCTTATTTTTTGGTGCTCTGAATTGCTTAACAATGTAAGCTAGACAATAAACACCGGTTTTGGACTTTCTCTACACCACAACTACATCAGTCTTTCAAGATTACAGGTTCGATCCCTTCAGAAATAGGGAATTTGAAAATTTGTATGGACTTTCTCTACATCACAACTACATCACTGGTTCGATTCCTTTTTCATTAGACAGTTTCTTGCTTACTTTCGAATCCAAAATCTTGACCTTCAATGAAATTCGTGTCTCAAGAATTTTATCTCGTAAGAGATCATTGTGGCAGGTCTTGAGATTTCTTTGCTGAAGCTGCGAAATCTTAGCATACACATAAATGTAGGAGAGATCATGGTTCCTTGCTGAAAATATCAACTTTGATCTCATATTGAACTGAACAAGAGCCTCGAAGAGCATGCATGTTTGATAATGTTTTCAGTATTTCAACTTCAATACGTGGGCAATACGGATTTACTATGGTTGTGTTTGTTTTTTAAAAAGTGGTTTTCGAGAAACTATTTTTTAAATTTTCCTGTGTTTATTTGTCATTAGAAAAGTTGGTCAACGAAAAACACTTTCCGAATAACAGAAAATACTTTCCAGTCAAAAAAAAATTTGACTTAGTTTCCAAGAAAATGTTTTCCTTTTAATTTAGGTGGAAAACACTTTTCGGGAGTTGTGAAAAATTTAGAAATGTCATATTATTTGCTGATTATATCATATTTGGTCCTCAAACTTTTGATTTCTATATATATTTTGTTTTGAATATTTTTTTTTCAATTTCATTCCTTAGAATTTAATTTTTATATTAAGTTTGGTCCATATTTTTATAATTATTATTTGCTTTTCCCTTATCAATTTTTAATTGAAATTTTTTATCTATCAAATTTGGTCCTCATTCTTTTAATTGTTACTTATTTTATTTGAAATAATTTATGAAATGTTTATTATTATTATTTTAATTTTTTCATCTTTTAATTTTTTAATTTTTTAAATTTATTCTCTATTATTTTGATTATTATTTATTTTATTTGAGATAATTTATGAAATTATATTTTTTTCAATTTCATTCTCATTCAACTTTTTAATTTGTAAGATTTGGTCTTCATTATTTTAATAAACTTGAAAAAAATAAAACATTAATAAGTTATTTTCCAGCTTATTTTTCATGATATAACCAAACACTGAAAAATACTTTCAATTTATTTTTTATTACACTACTAAACATCAAAAAATAATTCATTTTTTTTAAAATTTATTTTTTCAGAATTCATTTTAAAAAAAATTATTTCCCTTCAAACAAACTGGATAATAATCAAATTCAAAAATTAATGGAACGTACGATGATCAGAATACCACTATGTATTAGCATTATTTTTCTACTCGGCCTCTTTCCATGAAAATCAGGGAGAATAGAATTAACTGATTGGCCTTCTTTATTTCCAAAATCCACTATTGGTGATTTGTACACCTTTTTCTTAATCACAACGGAAGAAAAGTACACGTGAAACACAGACGATCTTGACTTGGAACGAGTCCTTGGGAATGCCATGCACTTCATTCATAAACTTAGCATTATCATTGAAGGGAAGCATTAGACACAAACATGGCGTCCATTGATTATGAGCCAAAACTTCTTGCAATTTTAAGCATCTCATTTTTCTTGTACTGTATTTTTGTATATAGTACTGGTCTCGTGGCTGCGCTTGAACCAGCCTTGCTAGCATTAGAAGGCAAGGCTTTGCTTGAGAGTGGATGGTGGAGTGACCTCAGCAACCTCACCTCACATCGGTGCACGTACTGGCCTGGCATATTTTGTAAGGCTGGAAGCATCAGTGAGATTTCCCCACCTCAAGAGTTCCTCAAGGTGGGAAATAAGTTTGGAAAGATGAACTTTTCTTGCTTCTCAAACCTTGTCCGTCTCCACCTGCCCAAGCATGAGCTCAGTGGGAGCATCCCGCCTCAAATTTCCATCCTTCCACAACTCAGATACCTCAACCTGTCCTCAAATAATCTAACAGGTGAGTTACCGTCTTCACTTGGAAATCTCAGCCGATTAGTTGAGCTTGATTTTTCTTCCAATTATTTCATCAATTCCATCCCTCCAGAACTAGGCAATCTTAAAAATCTTGTTACTTTGAACTTGTCTCATAACAACTTCAGCGGCCCAATCCCTTCGGCACTTTGTCATTTGGAAAATCTAACGCATTTATTTATGGATCACAATAGTCTCGAAGGTGCCCTCCCTAGTGAAATAGGGAACATGAAAAATCTAGAGATTTTGGACGTGAGTAATAATACACTTAATGGTCCAATCCCTCGAACAATGGGTAGTTTAGCCAAGTTGAGGTCTTTGATCTTTCGTGAGAACAAAATCAATGGATCCATTCCTTTGGAAATAGGAAATTTGACGAAACTTGAAGATTTAGATCTTTGCTCTAACAACCTAGTTGGTTCAATTCCTTCAACGATGGGTCTTTTATCCAAATTGATTTCTCTGGTTCTATGTGAGAACCAAATCAACGGATACATCCCTTTGGAAATAAGAAATTTGACGAATCTACAACATTTAGATCTTTACTCTAATATCCTAGGTGGTTCAATTCCTTCAACTTCGGGCTTTTTATCCAATTTGATTTTTCTAGATCTTTCCTATAATATCCTAGCTGGTTCAATTCCTTCAACTTTAGGCCTTTTATCCAATTTGATTCTTCTAGATCTTTCCTACAACCAAATCAATGGATCCATCCCAATCGAGATAGGAAATTTGATAAATTTGACAGATTTATATCTGAATTCAAACAATATCAGTGGTTTGATTCCTTCTATAATGGGCCGTTACCTTTTTGAAAACCAAATCAATGGATCCATCCCTTCATCTTTGAAGTATTGTAATAATTTGACCTTCCTAGATTTGAGCCGCAATAATTTAAGTGAAGAGATACCCTCCAATCTATATGATTTGACCTCTTTACAATATGTGAATTTTAGTTACAATAATCTCTCAGGCCTTGTTCCCTTGAATTTGCCAGCACCCTTTCATTTTAATTTCACATGTGATTTACTTCTTCAAGGGCAAATTACCAACTATTCTGCAACTTTTAACGCTACTGCATTTGAGGGCAACAAATATTTACACCCTAATTTCTCATATTGTTCATCTTTTTACTCCCCACCTTCAAAAGACAACAGAATAATTCATTCCATCAAGATATTGCTTCCTATCACCACCATTTCACTTTGCCTCTTGTGTCTCGGATGTTGTTATCTGTCTCGATGCAAGGCTACCCAACCTGAGCCAACATCATCAAAGAATGGAGACTTGTTTTCCACATGGAATTATGATGGGAGGATTGCATACGAAGACATCATTGCAGCGACAGAGAACTTTGACCTCAGATATTGTATCGGATCCGGTGGTTATGGGAGCGTCTACCGAGCACAACTTCCAAGTGGGAAGTTAGTTGCCTTGAAGAAACTTCATCGTCGAGAGGCAGAGGAGCCGGCTTTTGACAAGAGTTTCAAAAATGAGGTGGAACTGCTCACACAAATACGTCACAGGAGCATTGTAAAGCTTTATGGATTCTGTTTGCACCAGCGCTGCATGTTTCTTGTTTACGAGTACATGGGAAAGGGAAGCTTGTTTTGTGCCTTGAGAAATGATGTCGGAGCTGTGGAATTGAAGTGGATGAAAAGAGCACACATCATCAAAGACATTGCTCACGCATTATCTTACTTGCATCATGATTGCAACCCGCCAATTGTTCATCGAGACATATCAAGCAGCAATGTTCTGTTGAATTCAGAATCCAAGTCTTTTGTTGCTGATTTTGGCGTGGCTAGACTTCTCGATCCTTATTCGTCCAACCTTACCGTACTTGCTGGTACCTATGGATACATTGCCCCAGGTCAAATATTTCTTCTTTATATACGTGTATCACTCATGTCATGCACACCAACATTAAAGCAAACTCTTTTTTATATTTTTTTAATTTCATTTTGTTTATGGACAGAGTTGGCTTATACTATGGTGGTGACAGAGAAATGTGATGTCTATAGCTTTGGAGTAGTGGCGCTAGAAACATTGATGGGAAGGCATCCAGGAGATATCCTATCATCATCTGCTCAGGCTATTACACTGAAAGAAGTGTTAGATCCTCGTTTGGCACCTCCGACAAATGAAATTGTCATACATAATATATGTATTATTGCAACTCTGGCATTCTCTTGCTTACATTCGAATCCAAAATCTCGACCTTCAATGAAATTCGTGTCTCAAGAATTTCTATCTCCCAAGAGATCATTGGCAGGTCTTGAGATTTCTTTGCTGGAGCTGCGAGCTCTTGGCATGCACGCAAATGGAGGTGATGTCACAGTTCCTAGTTGAAAATGTGAACTTTGAGCTCACATTGAAGTTTACAATATTTCTTAATTTTGGAAGAACTTTTTCCATTTTTAGTACACTAAATGTCTTTATAATATTTTAGTGTGACATTGTATGTAATTTTAACAAAGCACACTTTTCTCGTGTACTGCAGAATCAATAAGAACATCACTGTCTAGGTTAAATTGAAATCATCACTCATCTTATAATTAGGCAAATCCCCACTTGAAATATGCAGAAGATATTTGTTAACTCCTTTTGTTCCTGCAAGCTCTTGTATATTGGATGCCTGAAAGCAGTGTTTGGATTGATTTTTTTTTCTGACTGATGTGCTTTGGTATTGATCATTTGGCACAGATGGGATTTTCAATCATCTTCCAAAGGAATACCACTTCAAGATTTATGTCTCATGTTTGGAACCGAAAGAAGTTAAAAGAGAGAGTTTTTGTTGTCTCAGAGACATTTACTAACAGAAAAAATGATTTCTTCGTATCAGCCTCTGGTTTATAAATAAAAGAATGAAACCAGGTTTTTAAGTTGAAATTCTTTACCATGATACCACATTGATCATCCTTATTCCCCTTCATGATATCTTTAAATGAGAAAAAGCTTGGAGTGCGCAACTGTCCTGATGCTATTAAGCCAGCCGGGAAAAGAAAGGTAATCCTCAGGACCAACATCTGTCATCTCTTTCTGAGGGCAAAGCCCAACCCCAAAACTTGCTTGCCGGAGCACACAACATCAGGCTCTTATTATCATATGCTTCACCACGGCACCACCCCTCCGAGCCGTGAAACAACCTCATTTTCAAAACCTTTCCTCGGTAAATTAACATGCTCACAAGTAACCTGATTAAAGATCACAGTAGCTAGGATTAAAAGGGACGAATCACCGAAACATAAAAAACCATCACTGAAATTAAGAACAATGAGATTACCTACTAGTAAGTCTAAGTTATTGCTGGAATGGAGAATGGGGCGATATTAATCGATCATTACAAGGCGTTCATGGACATGATAACTATAATTGAGTTAAATTTATGATTTAATAAATAAAAAAGTGCTTAATAATTTTTATTTTTTAAATAATGATATAATAACCAAAAGCAAAGCAATGGCAAATGGCTAGTTAAGAAAAAGCTTGACGGAGCTGAACAAGATTGAAAAGAAAACATCTGTTTTTTTTTAACAAAAAAAAGAGGTTTGAGATACTCCAGAGCTAATTTATCACATGAAGACAAAATAATTCTCAATAATAATCAAATAAATTACAAGAAAAATAAATGTTTTCTAGGCCTATACAACTTAATTGTTTATATACTACTAGTTATAAAAATAAATTACAACTTGTTTAAATAAGTATTCAACTTATTTTTACTGAAAATAAAAATTCTAAAATAACCAGAAAAAATAAAGAAAAAATAATCCAAATACATGTAGAAAAAACAAGAAAAATTAAGAAAATAATGTTGTCTAGGCCTAATATGAAAGCCTTCTTGACCTTAACTTGTTACAGTAGCAACCCATTAATTATAAAACAAGGCATTTAGAATATACCGGTAAAATTCAAATAATATCTAACGACAAGAGCTTATTTTCGTTAAAAAATATTATTTGGAGCATCAGATTTTTTTCTTGAACTTCGACAGGTCCATATAGTCAATAAATCGTATATGCTAAATGTTTTACATATATAGTCTAATTATAACAAATGATTAGACGACAGTTCATATTCTCCTGCATGAAAGCTCTATATATATACCCATTATCTTGGTGACAATTGACAAGTCGCCGATCCAATTCTGCAATTATATTACAATGCAAGGATAATATATTTATTTCGGATTTTATTAATTATCCCAAATCTTTTTATACCAGCGCGGTATTTCTAATTCTTGCAAGAATCGTACAGGACTGGATGGTAATATCACTGACAATCCATTTTTTATTTTACTATAATTATTTTTTATTTGAAAATATATTTAAATAATGTTTTTTCTATTTTTAAAAATTTATTTTTAACATCAGCACATCAAAAAAATCTAAAATCATAAAAATAATAATTTAAAGCAATAAAATAAAATAAAATAA
The DNA here is from genome assembly GCF_951802175.1 of Populus nigra. Lineage (NCBI taxonomy): Eukaryota > Viridiplantae > Streptophyta > Magnoliopsida > Malpighiales > Salicaceae > Populus > Populus nigra. Next base: position 473,598 of record NC_084855.1, on the reverse strand, counting down.
AATACTAATTTTTTTAAATGCTTTTAAAACTAAAAAAAATAAACAACAAACTAGGTCTAAAATTACCAGAATACACAAACATTGTAATATTATTAATTTTAATTTTAATTTATACTATTTTTTTGTTCTTATTTTTATTCTTTTGTAATTTGTTTTCTTAAAAAATTATTATATAAAGACTAAAAAAATGATATTTCAATATAGCAATTGTCACATTGTGTCATTTTTATATTGCATTAAAAATGAGTTTCAGATCTTACATTTCTTTACCAACACATATGATCTTTACTATATTGTATTATATATAAGCTTTGACTTTTTATTTCACAATTATATTTTTTACTCGCCATAAAAAAACACATTAATAACACTCACACATTAATTCATTTACGTTAGAAAAAAATAATAATCAACTTGCAGCTAGACAAATAGATCACGTTAACATTTTTTCTTGTATTTATCAAAAGAGATGATTCTCGATTGATTTAATTAAATGCATGTATATACGTTTTGATTTACAATTAGATTTATTTTTGTACAAAAACACATTTGAAAAACTTGCATATGTTTTTTCTTCCAAAAAAATTATCTCACCCGTAGAGAAGTGCATGTCAAATAACTAGTAGTATAAACTAAAAGAGGCGATGATTTTACTGTACATCACCTCACAAAACACTATTCATTTTAATAGTGCTTTTTTTCTATTTTTTTTTCAAACCTATGTTTTCCCCTAATTTCATACTTCAACATTTAGTTTATTGGAGATTTAGCTTCATAATTTATTGTGGTTTGCTTTATACACGGGTCTAGTCTTATAATCTATGTCACAGGTTTGGCCGGTTAACTCCGTTGATTTGAGTTTTTTTTTAATTGATATTTTTTTTTTCAATCTCATCCTTCAACATTGTGTTGATTGAGAATTGTGCTTCATGATTTTTTTTGGTTTGTTTTTTATGAGGTTATCTCAATTTCATGACTCGAGTCGTGAGTTTGGCTGGTTAACCTAGTTGACTTGAGTTTTTTTTTTGTATTTATTAATTGATATTTTTTCAATTTTATCTTTCAGTATTAAGTTGATTATTAATTAGGCTTCATGATTTATTCTGGTTTGTTTTCTATGAGTTTATCCCGGTCTTATGACTTAGATCACGTGTTTTGCAGGTTAACCCTTGTAGACTGAGGTCGTTTTATTATGTCCTGTTTTTAGATTGATTTTTTCTCTCTTCAATTTCAACTTTCAACAATGGGTTTGTTGAAAATTAAACTTCATAATTTATTTTGATTTACTTTCTATGACTCGTGTTATTTTTTTGTTTACTTTCTATAAGGTTATCATGATTTCTTGATCCGGATCACAAGTTTAACAGGTTAACTCAGGTCAGTTTTTTTTGTCATTTTTTATTTTCTTTTTATTTTATCCTTTAATATTTGTTTGATTTGAAATCAGACTTCATATTTTTTTGGTCTTGCTTTCTATAAAGTTATCCTGGTTTCATTACCAGGGTCACAATTTGGCAAGTTAACCCAGGCTGACTAAGATCTTTTTTATTTTTATGTTTTTTTTTTATTTCATCCCTAAATAATGAGATTTCTTATCTCGAGTCATAGGTTAACTCAGGTTTGTTTGCCCTTTTTTTAGTTTATTTTTTTTTCTCAATTTTATCCTTCAATATTTGGTTGACTGGGGATTAAACTTCATATTTGTTTTTGCTTTCTATGAGGTTATCTCGGTCTTATTACATAGGTCACGAGTGTGGCTGGTTAACCTGAATTAACTCAATTTTTTTAATTGATTTTTTTAATTTCATCCTTCAATATTGGATTGATCGAGAATTGAACTTCATAATTTATTTTGATTTATTTAATATAGAGTTATCTCAGTCATATGGCCCAGATTATAGTTTTGACAGGTTAATATGAGCTGACATGAGTTATTTATTTTTTAATTTTTTTAATTTTATCATTTAATATTTATTTAATTAAAAATTGAGTTATCTCTTCACAATGCCCTCAATTATTTCTTCTTTTAAGGCTGCGTTTGTTTCCCGGAAACCAAAAACCACTTTCCAAATTTTTATGTGTTTGTTTGCCATTAGAAAAGTTGGTCAACGGAAAACACTTTCTGGTCAACAAAAAACACTTTCCAATCAAAGAAAAATTTGGCTTGGTTTCCAGGAAAGTGTTTTCCTTTTATTTTGGGCGGAAAACACTTTCCGGAAGTTGTGAAAAATTTAGAAATGTCATATTATTTGCTGATTATATCAAATTTAGTCCTCGAACTTTTGATGCTATATATATATATATATTTTGTTTTGAATATTTGTTTTTCAATTTCATCCCTTAGAATTTAATTTTTATATTTATTTTGGTCCTTATTTTATAATTGTTATTTGCTTTTTCCTTATCATTTTTTAATTGAAATTTTTTATCTATCAAATTTGGTTCTCATTCTTTTGATTGTTACTTATTTTATTTGAAATAATTTATGAAATGTTAATTATTATTATTTTTATTTTTTGATCTTTCAATTTTTTTTATTTTTTAGATTTGATCTCTATTATTTTGATTATTATTTATTTTATTTGAGATAATTTATGAAATTATATATATTTTTAATTTCATTCTCATTCAACTTTTTAATTTGTAAGATTTGTTTCTCATTATTTTAATAAACTTGAAAAAAATAAAATATTAATAAGTTATTTTTCAGCTTATTTTTCATGATATAATCAAACACTGAAAAGTGTTTTCCATTTTTTTTTATTATACTATCAAATATCGAAAAATAATTTATTTTTTTAATTTATTTTTTCAGAATTCAATTCCAAAAAAAATTATTTTTCTGCAAATAAACAGGACTAAAAATACGAGATATCTCTTCAAATTGCCCTCAATTATTTGGTTGTGTCATCTAGCAGGACTCTTCTGAGAATGAGAGAGATTTCTTTGGATCTGATGATTTTGGTCTAAAGCCAATCAGAACAGAATCCACGGCAACAACGAATAATTTCCAGAAAAAGAGTATATTTTTTGAAGAATCTTTACTGCCCCACCTATCAAATCGCAGTGGTCATATGCAAAGAAAAGTCACTAAAAAAGAGCATCATCAATGGATCCATGGGTTTTTCATGGACTCATTCCACGTCTTGTAGGGCCTTTGATTAAGAATTAGGCAATAGTTGGAGGACTTGACAAGTAATTGCAGAAGGAGACCTGGACAACCCTACAATCTTGTCTTTTAGGGGAGTACTTGCCTTTTGGTTTTGGATGATGAGGCCCTTGAGTTGCCACGTTTGTGGGTTCTCGTAATTCTTGCAAGAATTTGAAATCTCGTTCTGATTTGTCTTGCTCGTATAAAAAGGCTTAAGCCAACTGCTGCTTGGGCTTTGTTTCGTATACATGTTAGAATAGTTTGTTTTTGTTTAGGTTCAATTGAAGGCCCGACAAGCCTCGAACAAGAAAGAAACTGATGCAGGGCTGTAATCATTAAAGAAAATTATTGAATATACACAGCCATGGGATAATGAATAAAATCCTAAATAAATATATTATCCTTGCATTCTAATATAATTGCAGAATTGCAACGGCGACTTGTCAATTGCCACCAAGATATTGGGTATATATATAGAGCTTTCATGCAGGTGAATATGAACTGTCATGTAATCATTTGTTATAATTAGACTGTAAAACATTTAGCATATACAATCTATGAACGTCCAAGGAAAAATATGATGCTCCAAATAATTTTTTCTCCTGGATTGTCTAAGAGCTTTTTCTTATTTAAAGATATCGTGAAGGGGACAGTTGCACATACCCCAAGCTTTTTCTTATTTAAAGATATCGTGAAGGGGAAACTAATGGGATGATCAATGTGATAACAAGGTAAAGAATTTCAACTTTAAAAATTGGTTTCAACCTTTTATAAATCAGATGCTGATACGAAGAAATCATGTGCTCATAATCGGATACGTACTATGATATATTTTCTCAGTTAGTACGTAAATGTCTCTGAGACTGAAAATAATCTATAGCTAGGCATCCTGTACAGCTACGTACAATGTTGTGTATTACTGCTAGATAGATATGGTGGAGGGAGGACATCTCAAGTCACCATCCTATGAAGTCAAAGCTTGGTTCTAAACATGAGACATAAATCTTGAAGCGGAAGATGATTGAAAATTCCATCTGTGCCAAATGATAAATATTTAGGTGCGTCATTCAGGAAAAAAGAGAGAGAAAGAGATAGAGTAAAACATGTTGCTCAGATAATGACAGGAGTCAGAACAGACTGTGGAGAGTAGATCCAAACACTGCTTTCAGGCATCTATTATACAAGAGCTTGCAGGGACAAATTAATGGAGTTAACAAATATCTTCTGCATATTTCAAGTGGGGATTTGCCTAATTATAAGATGAGTGATGATTTCAATTTAACCTGCTAGACAGAGAGGTAGACTTAATATGATGCTCATATATATTGATACTAGCTATCATGCACAAGAAAAGTGTGCATTATTAAAATTACATACAATGTCACACTAAAATATTACAAAGACATGTAGTGTGCTAAAACAAAACAAAAGAAAAAAAGTTCATCCAAAATTAAGAAATTCTATAAACGCATGCTCTTGGAGGCTCTCGTTGAAGTTCCATGTGAGCTCGAAGTTGACTTTTTCAGCGAGGAACTGTGATCTCACCTACATTTGTGTGCAAGCCAAGATTTCGCAGCTCCAACAAAGAAATCTCGAGACCTCCCAATAATCTCTTGGGAGATAGAAATTCTTGAGACACGAATTTCATTGAAGGTCGATATTTTGGAGTTGAATGTAAGCAAGAAAATATCAGACTTGCAATGGTACATATATTCTGTATGACAATCTCATTTGTTGGAGGTGGCAAACGAGGATCTAACACTTCTTTCAGTGTAATAGCCTGAGCAGATGATGATAGGATATCTCCCGGATGCTTTCCCATCAAAGTTTCAAGCGCCACAACTCCGAAGCTGTACACATCACATTTCTCTGTCACCACCATAGTATAAGCCAACTCTGTCCATATACAAAACGAAATTAATATATATATTTAAAAGAGAGTTTGCTTTAGTTTTGCAGTGCATGAATGGTAAATATGCATGTTAAGAAGAAATATTTTTACCTGGGGCAATGTATCCATAGGTACCAGCAAGTACAGTATGGTTGGACGAATCCGGATCGAGAAGTCTAGCCACACCAAAATCAGCAACAAAAGACTTGGATTCTGAATTCAACAGAACATTGCTGCTTGATATGTCTCGATGAACAATTGGTGGGTTGCACTCATGATGCAAGTAAGATAATGCGTGAGCAATGTCTTTGATGATGTGTGCTCTTTTCATCCACTTCAATTCCACAGCTCCAACATCATTTCTCAAGGCACAAAACAAGCTTCCCTTTTCCATGTACTCGTAAACAAGAAACATGCAGCGCTGGTGCAAACAGAATCCATAAAGCTTTACAATGCTCCTGTGACGTATTTGTGTGAGCACTTCCACCTCATTTTTGAAACTCTTGTCAAAAGCCGGCTCCTCTGCCTCTCGACGATGAAGTTTCTTCAAGGCAACTAATTTCCCACTTGGAAGTTGTGCTCGGTAGACGCTCCCATAACCACCGGTTCCGATACAATATCTGAGGTCAAAGTTCTCCGTCGCTGCAATGATGTCTTCGTATGCTATCCTCCCATCATAATTCCATATGGAAAACAAGTCTCCATTCTTTGATGATGTTGGCTCAGGTTGGGTAGCCTTGCATCGAGACAGATAACATCCGAGACACAAGAGACAAAGTGAAATGGTGGTGATAGGAAGAAATATCTTGATGGAATGAATTATTCTGTTGTCTTTTGAAGGTAACAAGTAGGTTTTTGAAGGTGGGTCGTAAAAAGAAGAACAATATGAGAAATTAGGGTGTAAATCTTTGTTGCCCTCAAATGCAGTAGCTTCAAAAGTTGCAAAATCATTGTTAATTTGCCCATGAACACATGTGAAATCAAAATTAAAGGGCGGTGGCAAAGGCAAGGGAACAGGGCCTGAGAGATTATTGTAACTAAAATTCACATATTGTAAAGAGTACAAATCATATAGTTCGGAGGGTATCTCTTCACTTAAATTATTGAAGCTCAAATCTAGGTAGGCCAAATTCTTACAATACTTCAAAGATGAAGGGATGGATCCGTTGATTTGATTGTGAGAGAGGACTAGCTTTGTCAAGCTATTGCCTAACCGAAAAGGAATCAAACCGGTGATTTGGTTGTAGGAAAGATCTAGCAGAATCAAATTGGATAAAAGGTTCAAAGTTGAAGGAATCAAACCGGTGATTTGGTTGTAGGAAAGATCTAGAAGAATCAAATTGGATAAAAGGCCCAAAGTTGAAGGAATCAAATCACTGATACTGTTTGAACTCAAATGTAATTCTTCCAAATTTTTCAAGTTCTGTATTTTTAAAGGGATGATTCTGTTGATTTGGTTGTGAGAGAGATCTAGCGTTGTCAAGCTTGTTAAATTGCGTAACGAAAAAGGAATCGAATTGGTGATTTGGTTGTAGGAAAGATCTAGAAGAATCAAATTGGATAAAAGGTCCAAAGTTGAAGGAATCAAACCACTGATACTGTTTGAACTCAAATGTAATTCTTCCAAATTTATCAAGTTCTGTATTTTCAAAGGGATGATTCCGTTGATTTGGTTGTGAGAGAGATCTAGCGTTGTCAAGCTTGTCAAATTGCGTAACGAAAAAGGAATCGAATTGGTGATTTGGTTGTAGGAAAGATCTAGAAGAATCAAATTGGATAAAAAGCCCAAAGTTCTAGGAATCGAACCACTGATATTGTTTGAATCCAAAATTAATTCTTTCAAATTTGTCAAGTTTTGTATTTCTAAAAGGATGGATCCGTTGATTTGGTTGTGAGAGAGGTCTAGCGTTGTCAAGCTTGTTAAATTGTGTAACGAAAAAGGAATTGAATTGGTGATTTGGTTGTAGGAAAGATCTAGAAGAATCAAATTGGATAAAAGGCTCAAAGTTCTAGGAATCGAACCACTGATATTGTTTGAATCCAAAATTAATTCTTTCAAATTTGTCAAGTTTTGTATTTCTAAAAGGATGGATCCGTTGATTTGGTTTTGAGAGAGGTCTAGCGTTGTCAAGCTTGTTAAATTGCGTAATGAAAAAGAAATCAAACCGATGATTTGGTTGTCAGAAAGATGTAGAAAAATCAAATTGGATAAAAGACCCAACGTTGAAGGAATGGAACCAACTAGGAAATTAGAGCAAAGATCTAAATCTTCAAGCTTCGTCAAATTTCCTATTTCCAAAGGAATGGATCCATTGATTTCGTTATCATGAAAGATCAAAGACCTCAACTTGGCTAAACTACCTATTGTTCGAGGGATTGGACCATTAAGTGTATTATAACTCACGTCCAAACTCTCTAGATTTTTCATGTTCCCTATTTCTCTTGGGAGGGCACCTTCGAGACTATTATGATCCATAAATAAATGCCTTAGATTTTCCAAGTGACAAAGTGCCGAGTGGATTGGGCCGCTGAAGCTGTTATGAGACAAGCTCAAAGTAACAAGATTTTTAAGATTGCCTAGTTCTGGAGGGATGGAATTGATGAAATAATTGGAAGAAAAATCAAGCTCAACTAATCGGCTGAGATTTCCAAGTGAAGACGGTAACTCACCTGCTAGATTATTTGAGGACAGGTTGAGGTATCTGAGTTGTGGGAGGATAGAAATTAGAGGCGGGATGCTGCCAGTGAGCTCATGGTTGGCCAGGTGGAGACGGACAAGGTTTGAGAAGCAAGAAAAGTTCATCTTTCCAAACTTATTTCCCACCTTGAGGAACTCTGGAGGTGGGGAAATCTGAATGATGCTTCCAGCCCGATCACAGACTATGCCAGTCCAGTTGCAACGATGTGAGGTGAGGTTGCTGTAGTCACTCCACCATCCACTCTCAAGCAAAGCCTTGCCTTCTGATGCTAGCAAGGCTGAGTCATCAAGTGCAGCCACAAGACCAGTACTTGATACAAAAATACAGGACAAGAAAAATGAGATGCTTAGAATTGCAAGAAGTTTTGGCTCATAATCAATGGACGCCATGTTTGTGTCTAATGCTTCCCTTCAATGATAATGCTAAATTTATTAATGAAGTGCATGGCATTCCCATGGACTCGTTCCAAGTCAAGATCGTCTGGTCTTTCACGTGTACCTTTCTCGCGTTGTGATTAAGAAAAAGGCTTACAAATCACCAATAGTGGATTTTGGGAATTAAGAAGGCCAATCAGTTGATTCTATTCTCCCTGATTTTCATGGAAAGAGACCGAGTAGAAAAATAATGCTAATACATAGTAGTATTCTGATCAACGTACGTGTCATTAATTTTTGGATTTGATTCTTAGTCAATCTTGTAGATTTAAGTTGAAATAGTGAAAACATTATCAAACATGCATGCTCTTCGAGGCTCTTGTTCAGTTCAACATGAGATCAAAGTTGATATTTTCAGCAAGGAACCATGATCTCCTACAGTTATGTGCATGCGAGACAAAAAAAAATTGAGACACGAATTTCATTGAAGGTCAAGATTTTGGATTCGAAAGCAAGCAAGAAAATGCAATCATAAGGTGTTTGAGAGTGTTTAATAATTATTTTTTAAAATATTTTTTTATTTAAAAATATATCAAAATAATATATTTAAAAAAAATTATTTTTCACATCACCACATCAAAACAATTCAATAACATAAAAAAATTAATTTTTACATTTCCACTGCATTCAAATTTTTTATTAAAAAAATAATTTAATAAAAAAATTAATTTTTTTAAAAACACGATTTTAATTGTATTTTCAAAAGCCTTTAAATTTTAATTTGTAAATAATGTAAGTATACTTTTTGTTCTTAAACTTTTTTCCAGAGATAATCGTAGCTGCAATGTAATATTTTTAATTTTTATAGATTCTGTATATATTGAATTGGGAATTGGATTGCTTCTTCTTCTTCTTTTTTACAATAACAGTAGATTGGTTAGGTTGGACTCAACTTGTAGGCTAGGACAAGCTGATTATTAGTCTATATTGACGTGCAAGATCAGTCGGGTGTGCGCGCGCGCGGGGCCTGAATAGTGACAATCTTGACTCAAACTACTTCAATGAAAGTTTGCCCATTGCATGCTCTTGGAAGCAACCGGATTATCTACTCTATTTATGAAACAAAGGCCCTACAAGACGTGGAATGAGTCCATGAAAAAGCCATGGACATAAAGCTTTCAAATTGCACATAATAGTAGGAACCGAACCATGGACATTATTTGAACTAAGATCTAATGTTTTCAAATTTTCCATGTTCCCTATTTCATAAAGGATGGATCCGTTGATTTGATTGGAAGAAAGTTCAAGATATCTCAAATTGGTTAAACTGCCTACTCTGGAATGAATGGAACCACTGATATTATTTGAATCGGGATCTATGGCTTCCAAATTTGCCAAGTTCCATATTTCCAAAGGGATGGATCCGTTTATTTAATTGGAATAAGGCTTTAGATATCTCAAAATGGTTATACCAAGGTTTCAATCAGAATCTCGGCCTGTTCTAGAAATCCTAGCCGGAATGTTCCGCTTTTGTTTTGGCTGGAACATTCTGATTCCATTCCGGTCAAATAGTTTTTTTTTTACTTTTAAAAAAAAACTCTCTAGTTTTACGATACCAATTACATTTTTTAATCCGATTAATGGATCGAATTAAAATTTTATGAGGAGTCTCTTTGCATATTATTTCATCTTAAGTTAAATTTTTAGAGCATTGAGAGTTTAAAAAGATCTTACAAGACTGCAGATGATATTTTTATAATTTTGTTTAAATTCATAATTTTGTTCAAAAAGGTTATTTTATTGTTTTTTTTTAGATTGAATGTTTACTAATTTCACCATTCAATAATGGGTTTACTTGTAATTGAGATTCATATCTTATTTTGGTTTGTTTTATTTGGGGTTATCATAGTCTCATTATCTAGGTCATGAATTTAAAAGGTTAACCTGAGTCGATTCAATATGTTCTCGTCTCAATATTTTTTAAGAAAAAATATATAGTCTTGAATTTTTTTAGTCAAACTATATTTTTACCAGTCGTTCAGACTGTCTTCTAAGTCATTTAGCTGATCAGGTCATATTGATTCAACTTCTATTTTTGTTACTTCTGTTTTAAAATTTAAAAAACATAATTTCAAGTTAGTTTATCTTTAAATTTGAATTGAAACTATGTTTATTGAATTAATATTTTGAATTATACACACATAAATAGTAGAATCTCGAAATGGCATGTTGAAATGCTTTGAAAGCAAATCATGTCATTCCAATTGGAAAAACAAAACGTCAACCGGAATGGAATTGAAAACCTTGGGTTAAACTGTCTGCTGTGGTATGAATGGAACCACTGATATTGTTTGAACTGAGATCTAATGCTTTCAAATTTGCCAAGTTCCATATTTTCAAAGGGATGGATCTGTTGATTTGGTTATAAGAGAGATATAGAAATGCCAAGTTTCTTAAATTGTCTAATGAAAAAGGAATCGAACCAGTGATGTAGAGAAAGTCCATACAAATTCTTCGAATTCCCAATTTCTGAAGGGATCGAACCTGTAATCTTGAAAGACTGGTGTAGTTGTGGTGTAGAGAAAGTCCAAAACCGGTGTTTATTGTCTAGCTTACACTGTTAAGCAATTCACAGCACCAAAAATTAAGAACTGACGAAATGCAATGCCAACTGTCATGGTGAAGCAGCGTCAAATAAAATGGAACTTGAACAATGTGAGTTGATGGGTGAAAATGAGAGCATGAAATTTCACCACCATCGGTTTCTTGTACTTCTCAGTTTGTTTTTATTGGTCTCAACAATCTGTCACTCGAAAGAACAGGCATTCCATTTTTTATCACGAACAGTGGCATTTGAAAACTAAGAAGGCCAGGCAGTCAATCCATCCTTTCATGGAAAGAGACCGTGTAGAAAATAATTGCTCGCGTCTTGGAGACCATGTTTGCGTCTAATGCTTGCCTGCGAAATTTATGAATGAATTAAGTGCATGGCTTTTCATGGACTCATTCCACGTCTTGTAGGGCCTTTGTAGAGTAGATAATCCGGTTGCTTCCAAGAGCATGCAATGGGCAAACTTTCCTTGAAGTAGTTTGAGTCAAGATTGTCAGTATTGGGAGAGCAACCAGACATGGTTTAATGTCCTGGAAAAATATCAGCCACATTAGCATGTCTATGGTAATAAGAAGAAGGCCCATTTCTGTTTCTATAAGAAAACACAATTAATGTCAGTGTCGGTATGGGGTCCATTAACCCGATTATTTTGGAAGGACCGTCTCTCTTGGAATATTGATGATGCTCTTTTTAGTGACTTTCTTTGCATATGACCACTGCAATTTGATAGATGGGGCAGTAAAAACTCCAGCACAAGCACCGTAGCCCTCTAGTAATGTCAGAAAATACTTTTGTTTAAATTTCCAAAATCTATTGCATTTGATGAGCACCATGCCCATATATAAACTTCTTCGGGGAAAATAAAATAAAGAAGCAGGAATGATGTGGGGCAGTAAACTCAAGTGAAGAAAACAATACGAGCACCGTACCTATATCTAGCATTCCAAAATATAGAAGGATTGATCTTTTTTTTTCCCCGGAAAAAGCCGAATCAATTTGATAGGTGGAAAGTATTGGTTGTTGATGTGGATTCCGTTCTGATTGGCTTTAGACCAAAATCATCAGATCCAAAGAAATCTCTCTCGTTCTCAGAAGAGTCCTGCTAGATGACACAACCAAATAATTGAGGGCAATGTGAAGAGATATTTCAGATTTTTATTATTTAATCGATCACTGCAACACCCATCATAGCAGCAACACCAATCCATAAAATAATTTTAATCAAAATAATTTGTATCTTTAGCATTGTTTAAGCTCTTTAATAACACATGGCATCTCTCACAAAGTTCAACTCGCTGTATCGACAACGGATAAGCATCTGGATATCTCATTGGATGATAAAACCTGAAAACTGCACACAGGTATATTTCCCACCTTGAGGAACTCTGGAGGTGGGGAAATCTCAGTGAATCAGTGATGCTTCCAGCCCGATCACAGACTATGCCAGTCCACTTGCAACGATGTGAGGTGAGGTTGCTGTAGTCACTCCACCATCCACTCTCAAGCAAAGCCTTTCCTTCTGATGCTAGCAAGGCTGAGTCATCAAGAGCAGCCACAAGACCAGCACTAGATACAAAAATACAGGACAAGAAAAATGAGATGCTTAAAATTGCATGAAGTTTTGGCTCATAATCAATGGACGCCATGTTTGTGTCTAATGCTTCCCTCCAATGATAATGCGAAGTTTATGAATGAAGTGCATGGCATTCCCATGGACTCGTTCCAAGTCAAAGTTCCTCTGGTCTTTCACGTGTACTATTCTTACTGTCTTTTTGAAACCAAAGATGATGCATGGGCATATGCGTTCACTGCAGGACTTTTCATTCTATCAATTCCAATGCCTAAGACATATGCTAGTTTTTTTTTCTTTTTCCACAAAGGAGAAATAGGTTCACCAATCACCAATAGTATGATCATTTAGAAATTAAGAAGGTCAGTCAGTTAATCTATTCTCCCTGATTTTGTTAGTAATTCCACAATCTGTACATATTTACTTTCCTATTGTAACGATAACTTACAACTTACAATGTAGTAATTGATTCCTAATAGGAAGGAAAGCCTAGAATCCTACCTGTGTAAGGAATCCTGCATGTATAAGGAATCCTGCTTCTATAAATACATGTAAAGATAGAGAGATCAATAATATCGTTCAAGCAAATTCCATTCTCTTTGTCTCTTAAGTTTTACATGGTATCAGAGCTTGACAGAAAAAATTCCCAATCCACTATCACATCCTAAACTCTTCCATGGATGTTTCAAAGGCAAATCTCTCGAGCCCTTTCCTCACTCATCATTCTGATCATCCAGGAATGATCTTAATTCCAAAACCTTTGAATGGAGACAATTATTCTACTTGGAAAAGGGCCATGACTCTGGCTTTGAATTCCAAAAACAAACTTGGTTTTGTCGATGGTTCAATCAAAATCCCCTCAAAAGAAATTGATCAAGAAGAGTACGCAGCCTGGTCTAGGTGCAATGACATGGTTCACTCCTAGATCGTTAATACTCTTAGTCCAGAAATTTCAGATAGTGTAATCTATTACTCTACTGCTCATGAGGTTTGGGAAGACCTTCATGAACGATTCTCCCAAAGAAATGCACCCCGTATCTTTGAAATCCAACGAGATATTGCCTATCTTCGACAAGAGCAACTCTCTGTTTCTGCATATTACACAAAATTGAAAGGCCTATGGGATGAACTGGCGTCCTATAATGACACCACACATGGACAACAACAAGACCAACAAAAATTGATGCAGTTTTTAATGGGATTAAATGATTCTTACAGTGTTGTTCGCGGGCAGATCCTCCTCATGAATCCCCTTCCTTCAGTTCGCCAAGCATATTCCTCCATCTCTCAAGAAGAAAAACAGCATCTTCTAAGCTCGACACACACAGTAAGTGATTCTGGAACAAGCGCTGCCATGGCAGTTCGAAACAGCAACCATAGACCCACTGGAAATTTCAATAGAGGGTCGGCAAGATCCGACCGATTTGACCACTCATATGGAGTGCCAGATCCCCGATCAAAAGCAAATTTCACTGGGGGCAGCCGATTTCATCAAGACAGGCATCGTTCTGGTTCAGGCAGAGGACGCCCTTATTGCTCACATTGTGGAGAGGCAGGTCATTGGGTACAAACTTGCTATGAACTTCATGGGTATCCACCGAGTCACCCAAAGGCGAAATATGGGTCGGGTGCAAGACACACCAACTATCACAATAAATCTGCGGCGAATCATGTGTCCAAAGAAAATGCACAACCAGTTATTGAGATTTCAGAGGCCCAATTAAAACAACTTCTCTCACTTCTTGACACAAAAAATATAGAGTCCAAATCTCAACCACATACAGCAGCTAAACCAGGTTTATCTAAAGTCGCTTCCCGTAGTTGGATCATTGATAGTGGGGCGACATATCATATCTCTTCTTCGCCTCAATTATCTCTTAGCACAAATAATCGATGTTCATTACCTCCTATACTCCTGCCTAGTGGAGACAAGGCTAATATTGTTGCAAAAGGATCAATGCCTCTGAATTCAGTCTATTATTTACACAATGTGCTATGTGTTCCTACATGCAAAATAGATTTGATATCAGTCGGTCGCTTGACAAGAGACCTGAATTGCTCAATAATTTTCTTTCCTTATTGGTGTATTTTGCAGGATCTGGCTACGAGGAGGATGATTGGTTTGGGTAAACAGCATAACGGACTGTACTATTTGGTGGCTCTAGCAACAAAGAACAACTTCACCAACCATTCCTCAGCCACGAACCATCCCACCTGCAATCTCACCGTATTACCCACTGATCTTTGGCATAATCTTTTAGGCCATACATCTCCTCTTCGTTTAAATTTCCTTGCCAAGAATTTTTTAAATTTTTTTATTCAATCCAATAAACCTTGCCCGATATGTCCTTTAGCCAAACAAAGTCATTTGCCTTTCAGTCCTAGTGTAATTTCTTCTCTTAAACCGTTTGAGCTCATTCATTGTGATATTTGGGGTCGTTATCGACACCCTTCACTTTCTGGTGCTTATTACTTTCTCACTATCGTTGATGATTTTACACGTTTCACATGGATTTTCTTAATGCAACACAAAAGTGAAGCACAATCACTCTTAAGACGTTTCTTTAGTTATGTTCTCACTCAATTTAACACCCGAATTAAAACTTTTCGAAGTGATAATGGTAGTGAATTTCTCTCACTTCGATCTTTCTTTCACGATAATGGTGTTGTTTTCCAACATTCTTGTGTTTACACGCCTCAACAAAATGGGGTTGTGGAACGCAAACATCGTCATATTTTACAGGTAGCTCGCGCCTTAAGATTCCAAGCCCACCTACCTACCCAATTTTGGGGTGAATGCGCACTTACTGCAACACACATCATTAATCGTCTTCCCTCTCCTGTTCTCTCTTTCCACACCCCTTTTGAACTTCTTTACTCCAAACCACCATCATTCTCTCATCTCCGTGTCTTTGGGTGTTTAGCATATGCCACTAATGTTCATCCGTCTCACAAATTTGAGCATCGTTCTATCCCTTCTATCTTTATCGGCTATCCCACTGGTCAAACAGCTTTTAAATTATTTGATTTATCAAACAACAAAATTTTTACCAGTCAAGATGTACGGTTTCATGAACACATTTTTCCTTATGCTTCTGTAAACCCCAACCACACTATTCCTCCCCTACCTCATGAACCTGACCCAAATCCTCTTCCTCTCCACAACACCTACCTACCCTCTACTTTCACACAATTGAGAAATAATTAGGAGGCTTAACCTAATAGTTAGCCAACCCTTTCTATATATATGAGTAGGGCAATATACAATAGTAAAGGTGGAGATTACCACATAAGAATATGATTACAATATTTCCTATATAGTTACATTCTATAATACGCCCCCTCAAGCTGAGGGTGGAGGATCAACCCGAAGCTTGAATCTAAAAGTAGTAAACGAAGAAGCAGGAAGTGGCTTAGTGAAGACATCGGCAAGTTGATCCCGAGAGGAAATAAAACGAATCTGAATCTCCTTTTTCGCAACTCTATCTCGGACAAAATGATAATCAATCTCAATATGTTTTGTGCGAGCATGAAATACAGGGTTTGCGGACAAATACGTGGCACCAAGGTTGTCACACCAGATAATAGGGGCAGAAGCAGTCAGAATCTGAAGATCTGTTAACAAGTACTGAAGCCAGATAACTTCAGCCGTGCCATCGGCTAAGGCTTTGTACTCAGCTTCCGTCGAAGAACGAGCAACAGTGCGTTGCTTACTCGATTTCCACGAAATCGGCGTCTGACCAAAGAACACAAGGTAACCAACTGTAGACTTTCTATCCTCAATACTACCAGCCCAATCTGCATCTGTAAAACCATGTAAAGCAAAGGAAGAGCTGCGAGTAATATGTAAACCATGTGATGCCGTACCACGAAGATAACGCAAGATGCGTTTCACGGCGGCCCAATGAGATTCTGTAGGAGCATGCATAAACTGACAGACCCGGTTAACAGCAAAGCAAATATCCGGGCGTGTGAAAGTGAGATATTGGAGAGCACCAACAAGTTGCCGAAAACGAGTAGCATCAGAAAACAATGGATCCGGCATAATGGTGGCTTTGGATGCCGAAATAGGAGTATCAACTGGTTTACAGGATAACATACCAGCTCGTGTGAGGATGTCAAGTGTATACTTATGTTGGCAAAGCATAAGTCCCAGACCAGTACACTGTACTTCAATACCCAAAAAATAATGAACATCACCCAAATCCCGAAGTTTAAATTCTGAGCTCAGTAGCTGAATGAGGCGTTGTAGCAGAACAACATTATTACCCGTAAGCAGAATATCATCAACATAAACTAAAAGATAACAAATATCGCTACCAACCGAGAAGATAAACAATGAGGTATCCACTTTAGAAGCATGAAAACCAATGGATAATAGGAAGTCATTTAGACGAGTGTACCAAGCCCGCGGAGCCTGTTTTAACCCATATAGAGATTTATGCAATCGACATACATGACCTGGGAGAGCAGAATCAACAAAACCTGGAGGTTGTTTCATGTAAACCTCTTCATCAAGGACTCCATTTAGAAATGCATTATGAATGTCAAGCTGATGAATTTTCCAACCACTCGAAACTGCAATGGAGAACACTAAGCGTACCGTTGCCTGTTTGATAACAGGACTAAAAGTTTCTGAGTAATCAATACCTTCTTGCCGAGTGAAGCCCCTAGCAACCAGGCGTGCCTTATACCTCTCAATGCTACCATCAGATCGGCGTTTAATTTTGTAGACCCATCGGCTACCAATAACATTCATGGACGGATGAAACGGCACTAAAGTCCATGTTCGGTTTGCGTGTAAGGCCTGAATTTCCTCACGCATAGCATTATGCCACGCCTCATATCTGTTAGCATCAGGAAAAATAAGAGGCTCATGTGAGGGAGGAGAAGCTACCCGACTGAAGGAGGCAGCAGATGTGGCAGACGTGGTGGTGGTCAGCGCTGTCTTGGGCTGTCTCGGACGAAGAACCATGGGGTGTTTAGGAGCAGCCGAACATGGAGTAGCAGGACCTGTACCTGGAATGTGCTGAAGAGGATAAGAGGAGAGATCAACACAAAATTGCAGACCAGGAGGTGAAGCCGGGAAGGTGCTGGGTTGTGCCGCTACTGAATCCTGCAATTCAGAACCTGTTCCTGCACAATAATCATTGGAAAGACAAGCACGTGGTGACAGTATGGCTGTGTGGGGTGGTGAGGCAGGGTCAGCTGAATCAATGGGCAATGGGGCAAGTTGGGGAGGTGCGGCAAGGGGCAAAGGTGAGTTGTGTGTTCTGCCGATTTGGGAAGGAATAGGCTGAAAACAGGAAGGGGGATGCAAGGATGGAAGATAGGTATGTGGAGTGGGGGGAACCGGGGGTGGTGTTACCTGTTCAGACTTTTTAAAAGGAAAGACACATTCATGAAAACGGACATGACGGGAGACATAGACACGACCAGACTCTAAATCAAGACACCGATAACCAAGATGAGACGAGCTATAGCCTAAAAACACACAAGGAGAAGACCGAAAATCTAATTTATGAGCATAATATGGACGTAAAAATGGAAAACAAAGACACCCAAATGTACGTAGGAAGTTATAATCAGGAGTGCGATGAAACAGACACGCAAAAGGAGATTTATTTTGAAGAACATGAGTAGGCATGCGATTAATAAGATATACCGATGATTCCATAGCATAGTTCCAAAAACGCAATGGGGCATTACACTGGCCTAAAAGGGTTAGGCCAGTTTCGACAATATGTCTATGACGACGTTCAACTGTGCCATTTTGTTCATGAGTATGAGGACAAATTAATCGATGATGAATACCAATGGTTTGAAAAAATTTATTTAATTTTCGATATTCACCACCCCAATCAGTTTGAATAGATTTAATTTTAAGAGAAAACTGACGCTCAACAAGTGTCTGAAAACGTTGAAACGTGGAAAATACATCAGATTTCGCAACAAGCGGATAGTACCAGATATATTTAGTGTGCGCATCAACAAAGATAACAAAATAACGAAAACCATCAGAAGAAAACATTGGAGCAGGACCCCAAACATCACTAAAAATTAATTCAAGTGGGGCAGAAGTTTTGTGACCCGTCGGTCGTAATGACAAACGAGATGACTTGCCTAAAGGACACGCTTGACATTGAGTAAAATATTGTCTAGACGTACAAATAATTTTATTATTGGAAACTAACAAATTTAGAATGCGAGGAGTTGGATGACCTAAACGACGATGCCACAGGTCGGCAGTCGCGGACATGCAAGGAGACCAAAAAGCTTGAGGAACTGACGTAGCTGAAGACTCAGAGAGAACATAAAGGCCATCATGACTCCGACCGGAAAGAAGAACTTCCTTGGTGACGAGATCCTTCACATAAAACACAGAATCGTGAAATTCAAAATAAACATGATTATCACGACAGAATTTCTGAACAGATAACAACGGTTTGGTAATGTGAGGCACACGAAGAACATTAGTTAACGTAAACAAGCGTTTTGGGGAATATAAAGTAGTATGTCCAACATGGGATATGTCAAGGGCCTTACCATCACCAACATGCAAGAAATCATTACCAAGATAAGGAGCAGAATCAGTTAGAGTTGCAAGGTCAGGCGTCACATGTTGATTCGCGCCGGTGTCGGGAAACCAAGTCGTTGCAGCAGAATCATTCGCAACAGCAAGGTGAGCAGAGGGCTGCTGTGTGTTGCTGCGAAACTGAGAGCATTGAAGAGCTGAATGGCCATGATTGGAACATACTTGGCAGCGTACCTGTCCAGACCACTGCCCCTGATTCGGCCTGGAATCTGCAGCAGAGGTGCGCCTGTTCTGCCACTGATTCTGCCTCCAGTCTGCAGCAGAGTGGCCTCTGTTTTGGGCCTGAAATCGGTTGTTGTTGTGACGCCAATTACCCCTATAGCGTCCCCTGTTTCGGCTGTGATTGGTCATGGCAAGATGAGCAGAAATCTGAGGTGTTGGCAGCAATGGTGGCTGCTGCGGCAGAGAAGAAGAAGACAGCAGAGGCGAAGAGGATGAACCGACAGCCATGGAGTGAAAAGAATTCTTGTGCAGAAACTCATGGGTAAGGAGATGGCTATGAAGATCAGCATACGATAACGGTTCGGCCTTGGTTATGAGGCTAGTTACCAAGTCTTTGAACTCACCGCGAAGACCACGAAACACATAGAGATTGAAATCTTCAAGAGACATTGGGCGACCAGCAGCAGCCAATTCGTCAAATAACGATTTTGCTTGCTGCATATACATACTAACGGATGCATCACCTTGCCGAAGGTCTTGAAAGGAGCCATGTAGTTGCATGATCCGGGAATTAGATGGAGAGGCAAGTGCCTTCTCAAGTGTGCGCCAAACACAATGTGAAGTAGAACAATCTACTACAAGATGCAACACATCCACAGAGAGAGAGGAGAGTAGAGCACTCAAAATAAGTTGATCTTGTTGCTTCCAACGAAGAAAAGAAGGGCTGATGGTAGAGGAAGAACTAGCCGAAGCATCAATCATATGAGATGGAGGACACGGTAAGGAGCCGTCAACAAAGTGAAAAACACCTTGACCAAGGAGATATGGCTTCATCTGCATTCTCCAATAGAGATAGTTTGTGTTTGTAAGTTTCAACGACACAATTTGGTGGGTGTTGGATAGAGGAACCATTGTTGAAGTATGTGTTCCCATAAGAGGCAAAGGAACGGCAGAATTATGAGAAGAAGAATCAGACACATGAGGAAGTTGTTCTCGACCAGCAGCAGGAGGATGACTGGCCGGTGATGTTGCAGCACCGGTGGAAGGAGGAGAATCCATGGGAAAGAGAAGAAGTTAGGGCCGGCTGCAAAGTTGCAAAGGGAGGAAAGAGTTTTGACGGCCGAAGGCTTTGATACCAAATTGAGAAATAATTAGGAGGCTTAACCTAATAGTTAGCCAACCCTTTCTATATATATGAGTAGGGCAATATACAATAGTAAAGGTGGAGATTACCACATAAGAATATGATTACAATATTTCCTATATAGTTACATTCTATAATACACACCAACCACATCCACATCATCACCTACCCAAATCTCTCCTCCTTCATCTCTATCTCCCAATCCACCACCTCTTCTCCATACATACACCCACCGACCCAAACCTTATGTTCCCTCTACCTCACATTCTGACCCTCCTGACCGCTGCGACACCATCGTCTCTGACAGTATGCCTTACCAGCCCACATCACCAACCTCTCATCCTCCCAATCCCACTCCACCATTATCAAACACTACACATCCCACCCCTTTGCCCTCACCCGACCCCCCTTTTCTTCGCCGCTCTAGCCGCCATATTGTTCCCCCAGTCAAACTCCATGATTATTTCTGCTCCACTGTTTACTCCGACCAATCGCTCTCCTTGCTACCAGGTCTAAACAGAGGTACACGTTATCCACTGGTCAATTACATTCTTATCACAGATATACACCTGCTCATATTTCCTTTGTTGCTCAACTTAGTAAGGTCCTAGAGCCTACTTCTTACTCCGAAGCCTCTGCTCATCCACAATGGCAGGATGCTATGCGTTCTGAATTAAAAGTTCTCCATCACAATGGCACATGGTCTCTCACTACCTTTCCACCGGGCAAAACTCTGATCGGTTGCCGCTGGGTTTACAAGCTTAAACATCACTCTGATGGCTCCATTGACAGATATAAAGCCCGCTTAGTTGCCAAGGGCTTCACCCAACTTGAAGGTGTTGACTACCAGGAGACCTTTTCTCCCACTGCCAAAATTGTCTCCGTCCGCTGCTTATTTGCATTAGCTGCTGCTTGGGGTTGGTCTCTCCACCAACTGGACGTCAATAATGCCTTCCTTCATGGTGATTTATTTGAGGAAATTTATATGTCTCCGCCGTCCGGGCTCCTGTGACAGGGGGAGGAAAATCCGGTATGTCGCCTCCATAAGTCTTTGTACGGGTTAAAGCAAGCATCTCGTCAATGGTTTGCAAAATTCTCAGAAGCAATTCGCTCTACTGGCTATGAACAATCCCAAGCTGACCATTCCTTGTTCACCAAACAGCAAGGCAAGTCCTTCACAGCCCTTCTAATACACATTGATGACATTCTGATTACTGGAAATGATCCCATTAGCATTACTACCACTAAAACCTTCCTGCATAATCTTTTTCACCTCAAAGATCTTGGCACTATTAAATACTTTCTTGGAATTGAGGTTTCAGCTTCTACAAATGGGATCTTTATTTCCCAACATAAATATGCTTTAGATATAATTGAGGATGCGGGGTTGTTGGGTGCCGCTCCTATTGATACTCCTATGGAACAGGGTTTGAAATTATCAGATAAAGGTGATTTAATCAAAGAGTCGGGTCGGTTTAGAAGATTAGCAGGTAGATTAATCTACTTAACTGTATCAAGGCCAGATATAACGTATGTTGTCCATGTCCTAAGTAGATTTATGCATCAACCTCGTAAGCTTCATATGGAAGCAGCTCTACGGGTTGTGCGATATCTAAAGGATGCACCTGGTAAAGGCTTGTTTTTCTCTTCAAACACTGATTTTAGATTGAGAGCCTATTGTGACTCAGACTGGGCAGGTTTCCCACTCACCAGGAGATCTACTACAGGGTATTGTGTATTCCTTGGTCCTTCATTGATATCTTGGAAATCAAAAAGACAAAACACAGTTTCATTATCTTCTGCAGAGGCCGAGTATCGCGCAATGACAGGAGCATGTTGTGAATTGACATGGCTTCAATACCTATTGAAGGATTTAGGACTTTTGCATCACAAACCGGCTCTATTATATTGTGACAACAAGGTTGCCTTGCATATTGCAGCAAATCCAGTCTTTCACGAGCGAACGAGACATATTGAAATGGATTGTCATTACGTTAGAGACAAGATTCAAGATGGTTCCATCACTACAAGGCATGTACATTCTGAACATCAATTGGCCGACATCTTGACCAAGCCCTTGGGGAAAGAAATGTTTCTTTCGATGATTCACAAGTTGGGAGTGCAAGATATCCACTCTCCAACTTGAGGGGGGGTGTTAGTAATTCCACAATCTGTACATATTTACTTTCCTATTGTAACGATAACTTACAACTTACAATGTAGTAATTGATTCCTAATAGGAAGGAAAGCCTAGAATCCTACATGTGTAAGGAATCCTGCTTGTATAAGGAATCCTGCTTCTATAAATACATGTAAAGATACAGAGATCAATAATATCGTTCAAGCAGATTCAATTCTCAATAAAGATACAGGACAAGAAAAATGAGATGCTTAAAATTGCAAGAAGTCTTGGCTCATAATCAATGGACGCCATGTTGTGTCTAATGCTTCCCTTCAATGATAATGCTAAGTTTATTAATGAAGTGCATGGCATTCCCATGGACTCGTTCCAAGTCAAGATCGTCTGGTCTTTCACGCGTTGTGATTAAGAAAAAGGCTTACAAATCACCAATAGTGGATTTTGGGAATTAAGAAGGCCAATCAGTTAATTATATTCTCCCTGATTTTCATGGAAAGAGACCGAGTAGAAAAATAATGCTAATACATAGTAGTATTCTGATCATCGTACGTGCCATTAATTTTTGGATTTGATTCGTAGTCAATCCGTATTGCCCATGTCTTGTAGATTTAAGTTGAAATAGTGAAAACATTATCAAACATGCATGCTCTTCGAGGCTCTTGTTCAGTTCAACATGAGATCAAAGTTGATATTTTCAGCAAGGAACCATGATCTCCTACAGTTATGTGCATGCGAGACAAAAAAAAATTGAGACACGAATTTCATTGAAGGTCAAGATTTTGGATTCGAAAGCAAGCAAGAAAATGCAATCATAAGGTGTTTGAGAGTGTTTTGGAATTAAGATCATTCCTGGATGATCAGAATGATGAGTGAGGAAAGGGCTCGAGAGATTTGCCTTTGAAACATCCATGGAAGAGTTTAGGATGTGATAGTGGATTGGGAATTTTTTCTGTCAAGCTCTGATACCATGTAAAACTTAAGAGACAAAGAGAATGGAATTTGCTTGAACGATATTATTGATCTCTCTATCTTTACATGTATTTATAGAAGCAGGATTCCTTATACATGCAGGATTCCTTACACAGGTAGGATTCTAGGCTTTCCTTCCTATTAGGAATCAATTACTACATTGTAAGTTGTAAGTTATCGTTACAATAGGAAAGTAAATATGTACAGATTGTGGAATTACTAACAAAATCAGGGAGAATAGATTAACTGACTGACCTTCTTAATTTCTAAATGATCATACTATTGGTGATTGGTGAACCTATTTCTCCTTTGTGGAAAAAGAAAAAAAAACTAGCATATGTCTTAGGCATTGGAATTGATAGAATGAAAAGTCCTGCAGTGAACGCATATGCCCATGCATCATCTTTGGTTTCAAAAAGACAGTAAGAATAGTACACGTGAAAGACCAGAGGAACTTTGACTTGGAACGAGTCCATGGGAATGCCATGCACTTCATTCATAAACTTCGCATTATCATTGGAGGGAAGCATTAGACACAAACATGGCGTCCATTGATTATGAGCCAAAACTTCATGCAATTTTAAGCATCTCATTTTTCTTGTCCTGTATTTTTGTATCTAGTGCTGGTCTTGTGGCTGCTCTTGATGACTCAGCCTTGCTAGCATCAGAAGGAAAGGCTTTGCTTGAGAGTGGATGGTGGAGTGACTACAGCAACCTCACCTCACATCGTTGCAAGTGGACTGGCATAGTCTGTGATCGGGCTGGAAGCATCACTGATTCACTGAGATTTCCCCACCTCCAGAGTTCCTCAAGGTGGGAAATATACCTGTGTGCAGTTTTCAGGTTTTATCATCCAATGAGATATCCAGATGCTTATCCGTTGTCGATACAGCGAGTTGAACTTTGTGAGAGATGCCATGTGTTATTAAAGAGCTTAAACAATGCTAAAGATACAAATTATTTTGATTAAAATTATTTTATGGATTGGTGTTGCTGCTATGATGGGTGTTGCAGTGATCGATTAAATAATAAAAATCTGAAATATCTCTTCACATTGCCCTCAATTATTTGGTTGTGTCATCTAGCAGGACTCTTCTGAGAACGAGAGAGATTTCTTTGGATCTGATGATTTTGGTCTAAAGCCAATCAGAACGGAATCCACATCAACAACCAATACTTTCCACCTATCAAATTGATTCGGCTTTTTCCGGGGAAAAAAAAAGATCAATCCTTCTATATTTTGGAATGCTAGATATAGGTACGGTGCTCGTATTGTTTTCTTCACTTGAGTTTACTGCCCCACATCATTCCTGCTTCTTTATTTTATTTTCCCCGAAGAAGTTTATATATGGGCATGGTGCTCATCAAATGCAATAGATTTTGGAAATTTAAACAAAAGTATTTTCTGACATTACTAGAGGGCTACGGTGCTTGTGCTGGAGTTTTTACTGCCCCATCTATCAAATTGCAGTGGTCATATGCAAAGAAAGTCACTAAAAAGAGCATCATCAATATTCCAAGAGAGACGGTCCTTCCAAAATAATCGGGTTAATGGACCCCATACCGACACTGACATTAATTGTGTTTTCTTATAGAAACAGAAATGGGCCTTCTTCTTATTACCATAGACATGCTAATGTGGCTGATATTTTTCCAGGACATTAAACCATGTCTGGTTGCTCTCCCAATACTGACAATCTTGACTCAAACTACTTCAAGGAAAGTTTGCCCATTGCATGCTCTTGGAAGCAACCGGATTATCTACTCTACAAAGGCCCTACAAGACGTGGAATGAGTCCATGAAAAGCCATGCACTTAATTCATTCATAAATTTCGCAGGCAAGCATTAGACGCAAACATGGTCTCCAAGACGCGAGCAATTATTTTCTACACGGTCTCTTTCCATGAAAGGATGGATTGACTGCCTGGCCTTCTTAGTTTTCAAATGCCACTGTTCGTGATAAAAAATGGAATGCCTGTTCTTTCGAGTGACAGATTGTTGAGACCAATAAAAACAAACTGAGAAGTACAAGAAACCGATGGTGGTGAAATTTCATGCTCTCATTTTCACCCATCAACTCACATTGTTCAAGTTCCATTTTATTTGACGCTGCTTCACCATGACAGTTGGCATTGCATTTCGTCAGTTCTTAATTTTTGGTGCTGTGAATTGCTTAACAGTGTAAGCTAGACAATAAACACCGGTTTTGGACTTTCTCTACACCACAACTACACCAGTCTTTCAAGATTACAGGTTCGATCCCTTCAGAAATTGGGAATTCGAAGAATTTGTATGGACTTTCTCTACATCACTGGTTCGATTCCTTTTTCATTAGACAATTTAAGAAACTTGGCATTTCTATATCTCTCTTATAACCAAATCAACAGATCCATCCCTTTGAAAATATGGAACTTGGCAAATTTGAAAGCATTAGATCTCAGTTCAAACAATATCAGTGGTTCCATTCATACCACAGCAGACAGTTTAACCCAAGGTTTTCAATTCCATTCCGGTTGACGTTTTGTTTTTCCAATTGGAATGACATGATTTGCTTTCAAAGCATTTCAACATGCCATTTCGAGATTCTACTATTTATGTGTGTATAATTCAAAATATTAATTCAATAAACATAGTTTCAATTCAAATTTAAAGATAAACTAACTTGAAATTATGTTTTTTAAATTTTAAAACAGAAGTAACAAAAATAGAAGTTGAATCAATATGACCTGATCAGCTAAATGACTTAGAAGACAGTCTGAACGACTGGTAAAAATATAGTTTGACTAAAAAAATTCAAGACTATATATTTTTTCTTAAAAAATATTGAGACGAGAACATATTGAATCGACTCAGGTTAACCTTTTAAATTCATGACCTAGATAATGAGACTATGATAACCCCAAATAAAACAAACCAAAATAAGATATGAATCTCAATTACAAGTAAACCCATTATTGAATGGTGAAATTAGTAAACATTCAATCTAAAAAAAAACAATAAAATAACCTTTTTGAACAAAATTATGAATTTAAACAAAATTATAAAAATATCATCTGCAGTCTTGTAAGATCTTTTTAAACTCTCAATGCTCTAAAAATTTAACTTAAGATGAAATAATATGCAAAGAGACTCCTCATAAAATTTTAATTCGATCCATTAATCGGATTAAAAAATGTAATTGGTATCGTAAAACTAGAGAGTTTTTTTTTAAAAGTAAAAAAAAAACTATTTGACCGGAATGGAATCAGAATGTTCCAGCCAAAACAAAAGCGGAACATTCCGGCTAGGATTTCTAGAACAGGCCGAGATTCTGATTGAAACCTTGGTATAACCATTTTGAGATATCTAAAGCCTTATTCCAATTAAATAAACGGATCCATCCCTTTGGAAATATGGAACTTGGCAAATTTGGAAGCCATAGATCCCGATTCAAATAATATCAGTGGTTCCATTCATTCCAGAGTAGGCAGTTTAACCAATTTGAGATATCTTGAACTTTCTTCCAATCAAATCAACGGATCCATCCTTTATGAAATAGGGAACATGGAAAATTTGAAAACATTAGATCTTAGTTCAAATAATGTCCATGGTTCGGTTCCTACTATTATGTGCAATTTGAAAGCTTTATGTCCATGGCTTTTTCATGGACTCATTCCACGTCTTGTAGGGCCTTTGTTTCATAAATAGAGTAGATAATCCGGTTGCTTCCAAGAGCATGCAATGGGCAAACTTTCATTGAAGTAGTTTGAGTCAAGATTGTCACTATTCAGGCCCCGCGCGCGCGCACACCCGACTGATCTTGCACGTCAATATAGACTAATAATCAGCTTGTCCTAGCCTACAAGTTGAGTCCAACCTAACCAATCTACTGTTATTGTAAAAAAGAAGAAGAAGAAGCAATCCAATTCCCAATTCAATATATACAGAATCTATAAAAATTAAAAATATTACATTGCAGCTACGATTATCTCTGGAAAAAAGTTTAAGAACAAAAAGTATACTTACATTATTTACAAATTAAAATTTAAAGGCTTTTGAAAATACAATTAAAATCGTGTTTTTAAAAAAATTAATTTTTTTATTAAATTATTTTTTTAATAAAAAATTTGAATGCAGTGGAAATGTAAAAATTAATTTTTTTATGTTATTGAATTGTTTTGATGTGGTGATGTGAAAAATAATTTTTTTTAAATATATTATTTTGATATATTTTTAAATAAAAAAATATTTTAAAAAATAATTATTAAACACTCTCAAACACCTTATGATTGCATTTTCTTGCTTGCTTTCGAATCCAAAATCTTGACCTTCAATGAAATTCGTGTCTCAATTTTTTTTTGTCTCGCATGCACATAACTGTAGGAGATCATGGTTCCTTGCTGAAAATATCAACTTTGATCTCATGTTGAACTGAACAAGAGCCTCGAAGAGCATGCATGTTTGATAATGTTTTCACTATTTCAACTTAAATCTACAAGATTGACTAAGAATCAAATCCAAAAATTAATGACACGTACGTTGATCAGAATACTACTATGTATTAGCATTATTTTTCTACTCGGTCTCTTTCCATGAAAATCAGGGAGAATAGAATCAACTGATTGGCCTTCTTAATTCCCAAAATCCACTATTGGTGATTTGTAAGCCTTTTTCTTAATCACAACGCGAGAAAGGTACACGTGAAAGACCAGACGATCTTGACTTGGAACGAGTCCATGGGAATGCCATGCACTTCATTAATAAATTTAGCATTATCATTGAAGGGAAGCATTAGACACAAACATGGCGTCCATTGATTATGAGCCAAAACTTCTTGCAATTCTAAGCATCTCATTTTTCTTGTCCTGTATTTTTGTATCAAGTACTGGTCTTGTGGCTGCACTTGATGACTCAGCCTTGCTAGCATCAGAAGGCAAGGCTTTGCTTGAGAGTGGATGGTGGAGTGACTACAGCAACCTCACCTCACATCGTTGCAACTGGACTGGCATAGTCTGTGATCGGGCTGGAAGCATCATTCAGATTTCCCCACCTCCAGAGTTCCTCAAGGTGGGAAATAAGTTTGGAAAGATGAACTTTTCTTGCTTCTCAAACCTTGTCCGTCTCCACCTGGCCAACCATGAGCTCACTGGCAGCATCCCGCCTCTAATTTCTATCCTCCCACAACTCAGATACCTCAACCTGTCCTCAAATAATCTAGCAGGTGAGTTACCGTCTTCACTTGGAAATCTCAGCCGATTAGTTGAGCTTGATTTTTCTTCCAATTATTTCATCAATTCCATCCCTCCAGAACTAGGCAATCTTAAAAATCTTGTTACTTTGAGCTTGTCTCATAACAGCTTCAGCGGCCCAATCCACTCGGCACTTTGTCACTTGGAAAATCTAAGGCATTTATTTATGGATCATAATAGTCTCGAAGGTGCCCTCCCAAGAGAAATAGGGAACATGAAAAATCTAGAGAGTTTGGACGTGAGTTATAATACACTTAATGGTCCAATCCCTCGAACAATAGGTAGTTTAGCCAAGTTGAGGTCTTTGATCTTTCATGATAACGAAATCAATGGATCCATTCCTTTGGAAATAGGAAATTTGACGAAGCTTGAAGATTTAGATCTTTGCTCTAATTTCCTAGTTGGTTCCATTCCTTCAACGTTGGGTCTTTTATCCAATTTGATTTTTCTACATCTTTCTGACAACCAAATCATCGGTTTGATTTCTTTTTCATTACGCAATTTAACAAGCTTGACAACGCTAGACCTCTCTCAAAACCAAATCAACGGATCCATCCTTTTAGAAATACAAAACTTGACAAATTTGAAAGAATTAATTTTGGATTCAAACAATATCAGTGGTTCGATTCCTAGAACTTTGAGCCTTTTATCCAATTTGATTCTTCTAGATCTTTCCTACAACCAAATCACCAATTCAATTCCT
Source organism: Populus nigra (assembly GCF_951802175.1). Lineage (NCBI taxonomy): Eukaryota > Viridiplantae > Streptophyta > Magnoliopsida > Malpighiales > Salicaceae > Populus > Populus nigra. Next base: position 444,360 of record NC_084855.1, on the reverse strand, counting down.
TTTTCATTACACAATTTAACAAGCTTGACAACGCTAGACCTCTCTCACAACCAAATCAACGGATCCATCCTTTTAGAAATACAAAACTTGACAAATTTGAAAGAATTAATTTTGGATTCAAACAATATCAGTGGTTCGATTCCTAGAACTTTGGGCTTTTTATCCAATTTGATTCTTCTAGATCTTTCCTACAACCAAATCACCAATTCGATTCCTTTTTCGTTACGCAATTTGACAAGCTTGACAACGCTAGATCTCTCTCACAACCAAATCAACGGAATCATCCCTTTGAAAATACAGAACTTGATAAATTTGGAAGAATTACATTTGAGTTCAAACAGTATCAGTGGTTTGATTCCTTCAACTTTGGACCTTTTATCCAATTTGATTCTTCTAGATCTTTCCTACAACCAAATCACCAATTCGATTCCTTTTTCGTTACGCAATTTAACAAGCTTGACAACGCTAGATCTCTCTCACAACCAAATCAACAGAATCATCCCTTTAAAAATACAGAACTTGAAAAATTTGGAAGAATTACATTTGAGTTCAAACAGTATCAGTGATTTGATTCCTTCAACTTTGGGCCTTTTATCCAATTTGATTCTTCTAGATCTTTCCTACAACCAAATCACCGGTTTGATTCCTTCAACTTTGAACCTTTTATCCAATTTGATTCTGCTAGATCTTTCCTACAACCAAATCACCGGTTTGATTCCTTTTCGGTTAGGCAATAGCTTGACAAAGCTAGTCCTCTCTCACAATCAAATCAACGGATCCATCCCTTCATCTTTGAAGTATTGTAAGAATTTGGCCTACCTAGATTTGAGCTTCAATAATTTAAGTGAAGAGATACCCTCCGAACTATATGATTTGTACTCTTTACAATATGTGAATTTTAGTTACAATAATCTCTCAGGCCCTGTTCCCTTGCCTTTGCCACCGCCCTTTAATTTTGATTTCACATGTGTTCATGGGCAAATTAACAATGATTTTGCAACTTTTGAAGCTACTGCATTTGAGGGCAACAAAGATTTACACCCTAATTTCTCATATTGTTCTTCTTTTTACGACCCACCTTCAAAAACCTACTTGTTACCTTCAAAAGACAACAGAATAATTCATTCCATCAAGATATTTCTTCCTATCACCACCATTTCACTTTGTCTCTTGTGTCTCGGATGTTATCTGTCTCGATGCAAGGCTACCCAACCTGAGCCAACATCATCAAAGAATGGAGACTTGTTTTCCATATGGAATTATGATGGGAGGATAGCATACGAAGACATCATTGCAGCGACGGAGAACTTTGACCTCAGATATTGTATCGGAACCGGTGGTTATGGGAGCGTCTACCGAGCACAACTTCCAAGTGGGAAATTAGTTGCCTTGAAGAAACTTCATCGTCGAGAGGCAGAGGAGCCGGCTTTTGACAAGAGTTTCAAAAATGAGGTGGAAGTGCTCACACAAATACGTCACAGGAGCATTGTAAAGCTTTATGGATTCTGTTTGCACCAGCGCTGCATGTTTCTTGTTTACGAGTACATGGAAAAGGGAAGCTTGTTTTGTGCCTTGAGAAATGATGTTGGAGCTGTGGAATTGAAGTGGATGAAAAGAGCACACATCATCAAAGACATTGCTCACGCATTATCTTACTTGCATCATGAGTGCAACCCACCAATTGTTCATCGAGACATATCAAGCAGCAATGTTCTGTTGAATTCAGAATCCAAGTCTTTTGTTGCTGATTTTGGTGTGGCTAGACTTCTCGATCCGGATTCGTCCAACCATACTGTACTTGCTGGTACCTATGGATACATTGCCCCAGGTAAAAATATTTCTTCTTAACATGCATATTTACCATTCATGCACTGCAAAACTAAAGCAAACTCTCTTTTAAATATATATATTAATTTCGTTTTGTATATGGACAGAGTTGGCTTATACTATGGTGGTGACAGAGAAATGTGATGTGTACAGCTTCGGAGTTGTGGCGCTTGAAACTTTGATGGGAAAGCATCCGGGAGATATCCTATCATCATCTGCTCAGGCTATTACACTGAAAGAAGTGTTAGATCCTCGTTTGCCACCTCCAACAAATGAGATTGTCATACAGAATATATGTACCATTGCAAGTCTGATATTTTCTTGCTTACATTCAACTCCAAAATATCGACCTTCAATGAAATTCGTGTCTCAAGAATTTCTATCTCCCAAGAGATTATTGGGAGGTCTCGAGATTTCTTTGTTGGAGCTGCGAAATCTTGGCTTGCACACAAATGTAGGTGAGATCACAGTTCCTCGCTGAAAAAGTCAACTTCGAGCTCACATGGAACTTCAACGAGAGCCTCCAAGAGCATGCGTTTATAGAATTTCTTAATTTTGGATGAACTTTTTTTCTTTTGTTTTGTTTTAGCACACTACATGTCTTTGTAATATTTTAGTGTGACATTGTATGTAATTTTAATAATGCACACTTTTCTTGTGCATGATAGCTAGTATCAATATATATGAGCATCATATTAAGTCTACCTCTCTGTCTAGCAGGTTAAATTGAAATCATCACTCATCTTATAATTAGGCAAATCCCCACTTGAAATATGCAGAAGATATTTGTTAACTCCATTAATTTGTCCCTGCAAGCTCTTGTATAATAGATGCCTGAAAGCAGTGTTTGGATCTACTCTCCACAGTCTGTTCTGACTCCTGTCATTATCTGAGCAACATGTTTTACTCTCTCTCTTTCTCTCTCTTTTTTCCTGAATGACGCACCTAAATATTTATCATTTGGCACAGATGGAATTTTCAATCATCTTCCGCTTCAAGATTTATGTCTCATGTTTAGAACCAAGCTTTGACTTCATAGGATGGTGACTTGAGATGTCCTCCCTCCACCATATCTATCTAGCAGTAATACACAACATTGTACGTAGCTGTACAGGATGCCTAGCTATAGATTATTTTCAGTCTCAGAGACATTTACGTACTAACTGAGAAAATATATCATAGTACGTATCCGATTATGAGCACATGATTTCTTCGTATCAGCATCTGATTTATAAAAGGTTGAAACCAATTTTTAAAGTTGAAATTCTTTACCTTGTTATCACATTGATCATCCCATTAGTTTCCCCTTCACGATATCTTTAAATAAGAAAAAGCTTGGGGTATGTGCAACTGTCCCCTTCACGATATCTTTAAATAAGAAAAAGCTCTTAGACAATCCAGGAGAAAAAATTATTTGGAGCATCATATTTTTCCTTGGACGTTCATAGATTGTATATGCTAAATGTTTTACAGTCTAATTATAACAAATGATTACATGACAGTTCATATTCACCTGCATGAAAGCTCTATATATATACCCAATATCTTGGTGGCAATTGACAAGTCGCCGTTGCAATTCTGCAATTATATTAGAATGCAAGGATAATATATTTATTTAGGATTTTATTCATTATCCCATGGCTGTGTATATTCAATAATTTTCTTTAATGATTACAGCCCTGCATCAGTTTCTTTCTTGTTCGAGGCTTGTCGGGCCTTCAATTGAACCTAAACAAAAACAAACTATTCTAACATGTATACGAAACAAAGCCCAAGCAGCAGTTGGCTTAAGCCTTTTTATACGAGCAAGACAAATCAGAACGAGATTTCAAATTCTTGCAAGAATTACGAGAACCCACAAACGTGGCAACTCAAGGGCCTCATCATCCAAAACCAAAAGGCAAGTACTCCCCTAAAAGACAAGATTGTAGGGTTGTCCAGGTCTCCTTCTGCAATTACTTGTCAAGTCCTCCAACTATTGCCTAATTCTTAATCAAGTCCTCAATCCAAATGATCTTTCAATTGGATATCCATCACACATTATCCAATTCACCCGTCACCATAAAAAAAACAACAAAATTGAAATAAGTACTTTGTTTAAGATGGATGGTTCTATGGTTCTGATTTACAAATCTTGAGATCAAACTTAGAATGCCATGAAAGTCTTTGGTTTAGAATAAATAAATCATCTCTTTTTAGATTAAAAGTTACTTCTAACACGATAATAATAAATAGTTAAGTCTAAGTTTTATGATTTTAAAGAAAAACATTTAAAATCAAAAGTCAGTTTAAAAAAAATTACGAGTAATTCATTCTAAATATTTACAGTAAACGGAGCCAGAATTTCAATAGCCTTTAATTATTAAAATTTACATCCTCACTTAAAATCCAAACAAATTTAGAAATGCGAGAAAGGTGTTCAGATTAGGCTGAAAAAAGAAAAAAGAAACCAACGATTTTTCAATTTTCCCGCTTATTGCTTAATCAAGCAGAGATGGTGGTTGCTTAGATTTTCTCCTTCAATTATAGTTTACCCTTCAGTTTCAACCATAAACAGGCAAGACTCCCACGAATCCAGGCTGTTTTCGGACACCAATTAAGTGGGACCCAAGGTTCAGCTTCTAAACTCCGACGACACAGAACTGACCATAGTTAAAACCCTGGAAGGGAAAATAGTTTCACTCGCTTTCTGTCGTCAACTGAAAGTTAAAAAAATAACTGTAATAAAAAACCATGACGACTATCTTGTTTTGGTCAACCTTTTCTACCTTTGCTGATCATTTTCACTCTCCTTTCTTGATTGCTTCTTCTTGTTGGTTTCTCTTCTATTTTACCACTATTTAATTACAAAATATTTATTATAATATTAAAAAAAACAAAATACAGCACCCTTTTTCTCCCTTCCCCTACTTCTCCTTCCTCTCGGTTTCCTACTCATATTAGTTTCCCATTTCGAATAAGGGAAATAAGCCCTAATAATCGAAGTTGAATCGGCCTCATGGATGGTTCAATTCTCCTGGACCTACTTGTTGAATTGCCAAACAAGAAGTAGGGAAGAGGGTTCTTGGAATCTCTGTAAATTGGAGACCTTTTGATAGCTCAAGGAGGATATAGGTATGGCTGTTGTAATGGGATTTTGCATTTCAATGTTTTTGAAATGTAAGGAGTTTCTTTCTCTTGCTTGTGATCTTTGCTGTTTCCTAATTTGCTCACAGAGCAGTAAGAAGAAAAGGGTATTTGAGTTTAAGTTTGATTTGTGGTGTTAATGGGGGAATTCGGTTAATTTGATAAATCATTGATTAAAAGTGTTAGTGAATCTGTTGGGCATCGTTAATATTGATTATTTTAAAGATGTTTTGCCAATCCCTAATGCATTTATGAACATTTGTTGCCCATCAGTACTACTGTACTTCTTGATGTCCTCTCTGTTTCGACTTGTCTGTTCTTTTTTTTTTTTAATGTTTGCTGCAAGTGTTATCCTCTAGATTAGATAATTTGAGCAAATTCGGGGACTTAGAATTGGTGATTTACCGCACAATTATCCACAATTTTCGCTGAAATGGAAGGGAAAGGCGTGCTATTACTTTGCGCAACTCGTCAGTGCCTGCCTGCTTGTGCACTTCTTCATCTCCACATTTTCTTTCATTGCTATAGTTGAACTTGTTATCTGCTAGACTGGATAATTGAGCTTGCGAAATGACAATTTTGAGGTTTAGATTGCCAATTCGGTATTGTCACTGGATTAGAAGGGAAACGTTACTTTTGTATGCTTGCTTGCTCTCTTTTACTGTGATTAATCTCTTTTTTCTTAAACTTGGGCCAATTTAATCTTCTCCTTGTGCTGTTATTACTGCCTTATCAAAGCGAGGATATGACTTGGGACACTGCTTTATTGCAGCAGGTTTATTTAGATCAAATGGCCGAAAGCTGGGATGGAAGTTATGATCCTGGTAGCCAATCGGATGACAGTCATTACTTTGAAAGACTCCGTGTAGAGCCTATTTATGATGCATTTGTCTGCCCTTTAACAAAGCAGGTTATGCGTGATCCTGTCACCTTAGAAAATGGTCAAACTTTTGAACGTGAAGCAATAGAGAAGTGGTTCAAGGAATGCAAGGAGAGTGGAAGGAAGTTGGTTTGCCCCTTGACTCAAAAGGAATTGAAAAGCACAGACCTCAACCCCAGCATAGCTTTGCGGAACACCATTGAAGAGTGGACTGCTAGGAATGAAGCTGTTCAACTTGATATGGCATGCAGATCTCTAAACCTGGGCAGTCCAGAAAGTGATGTTATGCATTCTTTGAAGTATATTCAATACATGTGCCATAGGAGCCGATCGAATAAGCATGTTGTGCGCAATGCTGATTTAATACCTATGATCGTTGAAATGTTGAAGAGTACCAGTCGTAGAGTCCGGTGTATTGCTTTGGAAACCCTTCAAACTGTGGTCGAGGATGATGCTGATAATAAGGTTGTGCCAGGTTTGCTTGTTATTGCTGTATAGCTTCCATGACATCATTAGAGTTATGCGTTGCTGTTATTATAGTTGTGTTGCTGTGTAGTTTCCTTGACATCAACAGAGTTATACATTGCCTTTCTCCTCTTAACGGATCTTCTTTGTTTCCAGGCAATACTGGCTGAGGGTGACACAGTGCGGACCATAGTTAAGTTTTTGTCTCATGAGCAATCCATAGAAAGGGAAGAAGCTGTCTCCTTGCTGCTTGAGCTCTCAAAATCCGAAGCCTTGTGCGAGAAGATTGGTTCAATCAATGGAGCAATTCTCATTTTGGTTGGAATGACAAGCAGCAAATCAGAAAATCTTTCAACTGTTGAGAAGGCTGATAAAACTCTGGAAAATCTGGAGAAGTGTGAGAACAATGTACGGCAGATGGCTGAAAATGGTAGACTGAAACCTCTTTTGAATCAAATCCTTGAAGGTACCTCCTTTGAGCTCAATGTTTCTATTATTTTTTAATTTCATGCAAACATTAGGGTTGTCCTTTGCTAATGCACCTGTACTAATTATGTTAAAATTTGTGATCTGGAGGTAAGATGGTAGAAGCCATATAAATTGCAACTTTTGCTGCTTTTACCCTTTCTTTTTTTACACATCATGATTGCTAGTTGCTATTTTGTAGATCTACAGATGCTGCTATTTAAGTATTTGCTTCATTTGGTCCTCCAATTCTATTTTTTTCCAAAATTCAACTTGGTGTTTTAAAAAAATTGGTTTCACGTATTTTTTCTTCCCATAATTTTAGTATCATGTTAGAATAATATAAGTCATATCTTGAGGTCTCATCTAACAGTTTAAGCTTTTGAGTTGAGATGATTTTTTGATATAATATCAAAATATTGTGGGTCTATGCAAGTTTCAAGCTCAAAGAGCTTTTCACTTGAAGGGTTGGGACCTTATCTAACATAGTATTAGAGCATTAATGATCAAACGGTCATAAGTTTGAATCTCATTTTTTCTTTTAATTAAAATTAATTAATAGCACATGGTAGTGTGAATCTGTCTAATTTTCAAGCTTAAAGAGTTTTCACTTGAAGGGGTGTGCAAGAGAATAATACAACTCAAATCTTGGGATCTCACCTAATATCTTAAACTTTTGGGTTGAGAAAGAGCTTTTCAGTTGAAGGGTTGGGACCTTATCTAACATAGTATTAGAGCATTAATGATCAAACGGTCATAAGTTTGAATCTTATTTTTTCTTTTAATTAAAATTAATTAATAGCATATGGTAGTGTGAATCTGTCCAATTTTCAAGTTTAAAGGGTTTTCATTTGAAGGAGTGTGTAAGAGAATAATACAACTCAAATCTTGGGATCTCACCTAATATCTTAAACTTTTGGGTTGAGATGGTTCTTTGACATCCTTGATATTTAGGTCCAAATGCATACATCTGATCATACACATGCCATATTCCTCTGATTAATGTGTAACCAGAAAGAAAATGTTGCAGGCCCACCAGAAACTAAACTGTCTATGGCTTCATACCTGGGTGAGCTGGTCTTGAACAATGATGTGAAAGTCCATGTTGCTAGAGCTGTTGGTTCATCTCTGATCAATATAATGAGAAGTGGTAATGTACAGTCAAGAGAAGCTGCTTTGAAAGCTTTGAATCAAATTTCTTCTTATGAGGCAAGTGCCAAGGTTTTGATTGAGGCTGGAATTCTTCCTCCTCTTGTCAAAGACCTCTTTACTGTTGGCTCCAACCAGCTCCCCATGCGTCTCAAAGAGGTCTCAGCCACAATTCTCTCCAATGTTGTAAACTCCGGCAATGACTTTGATTTGATTCCTGTTGGACCTGACCATCAGACTCTTGTTTCAGAAGACATAGTGCAGAACCTACTCCATCTAATTAGCAACACTGGTCCAGCTATTGAATGCAAGCTTCTGCAGGTTCTTGTTGGACTGACTAGTTCTCCATCTACTGTTTTAAATGTTGTCGCTGCCATTAAAAGCTCAGGTGCTATTATCAGTTTGGTTCAGTTTATTGAGGCCCCCCAGAGGGATTTGCGTGTAGCTTCCATAAAACTTCTCCAGAATGTCTCTCCACACATGGGGGAGGAATTAGCTGATGCTCTCCGTGGCACAGTTGGCCAGCTTGGAAGCCTTTTCAAGGTTGTAGCAGAAAACGTAGGAATCACAGAAGAGCAAGCAGCTGCAGTTGGCCTTTTAGCTGAGCTCCCAGAAAGGGATTTGGGTCTCACTAGGCAGATGCTAGATGAAAGCGCCTTTCCCCTAATCATCTCCATAGTGGTAAAGATCCGTCAGGGGGAGATTAGGGGTGCCCGCTTTATGACACCATTTTTAGAAGGACTAGTACGAGTTCTTGCAAGGGTTACTTTTGTGTTGGCTGAAGAGCCGGATGCCATTAAGCTCTCCCGTGAGCACAATCTTGCTGCTCTTTTCATTGAACTGCTTCAGTCGAATGGGCTTGACAATGTACAGATGGTCTCTGCAATGGCACTAGAGAACTTATCTCAAGAGTCAAAAAATTTAACAAGATTGCCTGAGTTGCCGCCTCCTACTTTCTGTGCCTCAATCTTTTCATGTCTTAGCAAACAGCCTGTCATAACTGGATTGTGCCGGCTCCACCGAGGAACATGTTCCCTAAAAGATTCATTCTGTCTTCTGGAAGGACAGGCTGTTGAGAAGCTGGTAGCTCTTTTAGACCACACGAATGAGAAAGTGGTTGAAGCAGCTCTTGCTGCAATTTCTACTTTGTTGGATGATGGGGTTGCCATTGAACAAGGGGTTGCAGTGTTGTGTGCGGCAGAGGGAATTAGACCTATATTTGACGTGTTACTGGAGAAACGAACAGAGAATCTGAGAAGGAGGGCAGTTTGGGCTGTTGAGAGACTTTTACGGACTGAAGACATAGCATATGAAGTTTCTGGAGATCCAAATGTGAGTACTGCACTTGTTGATGCTTTCCAGCATGCTGACTATCGAACACGGCAGATTGCTGAGCGTGCCCTGAAACATGTTGATAAGATACCCAATTTCTCTGGTATCTTTCCAAATATGGGTTAGGCCGCTTACTGATCCTGGAGCTGTATGTAATTCATCGTGTGTCCCGAGCCATTTATGGTTATGCTAGCGTTAAGCTGCAGGTAGATATTGTTGTAAACAGATTTTTTATCTGTAAAGGTTTTGAAAGTGTTCATTGGTTTCTAATCATGCTACTTCTTGCTTTCCTTTTTATTTCTTTTTCCTCTTTTTTTCTTCCACGATTACATATATTGTACTAGTACTGAGAGTTGGATATTGGTTATAGTTCTTTTCCATCTTCCAAGATTAATCATTCTTAACCTTCTATATTTTCTGAGATCAATCAACAATTTATTGAATAATCCAGTGCTGTAACCTTTATGAATCGGAGCAGCTTGCGTCAGTGATGGCTTTACAGGTTTCGAACCACATCCTCAAGGGAAGGGTACGGCTGTTGAGTTTAAGCAAAGTACCTTAACCTTCTTTTTTATGGCAAATTTTTAATCCAAGCATAGACAAAAAAGTTTTGATGCAATCGCAAGGATCCATAGACTTTGTTCTCGAGGCTGGATTGATTCGGACAGTCTTCAATCTTTAATATTGTGGTCACAAACGTCACCGAAATAGTCTGCTTCATGGAGTAGGATCTACAACATTGTCCATATTGCTAGCATCAGGCATTCCCTGCAATGGCCACCATAAAAATTCATTGTTAACGCAAGGAACCAGAGACGTTGCTCTAGAGGCTGGATCGATTCGGTCAATCTTGAATCTTTAAAATTGTGGTCACAAACGTCACCAAATACAGTCTGCTTCATGAAGTAGGATCTACAAATCAATTGTCCACACAGGCCTTCCCTGCAATTGCCACCATAAACATTCATTGTTCAAGCATGAAATGTAAAGTGAGGGATAAAAAGGATTATCATCAACAAACTTCTCCTATTTGGAGTACTGGATGAACAAGAGAACAAATTCATTATTATTGAACATAAACAAGATCAGGAATACAGGATGAATTATATAAACAGTGGAGAAGAAAATACACAGATGAAATTGCCGACAAGCAAATTGATCATGTCCAAAGAATTCAATATGAAATTCGGAGGTTCCAAATCACAATCTGTGCTCAAAATCTAGTGTGGGTAAATAAATGTCTAAAATTCTCAGCACAAATCAGCATTCACTAAGGACTTCAGAGATGTAAGACAGCCAATGATTTAGTCATGCACGAGGAAGCGTCCAATTCATGAGTCATGTGATTCCTAGCAAGGTGGCTCCAGTTTGTCCCCCTGTCAGACACATCACATACAGTCAAGAAGTTCAAAACTTGACCAAATATTTTGAACATTTCAACCCCAAATATTAGGTTTTTATCTGCAACAAATGCAGCATTCCAATCCATTGGCGCATCGGGATGCACTGAAACTTCTGTCCAAGTAAGATACATGAGATCCAGCTCCCACAATTTTCTAACAGCCTTGTTTCTCTGCCCTATTTGACCATCCCCTTCACACCAGGAGACTGAAAGCATAAATAGTTGGCCATTACAAGATACAAGTTTAGGGTAATACTCGTGAACACGAGGAGGGAACGGAGAGGTTTGGATTGCCATCCAAAAGCCCCTTTGAATGTCATATCCCATGAGCTTGTCTGCCTCGGAGTAAACATAAAAAATCCCATTACAAATAACTCCAGAACAAACCACCCCAAAATCCATTGGCAACCTCTGGATTTCTGTCCATTTATTTGATACGGGATCGTAAATTTCTCCAGAATCCAATGGCTCATCCCAGGATCCAAGACCTCCTACAGAAATCAATACAAACCTCTTACAGTACTTTGTATTTGATTGATCATTTTTTTGTCTGATGAACCTGTGTGACTTTCTATTGGGTAACAATGAAGGCTCATATTCATCAAAAGCCTTTCTATATTGTCGTCTTAGTGAAAGCCTGTGTGGGTCCTCATATACATCCGATACTCCACCAACCCGTGACCTAGGAAAACGTCTTTCTTGTCGATTTTGATGACTGTGAACCACTGTAAAGTCCGAATGAACCTCAGAAATTCCTAAAACAGGCATTGATCTTGCACACCTCATGTGTGCAATTTTACGCCAAGATTTTGTTACAGGACTAAAAACCCACACCCCTTTGTGTGTCCGAAATGAGCTTCTATCCACCCTCCCAAAGTGTGTCAAGCTAGAACAACCTCCAACAACATAAATATCATCTTGAATACTGGCAACAGAAAACATGAACCTTCCTTTTAGAATGTCGGAATCAATCCTATGCCACTGGTCCTGAGAAACATCCAATGCATATATATCTCCGGAACAATATCCATCTTTAACAGCACCAAACAGAAACAACCACGGCTTCAGATATGCACCTTCCCGTCTCATCTGCAGGAACCGAGGGGTGGTGGTCAAGTATCTCCATTTCTTGCATACAAGGCGGGCATTCATGAGACTGGTCAATGGGAGTCTCACTAAGCATAATTCCAGTACATCATCTGGAAGAAACATATGCAACCTGCTATTTTGAATCGAATCTTCAAGCTCTAAATCCTTTCTGCTGTTTTTCTTCCAGAACTTCTCTCTCACCCCATAAGAGAAACAATCGAACCCTGTCTCCTCATTCCCACATATTGGTTTATATCCCTTTCCTTCTTCACTAGCACTGCATGACCTCCTCCTACCACTCGGATCCCCAAATTCTTCACCTGTGTCAGCACCAACTTTGCAGCCCCCACCCATACCATACAAAGTAAGACATTTCAGAGAAACTCCCCTTGAATCATCCTCTTCCTCTCCTTCACCTCTAAGATTATTCTTCTTCCTCAACTTCTGGCTAACACTTCTCACTAGCCGTTGCGACACACTCAGAGCCTCCAATTCCCGGCGAAGAGATGCCTCTCCAGTTAATCTCTCAGAAAACATTCCGTCCTCTCTTAGTTTCCACACGACAAATTACACCCCATAACCATATAGCAAGCAGCATTACTCACCTTCTATCATCTACAAAAAGAAGAAGAAGAAGGAACTCAACAAAGATTACCCCCAATCATCTTCATAGAGGCAAAAGAACACCAAAAACTAAAAAAAATAAAATCGACTTTACATTCAATTTATCAGATCCATAACATAGTTTTTCAATAAACCAGATCCTAAATCACTAAAATCACATCCATAAATAATCAGAAATATTTGACTTCAACCAAAACCCACAACAATCATTTTTTAAGAAAAGGAAAACAAAGAATCCCCCATATTATCTAACCAAATCAGTAAGACCAATTATAGAAAACACAACCCTGAAAGAAAGGAACGCAACCCATTTCAAATATAAAATAGGTAAGCTTAAAACAACCATTTTTAGCATAAAACTAACTCGAAATCTACAATTTATTACCCTCATACCAACGTCAACCACAAAATCCAAAGCCCAGAAACAGATATAAAAATAAGAAACATAGAGAGAGAGAGAGAGTTACTTACATTACAAAGATTATAGTAGGAAGAAATAAATCTGACAATGCGAAGTGAAACAAAAATTTCCAATCTTGATGAACAAAGACTTGAGAGAGTTGAAGCTTGGATCCAGATTAAGCTTTTTTTGTTAAGGCGGTCGGTCAGTATTTAGTAAAGCGACATGGCACTCGATGATGATACTTGTAATATTAATTTTATAAAAGCGACGCGTCAGCGCTTTTCTTTTCCATTTGTCATTCTCCCTTTTGTTTTTCACCTTTTTTTTTTCTGCAGAGTCTGGACATGGTAGAAAACTTGAGCTCAGTGGAGAGTAGATATTAGCAGAGCCGTTGATGGTTTCTAGGATCTCGAGGTGGAGCAGTGTTTGATTGGTTTCGAGGGATAAGTGGGGCTCGGGGCTCTATGAAGGTGGGAAATACGACGTCGTGGAGTGACTGTGGTGGGTGACAAATTTTCAGTGGTAGGTTTAGTGAGTGGGCCCGTGAGGTGTCTCGTAAGTCGAGACCTACTTCCAATTTCTTGCCGATAATAATAAGAGATTATTTTGATTATTGAAACAAAAATGAGTGATTAAATTGGATTGATTAAATTTAAAGGGATTAATTTAGTGACGAAAAATATATGTATTTAATTAATTTAAATATTAATATCGGTATCTGCAAAAATTTAAATCCATAATAACGATGTAAAAATTATGTTTTTTAAATTGTTAAAAAAACAATTTTAATTAATAAATAAATATAAGAATACTAGAGGAAAAAAACATATTAATTGGAAGGATGGCTGCTGCTAATTTTAATAAAAATATTTTAAAAAATTAATTTAATAATTCTTCAGATAAAAAACAAATCAAAGTATCAAACCACAAAAACAAATATTTTCTTAGATATAGCCCCACAAAGAAACAGATTCTAAATTGATATTATATTTTCAGTGCAAAACCATTGAAAGTGAAAAACTAGTATGAGAATTACTTAAAAAAAAAAACGAATTAAAAACAAATTCCACCACGTTGTTGGCTGCACAAAAAGACATGGACTGATGTTCTATTTCCAGTGCAAAATCATTGAGAGTGGAGAGGGCAAAAAAAAAAAAAAAAAAAAAGGTAAAACGGACACCTTAAGCTGTACTGTTTTTAATGATGTATTTCTGGCACCGATGTCTCTGACAACAAAAGGGAACTGTCGTATTAATTGGTGAGCAAGTGCCCTTGAATTTGATTCACAACTTTTCATCTCCAGCGATGGTGATGGATGGATGGATGGATGGACGGACGGACGGACGGCTGAGAAAGAGAATATCAATTTTATAAAAGAGAATAATATAAAGTCCACACAAGTATTTTAATGCATCGTGACTTTAGAACTTAGAAAAAATATATGATGAACAGCCTTGCTTTCTTGCACCACATGGACGGGGTTTCCTTTTCTTATTAAATATTATATCTTATTAATTCTCAACTTGTTCGTCGAATGAGTTTTAAAATAATTCTAAAACCTTAAAAAGAAAATAGAAGAAAAGGCAGAGGAGAGACAAATACTGGGCCATGAAATCTCACTTACTAGCCCAGATATCTCTAACCCAAAAGCAGTCCATCTAGGCCTTGTTGGTATAATGGGCCTATACCTGGGCCTGGACCTTCCCAAGTTGCGGTACTTTCGATTTCTCCATTTTTTCACATCTTCAAGAACCCTCTAATTCTCTCTGTACTCTATTGTTACCTTTTGATGATTATTAGGGCTTGATTATTCACTAATCAATTTTTCCGAGGTTAATTGAGCTTAATCGATCACTGTTTCTTATTTCTTTCGCAGGAGGAGATCGAGTATGGCCTTTCCAATGTAAGGATTTTTTATTTTTATTTTTTTTCAATATTATAAAATGGTTTGGAAATTATTGTGTAGGAAAGACCGCGGAATCATTTGGATATGAGACATAGACTGGATTCTAAAGGTCAACGTAAAGGAAAGGTAATTGCCTACAGGTAAAGCTTCAATATTTCCTTTCAGTTTTATGTTATCTATTGCTTACCACTCCTCGCCATGGCGAGTAGTGTCTTGTTAATATTGCTGCTTTCTTATGATTGCCTTATGGTTTTTTTTTTTTTAAAAAAAAAAAACAGAGTCAGTGAGCTTAGGGTTGTTGAATTATTAGATGGGCTTTGTGATAAAATGGAAGATTACACTCTTGAGAAGGTAATTATCTGTAAAATTGTGCTATTCATCGATTGTGCTCTTTGCTTTTGACGTGTGTTTGATATATTACTCTTTGTAGCTTGAGACATTTGTGCTCGGCTCTTTATACTTTGTAGTTTCAGTTAGGATCAGTGTGTAGTATTTTCTTATCCTCCGCGAGCAAATTCAATATCCTTTTCAATATGTTTTGTAGGTAGACTCGAAAAGATATGAATGGGTTAGAGTGGATAGCTGGGACAATCTTTCAGGTACTAAGTATTTGTTCATGTCAGGAATTCATGGCGATATTCTTGTCTTGGTTTGGCTATTGTGCTATAACCAATTTGTCCCTGGCAGCCATGATGTTCCTCCTTTTCTTATATTGAATGTCTGATTTGAATAATTCATGCTTTTATTTGTTTCATTTAATCTCAAATGGTAGATCGATTGGTGTTTTTCATGTTTGATGTCAGACAATGTGAATGATGGTAGACTATGACCTCTGGCTTACTCTTGCAAAAGGAGTGGTAGCTCAGTTGTGATATTGTTTAGAAATGTAGTTGTGATTGTTTTTTAAAGTGTTTTTATTTAGAAATACATTAAAATAATATTTTTTTATATTTTAAAAATTCTTTTTAATATCAGCGTAGCATATTCAAATGATTTAAAAATAATAATAATAATTTTAAGTAAAAAAAAACTAAAATTTTTAAAAATACAGGTTGGATTTTTTATCAATACACATCTCATTGGGCCTGGATTTTTTATCAATATTGTTTTGTAGAGTGTGAAGTACCTGTATTCATGCGTAACTACTGGTTGAGAAAAAACTTTTTACACCTGGGCATTTCCTCAATATTGTTCTGTTTGTAGATTGTAAACTACCTGATAGCAGTTTAATCATTTGCATAAATGCTGGTTGTCAATCATGCTCTCATTTATTTACTAACATAAGCTTCATCTATTTATGCAGTGATTCCCATGAGGTGGATGCTGACGATGATGAACCAGATGGGGAACTATGAGAAACTCCAATAATTTTTGGAATCAATCACCCGTGGGAAAGTTTTTCTCAAAATCGACAGTCTTTTTACCATGTTGAATTAGTGTTCCACATGATACTACTTTTTCATTTTTGATGGGACAACTGTGGACTTTTGGTATCACATATTCTCATCAAAAACCTGAAAATTATGCCATTTTTTCGCATGTTTCTTGTGATTTTATTGCTTAAAATTGAATTTATATCGAAGAAGTTTGAAAACCTGGGAAAGTTGGTAGCAAATGGCACCACGCCAGGCACCCATGTCAAACTCAAAGTTGTGGATTTTAGCACGAATTCCTCGTTCACTGTCGTCCTACAGGTACTCAGTGAGTCTAAACTCGTTTCCACTATTCATTTCATCAGCTATTTTCTTCCAGGCGAGCAGTATCTTAAAAAACTAACTCACCATCAAAACGCACAAACATAGCTCACAGAATTGACGGCATAAGCTTATGGGAGAGAGGCTAGATAAAACCACAGTTATAACAGAACGACCCGGGGAACAAGCAAGGCATCCATGGAAATCCCTCGCAATCAATTAATTCATTGAATGACAACAAAGAGATCAACTATTTAAAAGAGAAGTGTTAGATCACACCTCTCAATTTTCCCCCAAATTATGTACAGCGGAGAAGTAAAGAATGAGAGGCAGGTCCATGAAACTAAACAGCTGAACAATGAACTCCTAATGGTGCAACATAAATTATATCAACTGTAAAGGGTTTTGAAACTCAAAGAATCACATTCTGTGCCATATTTATTCCCTGAATAAAGCTGAATAGCAGCCATGGCCTTGTGGATATCAGGAGCAGCTCGGAGGAAATGATGTTCTTACTGATTCCAACCTCGAATGTATTTGTACAAAGGTGACGGATCATCATTTTTTTCATGAGTTACTATCTAGAACACCCTTCAGTAAGTTTGGACCTTCAGCTGATATACTCCTCTGAACTCGGGGTTGTGGGATTTCTATGTGATGGGGTGGATCCGGGGAGAAACAAATAACAATCACGGTTAAATTATCACATGCATTGAGTCTGAGTGCCTCTCGGACCAGCGCTCTTGAGCATCTTTCAGGATCATTATGGAGCATCAGTTCTTTCCTAGCAATTGTCACCGCACACTGGCTGCTCATTACATCCCACAAGCCATCACAGCCCATGATCAAGAACTCATCATCCTCGGTCAAATTTGTCTCCTGCAATTCAGGCTCGGCACTTAAAGGGCAGGCAGAGCCTTTAGGGCCCTTCATATGCCAGTCTCCAAGGGCTCGTGCAACAGACAATTGGCCATTGAGGTAGCCATCATAAATGACACCACCAAGTTTCTCAATTCTAAGTCTTTCTGATGTGCAGTTAGGTTTGTGGTCTTTGGACATCTCAATTGCTCTACCTCGCCTTCCCAACACTGCTCGACAATCCCCAGCATTGGCAACTACTAATGTCCTGTAAAAGAGTAAAATTATTTCAGAGAATGAAACCTCAAAACCTAAACGAAAAGCGGTTAAGGAAAAAAAACAGAGTGTTTCTCACATCCTGAACTTGCCAGAAAGACATGTTTGCACATAGGCATCCCTAAAAAGGATGGCACAGTACTAAAAGTAGACAAAAACAACAAAAGGCCCTTGATCGAGCACTTAATTCTCTCAACTTATAAAGTTAATTTATTTGTATTGCATGCTAATGAACCCAGTTCAACTTAATCTAAAAGTTCAGACAGATCCGATGTACATCACTCCCATTTCTATCATCATCCTCTACTTTCTCACTTTTAACTCACTCTCCAGCTTTCTTATTACTTTACAGGAACAAATCACAAAACAACTAAGCCGCCCTCCGATCAAGTACATTTAAAGGTCAATGGCCAACTGATACTACACCCTAGGAAAGAACATCCTCCTCAATATTCCAAATCTAACCGAAAAACACATCTCACTTACCTTCCAAATATAAGAGCAGTTAGTGCAGTGGTGCCAGAAGAGATATCAAGTGCACTATCATCTGCAAACGCATAATCAGCTTTCACAAACGCACTCTTAATCGCCTTCTCTACACAATTCGGAAAATGGGAGTTCTCGACTATAAACCTCAGAATATTATTCTTCACAAATGAAGCCGCATCCGTACCTCCATGCCCATCAAACACCTGCCCACAAACATCAACAAAAATCAATATAAACCCATTTCCAGATACTAACAACTTGTCCATATTCCCAGAGACACAGATCAAACGTTTCAAATATACTCACCCCGTAAAAAGCTCCAGGAGAAGGGCAATTGGCGCTGGTGGTAGCACTTAGATGATCAACAAGATTATCTATACAAACATGCTCATCTTCCATATACTGTTTCGGCCCTCCTTCAGCACAACTTCCCGATCGAAACACCGCCGGAAAGAACTCCGGTTCCTCTTCAGCCGGTGAATTACCAATCACAGCCCCAACCCCAACATTAAGGGCCTAAACAGAAATCAATCAATTCATAATCTTTTCATCAAAAGCACATCCAATCATCAATTTCCTTCTTACTTACCAGATCAGAAGCGTTGAGCAATCGGACGGAGTCCATACTTTGACGGAGATGACACGGAGGTTTACCATTAGTGGGTTGTTTAAGATTCTCTAAATTTTCTGACACATTGTTGTTGTAACCGCCTTCTAGTAGAGTACATGGCGGTGAAAAATCCATGCTTGCTGCCATATCTTGTTCTCGATCATAACAAAAAATCAACGGTGGTGATGGGGGTTGGAGAAACCCTAGGAAAAAAAGGGGCAGGAATAAGGGAGAAAGGAGGAGGAAGGGGAGAAAGGGAAGGGAAATGGTGTGGGTATTTGCTTGGGTACTGGCGATTCCAGGTGATCTTGTGATGGATCTACCGCCAGCTGGAGATGGGATTGATGACACGTGGTTTTTTTTGGTTGGTGGGTTTTTTGTATGTTTTGATCGTTGTTTTGGTTGTTAGTGGATTGGTACCGCCATTGTGTCCCAGCCGTTGGATCTTCTAACTGCTTAATGGACGGTCCGGTTCTCTTTTGCTTTTATCTGTTTTTGTTTTTTTTTTCTTTAAGGCTTGATTTTTTTAAAATGTATTAAATGAATTGTATTTATTGTGAAAATTATTATCAAGCATTGATTCTACATTGCAATATCATTGTAAGATAATGTTAACTTTCAAATGATAGTGTTAAAAAATATGATAAATTGCGTAATTATAATATTATATATGATTTCACAGATTAATTTGGTAATTTAATATTTGGTTTAAATTTGGTTAGTGAAAAATATATTTTTTTTAAAAAAACATACTATTTTATAGTTTTTTTAAAATAAAATAATTTAAATTAACCCATCTAACTTGCTGTTATCTAAGTTTTGAATTAGATATTCTATGATATATTTTATTTCCATTCTTATTTCTCTCTTAAATTAAAAAAAAAAAATTCGTTTTTTTTTCATTTATTTTTACATATGCTTTTGGTGTTTTGCTGATTTGAGAGCTGAATTGTTTTTTGTGCAGGGAGACCCTTGTAGTGATATTTTATTTTATTACAAGAAAAACCCTTTTGTGTTTCAAAGGATGGATCAAATGTAAACAAACAAACAAACTAGATCAATCAAAGGATGTAATGATTGAACCTTAAATCGACAAGCAGATCATAAATTTATCGACAAACAGATAGATCATGGGTTGATATGGTCCTCTGTCTCTTTTCTTGTAAATTTTTCCCCTCCCTCTCCCTGGTGTGTGGTATAGCTGCTCTAATTATAATTAGGTGGTTTTGTCATTCCAACCTTTTATTTTGCTAATTATGGAAGGTATTGCAGTCGACGGTGGCGATCAATGTTTCAGTCATAGTTAATAACCATGACTTTACTTAGATTTCATGTGCTGGTTGGAGCCAATCTGAAACCAGACAATGCTATATCCTTAAGTGAATAATATAAATTATATTTTAGAATTATTTAACAACTTAAATTATTAAATTAAAATATTTTTATAATATAATATTAAAATTTTAATAATTAAAATGTTATGAATTCGAATCTCATCGTCATTATTTATTTGATAAAAATTAAGTATAAAATAGTGTAAACTTATACAAGTTTCAAGTACTTTTATTTATAAAGAATATATTTAAAAATAATATAAATTATATTTTAAAAAAATATTACTTACCACTTAAATTATTAAATTAAAATGATTCACTGCTGGATAATAACACAGGTTTCAACTTGGACCCGGCAGTAAGATAAAAAATGGAGTCGCGCTCTTGTCTTGCTTCATCTAATCATGATCATTTCTTGTATCAATGAGAGAACACTGAGTGACCATTTGCGTGCAGTAGAAGAAACACACTGGATAGGATATGCAGAGCCACAGGGCTCGACAGAGTCGTTGTTAGTCACAAATCCAAGTTGTGGGTTACCATCATGATATCACATGCAAGCCCAAGGCCTGACCAAAGATGTAACCGAACCCGAGCTAGAGGCGTGACATCCACCTTGCTCATGCAGCTTGTCGGGTACCTTTGTTTGTTTTTGCTGTATAAAAATATTTTTTTAAAAAAATAGATATTTTATATTTTAAATTTATTCATTTTTATATTATTTTGATAAAATAATTTTAAAATAAATTTAAAAAAATAAAAAATATTATTATAATACATAACCAAGCTAATAATATTCATAAAAAACAACTACTTTCACAATATTACATTAAGTTATCACTGTCAACATCTGCGACCGGTTACATAAAAAATGGAGGGCAACTTTCCTCAATATTTCCCGAACTAGAAGTCCAAGGAGTCACGGAAGCATACTTGAGCTGGTGCAACCGTGCAAGGTTAATTCACTGTTCAAGTTGAAAACGAATGGGCTATGTATCTTGTACCAATTAAGTGCTCAATCAACAGCATAATATAATGATTTGCCTTGCGGAGTCCCTCTGGGTCATATAAGAGTACAAATTAATTTCAAGAATTGTTGGTGAGGTGGAATCTTTACAGAGGTTCATATCCACTTTTTTGAATACCGACAGCTTGGGTTAGAAAAAACCAGAAAATCCGATTAAATTAACTAATTAGAAACCCTAAAGATTGGATTTTTAGAAAACTGAAAAATCTCAAAATTAAATTTTGAGATTTTTTGCCTTTTCTATTATATTATAATCTGCAATTCTAGTTTTGCTTGTATGTTAAATAGAATTTAATCAGGTCCTGGTTCATATAAACAGGAATGAGTTCATAGATTTTGTTTTCTTTCTTCAGGGTTGCTTCTATTTTTCTAATACTATAAAAATCATGAGGTTTTAAAAAGGAGTAAATAATTGAAGTTTACGTTATCGATCTTTATCACTTTATTGGAAAAAATACCGATTGATGCGTTTTAAAACTGATAATTAATCTATACACTTTGGTTTTACAGATGAATTTCTCCTGGACTCGCAAATATAAGTTTTTTCTTGGTTTTATTGTTTTTAACAACACAAACTGAACGAAATCAAATTAAAATCAATTAATTTAAACCGGTTTTGATTTAGTTTCAATTTTAAATTTTAAAAAATAATAATTTTAATTTGATTATTTTAAAAAAATAAAAACTCAACTGAAATTAACCGAAATTCGTCACCACTTCTAACAGCAAAACCAAGGAAAAAACAAAAAAGGGAGAGAGGAAGTATTCGTTTTGAGCTGCTCACCCTAGATACCATAGCTGTGAAAGTGTACAAGATTTGGCATCAAAATCAAAGACAATCATTCGTCGGTGGGGCTGGAGTAGAATAGCAGTAACAACGGGTGATGATCTTGACATCAAAAGGATAATATGCTACTCCATCTTTCATTCATGTACCTCGCTTGCATGCACAGTTTTTCAGTCGGCCGGCGAGGCGGGTTGATCGGCTCCGACCCCTGAGACGAGAATAAAAGAAACTCGATTTAAATTTGATCTGGTCATTCCGATGAATTACCTTACGGACCAGTTAACTGTTCAAGATTTTTTAAAATAAAATAAAAAAAGTTTTCAATTAACCTCAATCAATCGAGGTAATCCATTGTTTTAATAAAATCCAGGTAACTCAAGCCTTGGATTATATATCCGGTTCAAGAACTTTTCTTGCATGTCGGGTTGCAACTTGCACGATCCTTTTTGCTCGTAATTCCTCGAGTATTATTCCATGATCACCTTATCCTTTTCTTTCCTTTGTCAGTTCAATAAAATCCCATCGATCAAAACATGTCACTGGATCACTGTACACGTTATTTGGATTAAATTTATTTTAATATAAAAAAAATATGTAGATATTATTAATGATTTTTTTAGAAAAAAAAAATACGAATATTGATTTAATATGATTCTATTATCATGTTAAAAGATAATCTAAATTGACTTATAAAATTCATGATTTTAATCATGAGACCGAAATAATCAAATAAAAAATAAATTAAAATAAATTATAAAATCTAATTTTTAATCAACCTGGTATTAAAAGGAACGGGCAGCTATGACCCAGCCCAGAAGGGTTTCATGGGTGTTATGTATATAGATGAGCTAGGTTTAGGTCCGTGGATCGATACAAATACAACTTCTAATTATTACCAATAAACTTAAAGAGATGAGATTTTACTGTATTATTGTTTGTTAGATTAGTTTTTTGTTTTAATTTTTTTCAATCAATGTTTTTTTTTTATTTTTTTTTATTAAATTTATTTTTTTATTAAGTTATCATACTCTTAAGACATGAATCACGAGTTTAGTAAGTTAATCCGGTTGACTCGGATTTTTTAAAATTAATTTTTTTTCTAATTTCATTATTTAATATTGGGTTGATTGAAAATTAAACTTTATGATTTGTTTTCTTTACTTTCTATTATGTTATTTCAACTTCATGACTTGAGAATAATGCTTAAAAAGGTTAACTTAAGTAGACTTGGGTTATTTTTTGTGTCTAATTTTAAATTGAAGTGAATTGATTGGATATATCATGGATTTTTTTTATGAATATTATAAAAATCTATAGAAGAATCTACAATATGATTAGTAGATTTCATAACACCCTCAATATTAGATTTAATTTTTATACATTGCATCACTATTAAATATAAAGACAAGTTTTTTTGTTAAAGAAATCTAATAGGAAACACACCAATAAAAAATTCGGACTTGAGACATTTTCAATCCACAAATTAAAAAATATAAAATAAAAAGAATATAAAATATACGAGTTAGATCGAGTTGATTAAGTTTTAAAAATCTCAACCTGCTCCATGATCTATAAAATTTATTTTTTATATTTTTTAATCTATTATCATTTATAATATCTATATTATCTAACTTTGATAGGTGAATAATGGTTAAATAATATAAATATTATAGATAAACTGATTCTTTAAGCATTCATGAACAAAATCAATGTGATGAGATAATTTATAATATTGCTCAGAGGTATAAGAATATTTTTACATGCATCATGATATTTTCCACATTTTCACGTGATCTGAAACAATTCTTTTGTTCTTGCCCATCCAGTAATTTAAGGCTTTAACCAAGTAATATACGATAAAATTCTGTGTCATGAACCATAGGGGATCAATGGAGCACAGATACACCAAGCTAATTAAGGAAAGTTGATCAACAATAAGAATCGAATAAGATCAAATTAAGTGCTTTTCATAGTTCTCGATCCTCTCTGCATATCTTCTACCATTTCGATACATGCAGAGCCTCGCCAGCGTTATTCAAGGTCCTTTCCATCGAAATTGTTCTTGTCGGAAACCTGCAGTGTTAGGGTTTCAAACTTGATTAATTAATTACATTAAATATCAAGACGTGCCAATGGGTCTCGTGACCTTTGCATGATGCATGCACTGTGAAGCATCTTTAAAGTTTACTCCCGCAAATTTCCAAATCAGGCGATGCATTTTGTTGATCCCCTTTTGAGGAGTGCTCATGAATACCCTACATTTTTTTAATAATATATATATAGGCCAACTACTATGTACCTAGTAAAATCTAGCGTGGCCCGTGACTTGGTTTAAAGGTGGGTCATGGCCTAGGTTGGTCAATGTTTATCGTTTTATGTTTTTTAAAAGTAAAATTAAGTTTAATTGAATCAATTCCTACGCGGTTAAATATAAATCTTATGTAAATCAAGTTTTAAATTAACAAATTATTGAGTTAACCCACTAAAACATGCCAAGTTTTATCATAGTGCCAGCTAAATCATCCCAAGTTATATATATATATATATATATATATATATATATATATATATATATATATATATATATATATATAGGGGCGGAGCAAGAAGAAAAAAGTAAGGGGGCCAAATTAAAAGAAATATTTTAAAAAGAATAAAACTTTAATTATTTTACAAAGGAAAAAGCTGGGAAAAATTTCCTTGCAGGGGCCCGGGCCCGGGTCCCTGCCAGCCTCCCCCAGTTCCGCCACTGTATATATATATAGATTTTTACCTTTTTTTAATATAAATCTTACCTCCAATCATATATATTTAACCAATATATTTCACATCCCTCCCACCACTTCATAGACTCTCATCATCTAAGATATTTAATAACTTTAATTTGTCAATGATCCACACTAGCGTCTCGAGATGCAATAAAATTCAATAAATCAAGGAAAACTTGACCTTGTAAAAACTGTCTTTGTAACATTAACTATCAATTTTAAAATTTATTAGAGATTATATTTTAAAGTATTTTTTAAAAAAATATTTTTTTTATTTTTTAAAATTTATTTTTTCCATCATTATATTAAAACAATAAAAAACATTAAATGTTTTGAAGCTATTAAAAACATAAAAAAACAAAACAGCAGTTCAACTGTAAAGACAATCAAACCCAATCATATTTTATTTATGACATTAAATGCGTATTTGATATTATCATGTATCACATGAAATAACGGAGTCTAAGAATAGATAGTTGGAATCCACCTTCAAGCAATCAAGTCAAGCAACAGTTATCTGTAAGAAGCTGTGCCCCTCCAAAAACTTTGTAGACGACAAAACTATCACCAACTTGGGAATCTCATCTCATGTTGAACCGAATTTCAAACATGATGCCTTCTGCTGCCCATTTGAACAATGACGTACTTCTTTCGTTATGAGGATTTGATTCCCATTCAATTCTAAAGAGGCAAGTGACCAATGAAGAAAGTTTGGTGACTTGTCCCGCTCTCAAGTCTCATTGGAGAAAGAACTGTTCTTGGCTTCGTCATGGGGTTCTTTCCTGGTAATTTCTTTAACACGGGCTTTTCTGGAATTTTGTTCCTTACTTGAACATAGAATCTGGTTCTTGTTTCTACTTGCTAGCTGTCTTCTTATAGCTTAGGGCCATTGTTGTAGCAAATGAAGCAAATTTGCTTTTGAAATTGCTATGGCTGAGTTCATGCTTTTGTCTGGATTCTGAAGTTTTATTTTTTCTCAGCAGAGAACTGTGCAACTCAGTGCTTGACGAGTTGTTTAAAAGTTTAGTTTTTGCAGATATCTTTTTATTGCATACATGCATGAAGAGACCGTTGCTTACTTCTTCAGTCAATTAACTGCTGTTTTTGAAACTGCTGTTGCTGATAATTCTGATTAAGGTCTGGTTTTTTACACGTTATTCAGAGCCCTTCATAATCAATATTGTGCTGGCAGATTCGTTTTGGAGGAGAAGATAATTGTGTTATTGAATTGAAATGGATTCTATTAGGTTTGGTTGTTGGGTATTTCTCATCTGTTTACTGCTTTCAACAACTGGATATAGTAGGAATCTGACCTCAAGGCCTGCTGTTGTGAATATTGGAGCTCTTTTTACATTCGAATCTTCGATTGGAAGAGTTGCCAAGATTGCTATTCAGGAAGCTGTCAAAGATGTAAATGCGAATTCTAGCATTCTGCGGGGCACCGAACTCAATGTTGATATGAGAAACTCTAATTGCAGTGGGTTTCTAGGCATGGTTGAAGGTAATTTACTGCTACATCTTCAATTCCCTTTTGCTTTCAATGTTAGTTGCTGACTACACTTAGTGTGTTTAGCCACTTATCATGGAGGATATTGGATTTTTAATCATGTACTCTAATCATAATGCTTGTGGCAGCTTTGCGTTTTATGGAGACCGATATTGTTGCCATTATCGGCCCACAATCTTCTGTCGTTGCTCGTATCATATCCCATGTTACGAATCAGCTTCAAGTTCCCCTATTGTCATTTGCAGCAACAGACCCCAGTCTCAACTCTCTGCAGTTTCCCTTTTTTGTTCAGACCACCCATAGCGATTTGCACCAAATGGCAGCAATATCAGACGTTGTTGATTATTATGGTTGGAAGCAGGTAACTGCCATTTACATTGATGATGATTATGGACGAAATGGCATGTCAGCTCTGGGTGATAAACTTGCAGAGAGACGTTGTAGAATATCTTACAAGGTGGGGGTTCCCCCGGATTCTGGAGTTAATAGGACTGACATCTTAGATATGCTTATTAAGGTTGCATCAATGGAATCTCGAGTTATAGTTCTCCATGTAAATCCTGATGTGGGTTTCGAGGTCTTTTCTGTGGCAAACCGTCTTCAAATGATGGGTAATGGGTGGGTATGGATTGCTACAAATTGGCTCTCGTCTGTTTTGGATTCTGCTTCTCCTCTCCCATCAGAGACCATGGACTCAATTCAAGGAGTTCTCTTTTTTCGTCAACATACACCAGATTCAGATCGAAAGAGAGCGTTTTACTCTAGGTGGCGCAAATTGACTGGTGGTTCTTTGGGGCTGAATTCTTATGGCCTTTATGCTTATGACTCTGTCTGGCTAATTGCACATGCTATTGATGCATTTTTTAACCAGGGCGGTATTATCTCATTTACTAATTATTCCAGGTTACGTTCAGTGAAAGATAGTGGTCTCCACCTTGAGGCAATGGGCATCTTTGATGATGGAAAACTTCTGCTGAATAACATATTGCAGAGTGATCTTGTTGGTTTGACAGGCCGTATTAAGTTTGACACAGACAGATCTCTTATCCTTCCTGCATATGATGTTAATAATGTGTTCGGAACTGGGTTCAAACGGATTGGTTACTGGTCCAATTACTCTGGTTTGACTGTCGTACCTCCTGAGATACTTTATACAAAGCCACCAAATCGTTCAAGTGCAAACCAGGAACTGTACAAAGTCATTTGGCCTGGAGATACATTGTTCACGCCACGTGGATGGGCTTTTGCTAACAATGGGAAGCAACTGAGAATTGGTGTGCCACTTCGGGTCAGCTTCCGGGAGTTTGTATCACAAGCACGAGGGACAGATACATTCAAAGGTTTCTGCATAGATGTTTTTACATCTGCAATAACTTTATTACCATATCCTGTTCAATATCAGTTTATCCCCTTTGGAGATGGTAAAAACAATCCAAGCTACACGGAGCTGGTGTATAAAATTACGACGGGTGTGAGTGCATAGTAAAGTTGTTTGCAACTTCAAGTTG
This sequence comes from Populus nigra, assembly GCF_951802175.1. NCBI lineage: Eukaryota > Viridiplantae > Streptophyta > Magnoliopsida > Malpighiales > Salicaceae > Populus > Populus nigra. Next base: position 416,834 of record NC_084855.1, on the reverse strand, counting down.
AGTCTATATATTCCAGTGTCTGATTCGCTCATATTCTTGTTGCAGTTCTTTGATGCTGTTGTTGGTGACGTTGCCATTGTCACCAACAGGACAAAAATCCTAGATTTTACACAGCCATATGTCGCATCTGGATTGGTTGTTGTGGCCCCTTTTAGGAAGTCAAACTCAGGAGCCTGGGCTTTCCTGGGGCCATTTAGTGCCCGTTTGTGGATCGTCACCGGTTGTTTCTTCTTTGTTGTTGGCTTAGTTGTGTGGATTCTTGAGCATAGGATAAATGATGAGTTCAGGGGGCCACCTAAAAGGCAAATCATAACTGTTATATGGTGAGCTTTCAAGTCACATGGAAATTCTTCAAAATTCAAGAAAAGAGAAATATTTTCTCATACATGTCTGCACTGTTCCTTGAGTTTTAATGTTATCATTCTTGCATCTGTGTCTGTTGTTTCTCAGTTACTGCTATAAATGTTTCCCTTCTGTTTTTTGATTGTGGGAAGCAATTTGCTTTCTGTACCATGCTGCTTGGCTAAAATTATGTACTTGTATTCTTGCAATTCAAGCACCATTTTGTAAAGCTGACTGTATCATATGAGGGTCAGACATCAGAAAATATATCACCAAATAACATCTTGAAAGTACTCGAAACAATCAGTGCTGATACATTTTTTCTTAACCCATGCAGGTTCAGTCTCTCGACTCTATTTTCCACTCATAGTAAGTGAAAATCAGATTCTTGCCAAGATTTTATGCTTATCTTGGACTATAAGCATCATCATTTATTTGATCGAGTTGATTTCCTATAACCTTTGCAGGAGAAAACACTATGAGCACCCTTGCGCGATTTGTGCTACTTATATGGCTCTTTGTGGTTTTAATAATCAACTCAAACTACACTGCAAGCTTGACGTCAATTCTCACAGTGCAGCAACTATCTTCTCATATTAAAGGAATTGAAAGCTTGAAGGAAAGTGATGAGCCAGTAGGGTACCAGGTGGGTTCTTTTGCTGAATATTACTTGAGCGAGGAAGTTGGAATATCAAAATCTAGGCTTGTTGCCCTGGGATCACCAGAAGAATATGCTAAAGCACTCCAACTCGGTCCTGGAAAAGGGGGTGTTGCTGCCATTGTTGATGAACGTCCTTATGTGGAACTTTTCCTTGCAGGGCAGTGCACGTTCAGGATTGTGGGTCGAGAATTTACTAAAAGTGGCTGGGGTTTCGTGAGTACCTGCTTTCTGATCCATCTTTTCTTTTCTCACGCTAAAAGCAGAGCATTACTTACTGCATTAGATCTAAAAAGGATAAGATTTCCATAAAACATCTGTCAAAACAGCGCATTAACATTTTAAAAGGCTTATTTCACATGATTTTAGCCTCAAAACTATGTTTTATGCAAGCTAAATGTACTCATTCCGAATCCCTGGACATACATGCAGTGCACTTTACCATTATACATAAACATCTTTCCAAGGTAATGGTTAGTTTCCATTGCTGATTCTTTCCTCTGCTCATCTGTGTTTTCTGTAAACCAGGCATTTCCAAGAGACTCTCCCTTAGCTGTGGATATGTCGACTGCAATTCTAGCACTATCAGAGAATGGTGATCTCCAACGGATCCATGACAAGTGGCTGATGCAAAGCACATGCAGTTCGGATACTTCTGAGCTTGAAGCAGATAAACTTTACCTCAGGAGCTTTTGGGGCCTCTTTCTCCTTTGTGGTCTAGCTTGCTTCATTTCACTCGTCATATACGTCTTGCAGATTATACGACTGTTTTATGCTGCCCCCGCAGAATCTGCTTCTACTGGTCAATATCCCTCACGTTCTGGGTGTATCCGTAGACTATTGACATTAATGGATCAGAAGGAAGACCCAACAAAGAATGCGAGTAAAAGAAGGAAGTTGGAAAGATCATTATCCAGGAAAGATCAGGACGGTGAGTCACTGAGGAATCCCAAGAAGAAAGAAACAGAAAGGACGATTGGAGCGACATCAACATAAGCAAGTAAGCTTATGAATGAACATTTTTATCCTTTTATAGTACTTTATACCTTGAAAGCTGCTGCTTCTTCTTCTTCTTTTTTAAAAATGCTTTAAGATGACATTGAGAATATTGGAGATAGTATAAAAGTAAGTTTATTATCTATCTTGTTTAGGATTTCATCTCTTCAGCAAGTTTAGTAATGATTATATTGGTACTTTTGTTCCTATGGAGAGAAGAACCTGTGAATCAGCTTCTCGGAAGATTCCCATTTCTCTTGTAAATAGAGGTGTCCGCTGATAACTTGATTGATTTGAGAAAGTTTCAGATCAAATAGGAAAAGTAGGCTAACTCAAATCCCCTTTGATTTAGAGTTACAAACAAAAGAAAAACAACACCATTAGTCCTGAGTTTGAGGTGGACTTTGAAACAAATTGTTCAATACTCATCTATAGCTCTACAAATTTTTGTTCCACGAGTCTGAATTTGTTTGACCTTAATTCAGAATGTTATCAATCTTTCCATCTACTTCAGTTCAACATCAATGCATGGATCAGTTTCACTGAAATTTGCTGATATTACATAGATGGCACCAACCACTACATTGCTGATATCTATCCCAGAATCCTGTATCAAATCATAAAGAAAGGAAACGTTAGAATTTCAGTGTTAACAGATCAAGAATAATATGTTGGCTGAGTTCTCTCTACACTTAATTAACTTTGTCTCCTAATCTCGTTGAAACTAACTTGACTGTTACGAATTCAATCCGCAGGCTGCTCTTCACGCTCTTAACATTCAGCAAAATGAGTTTTGCTAGAAGGAAGAAAAAAAAAACAGGGGGGAGGAGAGAAGCAGACAAGGAGTGGGGCCTATAATTGATCACTGTAATCTTGACCTCGGCAAAGAATCATAAATTGTCCTGTTCATATGCTTCCAAGCACAACACAAAAAGTATCGATATTCTTGCAGCATTTTGTCATTGACAACCGACCTGCCTCACCTTGCAATAGATTTTATATATATATATATATGTAAAAATATGTTGTATATATGTAAGAATATATTATTGTCCCGAATATCTGATTAACCCCCTATATATATATATATATATATATATATATATACATGCAACTTCACAATTCAAAGCTACTAATAAATCTATCTAGTACTTTCCCGGACAACTGATTAATTTCCATGACAATGTTTTCTTTCAGATCAAATTCTGGCCTGAACTCTTATCCAGGGTAGTTAACCATGTTGCCTACACCCAACTGATATGTCAAATTCCAACGCGTGAATCCTTGCAACTAGCTTAACATATTATTCAATATCAGAAATTATAAATTAAATATATAACTTTAGTTACATGACATGCTTGAATTTAAATAAATAATCAATAATTTTAAAGTATTTAGCACTAACGTGTACGTACTCTGTGTTTTGGTAGCTATTCTCTACTGGTGTATAGTACCAATGATCTCACTTGTATCTTTTTATTTAATGCTTATTACACATAATATAATCCAAGTCGATTCTCACCTCCTTCACTGCCTTATCTAATTCTTTAGTTTTTTCTCAAAAAATTTCCCTAAATTTTCTTCTCTTCTCAGTCCTAACCAATTGTTTTCACGAGAAGAATTGAAATTTTAGTTTTTTCTCTATTTATTTATAAGCAACCCGTCGACCAATTTTTACTTGTCTCCAATACCATTTTAATTTAGTATATTTTAAAGGTTTTTTAATTGATTTTTCTTAGCTGGGGTTTACAAAATTATTTTAAGAAACTTGTCTAACTTCATATAAAAATTAAAATGAAAAGATATTTCAAAACAATTAAAAAGCTTGTATTTATGGCTAAATATATATAACCCGACATTTTACAATTATTTAATACAATGAATTCTTTAAAATCCATTTTTTTTAATTAAAGATGAATCATTTCTAAAATGAAATATAAAATTGAAAGCTGGACTTTCATTCATTTTTCTTTCCTTAACATAAATTTTCAAGAAACTCAGTTTCAAAAGCACACATTTACGACTTTCTATTCATCGTGTAAGGGTGAAAAAAAAAATCAAATAACTAATTAAATCAGGAAAAAAAACTAAATTTACTAATTAAAAAAAATTCCAGTTTAATTTAGTTTTGATTTTTAAAATCTAAAATTAATTAAACCAAACCAAACCAGTTCAGGTCTTCGAATGACCATTTACACCTTGTATCCTTTTTTTTTTCCACGTAATAGTTTTTGTGATTATAATTTAAAAATTACAAGTGCATTTGTACTTTAATAACTTTTGTGATTACAGATTAAAAATAAAATTTATAAAAAATATTTTTAATTATGGTTTTAAAAAATATTATCTTTGCTTTTATAAAATTAAAATTTGAATGGCAAGAATTATTTGATTAATTAAATAATGTTTTTATTGAAAACAAAGAGAGCTGACAAGATAGAAAACGGTTTCGATGGAAGGAAGCACACGTTCAAACAAGAGAAGAGAGCCCTACAGCTACAAGGGCCCAATTTTCGAAAGTAGGAAACCAGAAAAGATTCTTTCCCGAAGAAAGAGAGGGAGCTTTTCCAGTTTTTCTGACCACAGAGGCCAAAGCATGAAGAAAAGCCTTAGATCATGGAGACATGACATGAGACCCTGCCTGCCGCCATGTGCTCGCTGCTGCTCACTCTGTTCTCCAGAGAAAAAGACACTTTTAATTTTATCAGACAAACCACCAAAATATTCAAACAAATCCATCGATTAATCCACCAGCTGCAACCAACGAATTAATTCTACAAAGTCTTTGCAGCAACCGAGGCAAGGTGTCTCTCACGTCACTTTTACATGAATTAATAATCACAGAAAGAGTTGCCAGAAACCTCTTGAAGGCTCCTGCCATTTCTCGCTCATTAGTCATTGTTGTGAATATTTGCATGTACCATAACCTGATCGAATCATTCACAGAAAAAACAAAGAATTGATGAACAACTGATCTATAACAAATACCCTTTTTTTAATTTTGTTTGAAAAACTCTTTTTGAATATTAAAGTTTCAAACAAAGTTATTAAACGTGATTACAAAGCCCAAAAAACTTTTTTTTATTTTTAACATTTTAGATGAGTTAACTCTTGTTAAACCCGGTGAGTTAACTCTTGTTAATTTAGTCTATAAAGCCCCAATCACAGGTAAAATAAGTTAATAATCTGATTAGGTGATCTAATCATGATATCAATTAAAAAATCATTAAAAAACAATAAAAATAGTTAAACCAGGTTCTAACGTATTTGACTAAGTTGCAATCTCAATTTAACAGGTTAATTACGGGTTTATCCAGCCGGACCGGACACGTTTAATAAAACTGGTTTAACAAGAACTAAACACATTTTAAAGTAGGAAAATGAGAAGGGAAAATTATTGAATTCTTACTTGGATCGCTGAAAGTAACAAGTCCAGTGCCCTTGAAGTCACAATTCCAGTAGTTTCTCCCATGGATTTGATAATAAACATTCATGGCATAGGATGCATGTGCATGAAGCTTATCTGGTGCAAAACAATCACCACTTTCATAAATCTCTCTGCAATCCACACCACCTGGTCCGCAGCAAAAATCCAGCACAGCTTGAAGCACCTTCTCATCAGCATGAGGTTTAGCCACACACCAAACTGAAGGACCTCTTACTCCACTTGACATCTTCTCCCCAAACCCTAATGTCCCTCCATTGCTACTACAAAACTGGCAGCTCAAATCCACTTCATACACCTTAGATCCATCCCCATTAAACATCCCAAAATTCCTCTCACTAACACCACCCTCTTTTATTCTCATTAAACAAAGCAAACACAAATATCTCTATGTTCTTTTTAGGACTCATTGGTGTCCCTTTATTAGACTGTGCACGTTCAATCAACCTAGTATTGTAAGTCTTTGCGTTTTCTGGTGTGGCAGCGTCATCACCTGATTCACCCTTTGACGGCCACCCGGATTCTGATATGGTCATCTCAACTGTCCGATTACCAAACCCTAATGCAATAATAGCTGACCTAACAGCGTCAACTTGGGCATCTAACATATTGCTGTACACATATCCTTTAGGGTCACGAACCCCGCTTGCATTTCCTAGTAAGGCATACTCTAGGTCAACCATACCAGGATTGTCCCTATAAGCAAAATAAGGGTAGGCATTGACCATAAAAGGGGCACCTGTGTCAGCCAAAAACCCTACAATTGAGGTCATAACAGGCATGAGTGTAGTGGCAAAAGTTGAAGCTGAAGGAGGGAATGAGGAAGCAAGAACTGCCATGCTATGTGGAGTTGTGACCTTAATTTTTCGGTCAAGTCCGCGTTGTACTAAAACAGAATGCAAGTTTTGCATGGCCTGGATAAGTGCATTTGGCTTCAAGTGATCAGGATCTGTTGTTAAATACTCATTACCAACAGCAATGGCAACAATGGAAGTGGCAGGAATAAAGGGAATCACGCGATTGGTGAGCCATTCATCGGCAGCTGATGTGTCAGTGCTGATGTTTGCCACGTGGTAGTTTTCGACTGCTACGATGAGGTCAATTCCGGTGTTGGAAAATGCCCCGAGGATTTCAGGGTTTGTGTCATAGATCTTCACCTTGTCAATGAGTGTGGATTGAAGAAGCTGAGCTACTTTTTTTGGTGATGGCAAGTTGTTTCCAAGAGTGCCGTAGTTCACACCAACAGCAGAAACGTTTGGAAATGGGCTGAGAATTGCAAGGAAGAGAAGGACAAGGAGATAGGCAGGAGCCATTTTGGTTCAACTGGGGCTGCTACTAGTGAGAGAATTTTGCTTGTATAGAGGATTTATGAACCAATATCTCTGAAGGGAAAATGACAATGGCGTTTGCTAGAATTACTTGTCTTACCTAAGCACTATATGGATAAACTATTACTGGTGCCAAAATTTGGGGAAATCCTGGACTGGGAAACAGGGTGATGCAAAAATTTCAAACTCCAGGTCAAAAGGTGATGATGAGTGGGCCACTCGTGTTGGGTAGCAAACGGTGGAGATAAAGTTAATTTGTGGGGTTAAATTGGGATCCAACTGTAATTTTGTTCTGAAGGGATCTTGGATTATTTGGCTGACATATATGATAGGCCAGCATCACACACGCACTGGTTGGGATAGCGTTTAGTTCTCCCATGTATAATATAATCAACTAAAGTATAAAATAATTTAGGGTTTTCAGCCTGTAAAGTTTAGAGCCTTTCAACAAGCACTCTCGTGAACGGTTCAGTTTCTGTACCCAAATTTGGCTTCTTGTAAGGTTTTCTTTTATCCTGGGGATGGGGTTGGTGAATCAAAGTTAAGGTTAGAGAAATAGAAGCTAATTTATGAGAATTATGAAAGGATAACCTCTTCCAAGAGCTTGAATGCCTCTTGGATGACAGAAGATAGGATAACCCCTTCTGTCATCCAAAATTTGAGAATTATGTGCAGGAGTAAACTTTGAGAATTATGTGCAGGAGTAAAATTTGAGACCTGTAGTTGCATGATACTCCCAGTTGAAAAATGCGGTAGCTTGCCAGAGTACGGATAGAAAAGATATCATCAGGAGTTTGAAAAACTGTCCACAACAATGTGAAAGAAACCGGTGCAATCTCAGCTTGGACCCTACAGCAGTGAGAGTTTTCAAAATTTAGAGAGAGGCAAATAATTGCACTTGCATGCATGATGACCATTCATTAAAAGCTATTGATATCTAGACAAACCTATCTGGAATCCTCAAACCCAAACGCAAAAACCATCATGGATCAGGCTGCTCAGAGTAGAGGCAATATTCAACTCAAAAAATCTTCCAAGTATGGTGAAATGTAACATTTCCTTTAACTGGAGCCAGCTGTGCCTCTTCGGTGGTAAAAGAAACGTAACTAAAAGATGTTACATTGGGTGGGTTACAATTGACGTTTACAAGTTGTGATATGATACAGTTTCTATGTACAAAACCTATAACTATTCTGTCCAGAGGAACCATGATAGGTATGGAGAATGACAGTGGTTTGCTAGATTATATTGCTGTATGTGTACAAATAAATTCCTCCTCTTTGCAAAACCTTTAGATCACTTTGTAAACTTCAATCAAGAGTTTTGGAAATCGACGTGAAAAACAACTCTCAAATCCTTCTGGATGTGACCCTAATAATTCTTTCATCTCTTGAGTGAGTTCCCTACAGTGATGTGACTTGTTGCGTATGACCCCCAATAGGTCACGAACACTATCAAGCGTATAACGCCTGTAGCAGCCAATGTTGTCAATGAATGCAGCTTGCATCTTTTCATCCCATTTTCCATTCAGTGCCAGTGTTGCGGTACTTTCTAATGCATTTAAGAGTTCTGATTCATTCTCCCTATCTTCCAGTTCCACTCGATCATTAACATCCTGGACAAATGAGAGCCTTCTCTCAGAAGTCCAAAACAGGGGATGGTTCAAAACCTCCTGGGCTTTTGGCCTACAGCATATACAGGGAACACGTTATCACATGAAAAATAATACTAACAGGATGTGTTAGAATATAGGACTCTTTTCAAATTACAAATAAACAAATAATTGAAGGAGCATAAAAAAATCTTTTCAGATTGGAAGTGTAAGACTGTCTTACCTCTTCTCTGGGTCAGGATCCAAGAGACAAGAGAAAAGATCCAGAACTTCTGGTATATTCTCTACCAAGAATAGGTCCTTCCGGTCATTGACAATATTTACATCACGTTCAATATTATCACCAAAAGGGTGCTTACCCTCTGTGGTACAGAAAAATAGAACACAGCCTAAACTAAACACATCTAATGCACGTGTTTGGCATCCACGGAGTAGTTGTTCAGGTGCTTGCCAGCCTGAGCTCCCATAACCTGTTAGCCAGCATCATTAGAAATCACAAGCAAAAAGAGGGGTGGATGAAAGCAGCAACGAGTCTCAAGAAGTGCGATCATTATTCGCATTATTGGATTGACAAAAAAAAAGACAGGCTTACCAGTTGGATGTTGGGTCAAGGAAGACATGTCCCAACGAAGGCAAGTGTGATCATTATTCGCATAATTGGATTGACAAAAAGAAAATTGACATGCTTACCAGTTGGATGTTGGGTCAAGGAAGACATGTCCCAACGAAGACACTTGCTAATGCCCATATCTGAAAGCTTTGCACAGAAAGATTTCTCACTGATAATCGAAACATTCTGAGGCTTTAAGTCCCCAAGTATAATTCCAAGTTCATGCAAATGGGCAAGCCCAGAAATCACATCTCTGCAGAAATAAAGAGTTCTTCAACTTTAGTCCAGTTTCATAGGTAATCTACTTTATTGTTTTAGCTGATTCAAGAGCAGGGACCATCTTAATGACATGAATTCTGATCTGACTGAATTTAGAATGTCCAAAACAAAACAATATCGTAGTGCCGATTAAGCATTTTCTATAAGCCCTTAAAAGAAGTATTCGGAAAAAAATAAAGAAGCACATGCACCATCCAAGGCAAAACCTTAATTCTTTAATTACTGTTCTAGGATGTACAGACCTATGTATGGATTGCTAGAAAACAACAAGGGAATTATTAACTGACCTCATTAATTTTAACAATCGTGCCGAGGGATAGCCATTGGCCTTCCACAATTCAACATTCCTGTTATGTTCTGGAATTGAATGTAGTCGAACCAAATACTCACGCAAGTGGTTGCAAGCTATATCCTTGGATGGTATTTGAGCTTGGAAAGATTTAGAGCTAACATAAATGAAGTCATTCAAACTGCAAGTGATGATCCGAGGCAATAAGGTTCTGGATCTCCTTCAAAGCCACATCATGATGGGTTTGCACCAGGCGTTTCACAGCCACATGACGCCCATCATAAATTCCCTCAAGTACAACCGTACCATAATTTCTTTGTTGGAAACTAACAACTTGCCAATTCTACGACCATCAACATGATCAGTAAAATTCAATAACAAATTCCTTTCATTTCCTTCAACAGGCAAAATTCCATTCGTTTAACCGACCTTACTCTGAAGAGACACATATTTCTGCATTTTCTCATTATTGGAATTATTCCTGTTGTTTCCTGACCTCTGATTTTTCTTCTTTTTTGGCATCCCAGATTGGGTTTGAAGTTCCTCAATAGGTTTATTCAACTTGCCCTGTTTTCTGGATGCTAAATATTTGTAAAAGATGAACCCCATAATCGACAAAACAGCTATTTTGCTATCATTTCAGAAGATGGGCTTATAGCATTCACTGTACCACTGTTTCCAATGAAAGGAGCCAATATCCCAGGGATTTTGGCCTCAGAAGAGGGTGACGCAAGCATAGGTATGCCTCCCACTATTGGGAAGAGCCGGCTGAAATCTAGGAACATGTCCGAAAGGAGGTTTGTTATCTGGAACTGGAAGAAAGGTGGCTCCACCTCCTATATGAGTAATTGCTAGTATATCAAATTCAAACATGCTGTGGTTACGAATTCAGAGGGTAACTGTCTTCATTTGACAAGGCAATTGCCACTCGATCACATCTGTGTCCACATTTGCATTCAGAGACACCCCACCATAAGAACTCTGAATACCCTGACACCGAAATTCAGCCTCAGTATCCGCAAATGCCACATTCCATAAAATCTCAGTGGAGTTTGGAGCATAGTGTTGCAGCACATAATCTGTCCTCGTGATATAAACCAGATGCTTAAAAGTTCTCAAATCAACATCACCAGATTCTACCAATTCTCCAGCATCTTTCGACAACATAACAGCATTCTCTTCAAACGCCTGAACCCTCAAAGTCGAAGCAGCATTATCAAACTTATATGTGCGAATCACTCTCCCCATCTTGGCATTGACAAAAAGCAGTAGTATTTTTCAATCCCAATGTAATTTCTCCATCCTCCGATATATGAGGCGTCATTCTAATATATTCATCTGCACTCAGTGACGGCTTCCACTGCACAAAAATCAGTTACAACAAACTAGGTAACAAAACTATTCGTTCTCCAATAAAACAGCAGACCATCCAGCAAACATACAAATAATTAAATAAATAAAAAACCAATGTCATTATCAATAAAAAATTAAAAAAATTGTTGACTACTGCATCAAAACGAATTAAATATGAGATTTACTTACGGTGTTGGCGGAAATAGAGGGTTGAAAAGCTTGGTGACAGGATTGCTCCGATCAGAGAGGCAAAATTGAGAGAATAGTGGTGATATGATTATTATTAAAAGTAAAAGGAGTATCAAAGAGCGCTTCATCGCTGCATTTGGAAATTTCGAATTGGATTTTTTAGCTCGTGAATTGGGGATTTTTTTAAAGGTTTTTCTGATTTAGGGATTTTTTAAGAAATTATGGTGAGAGAGAAGCAGCTTAATCCGTTATACGCTGCGGCGAGAGTTTAATTATTTAATTTATATATGGTTGGGTACAAGAGTAATTAAGGATGATAATTCAACCACAATTTCATTAATGGATGGGTTTTATTTTTATAATTAACTTATTTAATAAATAATAGATAAAATATAAATATTATTCAACCCAATCTAAAATAAAATCTAAACCCTCCTTAATACTATATATATATATATATATGTATGTATGTATGTATACCTAAAATATTCTTTTATTAAATAAAATGAATATTCAAGATTTAACTGATAGAATATAAATATTTTAATTTCTTATTTTATGAATAACTAATAAGATATAAATATAATAAAAACTTACTCGTAATTATCAAGTGCTACGCTTTAATGGTGGGTGTGATTGATGAGGCTAAGTGACGTGGCAATTAACTGATTTCTAGTCCTGAATCTTGAATGGAACATAAATAATTTTTTTTATTTCGATATATATTTTTATTTATTTTGACATGAAGCTGCATAATAGAAATATCATTTTTTTAATAAAGAAAATCATGTTATTTATCAGGTAACATAATGCACACACAAAAGAGTAATCAATCCAATCTGTAAAGCCGTCACAGCAAAAAGCAGGCATTATTGACTGTACTCTCGTCCAAAATCTTCTAAGCTTCATAGACTTTGCATTCCTGATCAGCTGGGTTTGTCTTGCAGAAGTCCTCCAATGGGTCTCCGCTTCCCGCCGCAGCCACACCTGGCCACTTGCTGGCTACAAGATGAGCTAAATCAACTACCCTTTGGCTGAAAACATAAATCATATCATCATAGTTAGGATACTCTCATCAGTTTATAAAAGAGCCACACACACACACATATATATAAAAGCTTTGAGTTAGTTTAGGATTCTGACCTGTATCCCCATTCATTGTCGTACCAAGCGACAACCTTGATCATATCATCTCCCATGACCATGATCAATGAAGAGTCAATGGTTGAAGAAACATCAGAGCACCGGAAGTCGACAGAGACGAGAGGAACATCACACACGTCCAATACACCCTTCAATGGTCCCTCAGCTGCCTTTCTGAAGGCTGCATTGACATCTTCTGCTGTGATGCCCTTCTTCTCAACATTCACAACAAGGTCAACAACTGAGACATTAGGGGTTGGGACACGGAGTGCAATGCCATTGAGCTTTCCCTTGAGCTGAGGTAGCACGAGAGATACAGCCTTGGCTGCACCGGTGCTTGTTGGGACTATGTTCAATGCGGCAGCCCTGGCTCTTCTCAAGTCTCGGTGTGAAGCATCCAAAAGCCTCTGGATAGCACATAATATAATTCAATGTGATTGTTGAAGTGGCTATGTCATTAATGAAGTAGACTAAATCACTGATTCACTATATCAGCAGAGCATTGAATTCTTAATGGTTTACCTGATCTCCAGTGTAGGAGTGGGTGGTTGTCATTGTTCCCTTGACAATGCCTGCCAAAGTAATCACACAATCACACACATTTCCCTCATATGCATCTAAGCTTTTCAGAACTGATTTTAATTGGATTCGTACCAAATTCCTCATCCATGACTTTCACAAAAGGAGCCAAACAGTTTGTGGTGCAAGAAGCATTGCTGCAAGCAGTGGAATTTTATTCGGCTTCCAATATATCATATGCAATAAAATGAATGATCAAGAATATATAGTAGTGCTTGCTTTTCGTATGCCGGATTCGCTAAAACACAAACCTTACAATGTTGGAAACCTCATGGTCATAATCCTTTTCATTAACACCAACAACATAGGTTGGAATATCAGCACCTTTGGCTGGAGCAGTGATGATAACTTTCTTGGCACCAGCTTGAATATGTTTCCCAGCACCAGGACCATCTACAAAAACTCCTGTTCCCTGCTCAATTCAGTCAGATGATATGATTATCTTACAAAGAGTTGTCACCAAAACTGACAAGTCCATTACAGAGTTCAGAAGGGAGAGAGTTGAGAGCACAGCTTACCTCAATAACAATGTCTATCCCGAGCTCAGCCCAAGGAAGCTTAAGAGGGTCTCTGTTGGAAACAACCTTTATGGGCTTGCCATCAACACTGATGGTCTCGTTGTCCACAATTTTCACCTCTGCCTTGAAAGTTCCAAGCATGGAATCATATTTCAATAGGTGGGAAGCCTGATTGGTGCACAACATTCTTACTCGATTAGTCGATTTCTCATTTAATCAGTGATAATAAGTTAATTCTCCAGAATGGATACCATTAAGATTAATTATAATATTTTTCTTACGTTCTTGACACCACCACTGTCGTTGACAACAATTACATCAAGGGGCAAGTCTTTGCGACCGTGCCAGCATCGCAGGAAGTTCCTGCCAATGCGTCCAAATCCGTTGATAGCCACCTTCAATTTGGATACAGTTTCTGCTCTAACAGGAGTTGATACTGCAACCTGAATTTAGAGAAAAAATCCAGCACCAGATGAATCAAGGTTAGGGTTAGCTGGACATATATCAAGGTCTACTCAAAATACAGAGTTTTATCACTAAAATAAAGCAACCAAACTAGTCAAGCTGCAGCCTAGCTAATATTATCAACATGCCTCCTTTACAGAAGAGTTTTCAAGTTCAAATTTCCCACCCCAAGCTATCAAGCTATCAAATGTAATATGATTAAACTTTCATGCAAAACTATACAATTATGCTGAAGAATTGTCAGATGGAAAAACATAGTGCTAAAGCAAAATATAATTATGCTAACCTTGGGAGCAAGTTGGGAAGCCACCATATCAAAGAAGGATCCCTCACTAGCGTTCTTTGCATAGGTTACACATGAACTGGCTCGAAGACCAGAAAACTCAGCCACTTCTAGCCTCTGCATATCCAAGTAAACTTCAAAATATCACACACAAGACAGAAACATAGAGCACCTACAATAGGGTGCCTTGTGTGTATAATGCATAGAGAGAGAGAGAGAGACCTTTGAGGAGCATTGAGTAGGGAAAGAGTGGTTGGTCTTGGAGGGAAGTCTGGTGTTGGCTGGGATTCTTGACGGAGCAAGAGCTGCGTGGGTGGCCATGGCTGCAACTATAAAGCTAGAGAGAGCAACTTCCTGACTATAAATACAGTTCAATTCGTTTCATTAGTCACTCTCATTTTACATTTCCTTCATAATTTTCCAAATCTTTTAAAGTATGGTGGCAACTAAGTTAAAAGAACGTGTGGTGGTAAGAATTGTGCATGGGAATGTATGGGATAAGATGATGTTTGAGCTTGTAATATGAGAATCTGAACCACGGATTGTGCACCCTTTTGTATTTTCCCGAACGCCCTCTTCATGGCTCTAAAATCATCGGCCCCTTAACTGCCACTAATTTGCTGAGTGAGATACGCAGTTTTTGTACCTCGTGGCCCACATGAAGAGGAGAAACGACCCACAGTCAGTAGATTTCTCCTCTTTATTTTTCTGGCTAATAGGGAAAGCCATTGTACATGGTGGAGATCACTGGAAAATACAAAATATCAAGTCAAATATTCAGGTCAGGAAGGAAGAACATGTGCATCAATGTCTCGAATAAAGAATCGCATTTGGTAGTTTTCCGAGGAAGGAATTAGTCCATGCAATATTTTCAGGAAAAAAAAAATACAAGAAAAGGAAAACTACAACAAGAAGAAACAATCCGTACTTCCACCTCCCAAATCATTTGTTACTATATGAAGCACTCGTTAATTAGTGGCATAGAGCCCTAACGTCCTGGAAGTAAACAGAACACATCATTTTGTATTGTGGGAGAACTATCAAAACAAATGGCAATGCCAGCTTGTGACAAGAGGAGAGGACCGCGCGCGGAAGGCACAGCAGGGTGCAGATTACTCAAACATCTCTTCTTATAGTTGTTAAACTTGAAAATTCAGAACTATAGCTTAACTCGAAATAGGTTTCTAGTTGCACTGAATAATAAATTTAGACCGGTGAAGTTTTTCGTGACCTGATTGACTAAGACTAAGAAAAAAAAACTGACATTATTTTGATATCATACATGATTAACCCAAATTCACCTGATGATCCCGTTAATTCAAGACTTTTAATCTACGAATCATGTCTAACAACTATATATACTCTTTCTCTTCACATGTCATCCTCCGACACACGGCATGAATCCTATTTCAAGCAACTACAGCAAGGAAGAACATCACTAGCAATATTGCGGAGTACAGGAAAGCATAAATTCGATAAACTATATCGAATCTTGAACAATTAAAATCACAAAACGACAGATATTAGTTTAGTGGATTTGTTTGAAATGATAACCTCTGCCTAGTTTCTTGACTCTTTCAACGCATTTTCTAACCACATATGATGCATCAAGTCTCCAGAGATTGATGAAAAATACTGTATGCAAGAAGCCAATTTTTATAGTATTCTTTTTATATGCAAAACTTTGAAGGTTATTTCATTGTAGAGCCATGACAATGGTTCGATCCATCCCATTAATGTTTTTTGACTCAGCCGGCTCATGTCAAGGGGTCCAAGTGACGGAATTTCAGATGACAAAGCCAATATTTTCAGCCTCATGTAATAACAACAAAAGGTATATGACAAATTTCATTACACATTAAAACCGCGTTGTTGTTGGCAAATCTTAAGCATAAATCTACGACCATTGCGCGCCTTCCATTTCCATGATTGGTCATCAGTTCCATAAATTTGGCCGAGAAATATTTCTAGTTTGCCCATTTCCTACCAAGTGCTTGGAGCCTTGGAGTTTGAACGGAGTGCAATTTGGCTAGCAACCATGGCTGCTGGTTCTTACGGAGACAAGACCTTGCAAAACACACCTACATGGGCTGTAGCGGCAGTTTGTGCAGTGTTTGTGGTCTTATCTGTTCTAATAGAACATGGGATTCAGTCGTTAGGAAAGGTGAGTGATTCTTACATCGGCTTAAAATCTGTGCTCAGCTCTATATTTTAATTTGTTCTCACTTCCCCTGTGCTTTGATGCACACTACAGTGGTTTCAAAAACGCCATAAGAAGGCCATGAGTGAAGCTTTGGAGAAAATTAAAGCTGGTAAGTCTTTTTAATCCCTGCTAGAAACAACATTTTTGGTGACGAGTGCTTAGCTGCGTCTATAATTATTAAAAATTACACCTTGCTGGGTTCTTTAGTTTAATTTGACGAATATGTTTGTCACTACAGAATTAATGCTACTGGGCTTCATATCGTTGCTAATTACTGTGGGTACAAGCGCTATCTTAAAGATATGCATCCCTGAGAAATACGAAAATGTCATGCTTCCCTGCAAGTATGATTACGTTGGGGACAACTATAAAGATAAAAATGGTGGTAAAGGAGGTGACGGCAATGATGGAGGTGATCATAAGAGGAAACTATTTTCATTTGCCGGAAATGTAGCAATTCACAGAGTTTTAGCGGCAGCTGGCGGCGGCGGCGGCGGCTATTGCTCCAAGGTGATTAATTAACAAAGCTAACTTCTTGTAATTGATAAGAATTAACGAATATGGAGAAGGTGGAAATATGATAAATCCCTTTTTTTCTCTTTATTTGGTTGCAGGGTAAAGTTTCATTGATTTCGCAAACAGGAGTGCACCAATTGCACATATTTCTATTTGTTCTTGCCATTTTTCATGTTCTTTACAGTGTCGTTACTATGGCACTGGGGCAAGCAAAAGTAAGTTTCAATTCCATAATTAATTAGCTCTCTCTATGCATTTATATATACATACACAACACAATGCTACTCAGCTAGGCTTCGTACTATTATTTATTTAAATAATTAAAATAATATCTTTTTTTAAAATATAATCATACTAAATTTTGACTGGATCAAAAATTCATTCACTTAATTAATCATATTTGATTAAGTCAACTCTTACCTGTTTAATTTAAAATTTAATCCAGGCAAGGTTTCTGATCGACTAAACATTGTAATGATATGCTGAATTAGACTGAATTTAATAATATTATGTGTATAAGCTATAGTTCTTAAAATTCTAGTAATGCATCTAGAATTCATTCATGGTAGACGTCTCTGAAGAATTTGTTAACTGGGGTTGTTGAACAGATGAAGAAATGGAAGGCTTGGGAACTGGAGACTTCTTCAATAGAGTACCAGTTTACAAACGGTAATATTTTTTACATTTTCTTTTTGTAAGTAGTTTTTATGATGTCCTCTGCATTTTTTTTCACACAGTATAATTTATATTGATTAATTACATCGTGGAATTCTAAGCTTTGATTACCTTTAGACGAAAGAATAATATTTAATTACTTTTCAAAAAAAAAAAAGATAGTGAAGATAGAATGAACATGTCTCCTTGTTTATTTTAAAAATATAGAAACTCAATTTAAAATTATTTAAAAAATCTATTTATTTTATATATTTATTTCCATCACTTTAATCAAATACATTTGTCCTTTTGTTTTATTTGTTCTAATTAAGACACTAATCAAATATAAATGGTATAGTATAATAGAATTAATTCACACTTAAAGTCAATAATTTTATATTAATTGATTATATACACATGCACAATAAGATTTGTTTATTTTTAGATATTTAAATCTTAAAATACTTTACATGTAACGTATAATTCATGACATATATAGCCATTAATAATAATAATAATAACATGCGTTACATTCTGCAGCATCAAAACCATGATTTAAGGATTTGCATGCCTTTATGATTTAAGTGATTTTTAAAATACTTTTCAAAATCATTTTTGAGGATGTTAAAAATCTAAAAAAATCAATTTAAGAAAATAACAATTTCAACCCCCCCCCCCCCCCCAAAAAAAAAAAAAACACAATAAATAACAAATGTGAATGTGTCATTGGATCTGTTGCGAGCCCACATTTAATGATTAATGGGCCTTCTTATCAATTTTTCAGATCCAACAAGATTCAGACTTGCTCGCCAGACCTCTTTCGTGAGGCGTCACTCTGGCATCTCCACAGCTCCAGGAATCAAATGGATTGTAAGCTTATTAATTTATGCCATTTATGTTCTCTATTACTCCAACTTAAAAACCAGCTATGCAGAAATCTAGATCCTGACCAGGCCAAACTATATCCAACAAGCTGGCTCTTTACCGGGGTGGTCCGTATTCATTTTAACGTTGTTTATTTGGCAGGTTGCGTTCTTCAGGCAATTCACTGGTTCAGTAACGAAGGTGGATTACATGACTATGCGACATGGATTTATTAACGTAAGTTGTCGTCTTCATCTTGATTATAGTTTTGAAGGCTAAATATGTTTCTAGTCTAGTTAGTGGATTGCTGATATATAGCATTGCAGGCGCATTTTGCTCCAAATAGCAAGTTTGATTTCCACAGGTACATCAAAAGATGCATGGAAGATGACTTCAAGGTGGTTGTGGGCATTAGGTATCTTATTCGAAACATATTTAGTGCTTAAGCTCAAAGCAATGGATTGAGATTACTGCTGTTTTACTGTATATAGCTTGGCCTCGATGTTAACAGTCCATTTATTATGATTTTACAGCATGCCACTGTGGGTTTTTGCCATCCTCTTTTTGCTGTTGAATGTCTACAGTGAGCCTCTTTTACTCTCTCATATGATCTGTTTACGAACTTGATGGTATTGATTGGTCATAATTTGGCTCTTTAACGGTGCAGGATGGTACACGCTCACCTGGTTGACAGTTGTGCCTCTAGTTGTAAGAAATGCACATAAATATTCATTAAATTCTTTCCTACAAAAACAAAATCTGTTCGTTGTATCTATCTTCTTGATTATATGCCCTCAATGTGCAGATACTTCTTTTGGTGGGTACTAAACTTGAACTAGTTATCATGGAAATGGCTCAAGATATCCAAGACAGAAGTCATGTTGTTAGAGGAGTTCCAGTGGTTCAGCCTAACAACAAGTTCTTCTGGTTTAATCGACCCCATTGGATTCTCCTCTTGATACATTACACACTGTTCCAGGTATACATATGCATCGCCATTGCTGATCAGATTCTAAACTCGATAATTACCAACTAATTACTCAAAATATATGGAATGTTTACGTACTAACTACTAATGCTGATCCATTTTTACAGAATGCGTTTCAAATGGCATTTTTCTTGTGGACATGGGTAAGAACATTTTGAGGGCTCGAATACTTTGAATTATTTGATTTTTTCCTTCAATTCACTAAGGAGTCGATTTGCTTGGCTTGTGATGGCAGTATGAATTCGGGATCAGATCTTGTTTCCATGAAAACCTGGCCGTGATTTTGACAAGGGTTTTCCTTGGATTGATCCTTCAGTTCGTGTGTAGCTATATAACATTCCCTCTCTATTCATTGGTTACACAGGTAAGCAATTCTCAAATGTACATATATAAAAAGTATAGAAACATGTTTGATCAAGGACGCAAGAACATGACTCTCTCAATTGTCTTTGTTTCATTCAATTTATGAACCTTAACTTTAAAAATTAAATTGATGGTTTAGATAAATTTTTAATTAAATATGCATAATTTCTATTAATTATTCTCTTTCAGATACATGAATTACCAATATTGGTCCAGTTGCCTAAAATCATTCAATTTATAAACTGTAACCCTAAAAATTAAATTGAGGATTTTGATAAATTTTCAATTAAACATGCATAATTAGGTTATAGATCATGATAAAAATATTTTATAAACCCTTATATTATCGAATTAATAGCTTAAAACCATTATTCAAAGTATCGATAAAAAAAAAATTGTTACCTATGTTCTTGAGTTATAGGTGAGCAAAATGAATCTACACAACATAATAACACCTGAGATTGAGAAAGTTAGATTTAAACTTTTTAGTGCAAGTTAAATTGCAATAAAAAAAAAACATAAATCCTAAATTAATTACTTTAATTATTGAAGAAAAAAGTGTAAAACCCAACCCGTTTACAAAGAGAAGGGGTAAATTAGGATGTTCGGTGCTGATAATGATGAATCTAGTGCGATGCTGCCATGAGTCTGTGTTTTTGATGGTTTACAGAGAAAGATTGAAACACTTAAGATAAAGGATAAGAAAATAAAAAAAATTAGGAATGTTGAAGACAAATGAGAAGAAGATAAAAAGTTTGGAAAAAAAAAATCAAATCGATGAAGAGAGGGTGATTTTTCTACAGTTATGAATATTATTAGGGATGAAGGAGACTAGAAGTTAATTAATTTTCAGCTGTTGATTTTGTTGTTCTCTATTTACGTTTCTAAGGGTGTGGGGGGAGAGTACTGCAAGTGTAGAATTAGCAATGGTAGCGAAATTAAACGGTTGAAATTTTATCATATTAAAAGTAATCAATAGTTTATATAATTTTAGTTTTATATTAAAAGTTAAATAATTATTTTTTTAATTAGCAACAGATAATTCGTTGCAAACTTTATATTGTTTTTAGCAATGGATTTTCCGTTGTTAAAATCTGTTGCTAATATTAAAAAAAAAAGTGTAATTTGTTGAAAATCTATTACTGAATTTAGCAATAAAATTATCCATAAATTCAGATGGTAATAACCCTTGTTTTTAGCAGGTGAAAGCAACTATTTCAACTAATTAAAGAACTCTTAACAAATTTGAATTACTCAACTTAAATTTCTATTCGTTTTGAACAGATGGGTTCTCACATGAAGAAAGCAATATTTGAGGAACAAACAGCAAGAGCACTTAGAAAATGGCAAAAGGCAGCAAAGCTAAGAAAGAAATCAAGACAATCAGGAGGTGATCAAGGTGGTTCTAGTCCAGGGTTCATGGGTCAAGGTGGTTCCAGTCCAGGGTTCATGAGTGTTGATTCCACTCCAAGCCGAGGTACATCGCCTATACATTTGCTTCACAAGTACAGGCCCAGTCAACCGGATGTCGAAAGTGTCATTAGTTCGGCGATGTCCTACGCATCCGATACTGAGCTCTCGGAGCTTGATGCTTCCCCTCATGATAGGCGCGAGTCAAGAAAACAAGATCACCATCAAGAACAAAGTGAAGCCCATAGTGCTGACTTTTCTTTTGTCAAACTTTGATGGATGCCTCTCCTTTTCCCTTTATGAACCCTTGTTGTTTGTATAGTTAACATTAAGTCCACTTTATTATTATTGTCCCCCGATTTTTGATCTATCTAATCTGTAAATCGACTCCTGCTGAATTAACCATAGATGTGAAACATTGCAGGGGGGGGGAAATAATGGAGAGATAGATTTGTGTATCAAGTTAAACAGAAGATCGTCAATAACATGCCAATTTAGTGAGAAATCAAGAGTACCGATTAATTATTCATGCAATTTAATTTTTCATTCATGCAGTCATCACAGTACTTGGCAGGAAACTTGAAAAAACAATAGTTATAAGAATCAACTTGGAGCTGGTAAATCTGACGTAAAGTTTTGGTTGTATGCAGATGGGCAGAAAATCTGACAAGGGATTAGTGAGACAGTGGATGAATATAGTATCCAGAAAATCAAAGGAGCAGGAGCCCACCAGGTTAAATAAATAATTAGAATGCTTATCATGAAAGCATTTGCAATTAAACAATGGGAACCATCTTGGGCAGAAATCTCAGTCATAGTGAATAAAAATGCACGCATAGATTAGTTTAATGATGGTTAATTAATTGCCTTAATTAGGTAGCACAGCTCAATTAGGCTAAGCGTCTAAGTCAAAATGCTTACATATACATATACATATAATTATGATTTTACATGATTACAAGAAGCTTCCCTTTTCTAGAGGGATGAGGCTGATTCATAATTTTAGCATCATTTGGCCCTTCTCTTCCTTGATGGAAAAAAAAAAAAGGGAAAAAAATAATCAAACAAACATATTATTTTGTACACTGCCATATTAATCTGCATCAGGAGAAAGAGTTTCAAGGTCAAGCATTTTCCATGTAAAAATATAAAATATGATCATATAATTTTAATTATTTCTAAGATTTCATGGGGTTTTTTTATAAAAGCATATTAAGATTTTGTTTAATAACATGTTTGGTTAGATAATAAAAACAAACACATAAAATAAATTAAAACAATCCTAGAATAATTTTTTGTATTCTTAAAATAGAAAGTGCAAGGAACATATCTTTTATCTTTTATTATTATCTTTATTTTTTTTATTTCAAAATAATAATCAAATACTATAAAAAAAAATTATTAAATTTTTAGTTGTATATAACATCTAACATATAAGTGTTTGACTTTTAAGCAATTACGACATATTTATCTCTAAAAACTATATATTGTATCTTATTTTTAGTAAGAAAACATTAGGTATATGGCTAATGTAAATCCCATATTACCAATCTTGATATTTGATGCAAAAATCTTCATTTTGAAGTTCTATAATGTTTTGAAATTATTTTTTGATATATTTGTTTTATATATGCCTCAAATATACACGTATAATACATATATTTTCATTAAAATTATATTATATGCTATTAATGTTGAATATAGTAGATATATATTTTCTATCTTTTTTATTAATTGCACTTCCAATACACTTTTAATCCAAAGCCTATACATTGTGCTCAAACATTTTTTTTCTTATAGTTCTTCTCAAATACTTATTCTTTTATCATCATCGTCTAACAAACTATCAAAATAAAAGGAGTTTATTAAAAAAAAATAGAATATTAAAAAAACACTGAATATATTTAATTATTCATTAAATAGATTATCATAACAATTGATACAATACTAACGCATCTATGGGATTGATAGAGACCAGAAGCTTCCTAATTTTGGTAAAATAAACCAAAAAAAAAAAAGGGAAAAACATTAACGAAATTTTGTAAAAACAAGAAGGAAAAAATGTAAATTGTTACTGTAAATTAGGGGTTTTTAATGACCCAAAGTGCAAATACAGTATTTATTAAAATCAAACCGTTGCCCGAAAAACAGTATTGAAATAAATAAATAACAAAAACGCATTTTTCAGTCTCAAAGTGTAGTCCAATCCAGTCTTTTTCCTTAAAACCAATTCTCCCCCTCCTCCTGCTCATCCAAGTTTCTCTCGCTCTCTCTGATTGATGACCGCTTTGAACCCATTTTTACTTCACTAAACCACTGTAGAATACAAAGAAATGCAGCAGTTTTCAATTTTTTTTTCTTGCACATAGATTTACATAAGGTGTTTAGTCACAGGGTTTGGAGGGTAGTTGGATTTAATTGAAAATTTTGAACTTTTTTTATTTTTTATTTTCTAAATAATGGCTAGGCGACATGGATGGCAACTCCCTGTTCATACTTTTCAGGTGCATTTCTTTCTTTCTTTTTGCTTGTTTTTTTTTTCCCCAGATTATGAGTAAAAATTTAGGCTTTATTTGGAAATTTTTTCTTTTTTGCATTAAATTACTGTAGTGGGATAATTTTGCTGTAATACGAGAGAAACCCAATAAAAATTTGTGTTTGTTTCTATTTTGTAGTGTCCAAATTTGAAGGTAATATTTTTATTAGTAATGGCTTGGTTTATGAGATAAATGGGTTGTTGAAGTTTGGATTTTTGAGCCAAGTGTGGTTGAGATGGCTTGATGTGACCTCGCGTTACCGTAATTTGCATAATCTTGTTCCACTCACGTTGCTCATTTTCTAAGAAAAGCAAGGTGAATCAAGCCAGGGAGGGAGGGACCTACCTGTGTTGTTGTGGTAAGAAAACAAAGTTAAATGTTAATGGTTGAAGATCGTATGAGGGGATATTGATTAGTAGTGTTTTGCAAAATGTTGATGGTATAGATCGTTTATGCATGATGGTGTTTGGTCAAATGAGTTTTGAGGTCTTTGGTTCTGTATATTGGGGAGGTTTGTGAACAAGCGTTGTTGTTTATTGTTAAATTAAAGTACTGATGTTGAAAGTTTCTGGTGCACAGATTGTGGCTATTACAGTTTTCTTCGTGCTATCTGTTGCATTCTATGCCTTTTTCGCTCCCTTTCTTGGGAAGGTCATTTATGAATATGTGGCTATTGGTGTTTATTCTGTATTGGTAAGCACAATGATGCTCTTCCCTGCCATTTCTTTTTTTTTTTTTTAGTGATTGATTTCTTGTTTTGGGGTGTTTTTGTTGCCTTATTGCATTTTCCCTCTTTTCTGATTTTCTCAGGCGCTCTCCGTATTTATTCTTTATGTACGATGCACTGCAATTGATCCGGCCGATCCTGGAATTCTACTAGAAGCTGATGAGACAGCAGGCCATAAATCAGAAAATGACACAGATCTGCCTGGTTAGTCTACTTTCCATGCAGTTCTCTAACTAGAAAATCGATGAATTGCAGATTTAGATTGGAGTCAACATTTATTGGTGATGTATAATATGGATAGTGAAAACACTGTAGTAGCAGCATGTGCCTCTCGGACCCTCAGAAAGGAAACTTGAAGCATTCTGGAACTTTGTCTAGAAATGATGATGATCATGCTATTGTAGTGTCTAAAGTCAAACTGAGTTTCTTAAGTGTTTTTGGTTTGTATCAGTTTTTCTCAGTTGAATGACAGATGTAGGTGGGCAATTGCTCAACCTTTTTATTGAAATGAACATATTGTCTATTGTGGAGTTATGAAACTTCTGTTGAGGATATAAGCTTTTTTGTAATATTTTTCCTTTTTTTACAACAAAATTATAAAAGCTTCATGGTCTTTCATCAGGAAACTCTGCTGAAGAACCTAGCAAGATAAGGTTAAAAAATGGAGGGAAATCCTATAAATACGGTTCAAGTTGGTGTTCAAGACTTGGAGGTTTCTTTTGCTGTTTTCTTGTGAAACAAGATTGCCGTAAAGATGAAGATATTCTACAGGAAGAATCTGGAGAGGATGCTTTGTTCTGTACACTGTGCAATGCTGAGGTGCAGGTTTATTCCATAAGGTTTTATTTTGATTGCCTGGGATAGAGTTCCTTTTTATGTGGAATCCCCTGCCCACAAACCATGCACACACAAAAATGAAGGGAAGGGAAAAATAAGGGTAAAAGGTAGAAGGAAAGATAAAAAAGGGGAAACAGAAAGTCAACCAATCAAGGAAGTCTTGGTTATCAATTGAGTTAGTTACCGATAGTTGAACAATCATTACCATAATGGCAGGGAAGAATTACATTCTGTAGGAGAGCGTGTGTTCATTTTCCCTCCACACTTTTCTTTTCGAATAAAGCTCACATATTATATCATGTTTGCTGAATTTTTTTTCCCAGGTACGCAAATTCAGCAAACATTGCAGAAGTTGTGACAAATGTGTTGATGGATTTGATCATCACTGTCGTGTGAGTTTTAGATGTTTATCCTTGTTGTTTCCTACCCCTTCCGCAATATTGGGCTTTATGAAATATCTGTTCTATGATGCAGTGGTTGAACAATTGTGTAGGGAGGAAAAACTACATCACATTTGTTTCCCTTATGGCAACAAGCCTTGTCTGGGTAAAATTTCCGAGTTTGTTATTTGTTTCATAATTCTCTTGCATCATAATTCTCTTGCATCAGATACCTTCACCAGATCCAAACAAAATATGCTTTCTCATCTTTGTTTACCTTTGTGTCTGTCTGTCAGCTTGTTGTTGAATTCGGAGTTGGTGTTGCTGTCCTTGTTCGATGCTTTGTAGATAGAAAGGCCATGGATCATCAAATAGTGGAGAAACTTGGCATTGGATTCTCACGCCCCCCTTTTGCAACAGTAGTGGTATGCTTCCCAATTTCTCTGTTGATTTATACAAGATGTCTACATAAACATAGTATTTTGATTATGTTTATTGGAAAGGTACTTCAAATTTTATAAACAAGCATTGTCTGGTTGTTGTTACTTGTGTGATCAACATATTAGGTTAGAGACAAATGTGCATTTCTTATTGTTATTATTTATAACAGGACACAGATTGCAGAAAATTATCATCGGTGTGGGTTTTGTTGAAGAAATGATAAATTGGTCCTTACAGATGCTAAGTTCATACTGCTACTCTAGTATATTACGCATGAAAACTTTACAAAGATCTTAATTGTGGAATTTTTGTTTTGGTAAAATTGAGTTGTTTTTTTGTTGTTTTGCACATTTCTGTAGATACATGTATGATTTGGATGGGACTGGAGTATGCTGTGGCTTTTACCACAATAAAGTTTCTCTTTGTTAATGCTATATTATTGTATTCTATAATGTTAACTTAACAATGGATCCAGGCCCTGTGCACATTCCTATCTTTGCTTGCCACTGTGCCTCTGGGGGAACTATTTTTTTTCCACTTGATTCTGATTCGAAAGGTGCGTTCATAAATTGCCTTGCCTCCTCTCTTACCATGTTTGCCTCCACTGTAATATGCAATTGGTGATATTTTTTTATTGTTGCAGGGTATCACAACATATGAGTATGTAGTTGCCATGAGAACTCAGAGTGAACCACCTGGACCATCTGTAGATGGAGGAGAGCAGCAAAGTCTGCCATCTTCACCAACCAGTTCAGCTGTTACTGCAGTGAGCGGAAGAAGCTCTATAGGAATGAGTTTGCAATTTAAAGGTGCTTGGTGTACCCCTCCAAGAATCTTCATGGACCACCAGGTACCACTTCCATCCAAATGAAGTTACTGTGAAAAGTTGGTGTTGCCTATGTTGGACTTAAGACTTAAGCATAGCTTGATTCTTCTCTTTTCTCGTAACTACTGCGTGAAATTATGACTGCAAGAATTGTCTTTGAAAAGGAAGATTTCAACTACAATTAGTATTCATTATTTTATTCCATTATTGAAGAACTTAAAACAGAATAAGGGCAGAATTTGCTTCTTTTTTTGTTACAGTTTGCTATGTGCACTGCTTGTAGTAATTATATCCCTTGGTATTTTGTGTTCCCTTCTCATAACCTTTAACAATGAGGTTGGGATTTGATTAGCTTTGGGTTGTCAATGAGCAGGATGAAATTATTCCACATTTGGAGAGAGGACGCTTACCATCCACAGTTGATCCAGATGCAATACAGGAAGCTGACAAAGCCAAAAAGTTACCACAGCGTCCAGTTCGAATCAGTGCATGGAAACTTGCTAAATTGGATTCCAGTGAGGCTATTAAAGCAGCTGCAAAGGCTAGAGCATCATCATCTGTGCTACGTCCCATAGGTTCTCGATATAACCCATATGATGCTGATCATTTGTCCAGTAGCAATTTTAGTGGAAGGAGCAGTCCGATCAGTACTGATCAAGGGTTTCAAAATAAAAATGCTAGAGCAGTGATGCCAGGTCTATCTCCTTCCATGACTAACTCATATCCAGCCAGCAATGCTAGTCATGCTAGCAGGGATGACATTGGATCATGGCATCAGAGTCTTGGCAATTTTAGCAGTGCTAATGTCTCCAATCTTGCCACTTCTCCAATACAGCGGCAAACTTCAAACAGAGACCACTTCAACCCCATTTATCAAACCTCAGCAGATGAATCTCCTTGGTCAGCAAGACAAAGTGAAGTAGATGGGAATCCTTCTCATGAGAATGCTGCCCAAATTCCCATGAGAAGAAACTTAGGTGCAGCAGAGAATATGAGAACAACTGTTTACTGGGATCCAGAAGCTGGACGCTTTGTCTCTTCTACAAGAGGTGCTGGTTCTTCATCCCAGGTTCGGGGAACAGAGCTTTTGTACACAGATCAATCTATATTTTTTGGTGGTCCCCTTGTCAATGAGCAGCTAAGCAGAGGGAGGACTGGTAGTTCACTGACTCTGAGCCAGGATAGAGGATCTACCTCGAGTCATTTTCAGCAGGGCAGATCACAGAGGGGCGGCCAACTTCCTGTGTTTGTCCCAAGCGATTCCCAACAAAACCTGTATTCATCTAGGTCTCCTTAGAGCACTAAAATGAGAGAACAGTGATTTGTTTTTCCAGATGCATAGAATTAGGTTCTTTACAATAACTTTCCCACTTTCCTTTCCTGTGCAGTATTTTTGATACTCTGCTCTCGCTAACCTCCATAATTAATGCAATCGCCGAAGGACATAGGGTTTACAGCAACATAAATTGATTGCTGATAACTTGTGTCTACTCTATGATTATTTATAATGGCATTCGCAAGTTTTTGTCTTGACTGAATGGGTGGATAATGATCAAGCATTCCTGCTTTGGATGTAAATGGGCAAGGCCAAGGCTAATGGAGGTAAACTAAGTCAATCTCTTCTAGGCATCATTTTCCAAAATGAAAAAAGTAGGAGGGAAGACAATGGGAAGCTAAAATCGCCGTTGCCGGGGATCGAACCCGGGTCACCCGCGTGACAGGCGGGAATACTCACCACTATACTACAACGACACGGTTGGATACATGCTCCTCAATTAAAACATAAAACCTATTAAAAGAATGTGGTTTATTTGGCATCCCTATTAACTAATACTATTCCTACACGTATAAAACAATTACAACAATAATCCATAATACATTTATTTTTTTTGTATTTTGTCACAATGCATTTATTTTTTTTATTTTGTCATTTTTTCCTAACTTTCTCCTTTATTTTCTTTTTTTTTCTAAAATTACTTTTTTTTTTTCAACTTTCCTTTGTTTTTTTTTTAAATTATTTTCGTTGATTTTGTTTTTTTAAATATTGAGCGGATTAAAAATTTCACTTTGTAATTTTTTTTTAAATGCTGTGAATTCCTGCAGTTTTTTCCCACATAATTTTTTTATTTAATTTTTTTATTTTTTAAAATTATATTTGTTGATTTTTTTTAATAGTGAGCTGATTAAGAATTTAGTTTGGTAATATTTTTTCTTTAAATCATTGTTGATTGCTATAGTGTTTCTCCGCATTATTTTTTTTTGTTTTTTTTATGATTTTCTTCTAAATTATCTTTTTTTATTTTATTTTTCAATATTTAGCTGGTTAAAAATTACAGTTACAATATGTGAGGAAATTACTGTAACTTTCCTCGCAGATTACTGTGGATTGCTACAATATTTTTTCCCACATGGTTTTTTTCTGTTTTATTATGTTTTTTTCTAAAATTATCTTTGTCAATTTTATTTTTTAAATATTAAGCTGGTTAAGAATTTCAATTACAAGTAAATACAAGTTTTTCCTCACAAAACACTATGGATTGATACAGATTTTCCTCACATGGTTTTTTTCCAGTTTCTTTTGTGTTTTTATTTTTTGTAATATTTTTTTTCAAAATTATCTTCATCGATTTTATTTTTTTAATATTGAGTTGGTTAGAATTTAACTTTGTAATAAAGCTTAATCAAGCACTGTAACTTTCCTTACAAAACATTGTGGATTGCTACAGTGGCTTTCCACATGGTTTTTTTTTCTTATAATTTTTTTTAAAATTATATTTGTTAATTTTTTTTTTAATATTGAGCTGTTTGAGAATTACAATTACAAATAAGACTAAATCATGTAGGGAAGCATTGTAGCTTTCATCCCAAAACACTGTGAATTGCTACAATGTTTCCAACATGATTTCCCCCCTCCTTTTTTTGTTATTTTTTTTTCTAAAATTCTCTCTATCGATTTCTTTTTAATATTTAGCTGATTAAAAATTTAGCTTTATAATTTTTTTCTTTAAAACACTGTCAATTGTTGCAGTGTTTTCCCATATGATTTTTTTGTGATTTTTTTTAAAATTATCTTTGTCGATTTTTTTTTAATATTGAGTTGGTTAAGAATTATAATTACAATAAAGCTAAATCATATGGAAAAAGCGTTGTAGTTTTTCTCACAAAACACTATG
Source organism: Populus nigra (assembly GCF_951802175.1). Lineage (NCBI taxonomy): Eukaryota > Viridiplantae > Streptophyta > Magnoliopsida > Malpighiales > Salicaceae > Populus > Populus nigra. The sequence continues at coordinate 386,826 of NC_084855.1, read as the reverse complement.
GATTGCTACAGTATTTCTTTAAATGGTTTTTTATTTTATTTTATTTGGGAAAGCACTATAGTTTTCCTCACAAAACATTGTCAATTGCTATAACGTTTTTTCTCATGGGTTTTTTTCCTTCCAAAATTATTTTTATTGGTTTTTTTAATATTAAGTTGGTAGAGAATTTAACTTTGTAATTTTTTTTATTAACAGAAAAGCTAAATGATGTAGCGAAAGCATTGTATCTTTCCTCACAAAACACTATGGATTGCTACAAATTATTTTGCTTAGTCTCTAAATTTTTAATCACCAACACAACTTTTTTTTTCCATCATGAAATATTTACTCTATCATACCTTTAGTTTCTATTACTTATCTAGCGCTGGTTCATAATTATAACACTATTAAATGCATTTGTTCATTTTATTTACTCTAAATTCTCTCATATTTGAAACTCTAATTGCTTGGCTGATGAAGAATATTTAGAAAATTATTGTTACACAAGGATCTGTTTGTGATTCTTGTGTATTTACTGTTTTTATAGAGATTAGGGAGGCTTTCCATTGATATGAAATCTCTATCAATTTATTAATTATTCTTTGGAACAGTGATCCCAACTAGATGTTGGATTTGATCATTGATTGGCAAGAACTTAGCACAACTTATTTTTTTTAAAAAAAAGAAAATATTTCGTTTTTACATCTATTCCTAATCTGATTGGATGGAGGATCACATTAAATATCAAAATTTGATTTTAATTAATTTATTTACAAGAAAAAAGGAAAAAATGAATTTAAAACAATAATTATTAATTGCTACAGCCATAAAACAAGCTAGTATTTTAAATTCGTTGCCTTTTCTTATACAATTTGAAAAAAAAAAGAAATAGAACTAAAAAAAAATGGGACTCAGCTCTTCAATCGGAGCTCAAATTTGCAAATTACATTGTATAGAATGTAAATCACTATAGAATATGAGTTAACTATTCAACTTAAAAATAATTTATAAGATAAGTAGCAAATTAGTCTTTACAAGCGATCAGCACTCCATGCATGCCTGGTCAATGAAGCCAAGTTCTTGCTCAAGACAACCTCCTCACATTGTGCACACAGATACATAGAAGGATTACTGCTTCTGAGAGGAGCTAAGGCAGGGATGAAAGGGATGTAAACACAAGTATTTGATGATGCCAAAGTTTTCAAATGCACAATCCATGGCATCAGCTTTTGAATCTTGATCGGAACCATCATTATACCTGGTGGCATGCCAGTTTTCTTCGATTTCTCTGGCTTCATATTGCACACATGCAACTCTCCTTCATCTGGCTTAGACTCTCCTTCATAATCTTGGTCTTTCAATCCTGGAGGCATAACAATGGTACATCAAATGCAAAATAATGTCACCGCATTGCCTTACCCAATACAAACATTTATCCAAGCCCACTACTGGATGCTTTGGCTTTACAAAATCGATCCGCCGCACATGTCAGTTGGAAGCTGGGATTTCTCCACTTACTTGGACCCTAATTTTGTATCCGAAAAAGATAAGTTTCTTATCCTGAAACCAAGATTTGAGCTCTATATATAAACTCGGACAAGCCACACCCAGATTCCACTTGTCACCTGGGATAGCAGAAATCTTTTCTGGTACAGTCCCAAAACTAGACATGAAAATTGGGTCATGAGTAGAAAGACGGAAACCAGAGAGAATACGAACAAAATGTTTGTTTCAAAAAATCTTTTTCAGGAGATGGCCCTGTACTTCCTGTGGGATTGTTTAGGCTTGATTATCTTATGGACTTTTGGTCGTGAAACAGAACAGTAGTAAACCTTGTAAGGATCCAGAACTTAGAGCAAGAAAGCCATGTAGCTCAGGAAAGAAGAGAATGATTTGTATCAAACCTAGGATCTGACACAAGTTGATTCTAGTGCTTGCTAAGGACAACAGATTTGTATGAAAAACATGAAAGGATTTCAGTCACTACATCCTCACAGATCCTCTACATGATGATCTTGGCGTCTCTAACCAAACACTACTTTTAGACCGAACGAACACTACCTCTGCTTGGGAATCAATGATGGCAACAATAGGAGGGATGTTTATTAATAGTGTTTTCTTGGCCTATTCGTGCAAAAATTTCCCTTTTAAATTAGCAATATAGTGCCTGAAAATACACTTTGTTTTTCCTATTTTCTTTTTATATTATACTATATTTACACACTTGTGATATTTATGGGATAACCTAAGGCCGAAAAAGAGAAAAGAGGAGTGCAAACAAAGAAATATTGAATAATAATAACCACCATAAATTCTCAATTCAATAAAAGAAAAGAAAACAGAGAAATAGCCAATGAATTATTATTATTATTATTATTATTATTATTAATCTAGGAAACTCTCAGAAAACCATTGCATTTTTCTTACAAGTTAATGTTCACAGGTTTTAATCAAGAGGGATCCTTTATTTTCGTGCATTTTGTTTCTGTGTCTGAGTTTTGTTTCTTTCAAGATTAGAATTTACGAAAATGGCTGGTGGAGAAGCCCCGGGTGCAAGAGACCTCGAGCAGACACCGACATGGGCAGTCTCTGCAGTTTGTGCTGCCATGATTATTGTCTCTATCATATTGGAGAAGGTTCTTCATAGAACTGGACAGGTAAATAAATTATTTTTGTTTAACTTCTTTTTTCTTTTTTTATTTTGATGCCTGCCAAATTCATTTCGATTGCATTCCATAACATTATGTAAATTAATTTGTGTTTTGCATTTATTTTCTGATTTCCGTGATAGAAAATATGCATTTCATTTCTTCTTCCTCCATGATTGATCCTTTTTTATTGGTAAAATAATGATTCTTTTTTTTATTTATTTCAGTGGTTCCAAAAAAAACACAACACTGCTTTATTCGATGCTCTTGAGAAAGTTAAAGGGGGTATGCTGATATTTTTTTCATCAGTTCTTTTTATAATCTTTTTGTTTCTCTAGTTGATCATTACAAAAAAAAAAAAAAGGAATTACAAGGGACCATTAATATTTTCTTCTGTTTTTTTCTGGTAAATTTTGCAGAGCTTATGGTTTTAGGATTCATATCTCTAACCCTGACATTCTCCCAAAGCTATATTGCTGGTATCTGTATTCCTTTGAGGTATGCAAATACAATGTTACCATGCCCGGCGAAGGGTCAAAAAGGACAACTTGGCAGTGGAGGGGAGAATCATCGCAGGCTTTTATGGTCTCAGCATAGATTTTTAGCTGGTGACAGTGGAAGTAAAGAGTGCAAAGATGTAAGTATGCCTTGTTTCCAAGGAAACGTCAAATAGTTGAACCTTGTTAATTAGGTAGTGTTTTTGTCTCCGTCTCCGTACCTATAACTAAATATGTTCTTGTCACTTCTGTCGTGAGACACTAACTAAAGGCAACCTTAGTCCTTTTGAATAATACAAAGTTGTTTAGAAACTGTAACTCATGAAGTGACCTTATGCTGGCCTTTTCTTATCCTATTCTGTAACTCATGGTTATCAATTTGTGTTTTCAGGGGTCAGTGCCTCTCATATCTGTCGATGGACTGCATCAGTTGCATATCTTCATATTCTTTTTAGCAGTATTTCATGTGGTATACAGTGCCATAACAATGATGCTTGGAAAATTGAAGGTAGGGAGTACATTTTGGGTTTCTATAATGGTTTTTTTCTTTTCTTTTTTGTCCCTTGAAGTTTGATTTGCCATTGATTAGCTGATGCAAGGGACATGGTGAGAATGAGATCTTCAGAAAATTCTGACCGGTCTCTGAAAAGTGAACAGCAACTTGTTTGGGTTTTGATGCTTTTCCATTCCATGCTGGAGATAACCTCGTTTCTTTTCCATTCCATGACCTTAAGCTATAATAGTCCCACCTATGCAGATACGCAATTGGAAGGATTGGGAACGCGAGAGTTGGAGGGAGCATGATGCCATGAATGGTATTCTAGATGCTAATAACCTGTTCTACATTCTTCATATTGAGGCATGCATTGTTTTATTTTCAAGAATTTGGTGATCTTAAGCTGTCAATTTAGTGAGGTTAGTGCTGATTGTTCAGATCCTGCAAGATTCAGGCTCACTCATGAGACATCATTCGTGAGAGGACACACAAGTTTCTGGACAAAAACTCCAATCCTCTTTTATTCGGTAAGAAAGAAGTCACTGTTTTCACCTCAGATTCTCTTATGATTCATGTCCGCTTAGATAAATTGTTGGTGTTTTAGCATCAGTTTTGAATTTTGAACTCCATGCTTGCATTTTCATAGAACTATCCATAGTAGAATTTGAATCAATGTCGTGTTTTAACATTGAAATGTTTGAATTTAATTTCAGTCCTATGTTCTTAGCTTCTGTATTGACAACTGTGCTTGAATTTTTAATCCTTCCAGCTATGCTTTTATCGACAATTCTTCAGATCCGTTCGAAAGTCTGATTACTTGACCATGCGACATGGATTCATTTCTGTGAGTCTCTAACAGGTGCAAAAGTTTTAACCATCATTTTGAATTAGTATGATAGGCAAGTAAATTGAGTTTTTCTTATAGGTCCATCTAGCTCCTGGAAGCAAGTTTAATTTTCAAAAGTACATCAAAAAAACATTAGAAGATGATTTCAAGGTAGTCGTTGGAATCAGGTAAAGCAGTCAAACTATATTCAACATATGAATTTAGTTGTCCAGATAGCAGTCACAAGTATTGCTTCATATATCCACTGTCTTTCTGTAAGTTTCCAATTCACTATCTTTACATTCCTGGCAGTCCACTACTATGGGCCTCTGCAATTCTCAATCTGCTCTCGAACGTTCATGGTCAGTCCTTCCTGTTTCTTTTCTCAGTTTAGCCTTTTCGTAGTATTCATCAAACTTGAACCAAGGCTTCCTATTAGTTATTGGTTTTGTACTTTTCAGGATGGAAGGCTCAGTTCTGTGTTTCCTTTCTTCCTTTATTTGTAAGAAATTTGTTCACAAAAGACTTGTCTTCTCGTGTAGTTTTATTTTAACTGGGTAAACATTTAATATTTCCATGGGTTTTGTTGAAGGTTACCTTAGCAGTTGGAACAAAACTACAAGCAATTATAGCACAAATGGCTATTGAAATTAAAGAAAGACATGCTGTGGTTCAAGGGATACCACTTGTGCAAGTGTCTGACAGAAATTTCTGGTTTTCCTGGCCTGAATTAGTCCTTTATCTCATCCACTTTGTCCTCTTTCAGGTTTCACACGGCACCTTCTTTTCTTCGCATGACAGAGTAGAGAAGCTTTTGCTTCGAGACAGATAGTTCTGTCAGCAAATTTTAGTTCTCTTATCCCCTCCTGTCTCTTTTGAAGAAAAATTAGTGATACTTGAGAAAAAATTTCTATGGTCCTGTATCTTTATCTTACGATTTCCGGTATTTTTCTAATGAGCTTTTTGGTTTTCTTCCTGTCCAGAATGCATTTGAGCTAACATATTTCCTTTGGGCATGGGTAATGGCCTGTCGTTCTCCTCTTCTCACTGTATTTGTCTTTGATCACAGAAGGATTTTTATGATTAATTTTCCTGCTTCTGCAGTATGAGTTCGGGAAGGAATCTTGTTTGAATCAAGATACAGTCCTCATATTCGTCAGAGTTACTTTCGGGTAAGTCATGTTGAAGCACCTAGGCATATTCTTTTGCATCAGCCCCAGAGGCCTACACATCATCCTGAATACGATGCTGAAGTAGAAAAGCTTGACTGTAACGTTATGAACTTAGAATTTGTATTAATTTGTTGAAAAAATGACCAAATGAAAGTTTCAAATTCTCAGCGTGGGAGCCCAAGTCCTGTGCAGCTATGCCACACTTCCACTCTATGCCCTTGTTACACAGGTATTCTCATTTTTCACATTTTCTTTCCAAATTTCATGTTAGGTTAAACATTTTACAGATGTGGAAGCAAATCGAAAGAAATACTTAAAAGAAGTGAGACAAAACATAGTAATATGCTCCATCTGCAACTACTCCTGAGTCCTGTCAGGATATTATATTCTCCGCGCCAGCATGAAAGCATTGAAAGTTAGTTTTCCTGCCTGAAATTTTCAGATGGGATCAACCATGAAGCGCTCAATCTTCGATCAACAAACTTCAAAGGCCCTAAAGAGTTGGCATCAGAAGGCTGTAAAGAAAACGAATGAAGGGAAACCGGATCAGCTCCCGACAAAGACTCTGGGTGGAAGTCCGGATGACTCCGTGCATTCCCCATCCCCCACACGTCCTCGATCTAATAAATTTCGTATTGAAGGTCCAGATTTCTCTGATATTGAAGCAGAAGCAGCATCCCATGATCAACACACAGCTAACATCACGGCAACTGTGGATGTGGAACTCAGTGTCAATCATCAGCATCGCCCTAGTGACAACAGCTCCCCATTTGTCCAACGGGATCTACTGAGTTAAGCATAGTTATGGATGGGTTATATTAGCCGCAAGACAAAATTTGTCTCAAGGGCCCCACACCCACACAGTAGCAGTGGAAATACCAGACAATACTGCTGTTACGTTCCTGACAAGGTCACTTCAGGTGTGGCAATACATAGCTGGTTCCGGATTGCTGTTGCTACACATTTGGAGCAACAAAAATTTGTTCCCAGAACCTCATACGACATGTAGATGAAATCAAAAACATTATCAACAGTTTTGTTTGTGTAGCAAGTTGTACTAATACAAATATTTCAGTCCTATATTTGGTAAACCTTGTGGAAGACAATTCTCGCAAGCCCATTATTGAATTCATCATAGTAGTTCTTTGCAGTTAGTTATTTTCAGTATGGTTATAAAACCGGGTCGAACCCAAGAATCTGGTTGTTGGTTGAAATTTGATTGAAAAAGGCAGAAGAGTGGACCAAAAACCAAGTGGGGGCAAAGTGGTGGTTCCAGTGACAGGAGTGGATAGAGAGATGTGGGTTTAGCGGGAGTTTTATAACCGTAAGCCATTTTCGGATTCCAGCGGCCATCATCATCATCATCATGGCTTCAATACAGAGCTTAGACAAATGGACTGTTAATCATCATCAAGATTTTGCAAAATCCAGACCAAAACAAAGACTAGAACATAATTCTCCCATGTAAATCTTGATCATTTCTCTTGTTCATCCGTAAATTAAGATTTTCCATGTTTTCTTTAGAATGTCAGAGTGCCATGTTGAGCAGCAGGAAGTTCTTGCGGATTTTTTTCCTCCATTTGGTTTTGCATATACGTTGTCATGTTTTCCGTAATTGCTTCCAATAATCCCTCCCTCCCACACACGCGAGCGAACAGGCAACCTATGATCAAATCACTAAAGATTCAGACAAATAAGGAGATGAAACGCATTCCCAACCTATGATCAAATCACTAAAGATTCAGTAAATAAGGATGATGATACGCATTCCCTTCATGTTCAAATAAATCCAGAGTAGCAACAGTAGGCCCCTTGTCAAGAAAAAGGTGTTACATTTTAGCTCAGTTTCTCAAGAATTTTCCACCTATCTTTTCTTGGTTTTTAAATGCATTGTAATGGGTGCCAATGGCGATTTGATTTCTTTTCCTTCTTTCAAGAATACAAGCAAATTATCAATTATATTATGGCATATCGGGTGCATAAGCTGATGAGCATCATCAATAGATAGTAATGCAGTACCAGGGGTCGAAAATTGCAACTTAGGCTACGATTTTGGCATTTGAAATGCGCACAAAAAGTTCTGAGAAAGAATTTAAATGATTTCTGCCTGATAACCGTAGCTGACCCTAGTGCCAGACTCAAAATTCAACATGCAAGGCAGATCAGGATTAGTTCATATAAAGCTCAAAGTTCCGAATATCATTTATCATGTAAAAGTTATATTTGGTGAACTATTGCCGTAGAAAATTGCAGTTAGCTTATCAAGTATTAATTTAGATAACCAAATTCTGACCCCAATACTCAGGCTGCCTAAACCTTGAACTATATCTCTTCAATGTAATCAAGAAGGTCTTCAACCTCCTGCTTCAAAACTACAACTTTCTGTTGCTGCGAAGCAACCCGATTCTCAAGTTCCCTTCCTCCAATCTTCTTCTCATAGCAGTCCACTATGGTTGAATGCTTCGCTATCAGCCTCTCTTGCAATTCCCTCTCCTTTGCCACCAGTTCCTCCACCTACATAACCAGTAGCATTGATTACATTCGGGGAATGTGGAAGCACAGCAAAACAGAAGGTGAGCATGGTAACAGAACATTATAATGGTACATCGTTCAAGTTTTGACATGTGTAACAATTCATGTCCTCGGTGATGGTTAAATGCTGTTAAGTTCTTGGAATAAATTCCACAAATTTATCCTCTATTGGTGATAAAGGATGAGTAGATAGACAAACCTTAGGTAATATTTGAGTAGCCTGAGGAGAAGATTGCAAGAATGAAAGCAAGGGCTTTAACTCTTTGGAATACTCTTTCAACAAACTGTCAGCTGTCTTTCGAGCAGTTTTACAAGCTTGAACATCCCCAGTTCTAGAAAGATCACGCAGTGATGCTTCTAGCTTTTCATGCGTATATAAGCATTGGTTGATGACACTTTGGACTTGCTGAATTGTTGCCCGCACCTGAAATCAGAAATCACAAATTCTATTGTATATGTTGGTTTTTTCACTTGCAAACAATTACACCAGAATGAACTGAAAAGGGTACATCATATGATATCCTACTTACCTCATCCCACTGCATTTTTGCCAAATAAGAAGCAGAGGACTTCGAGATTGACATGTCTACATGCATGTATACAATGCAAGCAACAAAAATGAAGAAGAATCCAGAAATTAACATAAATGGCTCCCTAAGCATCGAAAGGCTGTTGAACCTGTAATAGACCTGCAATACAAACCGGGTTATTTTCAAAATAGTCTTCAATACACTGCACCGCACCAAAATCAGAAGCTACTTTTGTTTCTAATTTTTCTTGGATCCACAGAAGGATACATTCAATTGTTGAGTAAATCAAATACAAGGAAAACCAAGTTCCATCACGAAGAGATCTAAGTAATCTAGGTCCTGCATTTCAGCTTAATGGAAAATTAGAAACTCAATCAGTCTAAAAGATGAGCTCTACAAGTCTCAAAGGATGGGAAACCCCGATGTTTACCCTCCTGCATGCACCACAATACACACAAGAAAGCAGTAATGGCTCCAATTTCTTGCCACATTACCATCACTTTTCAGTCCCAACTTCTCCAAAAAATAGCAAAACAACTATAAAGGAGGAAATATCAATGAATCTGTTAAATCCATTAATATACAGAAGGCCTTACACTACAAGTAGGCTATTGTTTAATTACAACAAGATTAACATATCATCTGCCTTTTCCAAATTGGTGAAATATGTCTAAATAATTGGAGCACAAGCACATGTTTCGAACACAAAAACAATGCTACAATTGTACAAGAATTAATCAAGCATCCTCAAAACCAAGCCAAATTACATATAGCAAAAGCATTCCACCATGCCTTTTAATACACTATAGATGGACCAATACCCCTCTTGTTACCATTTGTGTTGAACTTTCTAGTCTTCAGCTAGTCCCTCACTTGATATTCAATAATTAGCATAATAAAGTTAAGTTTGGTAGACAGTAGTAAAAATGGCCTTAGTTCACACTTTAGCACTTCAATGCTGTTCATACATATTGAAAGAGTCCATAGAAGTACCTGGAAATACTGGTTATGTTCAGGAACAACATTGGTCTTTTCCAGCACAACAACTGGTCTACCAACAACATCTAAGTGAGAAATTTTGGTCTGCATTAGTTCACAAAGACAAAGACAATCAAATGAAGGTAGATAGCCTCGGTCTTTTGAAGTAGAGAAGAAAACATGCCCAAGGAAAAAGAAAACAGCTATAAGAAATGAGAATACAAGACAGTATAAATCTTAGCTCTATAATACCTCCTGTCCTTGTTTTACCGGAAATGGGGTAGAAGCAAATATATCATTTGATCCCTCTGGCAAAACAACCTGCAACAAGAAAACAAAGTCAAGACCAAGTAAAGAAAACATTCTTGTAGGAAACGTTTTCCACTGAACTAACCTTCACAATGATATTATCAATGACCAAATCATTTATAGGGGAGCCAAAAGAGAAGTTAATGAAACGTTTTCCCTCTGACTCAAATAAAAAATCTTGAAGTGGCAAGCCATATCCAATAGTAAAAGTAGTTCTCCAACCTCCAAACAATGGATATCTAGGTTCAATCAATAGTTCTGTCTGCAATTAAGGAGAAGACTTGAATTAGAAACGGAAGCAATTATTCTAATTGTCAAAAAAAAATTGAATCAATCAAAATGTCTACCTTCTTAGGATCACCCCAAACATTAGATGTTGATATATTTCCAATCTCATCCCTATAATAAATGGAATGAGCCCTTGGCGGCAATTTTGCAACAAGATTCCTGAAGGCCGACGCACCTCGAAGGTGGGGTCTAGCTTGAAAGTCAAGCCTGCAGGATTTTAAGAATCAAAATTTGAATACGATAGCAGTCACCACCATAATAATAACACGAAAAGAATAAAACAACTGACCTGGAAAATTCACCCTTGCTTTTTGCACCTCCGTGGACAATGTTGTAATGTTCAGTAACTTGCACATTGCCCCAATGGGAAATTTCTATCTCTCTCACCAACTCTTGAGCAACAGCAAATGGTTGATTGGTTTCAAAGTGAACAGCTACGGGTGCATACGAAAAGGGAGGCAGGTTTTGATATGGACCATATTTGATATCAAAGCCGTGTACATTTGTATTCTCCAACTTCGTATACGTCTCGATTCTAGCCTTGGGCAATTTAACAGTAAGGGACTGAACGTTAACCGCATAAGGGGAAAGATAGTGAGCAGTATCCTGGAACAAAACTAGCTGAATATCAGCTTGCGTAATTTCCTCAGGAAACGGCCGTAATGCATGAGTAAATACTGCTAAGACATCTATAGTCAAACTATCCCCCTCAGCCAAAGCCTTGGGTAATGTTATTGAATGACAAGTCAGAGAAGGGGGCATTCCCTCTGGATTGACAACATTTATAGGGAGACTACTCCCTGAGTTTCTCCCTTTCCCCTTCCCCTCATTAAGTGCCGCTGTCAAGTATGCCAAATCTTTGGCCTGAACCTCAGGAAAAGTAAGCAAAATCTCAGAAACTGGACCAGGACCAGCATTCTCCACCTAAAAAAGGAGGGTAAAAGAGTAAGAAAAATGCAAGCTAATGATTTACAGGC